>NC_089490.1:128284637-128900990 GCF_036850765.1 Saccopteryx bilineata
TTTACCTACTGGAAGCTCACATGGGCCTTGGCCACCTCCTCAGAACAATCTTCCAGTCTTACAGCCCCAACTCTTCCCAGTAGGGGGAGACATTTTACTCCACCCAATCCCCTGCCCCCCTGTCTAAAAACCAGCCCCCTGGACCCTCATCCTGGGTTTGGGTAAGGCCCACTCTTAGCTCTAGAGGTGGTTGCCTTCTGTGTTCACTAGTCTCTAGAACACTTCAGCATTGCCCCTTTGTTCTTTATGCTTTCAATACCACACTATCAGTTCCTTGCATCAGATGCCTTCTGTTTGAAATACCTGGCCTGGTTTGTCTTTTCCTAACTGGATACCAATTGATACACTAGAGAAGGAAAAATCAACAAGACAAAGCAGGCTGTGCTAAGTGCTATGAAGAACACAATACAGGGTAATAATAAATAAAGTAGGAAATAAAGAGTCACGTGGAAGTAGTAGGGGGCTATTTTAGATGGGCAGGTCTTGCTAAGGAGGTGACATTTGACCTGATAAATGAGGAGCCAGAGTTGGAGGGCGGAGTCAGGATCTGAGCCCCGAAGGCTCTGGCAGCCCCCTCAGTGGAGGGTGCTAAGCCTGCCCCTCTGGGGGGCTGGGGTGGGAGGGAAGGGGAGATGGCTCAGTGTGTGGCCCTAGCCCTGGAGGCACATCCCTGGAAGCCTCTGAGCTCTTAGTCCTGATATATGAGCTAAGATTTTTGGGGACAAGAGATCTGAGTTTAGCACTTGGAAATGCATTTCCCGATCTTCTCTCTAGAAGACTGCAAACGTGTGAGCTTAGGCTCCTAAGTGCTGGTCTCGCAGCATCTGGCAGAGGGCAGTGGTTGCCGGTGCATGCGTGCCTGGCTGGCACTGACCTTTCCCTAATGGAATGTGGGTGGTCAGCTTCCGCTGGGAGCCGGAGAGTTGGGCTACTTCCCATACCCTCTTTGATCCTCAGCTTCCTACAAATGAGTCTCTGAGCTCTGGGCTCAACTGGAGGAGGTGGGGTGGGGCATACTGCCCCTATGACAGGGGCAAGGTGCAGGTGAGCCTAGACAGATGGTTGGACCTTCTTGTAAGCACTTCACTGGGATAAGGGGAAAGGCTCTCACAAGTAGCATATTTGGTATGTTTGCTATTATTATTTTTAAGCACTTTGTCTGTGCCAGGCACTGTGCTAAATTCTTTCATTGTGCATTATCTCTTTAAAGCTTCACAACAGATCTCTGAGGCAGGTATTCTATCTCCTGGAGGTTGCCCAAGACCACACAGATAGAAGCAGGCAGGCTTGTTGCCCAGGGAATTGAGGTGAGCAGGGAGGGGATCTACAGGAGCACTCCTCTAACCCCTTTATTTTGCAGATGAAGAAACAGCTGCAGAGAGGGGGCCTACCTTGCTCAAGGTCCCACAGACAGCACGTGGCTGCTGATCACAACAGAGGGGACTTTGGCTCAACAAGGGACCTGGAGCAGGATCCTGGCCAGAAGCCAGAAGCTTCTAGCCCCTTCAAGGCAAGGACCCCATTGTACCCTTTACTTCTCCTACCCACTTCCTACTCTGCCTGGCACAGAGTGTAGCACAGGGCAGGTGCCCAAAGAGCCCTCCATGATGGGTGCTTTCATCACTCCGTAGCTGCAATCACCTGCCATTCATGCTTCACTCATTTATACAGCATTTAGTAAGCACCGCCTGCATGCTTGGCACCCAGTTAGACACTGGAGTGCACCGTTGAATAAGACTCAGTCCCTGTACATAATTGGTTTATCTCCTGCTTGGGGCTTGGGGGTTATCCTACATTGCTATACATGTTCCCATAGTTTTCCTCATTCTCAACTCAGGCTTCCTAAGCTGGTGTCTGTTAACTTGTAGCCTGCCGTCTGCCCAGGCTGGAGGCTGAGCGAGTCTGCTCCTCTCCCAGGCCATTTTCACTCCCTTCCTCTTCGCCAGACCTAACACTTGTCTTTCCAGGCTACCTCCCTGCCCTCCTCCAGGAAGTCCATTTTAACTGAAGTCCCCAGCTGATCTGTAGGCCCCAGTGCTGAGGTCTTGAGATTGGCCCCGGTATCTCTGGTGTGTATCTGTGTCTCTGTTTCTGTGTGGACCCTCTCCTGCCCCTCTCCCCCAACTTCCTCAGCCTCGAACTTCCCAAAGACAGGGACCACTTCCTTTCTAGCTGTTTTTCCTCAAGCCTAGATAGACCAAAAGAAGGGAGAGAAGGGGAGGCCGTGCAGTCAACCCCCAGCACGCAGAACCTCCTTTGGCTCTGGAGCCACTGGGGCACTGACTTGTCAGTCCTGGCCCAAGACCTCTGAGCCCTTATCTTTTAGGCGGATCTAGGGAGTGCAGGCAGAGCACAACCTATTGGGTAACTGCTCAACCCCATTGCCCTTTGTGCTTGAAGGTGGGGACTTCAGTCTCCACTTCACCTGGATTTGGTCATTTTTACTGCCCCTATGACAGGCAGTCTGCAGGTAAAAAAATAGTTTCATGGAACCAAAATGCTTCCTCTTACTTGCTGGGTGACCAGATTTACAGTGGTTAGCCTCTCTGGGCTTCAGCTAATGATACATGTTCTGCTCGTCTCACAGGTGGTTAGCAGGACCATAGATCAGGGAGAAAATCCCAAACCCAGGTAGGAGCGTATTTCTGTTGTGCTCAGAGCAGGGGTGGCACCCTTGGCCAGGAAGGAGTTCACTGAATCACTCCAGAGGGCAAGAGTGGGAAGGAGGAGGAAGGAGAGAGCTAGCACAAGGAGGAGGGAATCAAACTCCCAGCCTCCCAGAGAACTAACCAGGATCTGCCAGCAGGAGAGTTTCCTTGTTTAGGTAGAAAAATTGTTGCTTCTTCCCTCCCTCCCTCCCTCCCTCCCTCCTTCTGTTCTGTACAGTTAGTGCTTCTTCAATGTGTTAAGCACTGCATTAATACTGGGGATACAAAGGTCAAGAAAGTAGGCCCTCACTTTCATGGGACATTTAGGCTAGAAGACCTTATCTGGGGGGGTACATCATTCATTCATTGTTTTATTCATTTTATATTTATTGAAAACCTACTGTGGGCCAGGAACTGTGCAAAGCCCTGGGGATGTAAAGGAGTGCAGTCCCTGCCCCCAAGAAGTATAGAGTCTTCTGGGGATGGAAGTCACAAAAGTAGGCAACTGAGGCACAGCTAGAGTAGAAGATTAGGAAGTCCAGTGCACAGAGATAAATGCTGAACAAATTCAATGTTTCCCTTAAGTGTCCAGAGCAGGGCCAGGCACAGCTCAGTATGTGTTCAATAAGTGAGTCTGTGACTTGAATAACTCATGTTTGGATAAATTTCTAAATAACTTATGAGCCAAAGAATAAAATCATTTTAACTAAATGATAATAAAAATGCTATATATGAAAACGATAGGAAGCAGTCAAAGGGGTACTTAGAAGAAAATTTATGATCTTCAGAGAATCTTTTTTTGTGTGTGTGACAGAGACAGAGATAGGGACAGACAGAAAGGAAGGGAAAGAGATGAGAAGCATTAATTCTTCATTGTGGCCTCTTAGTTGTTCATTGATTGCTTTCTCATATGTACCTTGACTGGGGGGCTACAGCAGAGCGAGTGACCCCTTGCTCAAGCCAGCGACCTTTGGGCTCAAGCCAGTTACCCTGAGTTCAAGCTGGTGAGCCCACGCTCAAGCTGGATGAGCCTGCGCTCAAGCTGGCAACTTCGGAATTTTGAACTCGGCGTCCCAGTCCAATGCTCTATCCACTGTGCCACCACCTGGTCAGGCCAGAGAATCTTATATTGAAAAAGAAAGATGGAAAATTGAAGTATTCAACTCAATAAGTGAGATAATAATAATAATAAATTCAAGAGAGTAGAAGAAATTAAAAAAATGTGTTCTATGTTTTTGACTATGAAATTCATATTCAGAAGTTCAAATTAGTATTCAGAAATTAGAATAGAAAACAAAGATAAAATAAGTAGAGAGCTGATCTTGGCTCCAGGCCCCTCCTGGATGGGAATGTGGTTTATCCATCCGTCTCCCCTGAGAGTTAAGAGAGCTGGCCGGAAGCCCATTTGCCTGTATTTGGTCTTCTAATGAGTGGGTTGTCTTTAATCCATATCTGCTGTAGTAACAATAACAACATCACTAACAATCATTTACACTCGTTGAGCTGTTACAGTTCAGGGTGCTGGAAGCAAAACTTGTGTTATTACCAATGGGAATGAGCATAACTATCATCAAATCCTCAAATGTGCCCTGGCCAGTTGGCTCAGCGGTAGAGCGTCGGCCTAGCGTGCGGAGGACCCGGGTTCGATTCCCGGCCAGGGCACACAGGAGAAGTGCCCATTTGCTTCTCCACCCCTCCGCCGCGCTTTCCTCTCTGTCTCTCTCTTCCCCTCCCGCAGCCAAGGCTCCATTGGAGCAAAGATGGCCCGGGCGCTGGGGATGGCTCTGTGGCCTCTGCCTCAGGCGCTAGAGTGGCTCTGGTCGCAACATGGCGACGCCCAGGATGGGCAGAGCATCGCCCCCTGGTGGGCAGAGCGGGCGCCCCTGGTGGGCGTGCCGGGTGGATCCCGGTCGGGCGCATGCGGGAGTCTGTCTGACTGTCTCTCCCTGTTTCCAGCTTCAGAAAAATTAAAAAAAAAAAAAAATCCTCAAATGCTCCATTAGAAGTAGGGAAGGTGTATGCTCCATTTTACAGATGAGGAAATAGATTCATTTTCCTGAGATCTCAATGCTTCAAATCCCCTTCTTTGCCACCAAGATTTCTGTCTTTGAAACACCTGTTCTTCCTTTGGTCTGTCTGGCTCCTTCACACTCACTGAAAGCCCCCCTTTTTCCCAGAAGCCTGCTCCAATTCCCAGGTTTCCTGCACAAGCTCCTCTTTTCTCTGACCTTCTTCACGTGGCTAGGAAATCCAGAATGGCTCTCTTGAGTAGAGAGCTTCTCTCTCAAGCTGACTGTAAGCTTCCTAAGGAGAGATGGGGAACAACTGTGGTATCCTAGTACAGCACTGGGCTTGGAGAAGGTCCTCAATCTTTGTTTGTTGATCTATTCAATAGAATTTGATATGATAGGATTAGGCCCGTACCCATCAGAATATATTCTGGGCTATGCCAACCCCCACAGCTGTGTTTCATAATGAACCTGCCACCAGTTGGGGGAAGTCCTTGTGTCCATGCACACTAAGGTGACCACATGGTGCTGGACATGTCAGGAGGCACTGGGAATGCAGGTCAACACTGATACAGTCTCCTCGTAGGATGGTGGGGCTGGAGACATTTTGTGTCCAAGTTGCATTGGTCTGAAGGTGTAACTGGCCCCCTTTCCCCATAATTGAAGAATTCCCAAAGTTCTCTGGTCAACCTGTTTGACCAGTGAATGACCAGTCCCAAGATGGGAGATAAAAATAGACACAAAACTTTATCCATGAACAAATCTCAGTACTTTATTCATTCCTTGGCAGAGAGAAGGGGGTTTTGCCACAAGGTAGTCAGCCAGTTGGGTTGGGTGGCTGGGATATGTGTTATCTATTCAAATAGTATATAGCACTGATCATGCAGAAGCAGGAAGGGAAGCAATAAGTTACAAGCCACATAAGTTATGAAAAAATAATATATATATTTTTATATATCTTGTATCCACACAGAGGATTTGCTCCCTTGGAAACCAATAAATAGGCAGAGAAAAAGCAGCAATCAGTACCCTTTTGGGACTTCAGGGATAAGTATACATCTGAGTTCCCTCCAGCCTGAGAGAATCTGTAGCCCTTTAGTGCCCCCCACAGGCCTGGAGGACCTTGAGCTCTTGAAGGAGCCAAGGCTTCCTGGAAAGGGAGATGAATGAATCAGAACTGGGGCTAGAGGAAGGGAGAAAAGAGGGAAGGAAAGTAGAAGGCTAGAGCTGTAAAGATCCCTCTGCAATCTCCAAAGGTAAGAGCCAAGAGGAAAAAAGAAGAGTGCTCCTCCCAGTCCCAAATCTGGTTGGATGCAGAATTTCTCTTTGGTTGTCATTGGGGCTCCCCAGCCCAACCCCAAGGGCGCAGAAATTTCAGATCTCCCTGGACTGTGTCTTCACCATGGCCTGTTGGAGGCAGAGAAACAGGAATGGAGGGAGGAGCGCAGAGCAGGAAGGAAACAAAGTTCTCTCATCCCAAATGTATGGGCGTGTTCCTGGGCTCCTTAATGAATGCAGAGGAGGGCAGGGCCAGACTGTTTGGCCTGAGGGGGAGAAAACAGACCCTGAGAAAGGATTCATGGGAAATGGGACTATGGTTTCATGGCAGGGGTGAGGCTAGAGGCCTGGTACACCAAAGTCAGGTTTCAGGCTGGGAAGCTCCTGGGCAGGGGTGGAGGGGCAGAGAGCTGAGATCTCAGGTAGGGTGGTGAACCCCAGGATGGCAGGGAGGGAAAGGGAGTATCTGATTCTCCTGCTGGTTTCAGGCTGCCATCCAGCCTTCCCCAGGCAGATAGATCACCATGGCAAGAATAGCTCTGGAGAAGGTGCGGGGAGCTGCCTGTCCAGTTCTGATGGACCTGCTGGGAGGACTCCACAGGAGGAGGAAGGAGGCATAGGTGTCTGGGCTGACCTCAGAGGTCCAGGCTCAGGCCCCAAACACCCCGGAAGCCTCCTTCTCTCACTCCCTAATACTGTCAGGTCTCTTGGGAGCCCAGATGGTCCAG
This sequence comes from Saccopteryx bilineata, assembly GCF_036850765.1. Taxonomy (NCBI): domain Eukaryota; kingdom Metazoa; phylum Chordata; class Mammalia; order Chiroptera; family Emballonuridae; genus Saccopteryx; species Saccopteryx bilineata. The sequence goes on from NC_089490.1 coordinate 128,291,301, forward strand.
GAAAGCCAGGGGTGCCCAGCGCCCAGTGCCTCCCCTCAGGTACTCCTGATATGGGGTAGGGGGGCAAGCAGTCACAAGCAGTCCCTGGTCCATGGCTGGAGTGGATGAGTGAGGGCACCAGCCTTGGTGCAGAGGCTGAGGCAAGGCAAGGCTTGAGATGGGAGTTTAGGGCAAGGTTGGGCAAAAGGGTCAAACGGACCTTGCTCAGAGCCCTCTGTTGGGGAGGAGTCTCAGAGGAGCAAGGAGGTGGAGATAAAACTGACCTTAATTCCAGTTTACCTAGTCAGGAAATCTGTGGCCAGAAGGTTGGAAGGGTGGGATTGTGAGATATTGATATGAAGTGGAGTGACTTTGAATAGCTGGTGGCAGTCCTGTCCCACTCTGGGCACCCACAGGAAAACACTCATTGTTTTGAGCTCTTCGCAGTTCAGAATCAGGTTTGCCTTCCCTCCCAACCTAGATAGAAGCTCCAAACTGCTTTCTTGAGTCTGACTTAAGTCTCTCCTGCTGTAGGGGTGTGACCTGGGGCTCCTGGAGTTTCACTGCATTACTCTGAGGCCTCTGATTCCTGCAAGAGGAACTTCTCTGACATTTCGGTGATTTTGATCACGGGGCTTCTGCTGTTTCTCTTCTTCTGAGAGGGAACTCTTGCAAGGTGGGACTTGGAGGCAGCTATAGGGAACATAAGGAGTGGGGAAAAGAAGGGGCTGGAGGTTTGGGAGCCACTTATAATGAGGTTTTTAGGACTCCCGCACCCTGTATCCCTCTCCACCATGAGGCAGGTAGACTCACTGGTTCTGGATCTGGATTGCACAGCACTGACCATGGTGGCCGAAGACAAGTGCATCCTGGGAAAGGAGGGAAATGGTGAGATGTGAAGGGAGCCTGTGGCTTATGTTCCCCTGGGATTGGGAGGCAGAGGACAGTTTTTGGTTGTCATTCTTAGCCCTGGGCTGCCCTGCTGTGATCTTGGCTGGCTAGCTTGTCCTCTCTGGGCCTCTGTCCCATCTCCCCTGTATAAATGGCTAACATTACTGAGCGGTTATTTGTGATAGGCATTTGCATACAGCATCTTATTGATCTTCCCCACCACAGGTGGGACATGTTTATGACCAGCTCATTTTCCAGATGGGAAAACTGAGAATTTAAGGAGCTGGGCCAAGGTCCCAATTTGTAAGTGGCTGAGCCAAGACCCGGATCCAGGCCTGCTAGGCTCACAGTATCATGCTGGAGGGGGAGGCCGGCTTTGTGAGGGGTTGATTCTCCAGTTCTTCTTCTCCTCCAGCCCTCCCCGGCTACCCCTACCCCTCACCTGCTCTCCTCGCTCTCCACCAGCTTGCGGTAGGTGGCGATCTCAATGTCTAGGGCCAGCTTAGTGTTCATGAGCTCCTGGTACTCGCGCAGCTGCCTCGCCATGTCCTTCTTAGCCTGCTGCAGGGCCTCCTCCAGCTGGGCCAGCTTGGCTTTGGCATCCTGGAAGGCCAGCTCTCCCTGCTCCTCTGCCTCCTTGATGTTCTCTTCCAGTTTCAGGCACTGCAGTCAGGAGGACAGAGGGAAGGGGTCGGTAATCAGGGGTGGGAGGGGAGAGTGGCCAGGCCAGGAGCCTACCTCTGTCCTTGGTGGGGGTACGTGTGGGAAAGGGGTGATAAGCAATCCATTTCTGGGTGTGATAATGGGTTGCATTGCAGCAAAAGGGAATTCAGAGAGACCTAAGGAGACACTTTCCGAAGCCTCCCAAAGAGAGAAGTACTGCACGTCCTCAGAGGAGCCTTGTAGGGCTGCACTTGCTCCGAAGGCTCATGCAGGCTGGAAGCTGGGTCCTAGACCTCCACTCCCTTCTCCCTGCATAGCTGGTGGGAGCTGGTGGGTTCTGTGTGTGTGTGTGTGTGGGGGGGGGCTGTCTAAGATTCCAATGGCCCTGGCCAGTTTCCAGAGCACTTTCACATGTAAAGCTCATGTGATTCTCATAGTCATTTTTGGAAAATAGGTAAGGATACTGAGGCACAGAGGTGCTCAGTGACCTGCCCAGGTCACTTAGTCTGATCACTTCCTCTTGTATGTACTCAGCATTAATGAGTGTGTGTGTGAGTGAGAGTGAGTGTGAGAGTGAGAGAGAGAGAGAGAGAGAGAGAGAGAGAGAGAGAGAGAGGGAGAGAGACAGAGAGAGAGAGAGGGAGAGAGAGAGAGAGAGAGAGAATGTGTGTCCCTGTGTTCCTCCCTGCTCCACCCCCGGTGGGTCCTCTAGAATTAACATGGCTCTTTTTTTTTTTTTTTTTAGAGAGAGAGAGAGGAAGGGAGAAAGAGACAGCAACATCACTTTGCCTCTGTATGTGCCTTGACAGGGGTGCCAGCTGGCAATCTCTGCAAATCCAGACAATGCTATAACCAGCCGAGCGGTTGAGCCAGGCCAGAACTCACGTGGCTCTTGATGGAGAGGGTCTGGGATCGGAGCTTCTGGATGCGCACGTTGAGGTCAGCAATCTCACTGCGGCTGCTCTGGAGGCTGTTTCCAAACTCGGCTGAGCAGGCGGCCCGCTCCTCCAGCTGGAGGGCACGGAGGACATGGCGGTGGGGCTGTGCACCTCTCAGTACGCTCTGTTCCTCGCACCCCCGGAGCTTGTCCTCGGCAGCCTGCGCTGCGGGCCGGGCTCTCCTTCCTGCCCTCTTCACTGCTCCACCACAGCCTCCTGCCCCCTTCACTGCTCCACCACAGCCTCCTGCCCCCCTTCACTGCTCCACCACAGCCTCCTGCCCCCCTTCACTGCTCCACCACAGCCTCCTGCCCCCTTCACTGCTCCACCACAGCCTCCTGCCCCCTTCACTGCTCCACCACAGCCTCCTGCCCCCCTTCACTGCTCCACCACAGCCTCCTGCCCCCCTTCACTGCTCCACCACAGCCTCCTGCCCCCTTCACTGCTCCACCACAGCCTCCTGCCCCCTTCACTGCTCCACCACAGCCTCCTGCCCCCTTCACTGCTCCACCACAGCCTCCTGCCCCCTTCACTGCTCCACCACAGCCTCCTACGGGTTGCCCTAGACTGAACTCCATAAACTGTGCCCACACCAGCCTAGCATTGCTGGGCGGCAGCACCACTCTGCACTTCTGGAGGGTACAGATTGTGTGCTTTCCCAGCCCTCATTAGCCTGCAGGGCCCATCACTATGCTGAGCTCTCTAATGAATTCTCCATACCTGCCTGTGAACCACCTGCTGTGACCTCCTGCCCCTGCGCTTCCCCACTCCCCTGCCCCAGGGTCCCAGCACACACTCGGAAGTGGACCTCAGCCCCTGTGCTTCCCCACTCCCCTGCCCCAGGGTCCCAGCACACACTCGGAAGTGGACCTCAGCCCCTGTGCTTCCCCACTCCCCTGCCCCAGGGTCCCAGCACACACTTGGAAGTGGACCTCAGCCATCGCTAGTGCAGCCCTCCCTCCCCAGCTGCCTCTCCCCGCCCTGTGCCCCTGTGCAGTTGGCCACCAACCTGCCTCCTCCGGGTGTACGAACCTGCCTCCGGGTGTACGCCTCCGCCTCCTCCAGGCTGTGCGCTGCGATGGCTTCATACTGGGCCTTCACCTCCTCCACGATGCCACTCAGGTCAATGTGGCAGCGTTTGTCCATGTCCATGGTCACCGACACGTCCTTCACTTGGGCTGCCAGATCCTTCAGCTCCTGGTCAGGCACAGATGTAGGGGGTTCAGGACTGGTGGGGGTCACCCCATAGTCCCTTCATCTTTAGGGTGAGTGGAAGGTGGGCTACTTTGTCTCCCTGGAGAGACGATCAAAGCGTGAATGCTTCCCTGCCGTGCCTCCCAGCTTGGACTCTGGGGGAGCTAAGTGCTCTCCAGGCTTGCATGAGTGTTAGCCCCAATCACTGGCAATCTCTTTGTGGCACAAAGAGATTATGGAAGCAGCAGTGAGCACAGAGCCCTTTGCTGCTCTTGCTAAGCTCCCTTAGAGGGGGGGAGACCAGAGTTGAAGCTGCTGTATATCTTTTTAGTCCCGGACTAGCTCTTTCTATTACACTTGACAACTTCTCGTATGAATGCTCAAGGGTATATAGATAGGCAGGTGGGGACCTGGGTCTTCAAAGAGGCTCAAGGTGTCATTTCTTTAGCCCTGGGCTGCTTTCCCTGGAGGTGCTAAAGAGCTGCTAGTGTGGTGGGGGGGCAGTGGGAAGGAGGAGGCTAGCATTGGACAGAGTGAGTCAGGTGGCCAAGGCCTCCTAAAAGCAGGGAGGGGGGCCAGGCACCCTGGGAGGTGAGGGTGAAGCTGTCCTAGAGGAGGAGGACGTGGAGTGCAGACATACAGTTACTTCTGCTGGCATTAGCGGTCTGCCCTTGACCCCTACCATAGTCATCCAGTTTTGCTCAGTGATCTCATTTTTCTGATAGAGGTGTATTTTTTTACTTGTTTGAATCAGGATCCAAACCAAGTCCATACACTGCAACGGGTCCACATGCCTTTGAGTCTCTTATTGTGTAGCTGGATACCCCCACCATCTCTCCCTCTGTTTTGATTTCCTTGCTATTTTTTTTTAAATTGAAAACACTGGGTTGCTTGCCTGGTGGCATTCCCCGTAGTTTGGACTTCACTGCCTGCACTGTGCGCTGGTGTTTATGTGCTCCTCTGCCCTCTGCACTTCTGAAATCTGGCATTTGGATCTGGAGGCCTGCTTGGATCCAGGTTTGGTTTTTGGCTCATGATTGCATTCTGACCCTGTTTCCTGACTTTGGGCCCCCCTCCTGACCCTCCAGTTGTGTTTATGTGCAAAGAGGTTGTGGTTGAGCCTCTGGAGTCTATTTTTGATGAGGCGGGTACTCCTGACCTGCAGTGTGTGCCCCTGTGGCTGTCGACTGCAGGGCCTGCACGGGTCAGCTAGAGCCACACGGACGGCTGCGGAGGCCAGCTGAAGAAGGCCTACTATCCAACCCCACTCACTAGCATCTGTGGTGACAAAGATCGACTCCCGGAGAAGGAAGCAGGGGCAGCGGTTGGCGTTCTGCAGCCCCTGAAGAAGCATCCTGTTTCGGTCCTGCAGCTGGCAGGACCCTGAGCCTAGTGGCCAGCTGCCCCTGGGGGGGATCTCCTGACAAGGGGCTTTCGTTGATCTTCAAATGAACAGAGAATGCTGGGCAAAAGCAAGGGAGGGCCCAGCCTGTGCGAGAATAAGGCTAATGGTGCCCGCAGACTCACATCCCACTTCTGCTGCCCCTGGTTACCATTGGAGACTGACATTTTCCACACGGAACCGACATCCCGGCCGGGGCTGCTTGGCTGTGGACAGCTTCAGAGATGCAGCTTTGGGACTTCCTTCCATAACATGGTAAACATGTTGTGGGGTCAGTGGGCACGTGGAACTCTAGATAAAGCCCTCTATTGGTACTTCTAGCCCAGGCTGAGGTGGGCATTTGTTACAGTTCAGGGAAAGGTCAGGGCATTGTCAGAACACACTGTAGAAGGGCTTCCCTTCCACAAGGTGAGACAACGGGCAAAGCACACCTGTCAAGCAGCCTCAGATCCTTTCTAGACAGAGGTAGGAGCTTGGTAAACAGCAGCAGGAAATAGAAGGTTTAGAACAGGGGTCCCCAAACTTTTTACACAGGGGGCCAGTTCACTGTCCCTCAGGCCGTTGGAGGGCCAGACTATAAAAAAACTATGAACAAATCCCTATGCACACTGCACATATCTTATTTTAAAGTAAAAAAACAAAATGGGAACAAATACAATATTTAAAATAAAAAACAAGTAAATTTAAATCAAGAAACTGACCAGTATTTCAATGGGAACTATGGGCCTGCTTTTGGCTAATGAGATGGTCAATGTGCTCCTCTCACTGACCACCAATGAAAGAGGTGCCCCTTCTGGAAGTGCAGCGGGGCCCGGATAAATGGCCTCAGAGGGCCACATGTGGCCCGCGGGCCGTAGTTTGGGGACCCCTGGTTTAGAACATCTGGGGACCTGTTCAGACATGCCAGCCCCAGGGGTATAACAATGGTGCCTTGTGTGGTGTGGAAGTGCCACCATAGGATGAGCTCCTAGGAGGATAGATACCTCTAAGTTGGCAGCAATTAAGCCTTAGTGCACTTTAGAGCTTCTCTGGGGAGACAGAGCCTGAAGGGGTTGGTCAGCCGTGTGGCTGAAGAGGCTGCCACTTTTGTGACCACGCTCTTTGCGGCCCCCAGCTCAGGGTAGATGGTGACTCTGAGGGGTCACTTGGTGCTGCTTGGTAAAATGTGGTGCACAATGGCACCAGGCTCTGAATACGCCACCTCTTATAAACTGGGTAATCCTGGCCTAGTTTTTAAACCTCTCTGAGCCTTGTTTTTTTCTTCATCTGTAAAATGGGTATAATTATAGAATTGAAAATAGCTAATGTTTATAAGTACTTACTGTGTGCCAGATACTGTTCGAAGGGCTTTGGGATATAGTAACAAAATAAAACCTCACAGTAGGCCAGTGAGCTAAGTGCTGTTATTCTCCCTGTTTTACAGATGGGCAAATTGAGGCAAAGAGATAAAGGAACCTGCTCCAGTTTATGTAATTACTGATCCAGGATTGAAATCCAAGCTGCTGTATCGACCATGCTCTCTTAATCATTATCACTACTTCACAGAGTTGTGAAGCTTAAATGAGGTTATGTCAGGAAATCACTTAGCACAGTGCCAGGGATCTAGTAGGCCCCCAATAAACAGGAACTAGGGATACTTTTGTAACTTGTGAAGGTGATGGAGCCAGGGGAAGTAAGTGTCCAGGGGCAGAGCAGCTATTCCTGGGGCAGACTCCTCAAGGCACCAGAGGGCAGGCTCCAATGCAGTTTAGACACGGCAGGTTCTCTGCCCAATCTGCGTCCCAGGAGGTGTGCTTGGCTGCAGGGGGTTGTTCTCAGCCCTCCTAGCTAATCTCCCTAGAACCAGAGTTTATGGGTGGGGCAGGCAGCATTCTGCTGGTTGCAGCCTGGCCCCAAATGCACTCAGGAGCTGGAATGCACCTTGGAAGCTGAGGGGGAATGTGAGGCTCTGACAGCCAAGGTTCTCTCACCAGCCTTTGTCCCGGGACGCTGCAGTGTACAGATAAGGCCTCAAGCAGCCCATGGCAGTTGGCTCCTGGGAAAAGGTTTCCGGCCTTATCTTTGCGGGTGTGCGCGTGTGCGTGTATATGTGTGTGTTTTGGGGAGAGGGGAGGGCTGTTTCCTGGGACACAGAGGTAGGCCTACATATGAATAGTCCACGCTTTGCTGATCTGGTGTCTGCTCCAAATTTGAAACCAGATTGTCCAGCCTTTCTCGGGCTACTCATGTCTGCTGTGTCCTTCTACCTGAGGTGGCCATGGCTGGCACCTTCCTTTGCTTACACCTGCTCTGCCTGATGTGGTAGCCACTAGCTATATGTACTCCTGAGCCCTTGAAATGTGGCTAGTCAGAATTGAGATGAGCTATAAGTGTAAAATGCACATAAGATTTCAAAGAGTATAAGAAAAAAGCATATACAATATCCCATTAATTTTTTTGTATTGATCACATGTTGAACAATCATATTTTGGGTATATTGGGCTAAATATAAAATATATTATTAAAATTGATTTTTTCCCCATTTTTGTCATTAAAAAAAGTTTGGCTAATAGGAAACTTAAAATTATACACTGTTAAATTACATAATTATGTATAGAATTACCTAACATACATGATATATGTGGTTCATATTATATTTCTATTAGTGCCAGCTTAGAGACTCACTGGTGTGGGGAATCTTTTCAGCAGAGTGTCAGCATTGCCCTCTCAGCCTGTGGTGGTGCCTGGAGAGAAATGCAAACCTCACGTTCTAACGCCAGCTTGCACCGTGCTGCCTCCCGAAGTAACAGTAACTGCTCCAATGCCCCGAACACCGACGACATTCACTGCAGTCCCTTCTCCATAGCAATCTTATACCAGCACAAGCCATACCCGCCACCCCCTCTGCAGTACCCCTCTCCAGTTCCCACCAGGGGCTGCTCAGCATACTTAGAGAAAGTCCGAAACCCACCTCAGGGTCCAAGGCCCTGCCTGCTCTGCCCTAGCCACAGCTGCTGCTTTCTTTCCCTTGTGTCACCAGACTCACTTCTGCTTTAGGTGCTTTGCACAGTTCTTCCTTCTGCCCAAAGCCTCCTCAAATCTCCACTGACTGGATCTTCCCGTATTGGGCCTTCTCTCTCTCTTGTACCTTCTCTGAGGTGCCCCTGACCTCAGGGTCTAAAGTTTTCCCCTCTCTCTAGCATGATTGCATCATCGAGGTTCTTTGCATCCCAGCACTTTCCACTCTCCAAAATGATCTTGTTCAGATGTTTGTTTAGTTCCTTATCACGTGTCCCTCTAAATTAAGCTGTGCCCCCTGAGAGAAGGGACTTTGGCCGTCTTGCCCACTTGCTGTGATATCAGTGTCTAGCAGACATGTAGTAAACATATGTTAAATGGTTAAATGAATTACAGCCCTATGAGTTAGTACTATTACTTACTCCATTTTAAAGATGAGGAAATTGAGGCACAGAGTGAAGAAATAACAGAAGTGGTAAAAAAAAAAAAGTGGAGTCAGGATTGGGGTCCAAGGGCTGCAAAGTCTAAATGGAGCAGGGGCCCAGAAATTCTGTGGCTGTGACTGAGGCAATGCCCAGAGTATGGCTGGCTGTTCCTGGCCTTCCTCTAGTTCTCTCTTCATACTTGTAGGACTTCTGTCTTGGCTTTGAGTTTGGGCTCTGGGGTGAGCAGAATGGAGGGAAGATTCAAAAACATTGGTCCTGCCAATGTCTTTCTGGGTTGTATGTACAGTGAATTTGGGCAGAGGGACCCCTAACTAACTTCTCTAGCCAATCAGTGGTGTTCCTAGTCATCCATAAAGGGCTTGGTCTCGCTGTGGAAGGCTCTGCCAGGGATAGGAAGCTCTTCAGGGTGGCTGATGTAGATGGTCTGCCTGGGAGGGCTGCCTCCCTGCTGTTCCCAAGGGCTGTGATGTTCTCTCTCTACTCTGCTACCTCCCATGGCCACAGATAGGCCTGAGACTTGTGGATACTCCACTGGGGGCTGAGCCTGCTGACCATGTGCAGCCATGATGCCCAATCTTCCTCTCTGTAGGATGAGGCCATGAAGCTGTGGCCAGCAGCCCCTAGGGTTATTTTATTTATTTATTTTATTATATATTTATTTATTTTTTAGGTGAGGGGGAGATAGTGAGACAGACTCCTGCATGTGCTTTGACAAGGATCCACACAGCAACCCTATCATGGGCCGATGCTCGAGTACTGAACTATTTTTAGTGCCTGAGGCTGATGCACCCCAATGGAGCTATCCTCAGCTTCTGCAGCCACACTTAAACTAATCAAATAATTGGCTGCAGGAGGGGAAGAGGGAGAGAAGGGGGAGAGGGAGGAGGGGAGAAGCAGATGGTTGCTTCTCCTGTGTGCCTTGACTGGGAATCGAACATGGGACATCCATATGCTGGGCCAGCGCTCTATCCACTGAGCAACAGGCCAGGGCCTCCCTAGGGCCATTTTAGCAGACCTTTTTGATTGCAGTGGTGACTTTGATCCCTGCTCTGACGTTGGCTGCATTGTCCTAGGTTGGCATCAGCAGTCTGCAGTATCAGCAGTCTGCAGTACATAGGCTGCCAAGTTCTGTCATCTCCAACAATGTTGTTGCCTGCTCATAGCTGAATAGAAGGATCACCCCTATATTTCCTCACCTCTGAAACAGGAGGTGTGGAGAGGATAACATGTATCCCAAAGGATGCCCAGGAGGCAGAGTGGTGTGGAGGGCAGTGTCCAGCAGGGCCCACCGGCTGACTGCATGGGCAGTGCACTAGGCCTTGTTGGGCCATTGTCCCCACAGGCTCAGCTGAGGGCTAGGGGCAAAGAAGAATGTATCTGGAGGCTCCTCTGTTTGCATTTACTGGGTCATTTTTGTTTGGCAGAAGCTAGTATTGTCTGGGACCCTGAGAATCTGACTATAGGTCTTCTCTGCCTTGGCCCAAGACAGGAAGGGGTGAAGTGCATAACCATTAGAGCTGGACTGTGGGTGCCTGCAATTTAGGCTGCAGGAGTAAAGAGAGATCAGTTCAATAAGAATGGCTGTTCAAGGCCCCCTGGTTCCCTGCTCTGAGGCCATCTCCTGACCCTTGTCCAGATGCACCTGGTCCCCCGTGTGCCCTTGGCATTTCAGCAGGATGAAGGCACAGGTTCTCCCTGAGAGAGAGGCCTTCTGGGAACCTGCCTGCCCATGCTCCATGATGTAAGTGATGAGGGAACATGTTGGATTATGGACAGCAGTGTGAGAAGGGGTTCAGAAAACCATTACAACTGTCGCTGGAAACACTGAGTGACTGGGAAAGTTCCACGCCCCCCTGCACCCCTTAGCCATGGACCAGTCAGTTCCTGGCTGGGCAGGACACTGGTCCTGGCTTCTTACCCGCTCGTAGATGGTTTTTGTCAGCTCCATGAAGCTCTGCAGGCTTTTCAATTTGGTCTCCAGTTCTGTCCGTCGGAGACACTCTGCATCCAGATCCTGGGGGCGGGAGCAGTGGTGAGTGATGGGAGAGGGAGTGGAGGGGGCCCCAGGGCAGGAGTGGGGTGGGACTTCCTGGGTGAGGTGGGGGTGATTCCCAGAGAAGACCAGGCTCAGAGCCTGGGGGGAAGAGCAGGGTGGGGCAGGTATCTCTCTGTGGTCCTGGGACTGAAGCGTCTGAGGGCTTTGCTTGGGGGTCCTGAGGGGAAGCAGGCAGAGGGCCCATGAGGACGGAGGCCCTGGGATGGCTACCTTCTTCAGCTGGACGAAGGTAAACTCCATGTCTGTGCGTTTGGAGATCTCGTCTTCATACCTGGGAGGTGAGAAGGTAGGAGAGAGAGAGAGAAAGAGAGAAAGAAACAGAGAGAGAGAGCTTGCTTAGCAGGATGTCGTGGGAGCTTGGGGTTTGGTTAACCCTTCTTGGTTGGCTGCTTAGGGCTTCTGCTCTCCCATTCGGTGCCTTGTGACAATTAGAAAAAAGTGATCCTTCTTTCAGGTGATGGAGCCCCTCTTCTTCTATGACACATTCTTCCCAGTGACACCCTAGTGCTGGCTCCCCATGACACCCTAGTGCTGGCTCCCCAGTGACACTCTAGTGTTGGCTCCCCCGTGACACCCTAGTGTTGGCTCTGGGGAAGCAGGCTCACCCGTTCTCCTTCCTGACTACCAGCCAGTCCTCTCCTAGTGGTGTCTGTCCCCTTGCTGGCTAAGCTCCACGTTTACCTCCTCCGGGAAGCGTCTCCTGACTGTGTAGCTTTTCACCCTTTCCCTCACCTTCGTCCTGTTTCCTCCGCTAGGTGTCTCCGTTTCAAACAAGCTGTGCCTTTGGTCAAGTCTGAGCCTCCTGCTCACCTTTTGCCCTTTCCCGCCTCTACCCTGCAGCCGGCCCTTGTCCCCTGTACTAGATGGTAGGGTACCCTTTCATCATGTTTCCTCTAGAGGAGGATGGGGAGAATGTGGATTTGACAGTCAGAGGACCCCGAGTGTGGTTTTGGGCAGGCAAGTCCACTCCTCCCCTCTCAAATCCCTGGTCTACCAGGGCTGTGCCTGTGTGCATGTGCCTGTGTGCCTGTGCCTGTGTGCATGTGCCTGTGTGCCTGTGCCTGTGTGCATGTGCCTGTGTGCCTGTGACTGTGTGCCTGTGTGCCTGTGCCTGTGTGCCTGTGCCTGTGTGCATGTGCCTGTGTGCCTGTGCCTGTGTGCCTGTGCCTGTGTGCCTGTGCCTGTGTGCGCGTGTGTGCGCATGGGGCTGACAAAGTCCACTCCTGATATAGTGACAGACGTGTACAGTCAGTACTCAACTAAGGTGGGTCTCTCTCTTCTCAGATGTGCTTTCTCCTTGCTCAAGTCCACCTTGTGCTGGGAACAGGGACGCTCTTGGGCAGGCAGATGGGATGCCTGGATCTCTGACCTTCCTCTCTTCCTCTAGTCAAGCCATGTCTTGGCTCCCCAGGGTGGGTCCCTGTCAGCCACAGACCCCCCCAGCCCTGCCTGCTCCAGCGGGTGAGGAGACTCTGTGCCTTCCTGTTTTCTTCCTCTTCTCCAGGGAATACCTGACCCCTGCCTGCCCTAGCCCCTGACCTCACAGCAGGGCTGCATCACCCGTCGCCCACAGCAGCTGGCTGGACCTGCCACCCCTCAGGGTTTCTTTTCCACCTGCTTTCCCAAGGAGCTGAGGGGAGCAGGCCCCGGGCTGAGAGCCCACAGGGCACTAGAGTCTCTGAAGCTCAGTGTGCCAAGTACACATTCTTCCTTGGCTTCCAGGGGTCTGCAAGGGGCTCTGAGGGTGCTGGCCATGGTGGTGGAGGTGAAGGGGTGGGCCAGGGAGACTGTCTTGCAGTCTGGAACTTGCTGGGGCAAACAGAATGCCCAAGAAGCATTACCTCTCTGTGGCACTCAGAGCTCCCAGCCAGGGAGGCCCTGTTGGCCCCATTTCCCAGTTGAGAAAATGGAGGCACAGAGAAGGGCCTGGAAGCTCATGTGGTGTGCTGGCTAAGCGTGGGCACCAGAGCCAGGCTAGCTGGACTCCAGTCCTACTTCCTTGCCAACCAGCTGTGTAACCTTGGATAAGTCATGTGTGCCTCAGTCATGATAATAGTGATGTTGTGGAGATGAAATCAGTAAACACATGAAGTGCTCCAATAGTGCGTGGCACCCACTACCTACTGCTACTGTTATCAACCTAGCTCTGTTCTCGCCAATGCCAGACTCAGGCCCACAGCCTCTGCCTTGGCCTCTGGCCTTTTCATAGAGAAACTGTGGGAGGTCTCATTGCAGAGAGAGAGAGAGAGAGAGTGCCGGTGGTTCTCTGAACTTCCTCACAAATCCCCAGGGCTGAGCTGACTAGAACAGGCTTCCCTCTGGAACCTGGGGGCCCCTGAGGAGCCCCAATCTGAGAAGCCCCTTATTGTCTGGTCCTCCCTTCTGGATAGTGGAATTCTGCCCACCTAAGAGCAGGACCCTGGGGAGAGCCGTCTAGTCGGGGACTTTGGAGGTGCCAACTGCTTCTTGCTCCTTACTGCCTTTCCTGTCCATCCGTGCAGCTTGCCCAGCTCCCTACTCACTGCCTCCTCTAGATTGCAGCTCCCGTCTGGCCCCTCGGACAGATGTCCTGTGCAGTGAGCTGCTTGCACGACGGCATGCATCCTACCTGAGCCCCTTGCTGTGGCTTTGGGCAATCTGTCCCCCTCACTGGGCTTCTGCTTCATTCTTAGTAAATAGAAGGGTTAGCTGGCTGATCTTTGAGGTCCTGGCTACATCAAAGCTTTGGGAAGTCTCCAGCCCTCTAGAGCAGGGATCCCCAAACTTTTTACACTGGGGGCCAGTTCACTGTCCCTCAGACAGTTGGAGGGCCGGACTATAAAAAAAACTATGAACAAATCCCTATGCACACTGCACATATCTTATTTTAAAGTAAAAAAACAAAACGGGAACAAATACAATATTTAAAATAAAGAACAAGTAAATTTAAATCAACAAACTGACCAGTATTTCAATGGGAACTATGCTCCTCTCACTGACCACCAATGAAAGAGGTCCCCCTTCCAGAAGTGCAGCGGGGGCCGGATAAATGGCCTCAGGGGGCCGCATGCGGCCCGCGGGTCGTAGTTTGGGGACCCCTGCTCTAGAGGCTTAGGTGATGTCCTCTCCCCCATTTCACCCCCAATTGTCTGCCAGCTACTAGCTCCCAAACCCGTTCTTAGCCCTTTTCAGCTCGTCACACCCATACCCCCCTTCTCTCCCCAACTTGTTTATTTCTAGGAGTGAAGCTGATCTCATCGAGTAGAAGCAGGGCACACCCCTCCCTGTCAGGGCTTGGCCTAGCGTCTCCCGGCTCCTGGGGGCCCCCAGGTTTTGCATGGCCAGGCTGCAGTTTCCTGGGCTCTGGCCTGTAGACCCAGAAGCCCTCCGGCCTTACCCCAACTCAAGTGGGTTCCCTACCCAGAGAGAGGAAGAGAAGCCCTGAGCCTAAATAGTAAAATCGGGTAGCAGATGGAAACCAGGCAGCAGGCCAAGTGAGGGGGCTGAACCAGATCAGAACAACAAGTAGTGTGTTTGTACAGAACTTCCAGTTACAAAGTATCTCCAGAGATGTGATCTGGCTGGGCTCATGGGAGCAGTCTCTCACCCTGGATGGCAGAGGTTAGGGATGGGTTCCAACACGCATAGTTATGTGGCTGAGGACAAGCCCCTGTCCTCTCGGGGCCTGGGTTTCCTTTCCCATGAAAGTATGATCTTAGGCCTCCCACTAGCTCTACCATTCTCTGCTCCTTTGAGGGCCAAAGACCTCCTAGGTATCAATGAAACGAGTCACAGGTTCTGGTGCAGTGCACTAACACAATTTCCCTCACTATGGTCAAAACAGACAATCAAATTCCCTGTGTTTCCCTAGGACCTGCGAGGGCAGGGCTGGGGTAGAGGCGGCCCCCAGACCAGGGAGGGGCCCAGCCACGGGGATCGGCCCAGGCTAGGGCTGCAAAGCTTGCCCGTTGACTGGAAAGTTCCAGGCTAATTCACAGATGAGGAAACTGAGGCTCCAGCATGTGTGGCTATGCTCTCTGAATGTGGCCTAAGCAGAGGAAGTCAGGCAGAGAGGCAGTGGACAAGCCAAGCGGGGCTCACTTCAGGTCAGCAGGGCCTGGGGTAGGACGCAAACCCTGGAGGAGAGGGTGCTTTAGCCACACCCTGTCTTTTCCTCGCCCAGGCTGGAGAACAGAGCTGAGGAAGGGTTGCAGGGGCATAGCCTCTCTGCCCTGCCCAGCCTCCTAGTCTGTGAAGCCCTGGCCACTGGCAAGTGAGGGCTACCTCTCCTCTGAGCCACCCAAGTGTGTGGTCTGCCTTTCTAGACTAGCCAATTCAGTTAGCAAGCCCGCATCAAGGATGGCACAGTGTGTGGAGCACTTGAACCTCTAGGGGTAGAAGAGTGGCCATTCATAGCCCACTGAACTCTCGATCTCCTCCAGGTACCGGCCCTAGTTGGTATCAAACATCATTCTTCCTGCTCCACACAGGAGGAAACCGAAGTTCACGTGTCAAGCAACCTGACTGAGGTCACAAAGCGAGGGCGGGATGGGGGTGCCCCAGACTGGGACTTTAACTCCTGGGCTGCCCTGCCTGCTAGCTCGTCCCTCAAAGCTATAAGAGCATATTGCAGGCTGGGGTGGGGTTTCCCTCATCTCTCTTCATCCTGCTGAGGCCAGCATGCACCACCTATGGAGGATGGCTTCTTTGTTCTAACAAGACCTACTGCTTCTGTTTTCTGCCTGCACCGAATCCCTTCCCTTCCCACCCAGTCGAGGTTGAAATCCCAAGCCATATCCAAAGCAGGAGCCCATTTGTTGCTCTAGCTGGGAACATAATTTCCCATGGCCAGTGGGATGTGTGGGCAAGAGCAAGAGTGTTTATGGACACAAGAGGAGGGAATACGAGACAGGGGCTGTGATGGTTCCCAGGGGCCAGCAGGCACAGGGCTTAGCTGTCAGACATCACAAGACTGATTTTGTTGTAGAAGTCACATTTGGGGGTGGGGGAACTGTGGATTCACTGCTATATCCCTTCCAGTGTTCCAGGTCAATGTTTTATCCACTGCGTCACCACAGGCCAGACCTCCCCTTAAAAGTTAGAATACCACCAGATACATAGTAGGTCCTCAATAAGTATGTCTAGAGTAAAGAACTATTCCTTAAAGAAGGTTCCTCTTTTTCTGGCTTGAGTACCTTGGACTTCCTCCTGAGCACAGGTTGGTCCCCACCTGCATTTCCTGCCCACCGCCCCCTAGGGCACACTCTACCTGATTCGAAACTCCTCCACGTTCTCCAGCAGCTGCAGCAGGTTGGCCTCCAGCTGTCCCCGCTCCTGGCTCACTTTTCGCAGTTCCTCTTGCAGCTGGCCCTTGTACTGCTCGTAGAGGTGCCCCAGGTCAAAGGCAGTGGAGCCCTGGCCCTGCAGGAAGCTCCACCGGGTCTCCAGAAGCTGGTTGCGCTGCTCCAGGGCCTGCACCTGGCAAAGCAGGAGGGCTTCAGTGAGAGGCCCGGGGTCAGGCCCGGAGGCCCCAGGGCAGCCATCGTGCCCGCACGGGGGCCTCCCTGGGAAGCCGCTGCTCATCAGCTCTGCGCACATATCTGGGGCCCTCACTTAGTACATTCAGATGGCACCTCCAACTACTGATTGTTCACTAAAGATGGTGAGATAAGGAGGGAATTGGGGAGAGGTGGAGCCAGTTAGCAAAGGTTTCCTGGGGAGGAGCAAGGCCAGCTAGATAAGGGAAGGGGGAACTGGGCTGTGAATGTGACAGGCTCTTTGTGCCTGCCTGCGGCTTGAGTGGGGACCTGAGGTGTCAGAGGCCCATCTGCCACCCCCTTGTCAAGCCTGGTCTCATCTTGTTTTGGAAACTCAGCAGGCTAGGGCCTGGTTAGTACTTAAATGCTAGTTCTCCCTGCAACCGTGGACTTGCAGCCACTCCAAGCCTCAGTTTCCACAGCTAGAAGTTGGGGATGATATCACCTGCTCTGCCCACCTCCAAGGGCTATAGGGATGTGCTTTAGAATAGAAATAATGGCTCTCTCTGGGTGTCAGGCCTGTTCTAACAGGTATTGTGTTTAACACATGAAATCCCACAAGAATCCAATAGAATATACTATTATTAGCTGCACTCTGCAGATGAGGAAACAGGCACAGAGAAGTTGAATAATTTGCCCAACATCACAAAATTAGTCAGTGGTTGAGTCAGGTGTGGACTACAGTTAGTTTGGGTTTAGTATCTATTAACCACTGCAACATATGCCTCCTGTCTGCTGCTTGGATCACTGTGGGCCCTGGGACCCACCTGCCCGTCTTCGCTGGCTTCTGCCTCTAGTAAGGCCGGCTTTGCCATGAGGATAAAGACTCGGGGGCTCTGGACTCAGCTGCTTTTCTCAAACTCTGACTCCTTCACGCTTGCTTGCTCAGGTTACTTCACATGGTCTTCAGCTCACGTCCCAGCCACCAACAGGCTGTCAGAGCTCCTCCTGAGCCTTCTCCTGCCCTCCACCCAGTCCAGTCCAGTCCAGTTGAACCAGCCCGAGGCTCCCCCTCTCCTCCCCACCCTGCTGTCCTCTCCAGGCCCCAGCCTCCCGTTCCACCATCTCAGTCCCTCCCAGATGTGTTCCCAGCTCCCCTCCTGCAACAAGCGTCCCCCATTCCCTCCAGTATGAGGCCCTCAATTTATCTCCTCCTCACTTATCCTGATCTAACAACCCCCCCCCCGACTGAGAGCCATCTGCTCCTCTCTTGGGGTTCCTAAAGCCTTGGTGCACAGGACAGGGCTAGGCCCCTGAGGCAGGAGGGGTGGCTGGAGCCTGGCTTCTGGACAGTGTGGGCTGCTGTTGTCATGAGGACGTTGTGACAACCAGCCCAGCGATGTTCCCTCTGACCACAGGTGAGCAGCTGGGCCTCTTCTTGCCCATCGTGGGCACCGGTTCCCAGAATCACAGTTTGAAAGAACCAGAATCACAGCCAGGAGCCTTTGGATCAGCTGATCTGTTCCCCTCAATTTACAAAGGAGGAGATGGGAGCCCAGGGCAGGCAAGTGACTTGTGCAGTGTCACACAGCAACTTGGTGACCAAGCTTCCCAGACAAGCCCCATCTGATGGCAGCTGCCTACTCTGGACCTTCTGAGTTCCCTGTTCCTTCTGAATTTGGGTGCCGGGTGGGCCCTCTTCTCTCTTTCTCTGCCCTGCCCACACCCCAGGTTTCCCTGAGACACTCTGATGTCCTTGGGAAGTCCCCCTTGACATTTCCAGCGACAACACCAGCTGGATTGATGTTGACCATTGGATGATGACCTTTTGGGGGCTGTCATTTCCCTGCTCAACTCCCATCTGCTCTGGTGAGTTCTGCTTGAAGCTGACCTAAGCCTACAGTCTGCTGTAGGTATAGCCAAACAGGTTCAGTAGGGGTGGAAGTCAAGAGGGTTTCTGTCTTACTTGTGTGAGAGAGGGTTTATTGGGGGGTATCTGCTCACTCCACCTACACTTCGTTTTGACAGTCAGGAGCCCATGTTTACACTGAGGGTGGAGTGAGAGAAGAGATGTGAGTCTCCTTCCTCCACCCATAAGGAACAAAAAAATCTCTATACCAGGAAGTCTTTCCTATAGTCTAACCTCAGCCCCCTATATTGTAGCACTAGCCTGCTAGGAGATGAAGTGCATTTGGCCAGCCAGTCCAACCAGAGAGCATTTTGCTCATGGGGGACCTGGGGCAGCCCCCTCCGCCTGCTACCCTTGGGAGAGCTGCCTGTTGTCTCAGTGGGTGGAGACGGACCGAACCCCCACCCAAGACCTTTTCTGCAGAAAAGCTCCTCCCTCTTGGAACAAAAGCTTAGGGAGGTGCCAGGTTAATTGCCACCATCCTCCCAAGGCTGCTGAGCACTCCTCCCTCACTCCCCTTCCTCCCTATTGTGGCTGACCCTCTTGCTCTTAGGTTACTCAGGGGCCTTTCTAGGAGGAGCCTCGGAGAGCAAACCCCTGGTCTTCCTGCCTTCTATTGTACAGATGAGGAAACTGAGGCCCAGAAGCACTGAACTCAATGTGACTCAACTTCATGGAACTGGGTGGCCCAGGAGAGAGGTGTTTTTTGTAGGGAACTGAGCAGCGCAGGTCCCTAGCCCATAGGCCCACGCTCCAGGCAGGTGAGCCGACAGGGTATTGTTCCTGGGATACGCAGGTCCTATTCCTCAGGTGAAGGGTTGTCAAACCCCCGGCCTTTAGCCAGCATTGCCCAGGGAGCCTCAGGGTTTCTTTGTCAGGAAGGGCTGGTTGTGCTTTCCTGCGTGCAGGCCGGGGGATGGCTCCAGTGACTTCCAGAGGACGTGTGGGTCTAGGGGAAGACACTGTGCCCAGCCTTCTGTCTCCAGGCATTTTAGCACCCCTCCTGGTTTCCTTGTTGATAGCCCAGTTAGGCTGACTGCTGGCAGTCCTTCCCCTTGTCCCATCTTCATCCTTCTGCTATCTGCTTGTGAAGGTGAGAGGACCCAGCCAGAAGCCTGCTAGATGTTGACCTTGCCCTCTCCTTGCCCCCTCAGCCTCCTCTCCTGCTGCTGCTCATCTCCCCTCCTCTCATGGCTGCTGCTTACCAGCCTTCCCACTGGCTTGAGCTCAGGGCCATCCTCAGGGCAGGAGGGTGAATGAACTACAGAGAAGGTAAGTAGCTTGCCCCAGGAAACAGCCTGCCAGTGGAAGAACCAACACTGCTCCAGCGCCTCCGGCCAACTCCCGATGGTCTCCCTCAACAACATACGTCCTCCTCCTTGGCACTCTGGTTTCTCCCATGCCCAGAGGGACAGAAGAGGATGCAGATCTGGAGGGCCCTTGCCTGTCCCTTCTCTTTGACTAGAGTCCCCACTCCTGCACTAGTTATGGCATCTCACTCCTGGGCCCGTGAGTCTCCTTCAGGCCTTGTGCTACGCCCCCACCCATGAAGTTCCTTCACCCCTCCCTCCAGCAGGGCCTCTCCCTCCCTCTTCTCAGGATCCCTCCTAGAGGGGGCTAAATGAGTTCAAGAGCACCTTGGGCTGAGTCCATTTATGATGTCTTTAATTTAACAGACAGAACACATCTGGTGAGTGCTTTATAAATAATTTTCAAAAATTATTCCATTTGATTATGACAAGCCCATTACACTGATGTGTCCTGAGGCACAGAGAGGTTAAATAATAATTTGCCTGACATTACATAGCTGGTCAGAGGTAGAGCTAGGATTCAAACTCAGCAACTCGGCTTCAGATTGCACACTCTTAACTGCTACCTGCTTCCACTCGGGCCCTTGAGCTAACAGATCTTCTCCATGGAGTTGGTGAGTTAGCTGAGACTCCTTGGGCAGAGCCCCAGCAGTCAGGGCCTCCAAAGTGTTGGCATCCAAGACCCTATGTGTCCACCCTGAAGGGCACCCGTCTTAAGGCCCAAGTTGAGGGTTGAGAGGCTCTGGTTCTGCTAAAGACCTTAGAGAGCATCCCCCTGGTCCCTGGGCACAAGGCCCTAGCCCCTCAGGCCCCCCTCCCTGTGCCTACTCACTCTCCCGTCCCCATGGCAGGGGCACAGGGTGATATCAGCCCTGGCATTCAAGAAAAAGTCGTCCATCTGAGCCAAATTACATAGCTCATGAAACATTCTTTTTAAGGGATTAGCCTGGGTTTTGAGAGGAGATGGCTCTGCAGGGGCCTGCCTCCACAGGACAGCGGGCTATTATCTGAGGGCCAACAGCCCAGCAGTGCAGGGCTCTGCAGCCAGCCAGGACAGGGGGCGGTGGTGCTCCACGGGCCCCCACGCAGGCACTCCAGGTGTGGGTGTGGGAATCCTGCTCTGGGCACATGAATGGGGAGAAGAAATGGTTCCCATCTCAGTGACTGCTGGCTTTGTGTCTCACAGGCCTGTATTCAAATCAAGCCTACAGACTTGCTGGTTGTGTCACCTTGGGCAAGGCACTAAGTCTCTGAATGGGCAGTCTCCTCCTGCAAGGTAGGGGAATTAGCCCCTGGGAGTGTTGCTGTGTGGGCTATGACACACATCTGCAAAGTTCCCACAGAGAGTCAAGCATAAGCCGAAGCTCAAAATGTGTTGCTTTCTTCCCCCTGCCCTTCTCTGGGACTGCCCGCTCCTGGGACACTGGCAACAGGCAGAGCCAAGTGCAGACAAGGACTGAGTCAGGGCAGCGGGGTGGGGCTCTGGCCTACTGTGGGGAGGGGGCTAGGGCTTGAGTATACCTCACTGGTAAAATGGGCATAAATGACTTCTTTTCTAAGGTTGTTGAAGGAAAGAGAGATAAATATGGAAGTGCCCAGCACAGTGCCTGAACATATTAAGCAATTAGCAGCAGCTCTTACTATTGTGACTATTCTTGGGCAGAGCTGAGGGCTGGTCAAGAGAGGTTTCCTGAAGAAGGTGAGTGAGGAAAGGTTTAGGAAGTAGACAGGACTTCTTCAAAGCTCTTGAAGCCCTTGTGGCGGGGCACAGGCAGACAAGGGTGCCCAGAGCAGCATGCTTGCCGTGGCACTGGGCTCTGGCAAGGTAGGATTCTGGGACTCACTCCCTCTTCTCGGGTGGGTGCCCAGCTGGCTGCCTGTCTGACTCCCAGCATCCATCCCTGCATTCCTGTCTCTTGACTCTGTAGCTGCTCCCCACTCCGCAGCCTCCTTCCTTCCGGAAGCCCACATGCCTCCCTGGCACTGCCAGTGCTCCTGACTCCGGGCAGCTAAACAGGGCCAGAGGTCTAGACAGGAGGGTGGATGCCTGGGAGGTCATCTCCACTGTCCATCTGCTTTGCAGTAGGACTGCTGACCTTGCTTTCATCAGCCATTCCTACGAGGAGGCATCTTCTTGGCCACACTCAGAGCTCCTCCCTCGTCCATGCCTTGAGGGGAGGGAACCGCAGGCCACACAGCACATCATTATCCAGACATTCCTCAGAGGCCATCCTGGGGTCTTTTCTCTCTCCCTGACAGGGTGACTGAGGGACTTCCCTCCACATCCCTCTGCTCGCTCAGAGAGAGGTAGCAATGCTGGATCGCCATTGGCTGGGGTCAGGGGTGGGGCGAGATGCTCCAGAAACACAGAACTCAGTCACCGCCAGTCCCTAGTCTTCTGGACCTGCTTCCCACTTTTGCTTACCTTGCCAATCAGGGAGGCAAATTTATCATTGAGGACCTTCATCTCTTCCTTTTCCTGGATCTTCTGCTCCTGGATGGCTGGGTCCACCTTGAAGTCCAGCGGCACCAGCAGGCTGGGGTTCACGGTCACCTTGGGGATGATGCCAACCGGCCAGCAGTCTGTAAGGCTTCGGGAGCTGAAGCCTGTCTCGGAGACTCCACAGCTGC
Organism: Saccopteryx bilineata; assembly: GCF_036850765.1. Lineage (NCBI taxonomy): Eukaryota > Metazoa > Chordata > Mammalia > Chiroptera > Emballonuridae > Saccopteryx > Saccopteryx bilineata. Next base: position 128,313,173 of record NC_089490.1, read on the forward strand.
CCCATTCTGAGGTCCTAGGCCCGGGGCCACCTGCTGGAGCCACCTCACAGCTGCTAAGGCTGCTGCAGCCCAGGACCACGCAGGAGCGGCAGGCCATCACGGCCCCCGGGCCCAGAGTGGAGGGCACGGAGATGAGCAAGGAAGACTCTGTGGGGTGGCGTTGGCGGCTGGCGCTAGTCTCAGGCAGGGCAGGCTGGGGACTGAGCAGCAAACACCTGTTGTACAATGCTCATTAGCTGCAGAAGGGCGGGACGCCTCCCAGCCTGACCAACCTGTTAGATGATGTGCTGCTCCGGCCCCTCCCCCAGCACCACTCCTCCCAGGCCGGGATCTGCCTTGCTGAGGGGGCTGTTCACAGGCCCCCAGCCCAGCAGGGCCCGGCTCCAGGGAGGGAGGCAAGTCTGGGCTGGCTGGCTGGGGGTGATAAGGCTTCCAGAGGAAGGGGCGATTCAACAAGAAATGGGGAAGAGAGAGAGGAGAGAGAGAGAGAGGAAAGAGAGAGAGAGAGAGAGAATGCTTGCATGTGTGCAGTGGCGCCTCTCACCGCAGACCTCACTGCATACCTGAAGGCTGACGTATCTGGGCCCACATACTTCTGGAAAAGATGAGGCAAGCACAGGCCATCGGCTCTGGAGTAGGGCATCATGCTGAGTGTAGGGATGCCGTGTCAGTCTAGCAATTGAAAACAGCAACTTCATAATTTATTTTCCAGTTGCCCAAGAGTCTTCTTGGCTTACCTTCTCTTCTTCCATTTTCCCTCCCTCTCTCTCCTTCTTCCTTTGATCTACTATTTATTAAGTACCTACTATGTGCATCTCACACTGTCTCAGAGGTTGGAGAGGAAACAGATAGTCAAGGCCAAGAGCCCTAGGTTTTGGACAAGTGAGATGTGGGATTAAGACTCAGCTTGGCCTGACCAGGCGGTGGTGCAGTGTACAGAGTATCGTCCTGAGATGCAGAGGACCCAGGTTCAAAACCCTGAGGTCTCCGGCTTGAGTATAGGCTCATCTGAATTGAGCACAGGTTCACTAGCTTGAGTCCAGGGTTGCTGGCTTGAGTGTGGGATTGTAGACATGACCCCATGGTTGCTGACTTGAGCCCAAAGGTCACTGGCTTGAGCAAGGGGCCACTGGCTTGGCTGCCCCCCCTGCCCCAGTCAAGGCACATATGAGAAAGCATCAATGAACAACTAAGGTGCTACAACAAAGAATTGATGCTTCTCATCTCTCTCCTTTCCTGTCTTTCTGTTTCTCTCGATAAAAAAAGAAAAAAAAAGACACTGCTCTTACTACTGCTGACCTTGGGAAGGTTGCTCGTCCTCATGTGTAAAATGGGGGTCAAACTACCAACCCCACAGGAGGTAGTGTATGTGGAGAACTGAGAGGAGGCTAGCACAGAGGCCTCAGTAAGTGGTGGCATAGAACAGTGTCCGCCTTCTGGACGCTGAGTCTGGAGGGGAGAGGGCCATGACCAAATACAGCCTTGCCTTGAGTCTATGAGAACGTGCCCCTGCCCCCCCCATTCCTCCTTATTGTCTTTTTCACCTCTTTTCCATTTGATTTTAAACATGAAGTAAAAATGGAAAGACAGCAATTTGCTCCTACAGAGTGTCTGATGAGGCAGGAGAAGGCTCAGCCCGCCCAGGGCACTCCCTCACATCTTCCTGAAGTTCCAGAGGCCCTAGTCTCCCACTTCCAGGGAGACGCCAGCTCTCCTGGGCCTGCCCCTTCCTTCCTCTCTGGTCTGATGTCCCTGGATGCTCTTACCCTGGCCAGCTGGCTTCATGTGCCCTCTCTGGACCTGACACCCCACACCCTGTGTGGTGGAGTCACAGCAGAGAGAGGAGTGTGTCTAAGAGAAAGTTAGGTGATCAGGAATAGACGAGATCTCAACCCCCTTTGGGGCTGGAGGAAGAGACAAGCTGGAGATGGGAGCCGCTGCCGTGTCACATTGCCCATTCCAGGCCTCCTGCCTCCCAGGCCAGAGCTCTTTCCCATTCAGCTGACATTTCTGGCTCACTGAGGCACAGGAATCTGTACCAAGGCTGTGAGTCTACCCTGAGGCTGGGTCCCAGGCTCTGATGCTGGGGGCGGGCTGGAAGGGAGGTACTTTTTGGTCATTGGGTCACTGTGATGGTGTCTGTTTCCACTATTTTTTTAAGTTTGAAAGAGAGAGAGAAAGAGAGAGAGAGAGAGACAGACAGACAGAGAGCCAATAAGGGAAAGAGATGAGAAGCATCAACTTATAGTTGCCGGCTCCTTAGTTGTTCATTGATTGCTTTCTCATATGTGCCTTGACCAGGGGGCTCCAGCCGAGCCAGTGATTCTTTGCTCAAGTCAGTGACCTTTGAGCTCAAGCACTCAAGCTGGTGAGCCCATGCTCTAGTTCAGGGGTCTCAAACTCAACTCAGCATGTGGGCCGCAGAGCAAGATCACAGCCGTTCGGTGGGCCACACTAGGTCTACAAAAGGCAGCTGTTACGCAACACTTTTCTCACTGCAGTTGAAAACAAAAAAAAATCAGTACAACAAGCACAATCGTACATGCAGTTTACTCAGTGTCACAAAACAACCAGAAACTGTAGTTCGCATCACAGCTGCTGTTAACTAAGCTAATATCTAGCTAGGATGCTAGAGAAATGAAAAATACAAGTAGGCCCCTAGGCTTACTTAATTTTATCCAAAATATTTTGAACTTCGTGGATTAGTCTGCGGGCCGCACAAAATTGTTCGGCGGGCCGCATGTGGCCCGCGGGCCACGAGTTTGAGACCCCTGGTCTAGGCAGATGAGCCTGTGCTCAAGCCAGCAACCTCGGGGTTTTGAACCTGAGTCCTCAGCATCCCAGGCTGATGCTCTATCCACTGTGCCACCACTTGGTCAGGCTGTTTCCATTTCTGATACCTGCTGTCACATTCAGCATGCTCTTGCATGGTCCACCCCAGTATCCCTGACCTGGTATCTGAATGGCATGTGGTCAGACTCAGCACTCTGCCCTCCCCAGCCCCAGCTGCCCCTGTACTCTGTAAGGAAGGGGAGGGCAGGCAATGCATTCGGGCCTTACCAGCGACAGCCACAGCCGCAGGTCAGGTATGTCCCAAATGCTTTAGATAGGTTAGCTTCCTTTATCCTCACGGCAACCCCCATTTGGGGTAGACACTTTAATTCTCATCAGCCTGATATACAGAGGTAAAAACTGAGGCTCAGAGAAGTTAAATGCCTGTCTAGGGTCATACAGTTTATCAGTGCTGAATCTGAACTCAGGCAGTTGGAGCCGAGCCCTTTGTCTCATCTTAGCCTCTGAGCATAGTGACCCCTGGAAAATGCAGTGGATAGAAAAGGAAGCTCTCTTCTTACTGTCCGGGGCTTGGTTCTACCTCCTAGTTTTCTTTAAGCTGGAGGCCCAATTCTCTGAAGTGCCTCTGCACAACTTAAGTCTTCTGCTTGTTGCTGACTGTCACTGATCTTCATCAGCCCCTGAGTGTAGACAGGTCACAGTTAATTGCTGAGTCCCTGGCTTTGAGGCTGGCATTGCAGGGACCTGAACACTGGTCGGCCTTCCTTGGGGGTGGCCTGGCCTCTGGGAGGCATGGCCGTCATGCCCCCTGGAGCTCTGGCCCAGGGGTGGGTTGTGGGTCCCTCCTGGCCCAGCAGTCTTTCCTGGGAGCAGTCGGAGGTATCTTTGACTGTAACAGCTGTGGCTGACAAACAGGAAGAGTAATCAAAAGGCCCCAAATAAATAACTCCATGGTAGCATCTGGCCTCCTTCCTTCTCCTCCCCACCGCTCCCCTAACTCCTCCTTCCCCTCCTCCTCCCCCTCCTCCTGCATCAGCATCCTCAGGGGTCACCTATCCAGGCCCCTGCCTCTCCACCGTCTGGAAGAGCTGATGTGATCCTCTCCTGGCTTTGCTATGGCACCTGGATCACCTGGGGTTTCAGGGAGCAGGAAGCCTGGCAGGGGTGAGAGAGGGAAGCTGGAGGGTAGATCAAGTTTTCAATCTCTTTGGGGAGATTGAGGTACCTGGGCTGTCTCCAGATTCCTCCTGAGAGCGCTCACAGATCTGTCTGAGCTTTCCTGTGGGGTGTGAGCTTGGGCGGCCCCAGCTGCAGGCAAGCACCTTGTGCCCCTCTGGGACTCTGGAGGCCTGTCGTAGTTGGACCTTATGTAGGCCAGGGACAGAAACCTGAGGTCCCCTCCTCTCTTGTCTCCCCTTGGCCCCCCCGAGTCTCCCCTCTCAGTCTCTGGTTCCATATAACTGGTGACAGAATGCAATCCTGACCTCTCAGGAGGCAGGGAAAAGGCAGAGGAAGGGCAAGTGCTGGACAGAGGTAAGGAATGGGAGGAACTTGGGTTGGGCTGCCCAGAATCCTCCTGAAATCGGTCCTCAAGGAAGCAAGGGAGGGTTTTTGTCATTTTTTCTGCTTCCTCCTGCCTTCCATTTCTCTTTCCATATCATCCTTCCCAACCTCTGCGCTGTCTCCCTCTTGTTCCCATCCACCTCTTTTCTCTTGCCTCCCTGTCTACCTGTCCCTCACAGTGTCCTGCCCACTCAGAGTTTTGGCCCCAGGATTCTTCTCTCTCAGCCCAGGGCAGCAGAGGCATCTGGGTAACCCCCCACAGCCTGGCTGGAGGCCCTTATTGGAGTGGCATTCCTGTGTCACAGTTTCAGGACCTCCTCTCTGCCTGTTCTCTCTGGTCCGAAGCTTGGCCTGTGGAGCTGGAAGGCCTGGGACAGAGTAGCAATGCATAGCTGTTGGGTGAATGTTTCAGTGAGCACATGCCAGCCTGGCTGGGCTCTGGGATGGGACATGACCCTTGGAGAGACAGGCAGGGACTCTTTGGGCAGGGGAGAATCTTAGCCTTACTCCAGGGCCTGATGGCAAGGCCAGGTCACTCCTCCAGGAAGCCTTGCCAGATGAGCCTGCGCAGGATCCTGTTCATTTCTTCTCCTCACTCCTAAATGCACCTCTACATCTATGCTTTCTCCCTGATGAGGCTGCGAACTCTGGCCTGCTTTCTCTGGACTGTCCTATTTGAGCAGGCCTGTCCTGAGGCCTCAAGGGGGAGGTCCTGCCCAGCAGCCAGGTTCTGAGACTGGCATGGCCTGGGGCTGGGGCTGAGGGGAGCAACCTGTGGCTATCTGAAAAAACTTCTGAGGGTCCTGGAGCTGGGGACAGGGGAGATGAAAGTGGAGTCGGGGTGCACAGGGGACAGGAAAGGGGAACAGCGAGGATCAAGAAACTAAAATAGTTACTATTGGCCTGACCTGTGGTGGCGCAGTGGATAAATCGTCGACCTGGAAATGCTGAGGTCATCGGTTCGAAACCCTGGGCTTGCCTGGTCAAGGCACATATGGGAGTTGATGCTTCTAGCTCCTCCCCCTTCTCTCTCTCTGTCTCTCCTCTCTCTCTCTCTCTCTCTCTCTCTCTCCCTCTCCTCTCTAAAAAAATGAATAAATAAATAAAATAGTTACTATTAAGCCTCCTGCACATTCTGGGCAGGCTATGGAGACACAAGAGAGGCACTGAGTCCAGGGAGGGTGTCTGCGATGCCTTCCCGTGGGACCTTTGAGCAAAGGCTTGACGTCAGAGGAAGCTGACCAGGAGGGAGAAGTGTGTTTCAGGCTAAGACAGCAGTAAGAGCTATGGGCGTGAGACACCGTTGTGTGGAATGGTGGTGATGATAACAGCCAGTATTGTTGGAGCATCAGGGGTGCTTTGGAGCTCAGAGGAGCGGTGACCACTTTGAGGGCCCAGGGAGGACACAATCAGAGCATTTCACTACTTTGCAGAAAGTCTTTCAGTGGCTTCCCTTGGACTATGGGGTAAAGTCTAGAAGATTCCTTGGAACATCAAACAAGATCCTTTGCACCTGTTGCCTGCTTCCTCTGATTCAGCCCTTGCACACCACCTTCTCTCCATATCCCCAGCTCACTCCCATCCCCAGCAAACTGGCCCCAGTTCCATGAACCTGCTGAGTGCTGTGCGTGTCTGTGCTGGACAGTGCAGACACGGAACATTTCCACCACAGCATGCCATTCTATCGGACAAGGCTGATCCGCAAAGAGGGCACCTGAGACGGGCCAGGAGGCTGCAGATTCCTGTACGCTGTGACGTGCTTCAGGACGGAGTAGGGGCCAGCGTAGGTCATAGCTCCAGAGCTCTGGACCTGGAGACCGGAGACCTGGTTTCTGGTCTGGGTTCTGCTGCTCACCAGCTTTGTAGTTTAGAGCCAAATAGTTGACCTCTCTGAACCTCAGTGGTTTATAAAATTAAAATTAGGTTGTACAAGCCACCTGGATGATTGCTGTTTTGTTTTTGTTTTTTAATTTAAATTTTGTTTTTCAGTTTAGTTCATCAAATGTTTTCAAACCATTGTCAACCCCCTTGCCATGTGAAGTTCCCGGCCAGCAGCATGCTGGGAGGCTGGGCAGTGTGGGCATTCTATAATAAGGCAGGCCTCTGCAGCCAGGCAGAGGTGAGTGCAGGCTAATTGCTTTTCCTGCCTCCGTAGCACTTAGCCCAATTTGTAATTATTTGTTGTTGGTTGTTGACTTGTCCTGCATCCCCCGGGAAGCCTTGTGAACACAGGGACTACGTGGTGCTTTTGTTGCCTCAGTATCCTGGCACAGTCCCTGCCACACAGTAGGCGCTTGATGACCATTGCTTTCTGGAATGAGTAAAAGGTCACCCTTCTTCACAGGGCACTTGTTCTACTGTGTTGTGACATGGGATACAACATCAAGAGCCTCAGATGGTACAGGCGGGCAGAACCCAGGTGGGCTGGAGGAAAGTCAGGCTGGGGAGTCAGCCCCACCTCTGGAGGCTGGCTCTGTGCCTGCCCTGCAGGACCTGGGTGCTAACCTGCCCGGCTGCGCTGGGCTGACGAGGACGAGCCTGTGGTCGACATCAGGTCCTCTGTCTAAGGTGTGGCACATACCACCACCACCAACTCCCAGAGGCCTGGTATCTTGTTCCTTCAGTTCCCACTCAGCATTGGGTGGGAACTCTGGCTGAGAAGATCGATGGTCCTTCCTGAAAAAGAAAGAGGCAGAAGGAAGCCTCCTTAAGCTGCAGAAGGCCCATTATGCAAGGTTTGCTCAGGCATGCATTTGGGGCAGGACAGGGAACAAACCATAAGCCCCCAGGTCCTTCTCCTTAGATGTATGACCTGTGGGTAAAGCACGTGGGGGATGGTCTCCTTGATCCAGATGCAGGCGAGGCCCAGCTGCCCGAGGAACCCCAGGCCGTGCCAGGGTATGTGGGTACTGGGTTCACTGCAGTGGCATTTTGACTTGGTTGCCAGGCCTGCTTCTGGGTGGAGAGGAGCAGGAAGAATTGCACAAAGGGAAACTGGTAGGAGGGCCCACTTCCTCTGGTAGCTCCCTGCCTCCCAGGCAGGACAAGGGGCAGCACGGGCCTCTTGGTTCCCAGATTACCTGAACCTTCTCATTTACTTCCTTCCCCAGCAGGAAATGCCAGGTCCCAGCAACAGAAGTTTCAGTGGCTTCCTACCACTTCCCATTCCACCCACTGTGCCTGGCTGCTCGACTCAAAAGGAAGGTTCTACCAACAGCCCTCATTTCTCAGCCCCGAGACAAACACTCAGTGTTTTCCCTTCCCCCCACATGCACCACCCTCCTGTCTGCATCTGAGCCTTCCTGTAGGCCACTTAGCAGACTCTGCCTGCTCCCCCTCTGCAGGAATGTTTCCCAAATAGTTCCTCCTCACCTTTCCTTTGAGCGGGAGAGCTCTTAAAAGCAGCCTTCAGGATGGCAGGGACTTTGTTTTGCTCACTGCTCTGCCACCACGGGCACAGGGTAGGTGCACAGGAAATTGTAGTTGAATTGATGCGTGGTGTGCTCTCTATTATTTACCGTTCGGTTCTGAATTGATGCGTGGTGTGCTCTCTATTATTTACCGTGGCTCCCATAGTCAACGTCTCTTCCTTCTACTGCCCTACTCCACCAGAAAGGGTCTAGGGACTGCTTTCCCCTCCACCCCCAGGCCTGGAATCCTGGTCACTGGAGGAACTGGCCAATCTTGCATATCCTGCCATTCGTGCCTTCATTCAGGAAATGCTTTCTGCATCTGATCCTGGGCGCCGAGCTGTGGGGCAAATACCAGGATAAATGAGGCAAGATGGTGGCTGGGTGCTCTCCCAACATGCCAGGGTCCCTCTGCCCCCCAGTACAGTGCTTTCTGAACTCTGGGATTTCTTTCCACCCAACCTCTGTCTCTGGCCCTGCTGCCCCTGATCCCAGTCCCTCAGCCTTCCGTTCCTGGCGCTGCACACAGCTCTCCTGCTGCCCCTGATCCCAGCCCCTCAGCCTCCCGTTCCTGGCGCTGCACACAGCTCTCCAGCAGCTGCCCCTTGGGGCTGCTTCCAGTGAGGAACTACGAGGGACTGGGAGGCTGGGGTGGCTGACAAAGGCAGGAGGAGGGCGTGGTAGGGCATCTGGAGATTCTTATTTGTAAACCCGAGCCGCTCCCTATGCTTCTGCCGCTGCCTTTATCTGCCCTGATAATAGACCGAAACCATATTCTGCTCCTTGTTGAACCATCAGTGCCTGGCCTCTGGGTGCCTGCCAGGATGGCAGCAGCCCAGGGTGGTGCTGGGCACTGTGCCAGCTGACAGAAGCCAGTCAGCACTGGGGAGCTGCAGTCAGGTGGGCAGCCCCCAGCCCCCAGACCAACCCCCACACAGGAAGGTCCCACTCATCCAGGGGTCCTCATGAGGCGAGGCCCAGCTACCTGGGGAGCCCTAGGCCGGGGTTCCCATGGCTCTTAGGATGGCTCTTGGGAACTAAAACTTGAGCTATGGTGGCTTACGCTTCATCCACCTTTGTATCCCCAATACCGAGCGTGGTGTCTGGCATACAGATGCAGTTCAGTGGTGGAACTTCATGCATTCAGCTCCCATTTATTGGGACCTACCATGTGCAGGTGCCTGTGTCCTCCCCCCATCCTCCCCATCTCCTTCCTCCAGCACCTGTTGGGGTTCTGGTGCCGCGAGATGTGGGGAGTCTCCAAGGAAGCCATGAGAGGTGAATCTGGGTCCAGCCCTGTTTGCTGTGTTTTAGGAAGAAAAGGAGGAGGAAATCCTTCCATGTGTCCTCATTACCCAAATCAGTACCCAGGCTTATAAAAAGTGCTCACATAAGTGACCTGATTTTATCTCCCCAATGCTATTCAACAGGCTGGGCACCCTGCACCTCCATTTTTTTAAGAGGCATTGGATTTACATCTGGCTCTTTTACCTCCAAATGCAGCCCCCAGGCCAGGCTTCCTCATATGGATTTGAGCCTTAGCCAATAGTTAAGATCTGAGCCTTTGGAAGAAGCTGGGAGGAGCTCGGAGCTGGGAGATGAGAGAAGAGTGGGGTTGGGATGAACCAGGGAGACATAGGGATGGTGGGTGGGGTGAGGAGCAGGGGGAGCAGTCCCAGGGCTGGGCTCCTGGCCGGGCACTGGAGAGAGCAGGACTGGCCAGTGGAAATCTGACAACCTCACCTTCACTCTGAGGTGCCATTGTTGCCTGAGTGGGCAAACAGTGTTGGGTGAGACTGGGGACTAATGAATGTTTTCCAGAGGGCGATTCCTCTATGTGGGGTTTATCTTCCTGGGTCATTGCTCAGCAGTCTGCATTTAGCAAGGTAATTGCAGCCTGGTTTGGGGCTTCTGCCAGCCAGCTGGGCCCGGGGGCCTGCAAACAAGGCAGCAGTGAGGGAAAGGAAGAGAGGAAGAAGCAGGAGCAGCATGCCCTGGCTCCACCCCCTGCAGGTGTGTGTGCCCATAGCCAGGCAGGTGACACCCCTCAGGACAGGGCCTCACTGCTGCCCAGATCCAAGGACCCTCACAGACACCCCCTCCCAGTCCTTACTTACTTCAACTGTCAGCCCCTGCCCAAGCCCACAGAGACCACCGCCGCCGCAGTCCCTGACCCACCCTTCCCCTGCTGCACGGGGCTCCTCCTTTGTTCTCAGGAAGCCGAAAAGGGAGGGATTGGTACTCTCGATCCAGGATACTCCTGCGCCCCACCCTACCTCCTGTTCCCTGTAAGGCACAGTGCTCCATGTTCCGGCGGTTTTCTAAATCCCCATGACCACCTGTGTGGTAAGAGTTATTTCTAATGTACAGTGGAAGATGCTGAGACTCTGGGAGGTTAAACGACTTGTCCAAGTGGACCCAGTGTGGTAAGCAGAATAACGAACCTTTCCAAACGTCCATGTCCTAATCCTCAGAATCTGTGAATATGTTAACCTTACATGGCAAAAGGGACTTTGCCAATGTGATTAAGTTAGAGATCTTGATATAGGGAGGTTATCCTGAATTATCTGGGTGGGTCCAATGTAATCACAAGGGTCCTTCAAATGTGGAAGAGAGTGCAGAAGAGTGATGTGATGTGAGGACGTCTCAACTGACCACTACTGGCTTTGGAGACGGAAGGTGAGCCAAGGAAAATGGGTGGCTTCTAGAAGCTGGAAAAGGCAGGGAAATTGCCTTTCTCTACTCCCGTCAGAAAGATTTTGCCCAATGAAACTGTGTTGTTTTAAACCACAGAGTTCATGGTGATTTGTTATAGCAGCAGCTGGAAACTAACGCACCTAGTGTAAGGCCAGTGGTCGCCGCCGTCGTGGCCATGCAGGTTCTCATTGAGTTCAGACAGATGGCAAAGAAACTGTGGAGCCAAAAAATGGTGGGCCATTCCTTTATTAAAGTCTCACAGCAGCTGATGAGCAAACACACAGGGAAACACTTCCCTCTCATTCAGGAGCTCCCAAAGCCCTGACACATTCTCCGATTCCACAACCAGGAGAATCTTCTCCGGTTCCTCCTAGAATCAAAGGCCCCACCAGTCTCAGCAAAACTTGCAAAAAGCCCCTCAGCTCTGGTTCCCCATCTGCACACCTTCTCTCTCTCTGCAAAACTGGCTTCTTCAGCACTCTGCATTCTCTCTGCTCTCCCTGCAAAACTGGCCGGGGCCCACAACAACCCCTCCTCCAGCAAACATTGGCAAAACAATGACCCCTCCCAAGCAGGAATGCAAGCCACAATTTGCAATCAACTGCCCTGCTCTGAGGACGACACGTGGCTACCCGGCACCATTTTTTAACAATAAAAGTGAGCAAACTCAAAAAACACAAATTTTACAAACTCATTTGCCCAGCACCTAGCTAGCTGCAGAAGTAGGATCTACACCCAGGACTGAGCCTCTGGTCTGTTTCTTCCACCCTCCCCGTCTGATGACTATGCTCTGTCCACCACCTAGGCTGCCTCTCTTCCGCCCACATTTTCTGAACTGAAAGTTGAGGTTGTGAGGGAAGATTAAAAATTGGAACAGAGGCTACATTTCACTTTCATCCTCTGATCTCTGCCTCCCCTTCCGGTCTTTGCCCTACTGCGGGGGGGGGGGCTGCTTAAGAGTTCTTAGAAACATGCTTCCAACAGCCCGTTTCTTGGGGGAGTGTCAGTGGAGAGTAGAGCCTGTGTAGCCATTTGGGCTGAGGGTGCGGAAGGGGCTAAAGTATTAAAACCAACAGCCTGCCTGCTTCTGCACTTTGCCTGGATTCTCTTGCTTAGGAGCTGGGTCTTTGAAGCAGAGAGTGGGTGAAATGGGAGGGGGCGTCTGAGTCTTTCTGCTCTGAGGCCCTTGCCAGTCTGGGTGTCTCAATGCAGGTTAAACATCTGTGTATCTGGGAACCTGGCTGTGGATGGATCCAGGGGCCTTGCTCCCCTGGAGTGTGGGGTGTCTTTGGGCAGTGTGTCTGTTCAGTCTCTGTGTCTGTGAGTGTGTGAATGTATCTACTCACACACCTGTGTGAGTGTGTGAGTTTGTGAGTGGACTTACTCACGCCCCGGTGTTTGTGCACATGTAAGAATGTCTATCACATCCCGTGTGTGTGAATAACCATGACTGGACTGTGTGAGTGTATGAACACATATCTCTGTGTCTCTGTGTGAATGAGTATGTCTACTTGCCATCAGGGTGAGTGTTCCAACATACCTCCCTGCGAACGTGTAAGTGTGAACATATGCCTACTCATGCTGCTGTATGTGAGTGTGAACATGTTCGCTTATACCTGTGTTTGTGAAGAAGTGAGCATGTAAGTATACAATCATGCCCACTGATGTTCCATGTGTTTTTGTGTACAAGTATATGTCTACTCACACTTCTGCTTGTGAGTGTGTATACATGCAGTGTGTGAGTGTGTGTCTACTTTCCTGCTGTGTAGGTAAACTTGTGAGTGCGAGTGTGTGCTCTGCCAGCCTGCGGGGGTGAGCGGCGGCTCCCCACACCTGCCCGCATTGCCTCACCCCTGTGACACAGCCACTAATGACTGTTTGCCATTGTCTGTGTGGCGGTGGCATCACCTGCACTAATGACAGTCTCCCCTGTCTAATGACCTGGCTTCTGCTCCATCATTTAGAAGCACAGGAGCACTTGGGGCCTGTGGCCAGAGAGATGATGACCAGCTCAACACATTTCCCGCTGGGGTGCCGGTGGGGATGGGAAGAAGCATAAATCCCACCCTCCCCCACAGCCCTCCAGGTGCTGGGCTGGGAATTTCAGCTGGCTGATGGCATTCCTGGGCGGGAGCCCTGGCTCGGGCCCTGCCCTCTGTCTCTGGTGTGGCTGCGTGGCTGCTACCTGAGCTGCTCTGGTCTGGGGCCACGGCTGGGGGACAAGAGCAGAGCGTCTGGGCAGCCCAGCAGTTCAGAGTCCAGGACAGGCAACCCTGTGTGGAGCCCTGCCACTGAAGACTCATTGGCTGACCCCATAAACATATCTTTTATTATTGAAATGAAGTTATAATCTCCTCTGGACTCAGAAGGTGTTGCTGGGGAGAAGCTGCTGGCCCTCTCTGTGGGTCCGCAGCAATTTGTTCAGTCTCTCATAGCTTTGAACCTGTTCCATCCCACTGGTGTTTCCCACGCAGCCTGCTTCAGGAGGGACTCACTAAAGGTTTTCTGAGTTAAGAAAAGCACCCCGAAACTAGATGTGTGACCTTGAAGTGACTTGCAGTGTCCTGCTCTGCAAACTGGGGATGCAACAGTGCTTGCTTCAGGCTGATTACATATACCAACTCCAGTCTTTACCATCCTCTTCAAGTGATTCTTTGTTTCTTTTTCTTTGGGGGGGGGGAGAGGATGGGAGAGAGATGAGAAGCATCAACTCATAGTTGTGGCACTTTAGTTATTCATCGACTGCTTCTCATATGTGTCTTGATGGGGGTGGGGGATAACTCCAGCTGAGCCAGTGACCTCCTTGCTCAAGCCAGTGACCTTCAAGCCATGACCTTTGGGCTCAAACCAGCGACCATGGGATCATGTTGATGATCCCACGCTTAAGCCAGTGACCCAATAAGCCTGTGCTCAAGCCAGTAACCTCAGGATTTCAAACCTGGGACCTTAGTGTCCCAGGTTGACACTCTATCCACTGAGGCACCACCAGTCAGGCTCAAGTGGTTTTCTTATTGTGCCCATTTTACAGATAGGAAAATCAAGGTCCAGGGCACTTAAGTACATCCATACAATTAGCAAGTATGAGAGCTGAGGTTCAACCCCAGGTCCATCTCTCCCTACATCCTACTGTAACCTCTGAGGAAAAGATCAAGTGTGTTGGTGGAGACACAGCATTGACACAGTCTGGTTCTGGAAGCTGGGGAGAGGGAACCTGGTCTCAGAAGGGTTTGCAGTGCTCCAAAGGAAGAAGCTTCCCTTGAAGAGATGTTTACCTCTTCTAGCTACTCCCCAGAGACTCCTGCCCTGATATTCCTTATCTGGGGCCTCCCTGGCAGTCAAGGCAAGAACCAGAACACGAGGAGAAGCTTGCTTATTGTTGGGAGTTTCTTTAGTTGCTTGATTATCGAGAGGAAAAAAAAAATCGCAGGAAAAGAGATGTGACTTAGATTTCAGTCTTCCTCGGCACTCCTTAAAAGAAGGGACTAATTCTCCAGCAACATGGGTTTTAATTAACACTGGGGACTCTCACACAAGTGATGACCATGGGAGATGTGGCTTTATGAGGACATTTGCAAAACAGCATATAAATTAAGACACTGGAATATTGGGAAAACTTGGATCTAAGCACCGAGGGGACGCGGGATAAGCGTTTCTAAGAGCTGGGTGGGGTTGGCTGGGGAAGGCTTTCTGGAACGGGGGGGGGGGGTATGAACTGGCTTGGGGAAGGACAGGTTTCCTTGGGGCGGGGGCAGGCAGGGGAGCAGCAGGCACCTAGCATCCCAGTGGCTGCATTCCTGAGCCATGTCCCGGAGCCCTGGCTCAGTGACCTGGTGCCCTGGGAATTTGCCCTGCCTCCTGGGTGGGGATTGTCCAGCCACTCGTCTGCCTAACCCTCTTGGTGCCATTCGGTAATGACATGGAAATGTGGTGTGACCTTGAGTCAGGTCCTCTCCAGGGAGTTTGGCCCAGTTTGGCCTGTGATCCATCTGGATGTCTTCTCTGAGGGGTGGCTGGGGAAAGAGATGAGGGAGAAGTGTGGGGTGGAGCTCTGGGGAAGTGGTTGGAGATTTAGAGAGATGGAGGGGAATGATGAAAAGGTCTGTTGCCTCCCTTGAAGGGGGTCCGGGTGCCTGATAGGGTGGACGGTGGGCCTACAGTGACTGGGCTGCCTCGGGGCTAAGCCTGGGTTTGGGGCAGTGGAGGGAAAGCTCAGATACTCAGAGCTCCTGAGCGGGAAGGGCCCTCAGTCTACTCACTTCCTTCCGAAAGGGACCTGGAGGGCTAGGAGTAAGGAGGGGGATGGAGTCTATGTGATCAGATGAGAATGAGATGAGGAGGAACAGGAGCACCTGAGGGGTGACCCTCTAGACCTGGGATGAGGGCTTCGCCTTGCGTCAGGGGGCTAGCCCTGGGGTCCAGCAGGGCTTCCGACAGAGCTCCACAGCACCTGGATGTGGATGACTCTCCACCCTCGGGAGCACGAGAGCAGAGGCCCAGGGCTCCCACCAGGTCTCTTGGGCTGCATTCTAGGAACTGCAGCCTGTCCAGCGAGGGCTGGGTGGTGGGCTCTCTTTCCCCTCACCACAGACTTCGTGTGTTTGCTGAGGAGTATCTGGGAAAGGCATCCTGGGGTGGCCTGGGGAAGGAGGGGCTAAGGATCAATGCACGGGGGAACTTTGGGCTGGGGTTGACTCTTGGTCAGTCCCCACCTCTAGCGATGCCCCGAAGCTGTCTCAAATAAGGATGGAGGCATCTATTTGGGGATTCATAGTCATTTTTAACTGGCATTTAAATGCATGCCTCAAGCAGCCTCAGTTATGAGAGTACTGACCATTCATCTCCTGTCCAGCAAACTCTCCATGCTTTAAAACAACAGCATCATTCAGGGCTGGTGGTTTGGAGCATAGAGACAATGATCCTTGGGGAAGAAGTGGGAACTTCTCCTACCCTCATTCATTGTCCTTTGGGGAGAGGGGGGATGTGGGGGGGGGCTATTGGGCAGCATGAAGGGTCATGGAAGCAGAACACTAGATGGTGGGTCACTAGTCAAAGGCCATATGTGGAGGCCAGAGGCACCTCAAATCTGAGCCCTGTGGGGATGGCTCTGATGTTACCCCACACATCTTGTCCTTGGGCTCTGTGCCCAGGCCTTGCTGTCAACACCTGCTCTATGTACCAGCGCCTGGCAAGCACAGCCATGAGATCATGGGGTGGGGTAAGTTGGCCAGTCTCGATTTCTGCTGGAGCTGCAGCAGGTGCATGGCAGAGCTCTGGGCCCGGCGCCTCTGTAATCTCCTTCTTGGCCCCTTCCAGGGAGGCGGCTTCTCTAACCAGCCAGTGTGGTCTCATCCACATCAGTCCCCAGACTCCAACAAAGGTGGAACCCTGGCTTGTGTCATGGAATGAAGGCTTGAGATTAGACTTCAAGAAGGACTTCCTACTCAAGAGATGGGATGGTGGGATAAGGGAAGAGGAAGTTAAAATTAAGGACACGTGCTAATAATAAGCTCCTCGTTGAGGCTTATTTCGTGTCCTGTGCTGTGCTAAAGTTCTTTGCAAGCAGTTCCGGTGAAATCTTCACCATGACCTTGTGGAGAATGGCAATGCAGGCTAAGGTTTCACAGCCAGTAAGCAGGGAAGCTGGCAGTAGCACCCAAGTCTCCAGCTCTGGTGTGAATCTTGAGGTCCAAGGAGGTGGGCCACTGGAGGGCCATGCAGGCTCCCAGTGCGTCCTCACTTCTTCATTGAGCGTTCAGGGAGGAACAGGACAGGGTGCTTGAGGGCAAGAGTTGGAGGTTAAACAGGCAGGAATGATAAGAGGTGAGTTCATGTTCCAGAAGGTGAAGTCAGTCACACAGAAGTGGGTGGGCTTGTTTCTGTTTGGCACATCTTGAGTCAGAAAGGAAGCAAATGTGTCAGAACTGTAGCAAAATGGAGCAAGGTGAGATAGCAAGGCCTTCTGACTTCCCAGGCTGTGTGTCATAGTCACATGAAGAGAATGTTCTCTTGAGAAGGAGAGGAGGCCCTGGCTGGTTGGCTCAGTGGTAGAGCATTGACCCAGTGTGTGGATGTCCAGGGTTTGATTCCTGGTCAGAGCACACAGGAGAAGCCCCCATCTGCTTCTCTAACCCTCTCCCCCTCACTTATCTCTCTCTCTCTCTCTTCCTCTCCTGCAGCCATGGCTCGATTGCAGTGAGTTGGCTATGGTCGCTGAGGATGGCTCCATGGCCTCTGCCTCAAGTGTTAAGAAGAGCTTGGTTGCTGAGCAACACACAGATGATCAGAGCATCGCCTCCTAGTGGGCTTGCTGGATAGATCCCAGTCAGAGTGCAGGTGGGAGTCTGTCTCTCCTGCCTCCTCTCCTCTCGCTGAAAGAGAAAGAGAGAGGGGGGGGGAGTGGTTTGAAGGGCTCAGCCTGGAGCTGGGGAGATGGGCAACCTGATTTGGGGGTCTTCATGCAGGTGTGTGTGTGTGTGCACGTGCACACTTATGGGTGTCCACAGTCTCTGGTGATGCACTTTCTTCCCCCAGTTGGCTCTGAGCCCTTCAGCAGCATCTGTGTTGTACCTCGGGCACACATAGATTCCCTTGCTGATGATCTGTAATGTACTCTCTATTTGGGTGCAGTGCTGTCTTGATTATCAGCCCTTCTTGTTCTCCAAATGTCCTCCAATTTGGCAGACTACTTATTCTAGTTCTGATATCTGCACTTTTACTCCCAGGAAGTTTCCTCTGCCCCTTATGCAAGGACTCCCACCCCTAATCCCCTTCCCCTTTCTGATGATGAGCTGGGTCCAAGATTTTGCTAGTGGTGGACATATCTTGCTCCTTCCTTATGAGTCCACAAATCTACCTTGGCTCATTCACGCCTATATTTCAGTTTCCACAGGACTGGACCCACTGGAGCAAGTTCCCACATGCTTACAGCACAAATGCGTGGAGACGAGAGATGCATGATGACTCCTGGCATGTAACTGGGGTCAGCCCTTGGACGTGCCCTGTCAGGTGCCATGGTGGCTGCTGGCCCTTGTTTGCTCTTGGTGTGCCAGTCTGTGCTCCATGTCAGTGGGTCTGGGGTCAGATCCTGTGTTTTAAGATGTGGTGGTAACACACACATAGAATCCTAGGATGTCAGGGGTGCCAGGAACTCTGGAGAACATCAAGGCTCGCGCCCTCCATATGCAGGCAAGCCACCCCCAGAGAGGAGGGGCCTTTGCCCAGGATCACACAGTATTTTGAAGACACTGTGAGTCTCCTGACCCCATTCCACAGCTCTTTCTATCATGCCATATTGCCTTCTATGTCATATTGAAAAGCCTCTCTCTCTTTTTTTCTCCTGTCTCTGTACTTTAATCACGTTTCCCCTTCTCGAGTTCAGCTGTCCAGCTCTGCCATTCTTCAAGGCCTAGCCTGGCCCTCCTCCACTCTGGAAACTACCTGATTCCTGTCATCTACCTTCTTCTGCACTATTAGCAGCACATCTTGCTAATTTCCATTTCCTAATTGTCTGCAACACAAATTAATACTTTATTACTTGATGCTCTAATGACCTGGGTTCTAACCAGGCTCAATTGCTGCATGACCTTGGGCTACTTACTTAACATTCTTAATCCTCTGTGTTTCTCATCTGTAAAATGGGGCAGGCATTTGAGACTGAGCAGCAGCTGAACTCAGAGGGCTCCACTTGGAAAACAGAAAGATTGAGACCTGAGGCATGGTGGGTGTGGGTGGGGGTAAGGACAGAAAGGCAGGCAGGGTCCAGATGGTGGGGGGCCTCAGTTGAGAGAGGTTAGGCTATTGGCAATGTGAAACCCTCAAGGCATTTTTTTTCTTTTTTTTTTTTTTTGAGACAGAGCGAGAGTCAGTGAGAGGGATAGATAGGGACAGAAAGACAGGAACGAAAAGAGATGAGAAGCATTAATCATCAGTTTTTTTTGTTGTGGCACTGTAGTTGTTCATTGATTGCTTTCTCATATGTGCCTTGACTGTGGGGCTACAGCAGACTAAGTAACCCCTTGCTCAAGCCAGTGACCTTGGGTCCAAGCTGGTGAGCTTTGCTCACACTAGATGAGCCCGCGGTCAAGCTGGTGACCTCGGGGTCTCAAACCTGGGTCCTCCGCACCCCAATCCGACGCTCTATCCACTGCGCCACCGCCTGGTCAGGCATCAAGGCATTTTTAGAAAGAGAGTAATAAACCCCACCTAGAGTTTGTGGTGTCCGAGAAATGGATGGAAAGTGTGTGGGCTTTGGAGCTGACAGGTCTGGATTTGCATTTCAGCTCTGCCACTGGTTAGCAGTGTGATGCTGTGTAGATTGCTAGATTGCTCTGAGCTTCCTTTTTCAAATTGCAAAATAAAGGTAAAATAAAGACACGGGAAGGATAAACTGAGACAGTATCTGTACATTGCTTAGCTGGAGTCTTGTACTTAGTAAGTACTTAATGAGCAGTCGCCATTATTGCTGGTTTGCTTTTGTCACCTGAGAGCGTCCATCTGCCTGTCTCCTGGCCTGGCTCTGTCCCTGGGCCCACCTGGGCCCTGAGTGATGGGCTTATTCCTTCCCTTCCAGCTTGGAGACTTTCCATGGACAGGGCCTACATGTCGTGTCTCCCTGCTCTAGCTGTTCCAGGAAGTGAAGGTCCTGGGGAGGCTGTTGAGAAGAGAGTAATGTCACACTTTGGGGTCCTGGGTGGCACTGCAGAAGCCCCAGAGACCAGCGAGTAGGCTGTGTGCATGGGGGTTCGGGTCCTCTTGGCCAACCATTGGCATTATGTTGTCTGAGGGGATTGAGGATGCAGAGAGCTCTGTGTGCCCCCAGTCTCCTAGCTGGGCTGCCAAGTCAGCTCTCCCAGCCAACTGTCCTTGGGGCCTCAGGCGCTGTGGAAGGCCTGCTTCCGCTAGCTCCTGCACCCCTGAAGAGGGGCAGGTGCAGCGCTCAGGGAGGGAGCAGGGGGTGAGGGCCGAGGAAAACGGAGGGCCAGCCACACAACCCCTGTCTCCACCGAGTGTCTCCTTGGCTTGCACTGGTGGAGAGGGGAGCCAGACACACCGTCAGTGAAAGAGTTCCAGTCTAATAATTAGTAGACAATATTATAAAACACCCACTATGAGATGAATAGTATGTCAGGTGTTGAGGGTAATCATTTGGCAAAGATCGACTGGGTCCTGTCTGCACAGAGGGGAGTCAGACAGGCCTGGGGGGGGCCAAGCACAGCAGGTTACAGGAACTCTGAGGGCTGCACCTCGACTGGGTCCTGTCTGCACAGAGGGGAGTCAGTCAGGCCTGGGGGGGCAAGCACAGCAGGTTACAGGAACTCTGAGGGCTGCACCTCGACTGGGTCCTGTCTGCACAGAGGGGAGTCAGACAGGCCTGGGGGGGCAAGCACAGCAGGTTACAGGAACTCTGAGGGCTGCACCTCGACTGGGTCCTGTCTGCACAGAGGGGAGTCAGACAGGCCTGGGGGGGCAAGCACAGCAGGTTACAGGAACTCTGAGGGCTGCACCTCGACTGGGTCCTGTCTGCACAGAGGGGAGTCAGACAGGCCTGGGGGGGGCAAGCACAGCAGGTTACAGGAACTCTGAGGGCTGCACATCGACTGGGTCCTGTCTGCACAGAGGGGAGTCAGACAGGCCTGGGGGGCCAAGCACAGCAGGTTACAGGAACTCTGAGGGCTGCACTCCATCTGCCCGTGTGGGGCCAGCGGGACCGGAAAACAGTTATGGGGCTGGAGAGCAGACACCGTGGCTGGACGGCATTGGGAGTGTTGTAGGGGAAGGGGTTGGCGGAGATGAGGCCAGACAAGTATGCAGGGGTCTTGAGGTCACAGGGAGGAGTGTCTCAAGTGGAGGTGGGAACCACTGAAGGGTTTTTAAGCAGGGAGGAGACATGGCCAGATGCAGGGGCTGCAGCACTGTGGGAGTGAAGAGGATGGGGTGGTCTGACTCCAGGGTTCGTGGGGGAGGGAATGATGAGGGCATGGCATGCTTCTGGGGCTGAGAGAGGGTAGGATGATTATGGAGAGGGTGTGTCATTCTGGAGCCAAAAGTTGAGGTGGGTCTGCAGCATGGAGGGCTGGGACTCCACTGGCAGGGGGTTTGGAGCCCAGGTGGGTGTGTAGGTGGGATACAGGGCAGGCCTGAATCAGGGCCCGGCTGGAGCAGGCAGGTGGGGTGCAGAGCAGTGCTGAAGGGAGAGCAGCTGGGGCCTGGCTGGGGCCCTGGCGCTGCCACCTCTGGGCAGGCCTCCAAGTCTGGTCTGCTCCACAGGTCCCCAGATAAGATAAGCCCTCAGTGATCCCATTTGAAAAACGGAGAACACAGTGCCTTTCTCCCTGCAACTCAAGAGTGTCTGATTAAGGGATAATCTCTGTTCCCCTATCTGGGCCTGAGTTTTGGGACACAGAAGGCGGGACAGGCAGAGCCTGTGGCTTAACAGGCTCCCACTGGCCACAAAATGGTCTGAGGTGGGCTGTGGGCATGATGACCAAACTCTGGGAGTGCTCTGGGAGGAGCTGAACTGACAGGGTTTTGGAAGTGCGTCCAGGGTGAAAAGCCACTGGAAAAGGTCGTGGATCCAAAGCCCCCTCATTTCTCTGTACTCTGGGCTGCTCTCTCAGGGCCTACCACCCAATCTTGTGACATGGGACCAGGCCCCCAGGGCTGGGGATACAGGGGAAGTGGGTGATGCCTTAGTCACAAAGGAGTAAGAGCCCTGGACTCACCTAGCTCTGAGAGTATCTTTACAGCTCATTTTCCAATTCTACAGAGCCCTGAATAGGAGCCACAGGCCCACGAGCTGAGTGACTGGGGTAGAAAGAGGCTCATACCCCAGTGGCCGCCTGCTCCCAGGGCACCTCTCACCCGGCTGTTGTTGGAAGTTGTCCCCATGTGGCTGTTAGGCAGATAGGAGGTTGGGGTGGTTGGTGTGCTGAGGCTGAATACATCCCTCAGGGGACTGCCGCTTCTGGGGGCAGGGGGCAGGGGGGGCCAGTCATCTCAGGAGAGGGAAAAGGGCCCCGCCCACCCCATGGGTTCCTGTCTCTGGAAAAGGCACTCTCTCAGGCTCTTCACACTGTCTCTGTGCCTCCTCCTCCTCTGATCTTCCTCCTCCTCTCTCTCATTCCCTCCTTGACTCCTCCCCTCTATAGTTTCCATTCCATTGCTGGTACTATCTTCTCCATCTCCCTCATTCTCTCTTCTCTGTTCCTGGCTCCTCTGTCCCCCCACCCCGCCCCCAGCACCTCCTCATCTTCCCTCTTGTTCACTCACTGGCCCCCACTCAGACTCCTCCAGAGTTCCAGCTGCCCATTCTCTCCTTTTGGATCAAGATGCCATTACACACACACTGCAGGGAATCTGGGCTGTCTTCTCAAGTTGTGTCTCTTGAAGACTGGCTGAGCCCCAGCTTGAGGCCCCAGCTTGAAGCCCCAGGGTGCTCCAGCCACCATACTGCTGCAGGCAGTGGGAAGATAGTGTCTGAGGCTCTTCAGAGTCCCAGGCTGGGACTACGGACTGGGCAGTGACCCCTGGAGGTGAGGCTCAGGATTGCGGCTTCCTGTCAGTGCCCTGCCTCTGTTCAAATTCTCACCCTAGGTACCCTGCAGGTCACACAGGTATGCTTGAGTGTGTGAATGGTGTGTGGACACATGGGCATAGTATGTCATGCATACATGCAGGTGTGTGTCTGGTGCGGGTGTGTGATTTTTTTTTTTTGTATTTTTCTGAAGCCGGAAACGGGGAGAGACAGACAGACTCCCGCATGCGCCCGACCGGGATCCACCCGGCACGCCCACCAGGGGGCGATGCTCTGCCCCTCTGGGGGGGTCGCTCTGTTGCGACCAGAGCCACTCTAGCGCCTGGGGCAGAGGCCGAGGAGCCATCCCCAGCGCCCGGGCCATCTTTGCTCCAGTGGAGCCTCAGCTGTGGGAGGGGAAGAGAGAGACAGAGAGAAAGGAGAGGGGGAGGGGTGGAGAAGCAGATGGGCGCTTCTCCTGTGTGCCCTGGCCGGGAATCGAACCCAGGACTTCTGCATGCCAGGCCAACGCTCTACCACTGAGCCAACTGGCCAGGGCTGCGGGTGTGTGATTTGAGTGCGTACATTCTGCTGGGTGTCCATGTCTGTGTGTGAGTGTAGAGTGCACACACAAGCACATGTGATAGTGGAAAGGCACCTGTTTCTATGGATACCTGGAAGAGCTGAGGGCTCTGCTACATAGGAGCTCATTTGTACCTGGGGACACCATAAGCATGGGAAAAGCGTGAAGACAGGGCCTACATGTGTGAGGGAATGAGGGAGCTGTATGTTCACAGCGCTGTTCTCACTGCCTGTGACAGGCCCATGTGTACATGTGTGTTTCCACTGTAGTGTGCGGAGTAGGAGACCCCTAGGGAGGTGACCGTGTGGGTCTGCAATGCCACAGTAACACGTGAATAGTACAGAAGGCCTGGGGGAAGCTGTCTTTGTGTACATGTGAAAATGAGTTTTTCTAGACCAAGGGTGGGGCTGGGCTGAAAGTGGAAGTAGTTAGTGATTTATAACCTTTTAAAGAAATGCCTTGGCCCATAGCTGAGGCCCCAGACACAGTGAGTCCCATGCATTGCTTAGGTCTGACATCATCCAGACACCTGAAACCACAGGAATGCGAGGAGGCTGCCTCCCTCACCTGCCCACCCACTGGAGGCCGAAGCCAGTGGAAAGCACACACATCTTTTGCACTGAAGCACCTCTTGGGTGCAGAGACATACTGGCCAACTGATGCTGCAGTCCCAAGCAGAGAAAGCCTGGCTCCCTCAGGAGAGCCGAGTGGGCCTCCTGCGGCTGCCTTCTAAGACTAAGCAGCCACAGAGCAGAGAGCAGAGAGCCTTTGATAAGAACTAAGTGAACAAATGGTGGTTTCCAGGAGTGGTGCTGTCTGACCCCAGGGGTTCCCTGAGGGTAAGTGGGGAGCTGTACTTAATGCTGGGAGATTGACTTTGTATTTTTGTGTGTGACAGAGACAGAGAGAGGAACAGACAGACTGGAAGGGAGAGAGATGAGAAGCATCAATTCTTTGTTGCAGCACCTTAGTTTCAGTGATTGCTTTCTCATATGTGCCTTGACTTGGAGGCTACAGCAGACCAAGTGATCCCTTGCTCAAGCCAGCGACCTTGGGTCCAAGCTGGTGAGCTTTACTCAAACCAGATGAGCCTGCGCTCAAACTGGTGACCTCGGGGTCTCGAACCTGGGTCCTCTGCATCCCAGTCTGATACTCTATCCACTGAGCCACTTACTGCCTGGTCAAGCTGGGAGATTGACTTTTGATTCACCTCTGCATAATTCTCTCTGAACTTTCCTTTTCTTCTTTCTACAAAACAGCAGAAATCCCCCACAAGGTCATTATACCAATAAAATGTGGTGGTGGGCCTGGTACCTGTAGAAGGTGCTCAGGAAATGACAGATAACTCTTGTCTGAGGGCCAACAGCTGCCCTGAGCCCCTTCACATTTACCCTTAGACCAGCTATGAGTTAGCTACTGCTGGGCAGCAGGAACCCTTAGGGTCCACTCTGGAAACATGAGTCAAACCAAGGTCCTTGAACAAGGAGGTCACACTGGGCTCAGATGCTGGACTCAGGTAAGAGTGGACATGTGCCTGGCTGCCTTCTTATCACCATATGTTGTTCCAGTAACCAGACATCAGGAGGTGGGAAGTTAAGGCTCTGAGGCTGAACTGAGCACTCCCAGGTCTGTAGGCTGAAGGTGTTGACACAAACTCTGTGATATCCAGATGCCTTTCACGTAGAATACCCTGAATAGGGCCCTGGGTTGCCCTACAAGGCCTTGCTTTCATAGCTGTTGCTCTTGCTGCTGCTGGGGAAGACTCTCCAGCCCTGGGGCCAGGCCCAGGGTGGGGACTCCTTCATCTTCATTAAAACTCTTACATCTAGCTTGCCAGGCTCAGAGCCCCATCTTGGTTCTTGAGAACCTCTTTTATTTATCTAGATCCCAGTGGCCTCCAACCAAGACTCTGATGAGCTTTTCCCAGGCTTTTGGTGAACATCTGAGACATGGAAATTCTTACTCTGAACTCTCCTACACCCCTTACTTTGGGTAGGGGCACCTGTCTTTTCTCATTGCTGTAAATTGTAAACATTCAGCACAACGGACAGCGCCCACGCCTAAGGTGGGCTAAGGTGGGGATGAGGGTGTCTGTACCTTGCAGTGGTCAAAATTTTAGCTACTGTACACATATCCCCAAAGCTTGGCTTTTATTTCTAGAAGCCATTGCTTCTCTGGAGCCAGGAACTTATTGGTTTTTTAGGACAGTAAACTAAACATACCATTCTAGACATTCACGTACATGATGTAATTTAGGATGAGGTGCCTCAGAGCACCTTTGCAGGTAGAAAAGTGGAGAGAAGTAGTGTGGTGATGGGGCTTGTCTCTGCCACCCAGACATGCAGAAAGTCAATAACACACACACACACACACACACACACACACACACACACACACACACTGCACTCACTGAGCACCTGCTATGGACCAGCCCTGATTAGGAGCCGAAAGAGAGTGGATTGGAAGTGTGATGTGGGGTTGACTGCATGGCTGTCGCCTTGCAGCAGCTCACAGTTGCACAGAGGAGATATGTGTCAACAAACAGTTACTTCTTTTCTGTTCTTGCAATTTGCAGAACTATCTCAGTGAAAACATGAAACCTATTAAAATATGCAAAAAACGAAGCAGCAGCTTGGCCGGGCAGAAAAAACCCTCAGTGACCTGCCCTTGGAACACTGGCTTCCCAGGCAGCCCTCTCCTGGCTCCACTGGCAACTGCACCAGAAGGCCCTGCCCACTTCTGCTGGGACAGAACACTAGGGAACTGGCAAAGAGGCCCAAGGTCGACAGCGCTTGGTGACTGTGGATTAAATCCATATTTATGTATCAACAACATGACAATGTCAGAATAAAAGATTGTCTTCTCTTCCCTCTCTCTCTCCCCTTCTCTTCCCTCAGCTCTTCCTCCTCCAAACCTTGAGGCCTGATGGGACAGGCTTGGTGCTAGTGGACTGTGGAAAGTGTCCTGGTTTGCTTCACCTCCTGCCCTAAGCCCCAGAGGCCATAAGCTTTGGACCTCCTCTTAACTACTCAGTGCCAAGGTTCCTCATGTGAGCCATGGCCCCAAACCTCCAGCCCAGCCCTCCCTGGCCCGGCCTCTGATCACCTGGAGAGAGAGCTGTTTGCCTAGCCAACACTTGGCAGTCTGTCCCTAACTGTCAGGACAAACAGGTTTGCCTGACCCAACTGGCAGCAGCTTTTGTTTTTAGAGAGATAAAGAGTCAGAGCTTTTGGTCACAGCTGAAATAAAATTTATGGACTTTATTTTATTTTGAATCATTTCCACCTTACAGAAAAGGGGCAAAAATAGTACAAAGAACTTTTCTTTCAGATCCATTTGATGTCACCTTCCCCCCAAAAATTTTAATGTGTATTCCTTACAAACAAGGACATTCTCTCTCTCACTTAACCACATTACAGCCATCAAAATCAGGAGACTAATATTGATACATGACTGCCATCTAATCCTTGGATCCCATTCAAGTCTTACTAGCTGTCTCAATAATGCTTTCTTTTTTTTTTTTCCTGTGGGAGACACAGAGAGAGTCAGAGAGAGGGACAGACAGACAGGAAGGGAGAGAGATGAGAAGCATCAATTCTTTGTTGCAGTTCCTTAGTTGTTCATTGACTGATTTCCCATATGTGCCTTGACCGGGGGGCTACAGCAGACCAAGTGACCCCTTGCTCGAGCCAGCGACCTTGGGCTCAAGCTGGTGAGCCTTGCTCAGACCAGATGAGACCGTGCTTAAACTGGCGACCTCAGGGTCTCGAACCTGGGTCCTCCATATCCCAATCTGATGCTCTATCCACTGCGCCACCACCTGGTCAGGCTCAATAATGCTCTTTATAGCAAAAGCTTCCAGTTCAGAATCCTGTGCAACTGCAGTTTGCTGTCATGTGCTTTTAGTCTCCTTTAGTCTGGAACTGTTCCTCAGTCTTAATTTTTGTGACCTTGACACTTTTGATGTTGACTAGCCAGTTGTTTTGTGGTATGTCCCTCAATTTGAGCTTGTCCAATGTTTCCTCATAATTAGATTCAGGTTGTACATTTCCGGCAGGAAGACCACAGCAGGAAGTGATGCTGTGTTCTTCCTAGTGTAGCCTATCAGGCAGTGCACAATTTCAGTTTGTTCCGTCACTGGAGAGGTTAACTGTGGTGACTCAAGATGGTATCTGAAAGGTTTCTTTGCTGTGAATTACTTTTTTCCTCTTTGCAATGAATATGCACTTTGTGGAGAGACATTTTGAGACCATGTCAATATCTGGATCCTCATCAGATTTCCTCCACTAGTTCTCTCCTTGCTGATGTTTCTTGGTTTAATTATTGCTATGGTTACAAAATCCCTTATTACTTCTACATTTATTACTTGGCATCTTCTGTATGGGAAAACCCCCTTTATCTTCTTCACATTTATTCATTCATTTATGTTATATCGACTCAGGGATTCCTATTTTATTCATTATTTATTTTGATACTCAGGTCAGTGGGAGCCCCTTCAAGCTGGCTTCTGTGTGTGATACAACCCCTCCAATCTTTAAGCACTTCCTAATTTTCTGGAACAAGATAGTCCTGATTCATCTTGTGATTTCTCTGTCCCAGCCCTGAAATTAGCCATTTCTCCAAGAAACTTAGTTTCTATTAGTGGAGAATAGTCTCTCTCTCTCTCTCTCTCTCTCTCTCTTTTTAAGTGAGAAGGAGGGAAGATAGACATCAGCATGCTCCCCAATAGGGATCCACCCAGCAATCCCTGTCTGGGACCAATGCTCAAATGAACCAAGCTATCCTCAGCACCGGGGCTGATTCTTGAACCAATCGAGCCACTGGCTGCACGAGGAGAAGAGAGAGAGAAAGAGGAGAGGGAAGAGAAGCAGGTTGCTTCTCATGTGTGCCCTGACTGGGGCATGCCTGGCTGATACTCTATCCACGGAGCCAACTGGCCAGAGCCAAGAATGGTATTTAGAAACCAAGTTCTGGGCACTGGGTATGCTCACAGATTTTAAAATGTCAGTGATTTTTCTGACTCTTAAGCTGGGAATGGAATGTTGATTTCAAGCTTTAACATTCTAGACCAGTGATTCTAAAACCTGTTCAGGTGGTAGACAACTTGGAAAAAATGAGATTTTAATGAAAATGTATGATACATTTATTGAGTAAACATGATATTTTACGGCATCTAAGACATCAGTGAGAGAGGGAATATATGTACACACATATAAGTATGTATTTGTGTAACCTGTGTATTTTATCTATCTGTCTGTCTATCCTGAAGATCATGAGTCTACATTTATACCTTCAATACCAATTCCCATACCACATGGTTCATTCTAGTTTCCCCTTCCATCATCTCTGTGTGTTTAAACAATCTCTCTTGTAGCCACCATCCCAATTCAGATGCCTTCTTCTGTTTTGGGACAAGCCACCCTGCATTGTGCCCTGGCATGGATGCCTGCTTTCCTGGGCCCCATAAAATAGATTTGGGACTAAATTATGCAGGCAGGGAGACAGGCAGGCAACATTTTTGGATATTTCAATGACTAATAAATTATCTCCTGATCTTTGGGAGGTTTCTCTAAAAACTTGTCCTTAAATATGGTGTATGCTTTGCCATTATTAAAATTCCAAGAGAAAGAGAAAAGTCATCCACAATTATTTTTATTTTTAAAATTTTTTCTTTTTTTTTTTTTTTAATTTTTTTTTATTCATTTTTAGAGAGGAGAGAGAGACAGAGGGAGAGAGAGAGAGGAGAGACAGAGAGAGAGAAGGGGGGAGGAGCTGGAAGCATCAACTCCCATATGTGCCTTGACCAGGCAAGCCCAGGGTTTCGAACCGGCGACCTCAGCATTTCCAGGTCGACGCTTTATCCACTGCGCCACCACAGGTCAGGCTAAAATTTTTTCTGAAGTTGGAAACGGGGAGGCAGTCAGACAGACTTCCGCATGCGCCTGACTGGGACCCGGCACGCCCACCAGGGGGCGATGCTCTGCCCATCTGGGGTGTTGCTCTGTTGCAATCAGAGCCATTCTAGCACCTGAGGCAGAGGCCACAGAGCCATCCTCAGCGCCTGGGCCAACTTTGTTCCAGTGAAGTCTTGGCTGCAGGAGGGGGAGAGAGAGACAGAGGAAGGAGAGGGGGAGGGGTGGAGAAGCAGATGGGCGCTTCTCCTGTGTGCCCTGGTTGGGAATTGAACCCGGGACTCTTGTACACCAGGCCGACACTCTACCACTGAGCCAACCGGCCAGGGCCTCATCTACAATTTTATCACTTGACTACAAACCTTGTTTACTATTTTAGTGACTTCCTTTCCATTTTTCCCCCAGTGCATGTTTTCTTTTAAATATGATAGCTACAATGTTGCTATACCTTTCCAACTTGCCCATTTACTTGAGGCAACAATAAAAATATCCACTACTTATGAAATACCTAGTATGTGCCCGGCTCTGTATTTTTATTTCTTATTTAATCCTTAACATAATGTTGCTAAGTAGATATTTTCCTGATATTAGCGATAAAGAAGCTGAAGCTCAGGGAGGCTGTCCAAGGCTGCACTTAAAATAAGTGACAGAGCTAAGATGGGAGTCCAAGTATCTGTGACTTCAAAGTCTGGTTCTCTATCTACCCTCCCTGAAGATAAATATTTTTTCCTATAACACAACACTATTTCCATAACTCTGATTCTAAATGCAGTCATGGAATCTTTTCAAGCTGCCTTCTGTGTGTGATACAACGCCTCTATTCTTTAAGCACTCCTTAACTTTCTGGAACAAGGTGATCCTGGCTCATCTTGTGATTTCCCTGTCCCAGCCCCAGAAGGAGCCATTTCTCCAAGGAAACTTAGTTTGTTTTGGTGGAGAATGGTATTTAGAAACCAAGATCTGGGCACTGGGTATGCTCATAGATTTTGGAATATCAGTGATTTTCTGACTCTTTAGCCAAGAACAGAATTTTCATAACTTACTGGGACTGTTTCAACTATTCCCCTGTCATAGGATATGTGGGCTGCTTCTTCTCTCTCTATATCTATGTCTCTCTCAATATACAGATATCTATCTATCCATTTCTGTAAACAGATATCTCTCTATATAAAAAATGCCATAAGTATCTTCATGCATATGGTTTTTCATAAATTGTTTCCCAAAGGGTTGACCTGATTTGAATGTCATACTCAAACAGCACTGAGATAGTATTATTTTAAAAATACTATTCCAGCCTGACTAGGCAGTGGAGCAGTGGATAGGGCATTGGACTGGAATGAGGAGGACCCAGGTTTGAAACCCCAAGGTCACCAGCTTGAGCGCAGGCTCATCTGGCTTGAGCGTGGGATCATAGACATGACCCCATGGTTGTTGGCTTGAGCCCAAAGGTTGCTGGCTTGAAGCCCAAGGTCGCTGGCTTGAGCAAGGGGTCATTCACTGTGCAGTAGCTCCCCAGTCAAAGCACATATGAGAAAGCAATCAATGAAACACTAAGGTGCAACAAAAAAGAATTAATGCCTCTCATTTCTCTCCCTTCCTGTCTGTCTTATCTGTCCTTATCTATCTTTCTCTCTGTCTCTCTCTCTGTGTCTGTCACACACACAAAAATAATATTTCAACCTGATATTCCAAGGTTGTGGGTTCGATCCCCAGTCGAGGCACATGTGAGAATCAAGCAATGAATGTATTAATGTCTCTTTCTCTCTCTCCGTTCCTCTCTCTCTCTCACACAATTTCCCTTCTTCTCTCTCTAAAATTCAATAAAAATAAAAGCAAAATTAATACTTTAATAGGCAAAAATTTATTTTGATTTAATTATCATATATTTGAGTATAAATTCTGTTTTATTTTTTATTTTTTATTATTATTATTTTTTTTGTATTTTCCTGAAGTTGGAAACGGGGAAGCAGACAGACTCCTGCATGCGCCTGACCGGGATCCACCTGGAATGCCCACCAGGGGGCGACACTCTGCCCATCTGGGGCATCGCTCTGTTGCAACCAGAGCCATTCTAGCGCCTGAGGCAGAGGCCACAGAGCCATCCTCAGCGCCCAGGCAAACTTTGCTCCAATGGAGCCTTGGTTGTGGGAGGGGAAGAGACAGAGAGAAAGGAGAGGGGGAAGGGTGGAGAAGCAGATGGGTGCTTCTCCTGTGTGCCCTGGCCGGGAATCGAACCCAGGACTCCTGCATGCCAGGCTGACACTCTACCACTGAGCCAACCGGCCTGGGCCTAAATTCTGTTTTATCCAAGAAACATTTAAGGAGTACCTGCTGTATATTAGGAATGATGGCAGGAATGAAAGATATAAAGTTATTTTTATTGTATAATTCAATCAGAAATCCAACATCAAGGCATCTCCATTAATTCAACTTGTGACTGTTTAGGGGGCTGTGCAGGGGAGGCCTGCACTGAACGGCAGAGGGGTGGTGTGGAGCCAAGACAATGGGCTGGCTCACTTAGCTCAGGAAAGAAATGTGACATGTGATAGATAAGATTCCTAGTTGTTAGTTGTGACAGTTAAGTTGTGTGTCTTAGCTCCAAACCCTCACTTACATACCTTGCTTTGTGGTGTGGAGTTGGCTTTGCCTGCTGGCTCTGCTAGGATCAGCCAATAGCGGTGCCAGAGGGAACCTGCGAGGCACCTGCTTTCTGTGGGCTTCCTTTCCATCCCCAGCGCTGCTGAGCCCCGCCCAGCGGCGGGTCTTCTCCCTGGCAGCAGCAGTGCCTTCCTGTAGCAGCAGCTGAAGCCATTGGGCAGTTTTCTCCACAGTCGGAGAATCAGCTTCATTGTGCCTTCTAGACAGAGGTCCTCCCATGTGCCAGCTGGGCAGCGCCTCCTCCTCAGAGGTGTGCATTTCAAATTCCCTTCTCTCAGTTTTCAAGTGTTAACAGTTCTAACTTCTCCCTTTGTTCCCTCAGCCCTCCTTTTAGCTACGCTGCCAGCTCCACGATATCTTAGGGTTCTCTTTTCACCTTCTCAATTTCCCAGTTATAGAGTTGTACTCTATATCCAGATAATTCTTTACATCTAACCCCCTCTGTTCAAATAGCTGGTGTGACTATTGTCTCCTTATTGGAACCTGGTCAGCAGGCCTGGGGCAGCTGCAAAGTTGTCTGAGAGAAAGCGGCCCTTTCCAGAGCTTTCTGGTTCTATCTTGTCAGGTCTCAATGAGGAAGAACCTGGCCGAGTTCAGGAATTGTTGACTGGAGAAAGTCCAGCGAGGACGCTTGGCTGTTGTATCTTCCAGGAAGTCCAGGATATCTTCTGGAGGCGGGAATCTGTTTAAAAATAGTCTGTCTTCAGACCTCCATATAAATATTTTGTCTGTTTGATGCATTAAATGGCTGTAGAACAACTTTCGTTTCAACTCTATTCAACACACATTAGTGAGCACAGAATGAGGGTCAGAGCATGGGCGAACGAGACACCCACACCCATTCTAACTGAGCCATGTGGGAATATACAAAACACACAGAACTCATGAGTCTCCCAGTGGCCTCATCTCATTACTCACACCTATCCTCATCTGCTGTCACGACTTTTGGTGGGATTTCAGGTAACCCTCCCTTCCCTTCAGCTCAAAATAATTCACAAGTTGCAATCCACCCAATGCCCACATCCACAAACAAACTTGAAGTGTTTTTTTTTTCCCCTAGGCAAAATGTCTTATTTACTGTAGTCATTATGTATTTCTTTCCTTTTTAAATTATAGTTGACATACAATATATTAGTTTCAAGTGTACAACAGTGATTAGACATTTTGTTATATTTTTCTTAACCATATAATATGTGTAAAATTGTGCTACTGTTTTGATTAGTTTTCTACTTTTTTTTTTAATGTGTCACTAATGAAGTTTTGAGTATCATGTCCCTAACCCCATTCCTTCTATAAGCATTGTGGTATTGTTGTGTGGTTTTGCATAGTATGGTGATTTTCAAGAATGCCTGTTATAGAAGAACTGACTATTCTTAAGACAAAGAAAACAGCAAGGGTGATGATTGCAGAACCCTCTGGAAGCCAGAAAGTAGAACAAATTGTAACTAAGTGCAAAATAATACAAAATACATATATTGGTCTCCTATCTGACACAGGGCTCTTAAAACTGTTGTAAATTCCTAAGTGCTAAGAACACTAGGAGCATCTCTTGTTCAAATATATGTTTTTGTCCCCATCCCTGATATGGGACCCCTAAAACCCTTGTGAATTCCTAAGTGACAAGAGCAGTAGGACCATCTTTTGTTGAGCCAACTCTACGTGGGCTCAAGGGTGAGGGCTAGTTATCAGAAAGACCCAGTCATGAGATAGAACTTAAAATAATATACAACAAAAAGGACTTAACAATATATTGGGAATAAGAAACAGGTTTTGGGAATTTAAAAAATCCTAAATTTAAAATTCCATAGAGAAAATGAAAAATAGAATAAATATTGCTGGATGATAGAGGAAATCATTCATAATATCAAATGAAGGAACTATCTTGCAACATGGAACAAAAGCACAAAGAAATGGAAATTATGAGTGAAAAGATAAGAACAAGGATGCTAAAACTAGTAGATCTTATATCTGAACAATAGTTGTTCCAGAAGAAGACAGAAGAAAGGAACAAATAGAGAACCAATAAAGTAAGAAACAATAGAAGAAAACTTCTCTGAGCTAAAAAAAGACTTGACTGGCCTGACCTGTGGTGAGGCAGTGGATAAAGCGTTGACCTGGAACACAGAGGTCGCCAGTTCAAAACCCTGCACTTGTCTGTTTCAAGGCACATATGTGAGTTGATGCTTCCTGCTCCTTCCCCCCTTTCTCTCTCACTCTCTCTCCTCTCTAAAATGGATAAAAACAAAATACTTGACTATGAACATAAAAAAGGTTCTTCAAATGCCTAGCAAGATTAATAATAAAAACAAGATACACACCTAATTATTTCTTGGTGAAATTTCAGAACTTAAAATAAAAAAGTAAAAATCTTAAGAACTTCCAGACAAAGAACAATCAATAACAAAAAAATGTTACCTGATGGGAAAGAGAATCAGAATGGCACTGAAGGTGTCATTTACAACTCACAAAGCTCTATGACTATGAAATAATTCCCACAGCTTCTGGGGGAAAGACATCAGGTCCAAGAATTTTAGCCAAAATGTTAAGTGTGAGGATAGTAGACAAACATTCTCATATCTGTAAGAATCCATGTACCATTTCTCAGGAAACTATTCAAGAAGGTAGTTTAGACAACCAAAATTACATTTGAAAAAAAACCCCAAAATTTCAAGATAGGGAAAGACAAAGAAATATGAAATAGTGTAGAGCAATCTATCTAGTAAACTTTATAGTCAATAAATGGTGATAAACTGATTTTTAAACTATGTTATACATTAGACAGGATTTTTGAAATAGGAGGTATATAATAGGTTGAAACTAAAATTATAGATGATTTCAAGCAAACCAGGATATGGGATGGAGAGACTGATGTAGTTGAGAGGAAAGAAGGGTGAGGATGGGAAAATAAAAAATGCTAAGTTGAGAGGGGTCATTTAACCACATAATTTTGGTCTGTTGAAAGTGAAGTAGGGGCTCAAGTCTAACTTGAAATATGAAGGTAACTATCAGTAAAATTGAGATGGATAGAAAAAGTTCCATAGAAAAATACTGGGAAGGAAAACATGAATTTAAAATAGAAAAAAACTGGAAGGATACCATAACAGTAGCAATCTCTGTGGTCAGTAAGGGGGTGGGATTTAAGGAGGTGAAGGGAGAACTTTAATTTTTTCCTTTTTTATTCTTTAATTTTTGAATTCTTTTTAACAGTTAGGATGCACTGATTAATTGTCTTTAATTACAAGACAATGAATCGAGAAACACTGGAAAGTCAACAGTGTTCAAAGATGGAAAGGTGATACCATCTGCAATGTAATTGGAAAAACTGCTTCCCCCAATTCTCTTTCTTTCCCTGCATACTCCCCCACCAAACAGTGACTAATTACTGTTACTGAAGAAAAGGGCTGGAACATGGTATTGGCTAACTCCTGAGGCCCCAGAGTAAAAACTAAAGAATTATACCATAACTAAAGATGGCATTCTGTGTACTTACGAGTTATTATTTGTTGAGAAGAGAGATGTTGTGGCATGCCCAATGGGGGATGCATTGTTCTTATCTTTAGGAAATTGGAATCTGTGATGGGCTTAAAAGACTCCAGGCTGGAAGCCACCAGAGCAGTGGCATGGCCCAGATCTTCTCAACCTAGGAACAAAGGCACCCAAGTTTTAGTTTTGTCTCTGCCATTTGTATGAGCTACCGGCCTTTGTGCAAGTCATCTAACCTCTATGAAGCTGACTTCTCACTGCAGAAATACTGTGTTGCGGCACTTAGGCAACATTCCCCAAATATTTGTTTTATGAATAAAGAATAAAGGAATGAGTGAAATAGCTTGCCGAAGTGACCCTGAGTGGGAGCTGTGCCTGAAGCCCACAAGTGTCTAGCTTAACACACAGTAAAGATGGATCTCTCTCACCTTCCTTCTCCCGACCCCCAACTCACCCCTCAGCACTCTGCACACCTCCTGCAGGATCCTTCCTGGCTCTGCATGGAGCACAGAACCCGGGTGCAGACCACCACATCCACGGAGATGTCAGCCACCTGGTGCATGTTCTCCCCGACAGTCACCACAAAGAACTTGAACTGCAGGTGTCAATTATTGTCAATGTTCTTTTTTTTTTTTCTATTTTTCCGAAGTTGGAAGCAGAGAGGCAGTCCGACAGACTCCCGCATACGCCCGACCGGGATCCACCTGGCATGCCCACCAGGGGGCGATGCTCTGCCCATCTGGGGCATTGCTCTGTTGCTGCTGGAGCCATTCTAGCTCCTGAGGCAGAGGCCACAGAGCCATCCTCAGCGCCCAGGCCAACTTTGCTCCAATGGAGCCTTGGCTGCGGGAGGGGAAGAGAGAGACAGAGGAAGGAGAGGTGGAGGGGTGGAGAAGCAGATGGGCACTTATCCTGTGTGCCCTGACTGGGAATCAAATCCAGGACTTCCACACGCCAGGGTGACGCTCTACCACTGAGCCAACTGGCCAGGGCCTGGCAATGTTCTTGATCAAGAACTTCTCAAAGTTGGAATTGTCAACACAGGTCACCCTGCATCCAGGCGGGTAGAGCTTGAAGTTGGCCTTGGTGCCACAACCCATCTCCAGCAGGGAGAGCTTCCGGGAGAAGCCCACAAATTCCTGCAGGTTGCTCACCATCTACTGCATTCCCCCATGTATAAGACGCACTATTTTTTCTGAAAAATTTGGGGTCTAAAAACTGAGTGTGTCTTATACAGTGGTTGTAGATTTTTTAACTTGCATTTCCCGCTTTTTCACATGGATGAGGCGTTGTATGAATTTTAGAATGAATAAAACGAGTTCAATAACTTTATGTAATACATTTTTTTTTTCAAGTTTCAGGCCCCCAAATTAAGGTGCATCTTCTATATGGTAGTGTCTTATACACGGGAAAATACGGTATTTGTTGTATGCTGCAGTGAATCTCACCAGGAAGTAGGAGAACTGGTTTTTGCATGTCCAGTTCCACATGCCCAGCAAATACATGGAAAATGTCAGGATGCAGAGGGTCAGAAAGAGCAGGTAGATGAGGACTGCCAGTGTGCAGGAAATAGAGCCCAGAACCACAGGTATGAGGGAATGGGAAGGGGGTGAGGGTGGCATCTTCACCATGAGCAATGTACTATTCTGTAGACCCATAGGAGACCAGAGTCATAAAATGAGGGACAAGTTGAGGGAAGTGGTATCTCGAATCTCAGTCTCGTTGGCTCTTACCAGCAAGGAGAAGCTAGAAATCACCATGAGCATGGCAGATGTTCCAGTGGTCATGTTTTACAATAGTAACTTCAACAACAGAAACAACTGCCATTTGCTGAATCATTAAGTATATTGTATAACATTTCATTCAATGCTTAAAAGAACCCATGGACTAGACACTTAATTTCTCACTTTACAGAAGAAGAAACTGAGTCACACAGAGGTTAGTCTTGGTCAAATAAGTTTGTAAATATGATATGTAGGTTTGCTCGCTTCTAGTTTGCATTGGGTGTGGGGGACAAGCTGTAAGCAGGCAGGGTCGTTATAGCCTAAGGCAGGGGTCCCCAAACTATGGCCCACGGGCCGTATGTGGCCCGTGATGGCCTTTTATCTGGCTCCGTCGCACTTACGGGAATTCAGCTGGTTCCCTGATTCATTTCAATTGTAAGCGCTGGCGCTTACAATTGAAATAATGCGCCCGCCGCTATACAGGAACTCTCTTTTCTGTATTGCGCTCGGCGCTCACTGTCCTACCTAGATGATCATGCTGCGACGTTGTAGCGCGCGACGTGCGTATCTAGGCCTGACAGACTGAAGACCGAGGCGCCGGGTCCACAGCGCGGCAGCGGCTGCCGCACTAGGTAAGTAAATTATTTATTTATTTATTTATTTATTTATTTATTTATTTATTTATTGTATTTTTCTGAAGCTGGAAACGGGGAGAGACAGTCAGACAGACTCCCGCATGCGCCTGACCGGGATCCACCCGGCACGCCCACCAGGGACAACGCTCTGCCCACCAGGGGGCGATGCTCTGCCCCTCCAGAGCCACTCTAGCGCCTGGGGTAGAGGCCAAGGAGCCATCCCCAGCGCCCAGGCCATCTTTGCTCCAATGGAGCCTTGGCTGCAGGAGGGGAAGAGAGAGACAGAGAGGAAGGAGGGGGTGGGAGTGGAGAAGCAAATGGGTGCTTCTCCTATGTGCCCTGGCCGGGAATTGAACCCGGGTCCCCCGCATGCCAGGCCGACGCTCTACCGCTGAGCCAACTGGCCAGGGCTTTTTATTTATTTTTTAATTGGATTTTAAAAATGGACCTACATTGTGGGCAGAGACCTGGACCTACATGGGAGGCAGAGACCTGGACCTACATGGGAGGCAGAGAACTGGACCTACATGAGGGGCAGAGACCTAGATCTACATGGGGGGGGCAGAGACCTGGACCTATATGGGGGCAGAGACCTGGACCTACATGGGAGGCAGAGACCTGGACCTACATGGGAGGCAGAGACCTAGATCTACATGGGAGGCAGAGACCTGGACCTATATGGGGACAGAGGGCATGGACCTACATGGGAGGCAGAGACCTGAATCTACATGAGGGCAGAGACCTGGACCTACATGGGGGCAGAGACCTGGACCTACATGGGAGGCAGAGACCTGGACCTACATGGGAGGCAGAGACCTGGACCTACATGGGAGGCAGAGAACTGGATCTACATGGGGGGCAGAGACCTGAACCTACATGGGAGGCAGAGACCTGGACCTACATGGAAGGGCAGAGACCTGGACCTACATGGGGGGCAGAGGGCATGGACCTATATGGAGGGGCAGAGAGCATATATATATTGGTATTTAACTATTATCAATTTGGAATCCTTAGGAAACAATGACGTCAAGAAAGAGAAAAATTGACTCAGAGTGTAGGATATTCAAAGAACAGTGGACTTATGATTACTTTTTCATGCAGTACAAGGAAAGAGCTGTGTGTTTGATATGTCAGAATATAGTGTCTGTGTTCAAAGAGTATAATTTGCGTCGACACTATCAAACTCAACATAAAGATAAATATGATTGTTTGGTTGGAGATGTGAGGAAAGATAAAATATTAAAACTGAAAAATTCATTTATAACTCAGCAAAATACTTTTGTGAAGCAGAAGCAGCTAAATATTTCATCACTGCGAGCAAGTTTTCAAGTTGCCAAGCTAATAGCGTGCGCTGGCAGACCATTCGTGGAGGGAGAATTTGTTAGAGTGCCTTCTTTCTGTTGCCAAAGAGATGTGTCCAGAAAAGGCAGACTTATTTAGTACAGTTAGTCTTTCAGGATCTAAAATAACACGAAGGATTGAAGAAATGGGGGACAATTTGCATCAGCATTTGCAAAACTCTGCGAGAAAACTTTCTTATTTTTCCTTGGCACTCGACGAGAGCAATGATGTTCGTGATTCTGCACAACTTCTAATTTTTATTCGTGGGATGAATGACAATTTCGATGTCACAGAAGAGCTTGCTGCACTGCAAAGCATCAAAGGAACAACTATGGGAGAGGATATCTATGAAAAGGTTTCCCAAACTGAAGGATTTGGAGCTGGACTGGGCTAAACTATCCAGTGTGACAACTGATGGTGCGCCTAGTATGGTGGGGCCTAAGAAAGGAGTAATTGCTCGCATTAACCTAGAGATGGACAAACTTAACCATTCTCATCCAATAGCCATACACTGCCTCATCCACCAACAAGCGTTATGTAGTAAATCACTGAAGTGGGACTCTGTTATGAAAATTGTGGTATGTTGTGTTAACTTCATTAGAACTAATGCACTAAACCACAGGCAATTTCAGGAATTTCTGTCTGAGTTAAATGTGGCCTATGAAGATGTTCTGTACTACACCGAAGTCCGTTGGCTGAGTCGAGGGAGAGTTTTGAGACATTTCTATGACTTACTTCCACAGATTACAGCTTTTATGCTTTCAAAAAACAAAGAATACCAGAGCTCAATGATGCAGAATGGAAATGGCACCTCGCCTTTCTGACAGGTGTAACAGAGCTACTCAACAGTTTCAGTGTGCAACTTCAAGGAAAAGGGAAGCTCATCTGTGATATGCAATCACATGTAAAAGCATTTGAAGTAAAATTAGGCCTCCTTATTAAACAAGTGAAGGAGGAAAATTTCTGCCATCTCCCCTTAACTCAAAATCTGTTAGCGGAAAAACCCTTGATTGCATTCCCAAAAGAAGTATGTGTGGATTCACTGGAAAAGTTGCAAAAGGAGTTCCAATTTAGATTTAAAGAGCTTCATCTCCATGAACAGGACATTCAGCTTTTCCGTAACCCATTTTCTATTGACATTGAAAATGTGGATTCAATTTACCAAATGGAACTGGCTGAACTGCAGAATTGTGACTCTCTGAAAGACGCATTCAAGTCAAACAACTTGCCTAATTTCTATGCCTCTCTCTCATCAGAGACATATCCTAATATCAGGAACCATGCTCTTAAAATGTCAACAATTTTTGGCAGCACTTATATCTGCGAACAGACATTTTCTAGGATGAAAAATTTAAAATGTCCAACCCGATCTAGACTAACCGATGAACACTTGCATCATTTGTTGCGGCTAGCAGTGACAAATATGGAACTGGACATTGACTATCTGATTAGCCAAAAGCAAGCCCATAGTTCCCATTGAAATGTTGGTAAGTTTGTTGATTAAAATTTACTTGTTCTTTATTTTAAATATTGTATTTGTTCCTGTTTTGTTTTTTTACTTTAAAATAAGATGTGTGTGGTGTGCATAGAGATTTTCATAGTTTTTTTAGTCCGGCCCTCCAATGGTCTGAGGGCCAGTGAACTGGCCCCTGTGTAAAAAGTTTGGGGACTCCTGGCCTAAGGCTTAGTTTTAAGACTAAGCCTTTCCCACCCTTTTGAGGAATCCCATTATGCCTCAGATAAATGACTTTGTATCAGAGACTTCCTTGTTTGTATATCAGATTAAAGGTTTTGATTTCTACACTATAAGATAGAGCAGAGGAGAGCAGGGAGGAGCAGAGAAAGGCCACATGGAGGAGAGGAGAGGCAGCCAAGATGGTGGAGTGCTGAAGGAGAAGCCAGTTTATGCAGAGTTTGTGCAGAGAGAAGGAGATGGGGAACAGAGGTGAATAAGGCTGGTGAGGTACAAACCTTTGATTCTAGGAAATTTAGATAAGTCAGTGGCTTTGGGAGCCCTGAATGGAAAGGGAAGTGTTTTCCCACTGTGAGTATTTCTTGCCCGCCATGTGCAAGCTAGGATTAAAGGTAATGGTCCACCAGTTTTTGGCTCCGTTGTTTCATAACCATCTGTCCGAATCAAATGTGAACCTTCATGGGCCAGGCGGCTGTGATGGTGGCCGTGGCTACTGGCTTTACAGTTAGCTACAAGGTTGTGTATCTGGGAAGCGACAGTCTGAGTCAAAGCCGAGTCCACACTTTCATCCTGGCGCTGCACGGTTTCCCGAAGACTGCTGATCTCTGTTAGGAAGAATTGCTGCCATGCATATAGATTGAGACTAGAGAATGCACAGGATGTAGAAAATTAGGTCAGCAAAATGTTTTTATCTATGAGAAATAGCCATTCTATTCGAGTCTGTAGAACCTTCTCTAACTCTCTTCTCTGCCCACCTTTCAATATCTTTGTCCATCTGTAGCTCCTTCCTGCCATCAACATAGTTGTTTCTCTGCTGCAGCTAGGCTGGCCACATGTGGGCTCTTAAACCTGCCCTCCAATCCCTCCTCCCTGCTCCGTGAACTAGCGCCCCCCCCCCCCCATATTTAACATCTCTTCTTATGGTCTATCTCCTTTTCTGCTGCCAAGGCTCTTGCTCAAATCTTTTCATCCCACAATAACCCTTTCCTTTAGTATGCTTTCCATTCAAGCTAACTTCACATCTCAGTTTCCTTGGCTGCCAAACGTCATGAGACACTGTAGTTGGCACTTCATGGTTCCATGTCCTCACTCATTCAAACCTCAGCCCACTGACATCTGGCTTCTAGCCCCACAGTTCCAATAAAAGTGCTTGCAGACAAATGAGAAGGCAGTCGGGGGGAGGGCAGAAGAGGGTGACAGTGCTAGGAAGTGGTGATCAGTGAGTGAAATGGAATACTGCATCTGAGGAGGTGTGAGAGGTCAGTGTCCAGGGCACAGGTGGAGAGAGCCTATCCTCAGAGCTGAGAGGGCCAGGGGTGGGTAAGTTTGGGTGGGGGAAGGAAGGTAAAGAAGTTTTTGCCAGATGGAGTTG
Source organism: Saccopteryx bilineata (assembly GCF_036850765.1). Lineage (NCBI taxonomy): Eukaryota > Metazoa > Chordata > Mammalia > Chiroptera > Emballonuridae > Saccopteryx > Saccopteryx bilineata. Next base: position 128,354,549 of record NC_089490.1, read on the forward strand.
CTTTTCTCAATGAGGAAGAATTCTCTGATACTTTGTTGAGAGTGAGGGTGCAGGGTGCAGGGTGGGGATAGGAAGAGAGTGAAGAAGCCTTGCAGTAGTAACCAGGACAACTGGGAGAGGCTGCTGAGTCAAGGCAGAGAGAAGTGCCCAGTAGCAAAGAGGATGCAGCTGAGCCTGGGGACCTGATTTGGTGGTGACACAAGACCTACAGGAGTTGGTTTTCTTTACTGATGCTCTGTAGTTTAGAGCTTAAGCAGAGAAGCTTGGTATTTAGGCTGAATAGGGCAGGAGTTTCCAGGTAGAGAAAATGGAAGGGTAGGGGTCAGAGAGGGAGTAATCCAAGCTAGAAAGAAAGTCTGAAGGAAGATGGTGAGTGGGGAGAAAATGGAATAGTAAGGATACTGAGGCTTCTGGGGTGGCTGAGAACACATTTGCTGAGACTGAGAGTTATGAACAATCCTGTCGGTCATGTGAGATCAGAGTTTAAACCTTTAGAAGTAAAGCAGTTTAGGGTCTAGAGCAGGGGTCGGGAACCTATGGCTCGCGAGCCAGATGTGGCTCTTTTGATGGCTGCATCTGGCTCACAGACAAATCTTTAATAAAAAGATAATTACGTTAAAAATATAAAACATTCTCATGTATTACAATCCATTCATTTCCTACAGCTCACGTTCATGGTTGCAGGTGGCTGGAGCCAATCATAGCTGTCCTTCGGGACAACACCAAATTTTTATTGGATAATGCATAACGTACACGGGTTACTGTATGGCTCTCATGGAATTACATTTTAAAATATGTAGCGTTCATGGCTCTCTCAGCCAAAAAGGTTCCCAACCCCTGGTCTAGCGTGTGGCCATGGGCAGAGACAAAAGAGAAAGGATGAATGTGAAAGTCACTGGAATTGAGGAGCTAAGGAACAATCAGGCTAAGTCGCTGGGCAGGTCATCTACATGGAGCCTGAGGGTGCCAGTGTGGGGAGGAGCACCAGGAACCAGGTGCCAGAGTTCCTGGTGAGGGTGAGGGTGCGGCCAGGTCAGGAAGTGATTGTGGGGTCAGATAGGGACCAGCTACAGAGGAGGGAGGTAGACATGTCTAAGTGGATGGCATGAACCTTGCAGGATTTTAACATTTTATAGCAATTTATGCAATCATTATATAAAGGTAAAAATCTCAATATATAAGGAATTTTTATTCTTTTCAATGAATAGCATTTTTCTGAATGTATGTAGCTCAATTGGTTTTATGAATTCTTATAGATGAGTATTTATGTTGTTTCCTGTTTTTCACTAATAAAAAGTAATGGTAGTAGAGATCACATAAATGTGTGCACTTTTTTTTTTTTTGTATTTTCCCAAAGCTAGAAGCTGGGAGACAGACTTCCGCATGCACCCGACCAGGATCCACCTGGCATGTCCACCAGGAAGCAATGCTCTGCCCTTCTAGGGTGTTGCTGTGTTGCGGCCGGAGCCATTCTAGGGCCTGAGGCAGAGGCCTTGGAGCTGTTCTCAGCTCCCGGGCCAACTTTGCTCCAGTGGAGCCTTGGCTGCGGGAGGGGAAGGGAGAGATAGAGAAGAAGGAGAGGGGGAAGGGTGGTGAAGCAGATGGGCGCTTCTCTTGTGTGCCCATCACACACAGGAGAAGGTCCTGTGTCAGGACCTGGAATCGAATCCAGGACTTCCACACACTGGGCTGTTGCTCTACCGCTGAGCCAACTGGCCAGGGCCTTTGTGCACTTTTGATGAGAACATCTATATGATAAGCTCCTGGCAGTGGAAATAGTTGTTTAAGGACAAGTGTATTAATTTTGTTTAGATATGGACAAATGTCTTCAATTTGGATAGTTATTGCCAAGTTTCCCTCAAAGAGGACAAGCCAGTCAATGACCCCATGGGCAAAGGACAACCTTTGTTACCCACACACCAGTTAATATTTTTTATCAAACTCTTTAGTCTCTGACAATATGATAGGTGGAAACTGATTTTCATTGCTATTCTTGTTGTAGTTCTTTGAGTGAGGTGCAGTATTTTTTTATAGTTGATATTTTTTAAAATTTTGTTTCCTTATTCTGTAAGTGATCTAGAGGTTTGAACAGCCAAGGTTCAAATTTTGGCTTTTCTACATACTATCTTTGTGAACTTGGGTCATTTACTTAAAATTTGTTGTGTCGGCCCTGGCCGGTTGGCTCAGTGGTAGAGCATCGGCCTGGCATGCAGGAGTCCCGGGTTCGATTCCTGGCCAGCGTACACAGGAGAAGCGCCCATCTGCTTCTCCACCCCTCCCCCTCTCCTTCCTCTCTCTCTCTTCCCCTCCCGCAGCCGAGGCTCCATTGGAGCAAAGATGGCCTGGGCGCTGGGGATGGCTCCTTGGCCTCTGCCCCAGGCGCTAGAGTGGCTCTGGATGCAACAGAGCAATGCCCCAGAGGGGCAGAACATCGCCCCCTGGTGGTCATGCTGGGTGGATCCCGGTCGGGCGCATGCGGGAGTCTGTCTGACTGCCTCCCTGTTTCCAGCTTCGGAAAAATGAAAAAAAAATTGTTGTGTCTTGGTTTCCCCTCTTAAAATGGGGATAACACACTATGCCATAGGGTTAGTGTAAGAATTAAACAGGTGAGTAGATGCAATGTGCTTAAAACACTATCAGGCACCTGTAAAGTGAGCACTATGTAACCAATAGCTCATATTCATATTCTTTTTTAAAATTTTAAATCTTATTTTTCAATTACAGTTTATACTCAATATTATTTTGTATTAGTTTCAGGTGTTCTTTATATTAAACATGTAAGTGGAATCATGGTACTTGTCTTTCTCTGACTGACTTATTTCACTTAGCGTCAGATCTACCCATGCTGTCACAAATGATAAGATCCATTCTTTTTTGGGCAAAGTAATATTCTATTGTATATATGTACCACAACTTTTTTATTTGTTTGTATTTTTCTGAAGTTGGAAATGGGGATGCAGTCAGACAGACTCCCGCATGCGCCGACCGGGATCCACCCCGGCACGCCCACCAGGGGGTGATGCTTTGCTGCAATCAGAGCCATTCTAGTGCCTGAGGCAGAGGTCACAGAGCCATCCTCAGTGTCTGGGCCAATTTTGCTTCAACGGAGCCTTGGCTGCGGGAGGGGAAGAGAGAGACAGAGAGGAAGGAGAGGGGGAGGGGTGGAGAAGCAGATGGGTGCTTCTCCTGTGTGCCCTGGCGGGGAATCGAACCCGGGACTCCTGCACGCCAGGCTGATGCTCTACCACCGAGCCAAACGGCCAGGGCCTGTACCACAACTTTTAAAAAAAGTTTTATTTATTCGTTTTAGAGAGAGAGCAAGGGGTTGGGGGGGGGGGGAGAAAAACATTGGTCTGTTCCTGTATGTGCCCTGACTAGGGATTGAGCTGGCAACCTCTGTGCATTGGGACAATGCTCTAACTAACCAACATGGCCAGGGCCCACAACTTTTTTTATTCATTTGTTTATTGATGGGCACTTGAGTTACTTCCATATCTTATCAATGCCTCTTTCCCACTTTTCTGTTGCAGTTGTCTTTATTTTATGGATTCATTTATTTAGGAGAGTAACTTGTTGGCTGTCATGTATGTTGTTTCCTTGTCTTTCATCATTTGACTTTTTTTTTTTTTAAAAAAGAATTACAGTCCATGCAGAAATGTTAAATGGCTTGTCAAACAAGTTTAAAAGAGTCAGAGCCTTTGGCTAGAAATAAATGACAAAGATTTATTCAAGGGTCTTAAGGTTTGCAAATTGTAAACCAAAGTGTTTCAAGGAGAAAGAAAAGTTTGAGAGTTTTTATAGTAAAAAGCACTTCTGAAAAAAATCAGCCCTTCATTGTTAGCCCAGGGATTGGCTAAAGATGGTAATCTTCCAGATGTCTGGTGCCTGAATAATGGATGCCGGGTGGTCTGGATAATGAAATATTCTTTCTTTAGCATGACGAGTGGTTGTCTATAAGAGATATATACATCTCCAGCACACAAACATTCTTGAGATTGTTCAGAGGTGTATCTATATAATTTAGCTATATCCAGATACTGGCACAAAACTGAAAATTTTAAAGTTTAAGTTCTCATGCTAAAGCAAGACTAGAATCATTTCTTCATGCCTCAAACTACTTGATTTTAATCATTTAGCAGCTTGACCGTAGTGACCCCATTTTATTTCTTCCTTCTTTTCCTCACTTTTTAAAAATGATTATGAGCATTTAAATTCTAAGATAAGAAAATCAAATCATGCCTCTTTTTTAGGGATCAGAAGCTGTATATTAGGGGTAGACAATGAGTAATGGTTTCCCCCTCCTCTCCAGAGAATAGCATTCGGTTCCACTCGTCAGGACTGTGGAACCTGGTATCCAGGCAGGTAGTGAAGCCAAACAGGATTGATGACCTGTAGCTGCTCGTTTGTTCATAGTTGGGTCCAGAGGGTTTGGGGAAAGCCAGGTGGAGAGTGGGAGGAAGAGGGAGTGTGTGCTTGGTGTGTGTGTGTGTGTGTGTGTGTGTGTGTGTGTGTGACAGAACATTACAGAGATGGGAGTGAGTTGAAAGGCTTTGTGGGGTTAAGTTGGCTCTAGATTCTGCCAAATCTCCTAAAGTGGCCTCTGTGAGGCCAGCAGAGGCTTGGGCTAGGGAGGGAGTCTGAGTTTAGATGAACCACTGGACCTTGCACTCTTGCAGATCAGGAATTTGATGCTTGGTCTTTCTGTGTTGACAGCTTCTTATGAAGAGCCCTGCAGAGGGTATGTATATGCAGCCTGACACTGACTGGGGTTATGGTGCTGGCCTGTGAGTGCAGAGACAGGGAGAGAATGTCAAGGCCTGGAGCTACCAGGAATACTTTGGGGAAGGGACGGAGGCCAGACACTGGGCAGGCCCTGGAATGGGGAAGTGTTGCTCAAAGGGAAGCCGAGCCCTGAGCCTGTAAAGGGCTTGGTCTGAGGTGACAACCTGGCCAGCTCATTGAGTGGGGCTAGAGGTGGGATAAAGGTGGCAACAGGGGTCAGTTGTCTTTACCAAAGGCTCCTCAGGGTTACCTGTCTATCCTTTCTGAGCTGGGTCTGGAGAAAATGTGACAGGGTGGTATAGAGGGTGTGGCACGTGTGGCTGGAGGCTACTAGGAAAAGGCTAGTGTTTAGCTGTCTCTGTGTCCAGTGTTCCCTGTTCTAGCCCAGTGTTTATCACTTTGGCTGGGTTGCCTGACCTGTGGTGGCGCAGTGGATAAAGTGTTGACTTGGAACTCTGAGGTCGCTGGTTTGAAATCTCAGTCTTGCCTGGTGAAGGCACATATGGGAGTTGATGCTTCCTGCTCCTCCCCCCTTGTCTCCCTCACTCTCTCTCTCCTCTCTAAAATAAATAAATAAAGTCTTAAAAAAAAGAACCTTTAAGTAGGAAAATGGCCAGGGTAGAAGGTGGGGAGGAGAGTTTGAGTGCAGATGCAAACACAGGCACAGACATGGATACAAGTGTACAGCTGTGTATCCACAGACAGGCCTTCCCCCTGAACACAGACTCTCACCTGTATAAGAATGTTCACAGACATGTACACATGTTCAGGGTTTGCATGCAGAGAAGCCCCACAGAAGTGAACATCTACAAAATGACCCAGATACACAGGTGTCCCCTTCCTCTACAGAGACAAATAAGTGGACAGACATGTTATTTAGGTGTGGGGGTTGGGGAAATTCAGGCCCAGGGTAACCATTCCCACTGGCTTCTGGGCTTCACATGTCGACTGGAGCAAGGAGGAAAGGGGTGAGAAGTGGGGTCATACCCCATCCGCCTACTTTCCCTACAGAAATGGGATGCAGGGGCATGTGGCCAGGGAAACCAGCTAGGCAAGGCTCCTCTGGGGTCAGATAACTCAAGAACTGAGCTAATCTCTTAAGAAGGAGCTACACTGGAGGGAGGCTGTTAGGGAATGTGTAAAGCCAGTATCCACTGCCATCATCAGAGCTGCCTGGCCCATGCAGGTTCGCATTGGATTCGGACAGATGGTAATGAAACAACGGAGCCACGAACTGGTGGGTCATAATCTTTAATCCTAGCTTGCACACGGGGAGCAAGCAAAGACACACACTGGGCTCCAAAACCCACTTATTCAGGGCTCACAAAGCTACTGACTTATCTGAGTTTCCTAGAATCAAAGGTTTCTAGCTCACTAGCTTCATTCTCCTTTGTTCCCCATCTCCTTGTCTCTATACAAACTCTGCACTAACTGGCTTCTCTTTCAGCACTCCACCATCTTGGATGCCTCTTCTTGCCTCCTCCACGTGGCCTTTCTCTGCTCTCTTCTCTGTTCTCTCCTCTAATGCTAATCTCAGGAACCAAGAGAGCAAGCTCCCCGTCTGCCCCACTTTATAGTACAGAAATCAAAACCTTTAATCCAATATACAAACAAGGAAGTCTCTGATACAAAGTCACTTATCTGAGGCATAATGGGATTCCTCATGAGAGTGCACCACCCCACATCAAAAAGGATGGGGGGAAAAAAAAGGAAAGAAAAAAGGATAGGAAAGGCTTAGTCCTAAAACCAAGCCCCAGGCTACAAGGATCCTGCCTGCCCACAGCCCGCCCCCAACACACATTAATATAATCAATCACACCCATCCCAAGCAACCAACTGGGCAACAGGCTTCCAATTGGGCAGCACCATCTTTAACAAAGTGAGCATAATATATTTTATCTGCCCAACAGAATGCTTCTCTGGCTTTCAGTAGTCTGGGGTGGGGTGGGTGGGTGCAGACCCGTGGACTAGAGCTTCTTTGTTCACCTCTTCCACCTATCTTTCAACTCTTGATTGCTCTGCTCTGGCTTCCTGAGTCTAGATATTCTTCCCCTATTCCCCAACCCCCTCCAGGAAGCCCTCCCCGATTGAGCCCGGCTTGGACCGCAGTTTCCCACCGCTCTGGAGGACTACAGGTCTGCTTACCATTCGGTACTGTTCCGGCTTGGACAGAAAGTCAGGGCTCGGCCAGGTGGACGTTGCAGAAGGCAGAAGCGCGGCCCTGGGAGAGGGCGCATTGAAACGTGGCTGGCGGCCAGCCCCGCCCCTACCTGTGTAAGCCGATCCGCCCGCGCCTAGCGGATAAAAGCAGCCAGGTCGCCCGAAGGTCAGCGAGCTCGGCACCCTCTCACCCACTGCTTGTTCCATCCCTGAGCAGCCAGCATGTCCACCCACTTCAGTTCCCAGGTCTTCAGCTCTAGCTCCAGCCACCTTGCCCGGGCGTGGCGCTCAGGTGCGCCGCAGCACAGTGAGATCGGGCGGAGCCCGCGGCAGCAGCAGCCTCTACTGCCTGGGCACCGTGCGGCGACGCGTGGCTGCGCACTCGCACTCCGCCTGTGGAGGTCCCGTGGGAGCCGGTATCCAGCGGGTCACAGTCCATCTGAGCCTGCTGGCCCCGCTGCGGGTAGACATTGACCCCTCCATCTAGCAGGTGCGCCAGGAGGAGCGTGAGCAGATCAAGACCCCCAATAACAAGTTCTCCTCCTTCATCGACAAGGTGAGCTGGCTGCAACCTGTCCCAAGCTTGGTTGGAGACCAAGTGGGCCACGCTGCAGGTCCCAGCGGCCACTCAGCCCTGACTGCACGTGGGCTGGGCGCTGGGAGAACTAGTCTCTCTTTCTGCCAATATTGGGAGCTCCAGAGGCCAGGGACAGGCGTTTCTCTCTGAGCCCCTTTCTCTGCACCCGGCCTGTGTGGATTCAGAGATGGGGTAGGGATGAAATACCAGTCCCAGCAGAGGAGATCCCCGCCCCTATGACCCCTCCCGTCTATCTTGAGGCAGATGCTGTCTATCTTGAGGCAGATGCTGGAGGGAGGTAAGGTGGCTCTCCGCCACACCCACCCTACCCTACCGGGTCCTCCAGCTTCCCTTTGGTGGTAGGAAGTGAGTGCCTGTTTTAACTGCCTTTGGAGACAGCCCATTTGGGGGCAGGGAGGGGGAAGGGACATTTGGGAAGTGTTTTTCCTGGTTGTTTGGGTTCTAGAGAGGTGGGGGTGGGGTAAGGGAGTAAGAGTGGAGGTTGGGAGGGAGGGGGTTGACTAGTGGGTCTAGATGGAGGGCAAAGTAGGCTGGGCCCAGGAACTGAGGGCTTACCCAGGTGGGCCCTCCTGGCCAGGGCCTCCTCCCTCAGGTGTAGACCAGGCCTTCCCTCTCCTGCCTTTGTGTACCTACCTGTCCACTTCCTGGGCCTCCAGTATCCTCTTTTCCTTCATCATTCAGACAGTACATGTCCTTCAGGTTTTGCTGAAGCCTCCCAGGCCCAAGTTTCTTCCCTTCTGTTGAGATGCTCTGTCTCATTGTCTGCAGCCCCCAGGTCCTGCCGGCTGGAGCTGCTGGTTCTGAGGAGGCTTGCTTCCCACCACCAGTCACACTGGGTGCTCCTTAGGGGCCATTTGAGCCCTAGGGCCAAGCACATAATAGGTGCTCATGTTATACTGACCAGATTGTAGCACCCTGTCCTGAGGCCATGTTGGAGGAAAGGGGGAGGGGAGAGAGTATATATACTGAGGGAGGACAGGTCCCAGCCTGAAGGGAGGAGGCAGAGTCAGGACCTGGACACAGACAGAAAGGGGAGCCCTTCAGAGAGGGAGGTGGAGATCACCTGTAATGCAATGAGAAGCATATGAGGGAGGAGACCTTAAAGCACGGTGCCTGGACACATCTCTGAACCAGGTGCACCTGACCCCTGGGTCACAATCTAAGAGGCTTGTTCAGGGTTCTTTCCTGGAGGAGAGGGCCAAGGGCTGGGGGCCCAGGTTGAGGACACTGCCAGTGGGAGGGAGCATGGGCTCTGCTTGTGTGGCTGGAGACCCTCCCAACCCCCTTGTTGGTAGCACGACCTGCCCTCACAAGTTTCCTCCTCCATTTCCCTTCTAGGACGGTCTCTGGAGCAGCAGAACAAGCTGTTGGAGACCACGTGGGCTCTGCTGCAGGAGCAGAAGTCGGTCAAGAGCAGCCGCCTTCCGGGCTTTTTTGAAGCCTACACTGCTGGCTTTTGGAAACAGCTTGCGGCCCTGCAGATGGAGGGGAGCCGCTTGGAGGTGGAGCTTCGGAGCACACAGGATGTGGTGGAAGACTTAAAGAATAAGTACTGCCTCCCAGTGTGACCTGTGGGGAGAGGGGTGTGTATGTAGGATCTGTGCCCCCAATCAGCTGGCCCTCTGCAAGCCCCCTCTGAGTTAGGGATCAGAGGGTGACGTTGCACAGTACAGTAACCCCTGAAGGATCTTGACTAACACATTCCTTGCCTATCCTAGTCCCTCTTAGTCTCCGGGGGCTGTTTCCAAGTCATTTTCATCTTTTCGCCTTAAATTACTCTCAGTTAAATATCTGCTCTGCCCTGACCTGTCCTTTCCCTTTTGGTGCCTGATCAAGACCCCCAGAGAGGGCAGGGCAGAAGGTATGACAGACAGGCTTCAGAACTTGCACAAATCTCACAGATTATTCCAGAACAGCTTCATTTTTTTTTTCAGGAGAGGAATTAGAGACAAGAGAGGTTCAGAGACTTGATTGAGATCCCATAACGATCATTGGGAAAAGCTGGGACTTGAATTTTGGGACCCTGACTCCCAGCGGGAGACATGGAAAGAACTTGGGCTGAAAAGAAGCAAGGAGAGAGAATGATCACTGTGAGCCAGGACTGGGGTTGCAGAAGCTGAGAAGTGGGTATGATCAGGGCAGGAACTAGAAAGGAGGTTGTGAGAAGGAGCAGGGAGTGCAGGGGCCAGGAAGGCTGGGGTTCTTAGGACCTGCGACAGGCCTTTGAGGTGCCCACTGAGTTCTCTATTTTCTTGAGGCTTGGGCTGGGACCCACCCTGGCATGCCTGCACAGTGGGCATTGGGGCTAATGAGTGAGTTCTATGCTTTGCCTGGAGATGCATGACTAAGCCAGAGCAGGAACAGGGGCACTGACAGGTGGTAGAACAAAGGCCTCTGTGGAGAGTGTCTACCCCCTACTTCCCTAGGGCAATAGTCAACAGGATAAATCCCCACAGCAGGGAGAATGAGACAGGTGCAGGGCAGGGAAGGACTGGGGCAACCAGCAAGCCCCTTTTGTTATGTGTATTTGCATATGTGGGCACACACACTTACTTCCACCCCAAAGCCCACAGAGCTTTCCCATGAGGCCAGGCTGACTGAGCTCCTGGCTGAGGCTGGCAGAGGCACAAGGAGGACCCTGGGTGCAGCTGCCCAGAAGCTCCCATCTGTACACTCCCTGGGCCCAGCGGCACATTGCCATGGCAAGGTGGACAGACAGCCTCAGGGATATTTCTATTACTGTTCTTAGGACTTGGGGAAATGGGACCTTGAGAGACTGGGCTCCTGGAGGGTGTCCTACTCCCTACCACAGTAGCTGTCCAGCAAGTCTTGGGCACTGCTCAGTTCACCTTTTTTATTTATGTTTCCAAATAAATGATGGGTTAAGCACATCTGCTGTCTTGCTCTATGCCATGATTTGCGGATATCCTCCTAAGGTGAGGCTGGCTCCTTGGGAGAAAGAGGGATGATAGGAGGAGGGGACTTAGGTATCCTCTTTTTTTTTTTTTTTTTTTTTTTTTTGTATTTTTACGAACCTGGAAACGGGGAGACAGTCAGACTCCCGCATGTGCCGACCTGGATCCACCAGGCATGCCCACCAGGGGGCGATGCTCTGCCCATCTTGGGGCGTCACTCTGCCGCAATCAGAACCATTCTAGCGCCTGAGGCAGAGGCCACAGAGCCATCCTCAGCACCCGGGCAAACTCTGCTCCAGTGGAACCTTGGCTGTGGGAGGGCAAGAGAGAGACAGAGAGGAAGGAGAGGGGGAGGGGTGGAGAAGCAGATGGGCGCTTCTCCTGTGTGCCCTGGCCGGGAATCGAACCTGGGACTCCTGCATGCCAGGCCGATGCTCTACCACTGAGCCAACCGGCCAGGGCCTTAGGCATCCTCTTCTTGATTCCATAAGGTTCCTCCCCTTTAGGCCAGTTCTTTCTCCTGAGGGGGTAGGATTAGGTAGTGGTTAAGGGATGGGCCTGGAGTCAGACTGCCAAGTTTCAAGTGTGGGCTTAGCCACTTAGCGATTTAGTGACTGGACAGATGACTCTGTCTCTCTGTGTCCCCATCCCCTGCCCTGCTAATCATTGTACTATTGTTGTGAGGATTAAATGAGCTAATACACAGGAAGCACATAACAGTGCCAGCCCATATGAAGCGGTCTGTAAACAGGGCTCTTTTTCTTTGCTTTCTCCCAGTATATGCAGCCTTTGTCCTTTAATTCACATGTTTCCCACTCCCTTGCCCCATCCTACACTAAGACTCAAAGCCTTAGGAATCACCACATGGAAAAGGCATGTCATTAAGGAGAGCATGAGGGTGATGCAGGGTAGATTTTCACACCTGGATCTGAGGGGGCTGGAGGCAAAGCTGCACTGACACCAAGCCCTCCTCTACTGCAGGTATGAAGAGGAAATTAACCGGGGTGTGAGAATGAGTTTGTGGTGCTGAAAAAGGTGAGGGGGGATAGATAGGAGGGATGGTGGATGTTGTCTGAACACGTGGGACCACATGGTCCTCTCACCTGAGCAGCCAATAAGGACCTGTGCCCAAGGTCTGGCCTGGCGGACTGCAAGAAGGAATGATGGGCTTGTAGAAAGAGAGATCTGGAGGTCGTGCTCTTATATCATAGCCTGACTTGTGTGTGTGTGCATGTGTGCTTGTGTGTGTATGTGAGAGTGTGTGTGTGTGTGTGTGCATGTGTGCTTGTGTGTGTGTGTGAGTGTGAGTGTGTGTGTGTGTGTGTGTGTGTGTGAGTGTGAGTGAGTGTGTGTGTGTGTGTGTGTGTGTGTGTCTGGTTAGTCGCTAGAATTGTTTCTGGGCCTGGAGGGGTTAGAATTAATATCAAAGGATAAAGTTTGAAAAGGGAGATTCAAATCCCAAATAAGGAAGTGTTGTATCACAGTCAGAACATTTCATTACAGACAAAGGTGGCACATGGTAGGCCTGAAATATTTGCTGAATGAATGGAATGGGTTGCCTTGAGGCAGAGTAAGTTCCCCATCCCTAAGAGGTCTTAGGTCTTACAGGGGCCCAATTTAAGATATTGATTTAACACATGTTCACTGAGCAGCTGAGTTTTCCAGGATCATCCACATAAATGTAGCCTGTCCCCAGAGTGTTGGGCCTCTGGAGGTTCAGGGATGGGTGAAAGTGGGCACTACCCATAGGAGTTTAACAGCAGGAAAGTGTAGCTAGAAGGGATGCAAACATCATCTGGACCTGGGTTATCTGTGGTGCTCCTATACCAGAATCACCCATGCTGCAAGTTAAACATTCAGGCTTGAGATGTTCTTATGTCTGAGAGTGGTGTTCTGGAGTCTAGATGATTTTATGCTCTTATTTGACTGATTAGAAGTTGAAGCTCACAGAATCCAAATGATTTGTTCAAGGTCACATAGCTAATAGGCAGCAGAGCTGGGGTGTGTTCAAATCACCAAAGTAGGAACTAGAAGTGCTAGGTTTGGGGTTTTAGGCTGCTCTGGACTACCAGTACTTAGAAGATACTCCAGTGTCTGTCAGGCAGCCTGGGAGTACTGAGTAGAGGAAACTTCCTGCCGTGGACATATCAGGCCACCTGGAAAAACTGTTTCTTGTGAGGGCAGAGGTGTTTGACCCTGAGGGTTAGACAGTGCTGGCTTACTTCCACCCTTGCAAAATGGTCTGTGTACATCTCACCACCCCCCGTAGGACGTGGATGCTGCCTACATGAACAAGGTGGAGCTGGAGGCCAGGGCAAGTGCCCTGGATGAGGACATCAAGTTCTTTAGGACCTTCTATGAGATGGTGAGGACCTCAGGGGTAGGAAACATGTCATATCCTGTATGTCCTACCAGGGAGCCATCTGGTCTACCCCCTACCTCTGGGCTAGTCTGGGTGTGTGTTGACTGTGTGGGGGTACCTTTAACCTGCTCTTTATTATTCTTTCTGGACTCAGGAATCCTTGATGGGCAGGGAGTTGAGGAGGAGGTGGCCTTAGCAGAGCAGGGTGGTAGAGTCCATCGGGATTGGCCTTTTAGAGACATGGAAGGGGCTGAAGGAGTCAGCAGGATGTCAAGGGATCCCCTGCTATGACAGAGTTCAGAGGTAGGTCATAGGGCAGGCAAAGGAGCCCGAGTCAGGAGAGACTGGAGTACCTGAGAGTTTGCACCCAGAGGGATTAGGTAGGAGTCTGCCCACCAACTGGCCGCTCTGTCTGTCCACCTTACCATTTCGTTCTCTCCCACTCACTGTTGCCCTGCTCTAGTCTTCTTTCCCTCGTGGGAGTTAAAAGTCTCTCCACTCCCATCAGTTTGAGGCTCTGGCCTTAGGCAGAAGATAAGGTGGCCAGTCATCTGGCAGGACTGGTCTGGGACAGAATTACATGTGACTCTAAGTACAGTTCTCATTTGTCAGTTCAGTCTAGCCTGTGCCTGAATATTCAACCTCCACCAGCCCCTCAGAGTGAATTTCCACGTGTTAATTTCAGGGGCTGAATCCTTGAGGCTTTCTTTGGGCATTTTTAATTTTAGTGAAGGTCTTCATATGTCAGTCACACACACACACACACACGTGTGTATGTGTGTGTGTGTGTGTATGTGTGTACATATACTGGTAACTATTTTCTTCTCATGAAATACAGTGTGTCCATAAAGTCATGGTGCACTTTTGACCGGTCACAGGAAAGCAACAAAAGATGATAGAAATGTGAAATCTGCACCAAATAAAAGGAAAATTCTCCCAGTTTCATACCTATTCAGTGCAGTTCGATGTGGGCTCACGCACAGATTTTTTAGGGCTCCTTAGGTAGCTATCCCGTATAGCCTTTACAGACTCGTCACTGACTGATGGCCTACCAGAACGGGGTTTCTCCACCAAACTGCCAGTTTCCTTCAACTGCTTATCCCACCAAGTAATGTTATTTCTATGTGGTGGCACTTCGTTATAAACGCACTGATATTCACGTTGTACTTTGGTCACGGATTCGAATTTAGCGACCCACAGAACACACTGAACTTTCCTCTATACCGTCCACATCTTGACTGGCATGGCCGTGGGCTGCTCCACTGTATACACGGTGTTATGTCATCATCTGCGCATGCGCACATGCTACCACATCATCCTACAGAAACTGGGAGGGTTTTCCTTTTATTTGGTGCAGATTTCACATTTCTATCATCTTTTGTTGCTTTCCTGTGACCGGTCAAAAGTGCACCATGACTTTACAGACACATTGTACATTGCAGAAAATCCAGAAAATTAAATAAAGCATAATATTGAAAACAAGTCACCTATATACCCGCTCTTATCATCTTGCTATCTACCTTTTCAGACTTTTTCTGTGCATATACACACAGAGAGATACAGAGATATATATTTTAAAAAAATAGAACCATACTTTTTCTATGTAATAGTATATCATGGGTATATTTCCCTGCCTATAAATACAGCCATACATCAGATTTAAAAGCTGCAGAGTGTTTCATCATAAGGCAGACTATGACTTATTTTACTCACCCTTAGTGATCCCCTTCACAGTAGAGCTCATGTCCCCCTCCCCCGCCCCTACCCAGTACCTCATAGCAGGAGCCATCACAGCTCACCACGCCTTCTCATTCTTTTACCCGCCTAAGCCCAGCAGACTCTTCTTTGAAAAGTTGCTAATGGTTCTTCAGGGTCCAGAGTGGGTGGAGCTGTTGAGGAGGTACTGTCTATGCTCTCTCCCTGCCTGGTGACTCATGCCCACTCTGTCCTCTTCTCCCTTTTTCTTTCCCTGGTATGTGGGGAATTCCAGGATGGGTATGGGAATAGGGGTGGGTCATGCCCCAAGTCCTGATGTCTGTCTGGTCCGTATAGGAGTTGTCAGAGCTGCAGTCCCAGATCTCTGAAACATCTGTGGTCCTGTCCATGGACAACAACCGCTCCCTGGACCTGGACAGCATCATTGCCGAGGTCAGGGTCCAGTACGAGGAGATGGCCAATCGTAGCCGGGTTGAAGCCAAGACCTGGTACCAGACCCAGGTATGCAGCCATTGGGGATACATTTCCTCCTCCTGTAGGGTCCTTGTGGCAGTTTCCCTTACTCCTCACCCTGTCCCAAGCCTTTAGGGCCTGGTCTCACTGTTCTGGCAGGCACCAGTGGTTAAGTCTATGGTGCTCTCCAGTGTCCTGGGTAAAAGAGGATGCACAGGACAGGGCCCTGCCCTGTTTGGGGAGCAGGGAGGCGGAAGTAAACATGGTTTAATAATAGCTAAAATGTGGCAAGTACTCATAATACTAGGCATTTCAGATATTTTTCCTGTATTGACTCATTTAACCCATAGAACAGTCTTATTAAGTAGGCATTATATTATTCCCATTTTACCAATGAGGAAACCGAGGCACAGAGAGGTTCAGTAATTTGCTTAATTCCATACAGCTACTAGATGGAAAAGCAGTGTCCTAGGGCTACAGACCAAAAACTGTGTGGAGGCAGCACAACTGACTGCAGGTGCTGAGAGAATGGCCGGGGGTGCTGAGGCAGGAGCAGAGGCAGGGTTTAAAGCAGCACAGAGGGCTGTCTCTGCAGGGGTAGGGAGTCATCCGTAGTGTGCAGCAGAGAACACAGTTATGGCAACAAGGAGACCTGTGCTCAGATAGGCTGTGTGACCCCTGACAGTGCCTTCATTCCCTGGGGTTCACTCTCCTCATCTGTGAAATGGGTGGTGCTGAGGAGGGGGTGCTTGGTAGGTGGAGGACTCAGACTTGCAGTGATTCTCTAGTACTAAGATGTGATGGGAATGGGAAGAGCCCCGGGATCAGTGGGGATGGGACCCGGGAGCTATCCTTGTCCTCCCTGTCCTGGCTGTGAGGAAACTGAGTCCCTGAGCTACTGCACTGCTCTATGTCTGGCCTCCTGGCACTTGCTGAAGGTTGCTGGGAGCAGACTGTCCTCCCTGGGAAGATAAGCTGAGAGGGCTGTCACTCAGAACCTTAAGCCGTCCTTGGGTGGGGAGAGGGACAAATCGCCTGTATTCATCGCTTACTCCCTGCCATACTTCTCTGTGTGGCCGACCCAGTTTGAGACCCTCCAGGCTCAGGCTGGGAAGCATGGGGATGACCTCCGGAATACCCAGAATGAGATTGCGGAGATGAACCGGGCCATCCAGAGGCTACAGGCTGAGATGGACAATATCAAGAACCAGGTGAGCACCAGCTCTCCTCCTTGCTTCTCCCCATTTCTGAGGGCATGTGCAAGACAGCCAGCCAACAATAAAGAGCAGGACACCTCTGCCTCCCATCCCCTGTCCCCCCCACCCCCCGGGCTGAGCCTGGTGCAGCTCAAGCCCACTTGGGAATGCTCCAGGATGGAATGTTCTTGGCCAGGTTCTGGCTTGGGCCAAAGGGAGGAGAGATGTCTTAGCTGGGCATAGAGTCGGTGGAAGAAGCCTCAGGCTGGCCGGTCGGAGAAGAACCACTGTTCTTTACCAAGTGGCACTGAGCACTCTCCTTGCTCCTAGCTCTGGGTGCACTATGCAGAAACCTTACTGTGGCTGACCAGGCCCTGTCCCAGTCCCGTCCTCATTTTCTACCACCCTGTCGTGTGCTGCGCCCCGGCCACACCAGTCTGCTTCCTGTGCCTTGCATTTGCCAGGAATCTTCATGCTTCAGGGCCTTTGTAGTCGGTGTTCTCTCTACCTGGAATGTGGTTCTTCCTGCTCTGTATGTGATGGCCCCTTTCCTATCCCTAGGGTTTAGCACCAAAGATCTCAGAGTTGGCTTTTTCAACCATACAGCTAATCTATCAGCAGTCTAGCTAAAGTTCTCTGAAGCACCTCTCACTATCTGAAATGTTCTGACTTATTAATTAAGTATTGATGGTCCCCCAACTTCACTGGAATATAAAAAATGCCTTAAGGCAGGGGCTGAATTTGTCTGGTTCACTGCTGCTCCCTCCCTTCCCAGCACCTGGCGCATGGTTAGGGCAGAACCAGCGGGAAGCTGGTGTGCGGAGTGTTGATGAGGGAAGGGAAGCTGGTGTGCGGAGTGTTGATGAGGGAAGCGGCTCCTAAGCTCTGTTGGAGGCACAGGGGTGGGAGGGGCAGCTCAGCCTGAGCAGGTGTCTGGGGGGGGGGAGGTGACCAGTGCGACAGCTTCAGAGAGCTAACTTCCAGATGAGCTGGGAGGATGGGATGTGGGAGGTGGCTTGCCCAGAGACATCCTCCCCTTGGAGCCCTGTAGGCCTGTTGACATGAGGATGGAGGCTGCCCCCTGGCACAGATGCAGGGCTCTGAATCACCAGTGGAGCAAGTCAGCTTCCAGGCCAGTGGGGAAGCACAGCACAATAAATGGCAGGTGCCCAACCCTGCAGCTTCGGCCACATCCGGGTCTTCTCTCACACAACAGGGCAGAACCAGCCCCCGCAGTCTACCATCCGGGTCTTCTCTCACACAACAGGGCAGAACCAGCCCCCAGAGTTACCATCCGGGTCTTCTCTCACACAACAGGGCAGAACCAGCCCCCACAGTCTACCATCCGGGTCTTCTCTCACACAACAGGGCAGAACCAGCCCCCACAGTCTACCATCCGGGTCTTCTCTCACACAACAGGGCAGAACCAGCCCCTACAGTCTACCATCCGAGTCTTCTCTCACACAACAGGGCAGAACCAGCCCCTGCAGTCTACCATCCGGGTCTTCTCTCACACAACAGGGCAGAACCAGCCCCTACAGTCTACCATCCGGGTCTTCTCTCACACAACAGGGCAGAACCAGCCCCTACAGTCTACCATCCGGGTCTTCTCTCACACAACAGGGCAGAACCAGCCCCCACAGTTGGGATGACTACCATCGTCAAGGGGCCCAGAGGCAGTGGGATGGGCCTGACCACAGGGGCACCAGTGTGACAAGAGAGGCACTGGAAGGCGGCAGAGGGGCAGACAGCATCCTGAGGAGGATGGGGAACCGGGCAGAGAGGCAGATGCATGAGCTGAGGGAAGAGGCACTGTGGGCAGGGAATGGCAGTGAGAAAGAAGGAGCAGGAGCCCTGGGCTAGGGCCTGGGGATGATGGCCCTCTGAGCTGACAGGATGAGGCCTGGAACTAGATAGGCTCCTGTGGTGGGGGGTGAGCACAGGCAGAGTGAGTGCTAAGGCTAGGCAGCAAGTGGCAGTTACTGCGCAGGTCCGTGGGGAATCTGATCATCACCCCTCCCAAACCTGGGGAATGTTGATCATGCATTTTGGGTCTGGAGGTTCCAACCGTGTCTCTGCTTCAAGTCCCTGGATCCAAGCTGTTTCCTATTTTGAGGGTGGTTCTAGTTCTTATCAGCTGCCTGAAATTTGGGAACTTAAATAGGGTCACATGGCCTTAGAGATCCTCTAGATGAGGAGTGCTGGGGTGCTGGGCATTTGCAAATCGTAATAGCATTTATTAATAAAAGTTATCCTAATAGCATTTATCAAGTGCTCATTGTATGCTGGACACTGTGCCAAGGACTTGTGTATTACCTTATTTAATTCTTGCAGTATCCATCTGAGGTAGAACTATGGTTATTGTTTTGGCTAAGAAGGGTTGATTTATTCAAGATCACACAGTTGGTAAGTAGCAGGGACAGATTTGGAACCTAGGCATTGGGCATCAGAACCCATGCTTTTAACCCTTGGAATCTTCCGGTGCTTGGGGAAGTAGGGTGGTGCCACTGAAGCCCCATAAGCAAGTTGCCCAGGTGCTCGCCACAGGATGGGGAGGCAGGAAGGCAGTGACCGGTGAGGCCTGCCCCCACCTCACAGCTCCTCTACTGCCTACAGCGTGCCTGCCGAGTTGGAGGCTGCTCTCACTGAGACTGAGGACCATGGGGAGCTCAGGATGCATGTGCCAAGCAGGAGGAGCTGGAGGCTGCCCTGCAGAAGGCCAGGCAGAGCATGGCCCAGCAGCTGTGCGAGTACCAGGAGCTCATGAGCGTGAAGCTGGCCCTGGACGTGGAGATCTCCACCTACCGCAAGCTGCTGGAGGGCAAGGAGTGCCGGTGGGGTCACAGAAGCTGAGAAAGGGGTCCTTCTGGGGCTCAGTGGAGTCTGGGGCTTGACATTCGTCCATTGACAAGCATCTCCTCTTCTGCAGGGTACTGAGGTGGGAGGTCTAGGGAGGGAACAGGTGATACTTGCTTCTTGGCTTTGAAGAGATGACCTAGAAGGAAAGACCCTGTGGTGTAAAGCTCAGTGGACAAGTTGAAGTAACAACTTCATGTATGTGGCCATGGGCAGGGTCATCTTATTTAATCCTTAGGACACATTTAGGTAAACAGGTTAGTTATTGTTGATATGGAGTAGAAACTATGGTTCAGTTTTATCAGTCGAGGGGACAGGGCTGGTGTGCAGTCAAGCTCTGCTGATTCCTGGTTCAAGCATCTTCCAAAATGCCAGGCTGCTTCTCACTATACGAAGTGCTAAGTTATGTGGTATTGACTGAATAGTGAAGGAAGTTCATTTCTCCCTATTCTCAGAGGTACTTGCATACTTACCTGCAGCCTGAGAGGAGGCTGGGCTGGGTTAGTCTTACGGAGAATTCTTCATGAGGACATGGAATCTATGTCCATGAAGTTGGGCCTTCATACTCACCTGGATGGGTTGGTTGACTCACCCAGTCAACAGAAGGGCTTTAGACTGTGCCTTGGGGGAAGGTTAGGATTTGGAGAGGGTGCGAGGGGATAGCATGGGCAAAGTCCTGGAAGTAGGACTCATGATGGCTTGGCTTGTTGGAACCCATCAGAGAGAGAGAATATGTAAGACATGTTTCTGCCCTCGGGGAGCTTGCAGAGGGGCAGAGAAGACAAAACCTCTGCAAAGGAAGCACTCAGAGACTAGTAACTTGGATCTGTAAAATTCTGAGTTTACAAATAACTTTTTATTTTCTGAGCACTATTCCAGAAGGCTGGGGAGAGAAGATGGGAGATGAATGGAGTGGAGAAGAAGGAGCTGAGGAACAAGGGAGTGCTGGGCAGAGTGCATGAATACTGAAATCACTCTGGCGGTAGTGGTGGGAAGGAGGAGGAGAGTCGGCACCTAGACTTTGTAGAAGAGGAATTGAACACCAAAGTCCTTTGGGGAGAGAGAGTAGCTTATCTAAGGAACAGGGTAGCCCATTAGCCCAACTGTCGCAGCCAGTGTGCCTCTCTGCGCCCTCCACCACGCGAGTGTTGGAGCCTCACATCCTTGGGAATGCACACCCTGGGTCTCTTTTCCTCCTAGAATATAAGAGCGGGGTGGGGGAGGTGCTTAGAGCCTGATCCACTTTCTCCTGTGACCTCTGGGCACATAACGTGGCTGAAGCTTAGTTGAGTGGCATGCCCCAGGTCACCCAGTAAGCAGAGACAGTCTTCCTGGAAGCCCAATCTCAGATCAGGTTATCACCACTGGGGCTTAGATCCTGCTTCTCTGAGAGGAGACTGTCCTCTCTCCGCCCTTTGGGGACATGGAGATGGACACCTTGTTTTTATTCCTAAATCCCTCAACCCTTCCCATGAGCGAGTATAGGATTTAGAAACTCATCCAGTTTGGGGGGCCTTTTGTTAAGAATACAAAGTTACAAATATAAAATTAAGCATAAAAACAAATATTTATTTAGGATCAGAAGAGAAAAATCACACAGATCTTTTAGATCCTGAAGCATCCCGATTCCTTCCTTTTGAGTTCTTTAGAAATTGAATTCTTACATGGAATTGTTACCTGAAAGCAACCTAGCTGCCCCCTTCCAACCATCCCCCCCCCCAACTGCCAGGAACTCCCAGCACTTGGAGGGGCCACTTGAACAAAAGGCCCAGAAGCTTCCTAGCACGCCCTTTTCTTGCCCTTGGCTTTTGCTCTGTCCCCTGGACTTGGGGCAGCTGGAGCCCTTACTCCCTTCGCTAATTTGAGGTGTTCCCTCCCACTTGCAGAGCACAGTCATCTCCAAGGCCAAGGGCTTGGTGACCGTGGGGCTGTGTGTCACAGAGGATACATACCCAGCTGTCTTGGGAGGGTTTTTAATTTCTAGTACAAGGTGTGTTTCAGCCCCACAAGCTGCTTAAAGCCACCCCACCTCCCTCCCCATTTCCTCCTCAGTCCCTGCTGGAACAGCATTCACTCAGTCAACAGTACACTAATTACGGCCTGACCTGTGGTGGTGCAGTGGATAAAGCGTCAACCTGGAAACACTGAGGTTGCCGGTTCAAAACCCTGGCTTGCCTGGTCAAGGCACATATGGGAGTTGATGCTTCCTGCTCCTCCCCCTTCTCTCTCTCTCTCTCTTTCTCTCTCTCTCTCTCTCTCCTCCCCTCTCTAAAATGAATAAATAATAAAAAAAATACACTAATTATTTCAACACATATGAATGACTACATGCCAGACTTCACGCAGGGTCTGGAGCTACATTAGTCAGTCAGCTGCAGCCCACTTTGAGGATTTTATGCTCTGGCTTGGCAGCTGTCTATGTAATAATAAGGGCAGTTACCATTTACTGAATCCTGTGTGTCCAGAGCTTTTTAGGTAAATTATGTCATTTAACCCTGACAGGCAACCCTCTGAAGTTGGTACTGAGTTAGGCCCTATTTATGGGTGAAGAAATGGAGGCTCTACATCTACATGACCTTGGGAATGTCTTTAAGACATTCCCAAGGTCATGTAGATGTAGCCAGTAAGTAGCAGGGCCTAAATGAGTGTTGCTCCTCACTTCTCCTTGCTCATTTTTCAACGAGACTGAAGGAAGGCTGGGAGTGTGGGGATGAAGGAAGGAATACCATCCTGCTGGGGACTCGGTGAAGGGGTGCCTGGGAGTGCCTCCTCCAGTGCTCAGGAGAGCTGCTCTCATAGGTCTCTCCTCTGCCCCAAGGTTGAATGGAGATGGAGTGGGAGCCCTAAAGATCTGTAAGTCCTTGGCTTCAGCCCACCCCTCATGCTCTCTGGACTGGGTAGGGTCTATAGAATGGCACATTGGTCTGAGGGTCTGGCCTTGTGGGGACCTGGAGTCTCCTTCCCTTCAATAGCTTCCAGCAGGCACCCTGGAACTCCCAGTTAGCCAGACTCAACATCCCAGGGAAGCCCTGCAAGAGGGCAAGGTTGGGCAAGGGGCACAACCCTATCCCCCACTGTCCAAGGCTCCTTCTGGGCTGGCCCATGGAGTGAGCTGGGAAAGAGACATATTGGTGGGTGGAGAAGGGCAGCCATGGCCACAAGGTGGGGTGGAGTGAAGGGATGCATGTGCCAAGCACTCAGCCACTACGAGCGACCCAGACTCCAGGGGTCTTGGTGGTGGGCCCATGCTGATGGAGTCCTCCTCTCTTCTCTCCCAGCTGTGGTGAGTGCCACTGGTGGTGGCGGCAGTGGGCTGGTCTTCGGGGGAAACATGGGCAGCAATGCCCTGAGATTCTCGAGTGGAACTGACAAGGCCTATTCTATGAGGAGCACATCTGCCACTCGTCGGAATGTCTTCAACTGAGTCCCAGGTTTGGGGAGGCCCATATCCCTTCTCCCCACAGTCACAAGAAGATTCTCATCCTGGTCTCATCCCTGGTCCCAAGACTGCAAAGCAGCCTGAAAAATCATGTCAAAATAGCTTCTAATAAGGCCCTGGCCAGTTGGCTCAGTGGTAGAGCATCTGCCCAGTGTGTGGAAGTCTTAGGTTTCATTCCTGGTCAAGACACACAGGAGAAGCACTCATCTGCTTCTCTCCCTTGCCCCCTCTCTTCCCCTCCCACAGCCACATCTCGAATGGCTCAAGCAAAGTTGGCCCTGGGCACTGAGGATGGCTCCAGGAGCTAAAATAGCTCAGTTGCTGAGCAGTGGAGCTATGGCCCAGCTGGGCAGAGCATTGCTTGGTAGGGGCTTGCAGGGTGGATCCCGGTCGGGGTGCATGTAAGAGTCTGTCTCTGCCTGCCCGCCTCTTGCTTAATAAAAACAAAACAAAACCAAATAGCTTCCAATAAACAGTTTCTTACTGAAGACTGGGTGAGTCCATGGCAAGTACCTGGTATCCTGGCTTCATTTGGCTGAGCAGAGGAGGGGTTGGGGAGGGAGGAGCCCTAGAGAGGATAGGGTCTGCTCTGATAACTGGAAGCCTCTTGTGCAGGAGACTGGGGGCGCTGCTCTAAGGAACTTGTTGGCTCTTGAGTGTGAGGCCTTGGCCCCTTCTTAGGGCTGGAACAGTTCCAACTCTTCTGAAGGAGCTCAGAGACACACAGGGAAGTTCTGGCTTTGCCAGGAAGTGGGCAATGGAGTCCTCTCCTGCTGAGGGGTGGGGCTGTTTGCACCTCCCCCCTTCACTTGCTGCCAGAGTGCATTCCTCAAGCCCGTTTCTGGGTGGACCAGTCAACTCTCAGACCAACTGCCTTCAGACCTTCTTGGATCCCTGGTGGTGTGTGTGTTTGAGGTCCTGGAGGGGGATCTCTGGGTTTTAGAATTCTGTGGGGTTGGCGGCAGTGGGAGGAGGTCTGAGTGTTTGGGAGGGGAGTAGAGTGAGGGGCCCCTGGAGTCTGGGCCGCTCGTAGTGGCTCTGTGCTTAGAATTGTAGGCTGAGAGGCGGTCTCTGTATCTGGGCCCTTGAGGGTGCATCTGTGTTAAGTCTGTGCTTGATGGGGCATCTGTGTGTCAGGTCTGATTTGGAGTTTGTGTGACTGTGAGTGCCTGGGGTTTTTTTTTTTGTGTGGTTTATGCTTGGGGATATCCCCCAAGATGGAAGCAGCACATATGTTGGGTTCTGGGAGGAGGTTGGAGGTCTCTAAGATCCTTGGGGAGCAATGATAGTATGTGTGTAGGGAGTAGGGGTCTATCCAGGGAGTGTTGGTTTATGGGGGAGGGGAAGTCTGTATATTTGAGCCCATGGCCAGGAATTTTCACATGTTGAGGTAGAGATACAGTGGAAGAGGGGTGGAAGGTGGCCCAGCAGCCCAAGCGATGAGGTCCCCATCTATGGTATCAGGAGAGCCAGGCCCTTCTCTTCCTTGCTAAGGCTCCTCTGTTGCTCTTCTCACTTTCCTTCCAGTTCCTTCGGTGTGTCTTGGTTTCCAGGCTGCCAGCCCCATGTCCCTGAACCTTTCAGGATGTAGAAGTGAGGCCCCCTGGGCAGGTGCCTCAGAGATAGCCCTCTCTGCCTCTGTGGCTGAGAACAGTTCCTTTGTTTCCTCCAAGGGGGGGGTGAAAACTGTACGAAGTCCATATGTTAAGCACAGATGACACAGGGAGAGTCTCTAGTACATTATATTATATATGACCCCTGAGCTTTATTGGAAACGTGGAGACCAAGCACAAAGGAAAGGGAGAAGGAGCCCAGGCAGCTGAAGAAAGCTGTACCCTGGGAGAGATTGTACCCAGTCATTGTGGACGGGTTTAGATAGCGGGGGGGGGGGGGGGGGGGGGGCACGGCACCAGCAGCACTAGGGCCAGCCCATCCTTTAGAAGCCATAGGAGTTCAAGTTCTCTGATCAGCCCAGTCAGGACTGGCCCTTTGCCCAAGTTTCGAGGAAACCAGTCATTCTGACCTTTGGAGATGAGGGAGAGCTACCAAGACATGCCAGGACTGAGAGCACCACCTCCCTGGAAAAAAAAGAAGAGTCAAGCAGCGTGGGGTCGGGGTGCAGTTGTTGCAAGAAGTTAAGGCAGCAGTGTGGGCAGGGCAGGCCAGCTGGTTCCCAAACCCTTCCACCTCAAGACCAGGCGCTTTCGGAGCACCAGCCGGTTGCCGGAGCTGGGGCCGGTTCGCTTGCGGACCGGTGTACGTATCATGCAGGAGGCACTAGGCAAACCGCACTAGGCGGCCACTGCTGCAGCTCTGTCCACAGGGCATGCACATTCCGGTGGTCACCGCCAGGTTCCCATTGCAAGGGGTGCCGCAGGCGCTGCCAGTCACTGCCTGAGAGCCCGACACACAGAGGTCCCCACAGACAACGCCTCCCCGAGAGCTGCTGACACCTGCAGGTAGAGGACAGGGCTTAGTTTAGTCCCTGTGCCAGGGGGTGGCTAGTGGCTTTTGCCTGCTGATCAGAGCTCACTTCTCTTGTTCAGAGCTCCTCCTCTTCATTTTTATTCCTGGCTTCCGCCCCCTTTGCCCACACACACCTAGGCACTCCTCCCTGCAATCCCTGACCTCAAAGATCGATCCTTAATAAACTGTTAGCCCAGGCCCTTCCTATAGGCAGAAATCGCTATTAAAGTTATCATAATTGCTCACTGCCACATTCCCCTCTTTCCTTCCAGGACCGTCAGATTGTGGTTGTTTATTTGTAAAGGTTTTATTGAAGCCCAGCCAGAACAATTTGTTAAGTATTGCTTATGGCAGTGGCTGCTTTCACATTACAGCGACAGAACTGAGTAGCTGAGACAGAGGTGGCATGGCCGCAATCTTGAAATATTTACTGTCTGTCCCTTTAAGAAAAAGTTTGCCCTTCAGGAACTTCAAACCCTTATTTCAGAACCCACAGTATAGACAGACTACTTACAGACATTTACAGCACCAATGCCTTCACACAACCTGGTGGGGAGAGCAAAGAGACCAAAAATGAGCTGGGGGAAAGCAAAGCTTGCAAATGCCCTCCTCCAAGTACTCCTTATACATATTAGATGAAAGCAACATGCAAATGTGTTCCTGTCTCTTAAGCACAATTTGGGGAGATTGAAGAGACATCCTTCCCGCAGGTGTGGGCCCCACCTGTGCTCCTCGCCCTCCAGCAGGCGCCTGTAGGTGGCGATCTCGATGTCCAGGCCCAGCTTGGAGTTCATCACCTCCTGGTACTCCTTGAGCAGGCAGGCCATGTCCTGCTTGGCCTTCTGCAGGGCGGCCTCCAGCTCAGCCAGCTTGCAGCGCGCATCGCTGACGGCCGTCTCGCCCTGCTGCTCAGCCTGGGTCACTGCAGTCTCCAGCTTGGTGTTCTGGGAGGCGGGGGAGGATTATTAGGGCTCCTGTTCCAGATCTGGGATCAGAGGCCAGACATCCAATGACCACTGATCGTCAGAGGAAGAAGGGGATTCACCCATTTGTGAGGTCAGGGGTTGCAAATTTGTGTTTCCAGGAGTGTTGGTATAGTGTCTTTAAGTTTTGAAATTTAACACAAAAATCCAAATTCCTGGCTTCTCTTGAATAAAATCTAAGGACCTGTGCCCACTGGACCTGCATTTCCATGAGGCCTGCCTCATGTGGATCTGATTAGCTCTGCCCTTTGTCTTTCTAGATTATGACACCTGAATGCCTTCTGTACAGCGTACTTCACTCATTTAATAACAGCTGAGTGTGTGATCACTGATCGAGAACGATGGGCCAGAGAGGTGAAATGGCTTACCCCAAATCATGTGGTAAACTAGTGGCAGGGCTGGTTGGAGAACCCCAGTTTCCTGTCCCTCAGACTGGTGCTATTTCCTCTCACCCTTTATGTACCCAAGACCAGGAAAATCCTAGTCATTCCATTCCCCTACATACTGCTCCCTCACCAAATCCCCCCCCCCCATCCCCAGTTAATGGAATGGAGAGCATTTTCCATAGAAGAGACTCATCTAATAGTTGATGTTTTCTCCTTTTCCACACTCTGACAAGGTGTCGACCTTGAGTCTGCGGGCTGCAGGCTCACCCCCTTCTTTTTCTACAGTAAGGGGTGGGCCAGATTTCTGTACCTGGCACTTGGCGTTCTCGACCTCGGCGGTCAGCCTCTGCACCATGCGGTTCAGCTCGTTGATCTCCTCCTTGGTGCGGCGCAGGGTCTCCCCGTGACGGATCACTGTGGCCTTCATCTCCTCGCACTGGGGGGAAGCAGAGATGCTCATAGGACACAGGACATGCCATTCCACTGAGCCCCACAGCTGGCACATCTGCTACCCTACCCTAAGAGCTGCCTGCCCTCCCATGCCCTTTTAGCACCCTTCCTGATAGGGGCCGCGGAAGGGACTCGGGACACTCACCTTGCTGCGGTACCAGGACTCGGCCTCGGCCCGGCTGCGGCTGGCGATGTCGTCATACTGGGCCTTGATCTCGGCAATGACGCAGTCCATGTTCAGGTCTCGGCTGTTGTCCATCTTGACGATGACCGAGGTGTCTGAGATGTGGGTGTGGAGGACGCGGATTTCCTGTGGGGCAGGGGCATGGGAAGAGCTTCTTTGACAAGAAACCCACTCTCAGCTACCCACCCTCTCGTGGTCCTTCCTTGTTCTCTTCCCCTGATTTCTTCACAGAGTAACTGTCTGAAGCCCCAACCTCCAAGGTAAAGTCTACCCCTCAACCCTGGGACCTCTGAGTGAACCTCGGACCAGAGTCACAAGGCTGAGAGAAGCCTATGTCTGAAGCTCACTGCTTGACCTTAGTTAGGGCCTCCTGTCTGGATCTGTGGAGGCTAGGACCAGAATTTACCAGTTTGTGATAACTGTCACCATAGTAACCAGAAGTACCAGTTTGTCTGGGGCACGGCTGATGAGACAGCAAGCTATACACTTCATCTTGTGACAGTAAATCTGCATTAGGTAACTCAATTCTGTTCCATCTTCCCCCCTTCAGAGGGTTCAGAAGCCAAAGGGCAGCAAGTGCTTCCCAATGTCTAACTCATATCCTTCTTGCTGCTCCACCGCTCTGTGGTCCCTCTTACCTCCTCATACAGTTGCCGCAGGAAGTCAATCTCCTGGGTCAGGGCCTCTGCGTTGGCCTGCAGGTCTGATTTGCGCAAGTAGGCACAGTCCACGTCCTAAAGGGTAGAGAGTAGCACAAGAATTTCACTGGGGAGACAACACAGAGCTCTACCCCCCCAGGGAGGGCAAACTCCTCGGAGACCCTCCTCAGCTGTTCATCCCAGTGTCATGGCGAGGAAGTCCTTTAGCAGTTAGAGGGGTCAGAGGCAGCTTTAGGTAAGGGCGGGGGGAGACCTGAGGTTTCCAGGTACTTCCTCTGGTCCCTACTGGGATGATGCCTCTAGAATCTACATCTTGTACCATCATTGAAATTTAGGATCTAGTGTAAAATGGTCATTTCTAATGATGGGTCATTTCTAATGATGATAATCTCATGGATAGACATCTAGATCTGTGGTCAGAGAAGACATCTCAGGAATCAGTTCTGCCCCTTTCAAGCCAGTGTGACTCAGGGCAAGACCCCTGACCTCTGTGCCTCAGCTTCTTCACAGTAACCCTTGCGTTCCTCATGTGGAGGTGGTTGGAAGGACCTGCTGAGTGTCCATGTGGTGACACTTGAGCCGAGTCAAGTCTAAGAGGTGAAGCACAACAGCACTGTCTATGCATTTCCCAACTGTTGCTGGTCTGAAGATTTAATGCTTTTCCATTCACAAATATTTATTGAGTTCCTACCCTGCTAGGCACAGGGCAGAAATGTGTGGGAAGCCATCGGTCAGATGAGAATTACCTTCAATAGAGGAGAGGATTTGTAGCAGATAGTGTGCTCTGGTGTCCAGGGCCACCCAGGGAGCATTGGGGAATTTGGAAAAAAGTATAGAAGATAGGTTGGGCTATATAATTCTGGGAGAGTCGCTCAGCATCTCTGAATTACAGAGTTTCCTCTTGTCTCTGCCCTTGGTTCTGAGTTGTGAGATGAGTATTCTGGGGTCACTCACCTTCTTTAGGGTTACAAATTCATTCTCAGCAGTGGCCCTCAGTGCCACCTCCTCTTCATACCTGGGGACAAAGAGCACAGGTTCAGTGGCTAAAGCTTCAATAGGCTGATATTTGAAGAGAAATAAAAAAATAATTAAAGGCCTAGAAAAACACTCCTGGAACTGGATAATTTGGAGGTGGTTAT
This sequence comes from Saccopteryx bilineata, assembly GCF_036850765.1. Taxonomy (NCBI): domain Eukaryota; kingdom Metazoa; phylum Chordata; class Mammalia; order Chiroptera; family Emballonuridae; genus Saccopteryx; species Saccopteryx bilineata. The sequence continues at coordinate 128,383,293 of NC_089490.1, forward strand.
AGAATCAAGAAGTATTGGATTAGAAAGGACCTTATCCATCCCTTTCCTCTTAGATGGGAGACCAAACCTGCCTATGTCACCCAATGCTCTTCCTGATTCAGGAATTCTCATTCATGATGTGGGCTAGGGTGGGTGCCTTGCACAATTTCCTAGGCCTTTCTGCTTCTGGATTGTAACTCCAAGCAGGGCAGGAAGCCTGCCCTAGGCCTGGTATCCCCCTTCTTACGCTTCCTCATTACTTTCTTACCCCTCCCCTACCTCAGAGCCCAACACAATACCTGAAATATAGAGTAGGTATCTAACAAATATTTGATGAATTAATGAAATAAATACAAACTGATGAGGTAACTAGAGCAGCTCAGACTCTCCAACGTTTAAATTCCAATCCCAGAAAAAAAAATTTTCCCCACAAGCTTTCTGTCACTGTCTCCTTCCCCTTGGAAAGTTCCTCTATAGTCTAGTCCATATCTACCCTGCTCTGACTGAATCCTATTTCCTTTCTCCAAAATCTCCTCCCTGATGGACTCACTTCTTCTTGTAGCCCTCCATCACCTCCTGCACGTGGTTGAGCTCTGAGGCCAGCCTCCCGCTGTCGGCCTCCGCACACTCGGCCTCCCTCCTCAGCGTCTCCATGTAGCCCTCGAACAGCGGCTCCAGGTTGCTCTCGCAGCACTTGCGGTTCTGGTAGAACTGCCACTTGGTCTCCAGCAGCTTGTTCTGCTGCTCCAGGAAGCGCACCTGGTGTGGAAGTGGAGAAAAGTTGGTGGAAGGAGCCAGTGTCCTCAGCCTTCCTCAGAGAGCAGGCAGAGTCAAGACAGAACTGGCAGCAAGTTTTGCAGAGACCAGGGGTGGCCTGCACGGACTCTGCTGGGCTCTCCTGGCCTGAGGATGCACAAGCAGAGTCCTTCTTTCATGATTGCTTGTTCAGGCCTGAGTGAAGGTCTGTTGAGGTGGGCTTGGATGGAATGAGTGAGAAACTGAGGGCATACATGTTATGCTGGATTACAGTTGGACTGGGGGGACAGGTAGGGGTGGAGGGAAAGCTTCCTGAAGGAAAGGAATGCAGGGATAGCATAGGATGAAAGCCTTTCACTTTGAGCTCCCCCAGGGCAGGGCTCCTTTATCTATATTCTCAGTGTCAAGGTGGGAAGGGCTTCCTAGCTGGGGAGGTCAGAGGGCAGGCTCTCACCAAGCAGGGTGGCTGGGGCCTAGGAAGGCAGAGGGTAGGGTGGCTTATGGTCTTAGGTGGCCAATTTTTGTTGGACACTCAGATGCCTCTGGAGGCCAGGCAGGTAATAAAATGGGGGAAGATTTTGGAAAGTAGAGAGGGTGAGAACTGCAGGGAAATGAAGCCTTCAAGCTGTTACTGGAAACCATTCAAACTGGAGAGCTGCAGTGGCAGCTGTGTGTGCACTGCACTGGCCAAGAAGAACATCTGCAAACGTGATTAGGTTGCTGGCCTCCGGTTTTCCATTTTTCATGTATTTTTCTGGGATTGAGATGTTACTTATCATTTCACCAACTCTATGAGTACAGCTGAGAGTTCCCTGGTTGGAACAAACTTCCAGAGACAGGGAACCAAGGCTGCTGATATTATATGAGATCATGTGAGGTGGTTTTAGCTGATGGGGCTGCATCTGTGATGGGAAGTCTCATGGCTGCCTTGGCCCCCATCTTTCCTGTAAAAGTCCTCACCTGGTCACACACTGTACCACACACAGCTCTGGTGTGGAGAACACTGGGGTCAAGAGAGGACACTGCTGCTCAGCATCACACAGGGACTCAGTGGAGAAGTGGGCGTGGAGCCCAGGCTGCCTGCTCCTAGTCCAGATTTCCATGCTCTGCTCCTGGCCACCTTTCCCAGGTGTGAGCACAAGTAAGCTCAGGGTGCAGAGTCTGCTGAGGTGGACCTGCTCCTGAGGGAGGGGAGAGGGCTAGCTTGACCCCAAGCTTTGGCCCCTCTAGCTCCAGGGGCCTGGGACGCTGGAGAGAGCCTGGGCTTGGAGTCCTGCTCTACCAGCCACTCTTGGTGGGTCCTTGGGCAGGCTTCTTGCCCTATATCCCTGTCTCCTTTCTATTCTAATTACACTCAAAGGACTGGACTGAGAATGGCAATGATTCTCAAATATGAACCCTTCTCAGGCTGACTTCAAAATTTTGCCACCTTGTATTATTTTACTCATGATTTATATATATAAAGGGATTCACTTAACATTTACACTTAAATGAAGTTTAAGGAGTACGTTTATATTATCACCATAGCCATTATACATTCATAAAAGGAAATCATAAAACACAAATTGTAACAAACTGTTGCCCTAGACAGCTCTGAACCTTGTTCTCTTTACTAAAAGTGGGAGAGTAGCAAGTATCAGAGGGATGTTAAAGACATATTAGCACCCAATGAGATTTCTTTCTATTTAATCTAAAGGACTGAAACATTCATGAAAGGAGATGAATTTTCTCAAGCATTTCAATGTTATTTAATGCTTTAATACATCACCTACAATTTTCATATAAAATATCAGCACTTCCCATTCCCTATTTCTAGAGATACTGCCTGGGAATTTCCAGATCCTCCCAGGACTTCCAGGCTCAGGAAGGGTGTGCTCAAGAACACCCACCTGGTCTGTGCGGAGCCTGCCTGCCTGCACAGAGGTTGTAATTAATAACAGTGCTGTCACATCAGGAACCCCTGCCTAATACATCTCTGTCTGCGCTCTGGATGTGTGTCCTCTCTTCCCTTAGATTCGGAGCTCACTGGACCACATCTCTCTGCTCCTGACTCCGTTTCAGTGCCCCGCCCAGGACTGGAGGTTCATGAGAGGGTTGATCAGGGACACCCACCTTGTCGATGAAGGCAGCGAACCTGCTGTTGAGACACTTGATCTGCTCCTTCTCCTCATGCTTCACGCACTGCGCGTCGGGGTCGATCTCCAGGTTGAGGGGGGTGAGGAGGCTCTCGTTGACCGACACGGTGGTGATGCAGGGCGGGCTGGGTCCGCACACGCCGCCGGAGCGGTACCCGAAGCTGCGGCCGCAGGAGCCGGAGCGGAAGCCCCCGCACATGCTCTGGCTGCCCAAGGTCCCGGGGAGGCCGCGGTAGCAGGAGAGGCCGCGGTAGGGGGCGGCGGTGATGCAGCAGCGGCCGGGCCGGGGCCCACAGGCCGAGGCGCAGCTGAAGGCGCGGAGCCCGCAGGGGCCGCCGAGGCGGGTGGACAGGCAGGACATGGTGCGGCGGCGGCAGTGGCAACGGCGGGCTCTGATCCCCAAAGTCCGCGTGGCGCCATATATCGCGGCATGCTGGCCCGGGGAGGGAGCGCTCAGCCAGCGCGTTTACGAGCTTGGAGGTCGGCCCTCGCGCCGGGTCCCGCCGGGAATCAAAGTGAGCCGGCTGCCCGGCCGCCTCCATAAAACAGCGTTCGCCCCGCGCCCGCGCTTTATGGGTCCGGGAAGTGCCTGGTCAGCTCTGCCCGCCCTGCGCCACCGTCTCTGGGCCAGCCCATTACGCCCCTCTGCTGGACTCAGCCTGGGTGGTGCTGGATCTGTGGCTCCATCCTCGGGCTCGGCCGCTGGACACACCCGGCCCCTCCTTGGGTCCCAGCCCTGCGAGACCCCTCTTCAGGCTGAGAGTCCTAGGTCTGAGTTATCTGTGTATCTCCATATGGTGTGGGGGCCAGTGTGTTTGTATGTGTTGAAGGGCCGGGGGCTCTGAAGTCAGTCCTGCATTTTCTTGTCGTGACCTTGGAAGGTGAATATAACCTTTCCGAACGCAGTTTCCTCATGTGCAAAATAAGAATAACAATAACCCATCTGAGAGTTGTTGGGAGGACCTAATGAGATAATGGACGGGAAAGCATTTAAGGCCTTACCTAGCACTTAAGAAAAGCTCCATAAATGTTTGTTTGTTCTGTTTATTCTACAAATTAGTAATTTGCCATTTATCCTGCCTCCCTTTGGGCAAAAACTTTCTCTTCTATCAGAACTCAGCTTGCTTCTCTCCTTGTAAGTTTCTCATCCCTCCTTTACCCCCCTTATCCTCCCCAGAATTGTTTCCTGTACCCCTCTGCACTCTGCAAGGTGGAGAGGAGGGAGCGGCATTTATGGAGTGCCTGCAGTGTGTGAGGGCTTTACAACGCATTATTTCATCTAACCCCCAAACCTCCTTCTGACGTTTGCTTAGGAAGGCTCAGTGACTTGTTCCAGGTCACACATAGAAGGCTCCATAGAGAAGCAGAGTCAAAATCTGAAGGCTGACCCCCAGCCCTCCCCCATGTCTGAGTCACAGGGCTGAAGGGGTTGAATTCCTCTAGGAGGCAGGAGCCCGGACTGCCAAGCTTTGGGCTTTTAGAGAAATCCACCTAATCCAGCCTTTACTTCAAGTGATGCTTGGTCATGACCACCAATTCCAGAAGGCCAAGTCTATCATAATGGAAGTTAATTATGTGTTCAGTTATGGACAGAGGAAACCAAAATGTGAACTCAGCAGTCAGTATTAAAAAGAAACAGGCAAATCATCCTTAGCTTCCTTTTTTTTTTTTTTTTTTTTTTTTGGTGACAGAGATAGAGAGAGAGACAGACAGCAGACAGGAAGTGAGAGAGATGAGAAGCATCAATTCTTTGTTGCAGCACCTTAGCTGTTATTGATTGCTTTTCTCATATGTGCCTTGATGGGGTGGGGGGCTACAGCAGAGCGAGTGACCCCTTGCTCAAGCCAGCGATCTTGGGCTCAAGCTGGCAAGCCTTGCTCAAGCCAGATGAGCCCGTGCTCAAGCCTCAGTGTTTTGAACCTGGGTCTTCCGCGTCTGATGCTCTATCCACTGCACCAACCTCTGGTCAGGCCTTAGCTTCCATCTTTAAATATGAGTTATTATTGTGTGAAGGGTAATTAAATCCTGGAACTCCAAAGGTACCATGCCACCTGTGCCTGGCTTTGAGCTGCCTGGCATATTATTTCCAGGGAGTGCCACATTGCTCCCTTTTCTGTCTTTCCTACATTCTTAAGGGCCTGAATCCCTTTGGTTCAACCTTGTTTTGTGGGAGTTTCAGCCCAACTTTAGTTCTGTCCTCTGTAGAAGATGGAGCCCAGCTCCACAGTGTCTTAAACTTTCCCTTTCTGTTGCAGCTGGAGTCAGTCATAAGCTGTGCAACCCATAGCTTTAGGATGATGTATTCTTACTCCAAATTTCCCCAGGGAATGGTAGTATTGGAAATGTCTTCCTTTCATGAGAGGAAATGGACTTACGCTGAAGCATGGAGGACTTAAATTCATCTTATGGAGGCGCTTACATGATGCTTGCTTGGACCTTTCTGGGTTTTGGTGGATAGAGTGATTGGACCTTCTGGGTTATCACAATTGATGAGGTTAATAATCAGTCTTTGTCCACATAGATAATTTAGTGCATTAAAACCCAGAGAGAACAGAAGGCTGCAGGTTTATTTGTGCCCACTAAGAACACAACCCAAAGGGAATTGAAACAATCCCCCAAAGTGTCAGTACTAGTCCCTGACCTAACCTCAGGGAAACATGCTCCCTGGTGTCCCCTTTATTATTCTGGGAATCCAAGTGAGAGAGATGAGCTGAGCATGCAGTCAGACACACTGAGGAGGAGATTTCCCCACAGAGAGGGTTGGAAGTTACACTTCCTTGGGGAAGAGGAGAGCTGCTCCATTTTTGGTCAGATCTTCTATCAATCATTTCCTTACCTCTTTTATCTCCAGTCTGCAGATCTATTGAGGAAAAGCAAATGCTCTGTCTTGGTTGTCAGTTATCTTCTAAACCCCATCCCCCCTTCTCCACCAGAGACCTCTAGGAGCCAATTCAAGACAGGGAGCAGCCCTGGCCGGTTGGTTCAGCGGTAGAGCGTCGGCCTAGCGTGCGGAGGACCCGGGTTCGATTCCCGGCCAGGGCACACAGGAGAAGCGCCCATTTGCTTCTCCACCCCTCCGCTGCGCTTTCCTCTCTGTCTCTCTCTTCCCCTCCCGCAGTCAAGGCTCCATTGGAGCAGAGATGGCCCGGGCGCTGGGCATGGCTCTGTGGCCTCTGCCTCAGGCGCTAGAGTGGCTCTGGTCGCAATATGGCGACGCCCAGGATGGGCAGAGCATCGCCCCCTGGGGGGCAGAGCACCACCCCTGGTGGGCGTGCCGGGTGGATCCCGGTCGGGCGCATGCGGGAGTCTGTCTGACTGTCTCTCCCTGTTTCCAGCTTCAGAAAAATGAAAAAAAAAAAAAAAAAAAAAGACGGGGAGCAAACACCCGCTGAGCGCTCAGTGGGAAACAGGCTTAGAACAAGAAGAAGGAGACTGCAGTCCCCAAGCACGGCAGGCAAGCACAGAGGACCTTGATACAAAGAAGCAGGGTGTCTGGCTGTAATGGAGGAACACTACACCAGGGGCCTTGGTGGGAGAGCAAGCCTCCAGTTCATGGGCTTGGGGCTAGAGGTCAAGGCAGAATCCTTGGAGAAGAGTCAATATGATTGGGCTTGAAGAATGGTAAAGAATTGGATGTGCTGAGATGAGAGGGGGAAGGGAGTGATGTCAGCAAAGACAAAGCAACCGAGACTATAGGTGTGAAAGGAAGAGCTGACAGTCCACCTTTGCTGAAAAATAGATGGAGGAGGGCAGGGGGGAAGGGGGCAAATTGGGGCTAGATGGTGGATATGGTGGACAGATGGGGTAGTCTGAGAATGTCAAGCTGAGCCCTGGAGGTACTTGACCCAGAGAGGGCCATGATCAGAAGTGTGAGAGCCAATGGGACTTGGGGGTAGTATATGGAGTGTATGTGTGTGAAAGTGTGCACATGTACGTTTAGTGTTGGTAGCCCAAGACATCATTATGAAACATGTTGAACATCATTGTGCCCATTTTAGAAATACATTTCTTCTTTCTCCATGATGTAGTCGGTCAAGAGTGTTTCTGGAATCAGACACAACTAGGTATAAGCCACTTGCAATCTGGGTGGAAAATTATGTAACTTCTCTAAACCTCAGTTTTCTTTGTATCTAGAATGGAAATATAAAACTTGCTCAGGGATGTGGTGAAGATAAAGTAGTGAGGTGCGTATATAGAGCACTCATAGTTTGCCTGGTGCATAGTAAGTGGTGAATAAATTCTAGCTGCTGTTATTGTTGTTTCCCCTTTATTGCCCATGGGTTACCCCAGGTGCCTGCCCTTGTAGCCATTCCCAGCCTCCCCCACCCCCCATGTTAGCCTGCTCTTCCAGGTTTGGGGGCTGTTTGGGACCAGCTCCCCATACTCACCAAGGGTTCTGAGTTATCATTATTGTCCCTGTGCAGGTGTGAACAACTCCCAGGGCAACGCTGCTTGTTGGGACCCCTCTGCCACCTGTAGCTGTGGCACCAGACACAGTGGGAAGAGAGCCTGTAGCAGCAGCTGTAGGAAATACTAAGGTGGCTGGGCTTGAGGCAACACCGAGCCCCCAGCCCTCTCCCTCTTCCTAAGGATCCCAGCTGGCCCTTGTGCACAACCCAACCACATGCAGCCTGGTGGCAGGTACAACTGGTTGATCTCACCTTGACCCAGCTCCCCTGCTCTCCACTTCTCATTTCTCGTGTGGGAACCCTGCTCCTTGTCTCCTGACTCCCCTAGGCCGAGGAAGGCTACTGGAGGAGTGACATGTGGATGCATTCCGTTTGAAGATTCCGGGCTGTCAGAACCCACTAAGAGGACAGCCCCTCAGCCCCCACCTCCCGACCTTCTCCTTCCCTTGAACTCTTCCTCTTCCTTTCCTTTCCCAGATCAAAGAGGTTTTCTCTTTGCTGTCTGTGTTTAAAAATAAAATCACATCGTTCCTGTCATGCTGGCAGTCCTTCTTGTCTATTATTTCAAGCCTGGAGGGGAGGGAGGGCATTCCTTGTGGTGGGGACTGCTGGGGTCATACCAGCTATTCATTCTTTGGTGCTCTGATGGCTCAGGCATCCCCGAGGTAAATCTCAAGTGCTGGGAAGTGTCTGGCATAGTGTCTTGTAACAGGCACTGAGCAATGTTAAGAGAACAAATTATTTCTAAGATTTCCAATTTCCCATAGGCCAAGAATAAAATTGCTACAAATTAAGATGTGTTGGAGAGGATGTAATTTTTTTTTTATGTATTGCTGATTAAAATATAAATGGTTATTATAGGCCCTGGCTGGTTTGCTCAGAGGATAGAGCATCAGCCTGGCGTGAGGACATCCCGGGTTTGTTCCCCAGTCAGAGCACATATGAGAAGTGACCATCTGCTTCTCTCCCCCTCCCCTTCTCCCTTCTTTCCCTCTTCCCCTCTCGCAGCCAGTGGCTGGCTTGGTTCGAGCGTTGGCCTGGGATGGTGAGGATAGCTCCATAGGTCCATATCAGCTCCAGACAGGGGTTGCTGGGTGGATCCTGGTAGGGATGCATGTGGGAGTCTGTCTCTCTATTTCCTTTCCTCTCACTTAAAAAAAATTGTTATTACAATGACTTTGGCAGATAATATTTTTGTGTTGTTACATTGAACATTTGACCATTTTATGATGCAGAAATTCCACTCCTAGATGTATATAAAGAAGAAATTCTCACATATATGCATCAGGAGACTTTTAGAAAAATGTCCATAGCACCAGCTTTTTAAGAGGAAAAACAAAACAAAACAAAACAATAATACAATTACATGATGTGTGCTATATTCACTCATTAGAATACTACAAATCCTAGTGGAGGTATTCTAGTTACATAATGTTAAAAAAAAAGCAAGTCCATTTTATAAAAATAAAAACAAAAAACAAGTAACAACTGAAAAGTATTTTTAGATATATGCATGGGTATAATAAAACAAAACAACAACAATAGGCAAGGGAATGATGACAAAAATTCAAGGTAGTATGTGGGTATATATATTATTATAATGTTTTGATTTTTGTGACGTTAAGTGGGCTCAAGGGTACTTAATTTTTATTACATTATTAAATGAATAATAAACTCAATATGCTATTTATAAAAAATTAAAATAAAATGTAAGTCCATAAGTTGAAAGTAAAAAAGCATGTTAGAGTAATTGGTTAGAAGATCAAAGTGCATTGTATATAGTAGGAGTGAGTAATTTTTCATGAAACATTTCAGTTTATGTGCATGAATATATATGGAAGTACTGATTTATGATATAAAAAATATTTTTATTATTTTAGGTTATGGTTAAAAAGTGTTTGGATAGAACCCTAAAAAACACCTCTTACTGAAGTACACCAGTAAATAGATATGTATCAAAAAGTTCTTAGCAAAAAAAAAAAGTTCTTAGCAGCATTGCTTGCCTGATCAGGCGGTGGTGCCGTGGATAGAGCATCGGACTGGGATGTGGAGGACCTAGGTTCGAGACCCTGTGGTCGCCAGCTTGAGCGCGGGCTCATATGGTTTGAGCAAAGCTCACCAGCTTAGACCCAAGGTTGCTGGCTTGAGCAAGGGGTTACTCGGTCTGCTGAAGGCCCACGGTCAAGGCACATATGAGAAAGCAATCAATGAATAACTAAGGTGTCACAACAAAAAACTGATGATTGATGCTTCTCATCTCTCTCTGTCCCTGTCTGTCCCTCTCTCTGACACTCTCTCTGTATCTATAAAAAAAAAAAAAAGAAAAAAAAGTTCATAGCAGCATTATTTGTTACAACAAAACCAAAAACACACATATACATACCCGTAGGAGAATTATTCATACATTGGAATACTATACAGCATCAAAAAAGAAACAAATGTATGAATCTTACAAATGCAATGCTGCGGAGGAGAAAGCAAGTTATAAAAGCATACAGAGTAATTTTATTTCTGAAAAAAATAAAAATAAGGAAAACTAAATGATTGCTTAGGAGTTCATTCATACGTGGTAAAATAATAAAGAAATGCAAGAGAGCCCTTAACACAAAAACCCAGGATAGCGGTTACTTTGGAGATTGGTTGGGATCAGAGATGGAGGGTGCTGTAATCAGGAAGGATCTCGCAAGGGTGTTTGAAGGTACTGGTGGGTACATAAAGATTTATTTTATTACTATTGCACTTAAATTATTAAATGTATGTTATATGTAATCTTTTGCATATATGAGAAATTTATAAACAACAACAACAAAATGCCAACAACAGCTTGTGTTTTCTAGTCCCCTGATTACTTCTTCAGTTTAGAGTCATCACCCCAGATTCCCTACCTAGTCTTGGAACTGGAGTCCCCAGGCCCAATGTCTCTCCCTCCTGTCTCTGTATGCCACATTGCCACCTATCTGGTAGCAGTGCGGCTAGTTTGCTCAAGTACCTTCTGTGGTTCCCAACTCTCCAATCCATTAGTCCAAAATCTTCATCTCTATACAGTTCTCTCACCTGAATTATCTTTTCTTCCCCCTTCTCTTCCTTCCTTCAAGGCTCATTCCAGCCCAGGGACCTCCACTATCCCATCTGAGCTCACAGAATGGCCCCTTGCACTCCATATCAGAACTCTGCAGTTGTAACAAGGTGAGGTCACAAAGTCTCCAGGAGATAGAGGCATTGTGCTCAGAAGTGAAGATTCTGGGAACTCCTTGGGCTGTGAAGCTTGGCTTCAGTGCTCATAGGAAGCTTGGAGGAGACTACAGCTTTGTTCATCATGGCAAAACTTGTCCACACAGCTCAGATGCTCACATGGGATGCAGGTTCTTGGACTTCCTCCAGATCTGGGATAAGTTTGTCCACTGTGTCTACAGCTTTTGGGAATGGAAGCAGGAAAGGGTAAGAGATGGGTAGAAATGAGGCAGAGATTGGTGGGAGGTGATGTTTTTCAGTGTATTCATTCATATACGTTCCCTTACACCTCATCTTCCCTAGAAAGAAATTTGCCCTGACCTGGTGTGAACGGTTCCTATTTGGGTTGAAGGGTGTGTGTAACTTTATCAATCCCTTAGAGTGTAGAGTAAAAAAGCATGGGCTTAAGATTTGATCTGGCTCAGCTGTTGACTGGCTGTGTCACTCATGTCCTTCTGGGTCCCTGCTTCCTTGTATGGTAGATGTTATGAGCATCAGCTTGCCCAGGGAAAGATAATGGGACAGTGACATCTACCTGGCCTGCATCACAGGTGCTCATAGGCCCTGGCAAGATGATGGAGGTGAAAGACTTTGAAGAGCATAAGGCACTGTGCAAGTGTCACTTACTGTGCCCTGGTGGTTATGTATTGGTGTGTGGAGACAAGGTGCAGGAAACGAACAGGCCCCTGGTTTCTATCACTTGTAGACAGCCCTTCTCATTCAGATTCCATCCCTTCCCTTCCAGATTCTGCCTCATTCCCTTGGGTTTGTAGCAGGAGCTGGGGTCTGGATCTATTTCTGATTAATAACACTCATCAAATTAAGAAAGTTTATTCATATTCTTAGGTTTTTAAAAGTATTTTTAAAATGAGAAAGTATTGAATCTGTTAAATGCTTTTTGTATTAATTTAGATGATATAAGGAAAGAGACAACTCATTTCCTAGAGTTTAATTACCCCTATTACTGGGATAAACCCTATGTGATCTCAGTCCAAACACTCAGCTCAATAGATTGTTGCCCTGTGTTTTTGCCTTTTGTCCCTGACTTCAGACTATCTTTAGCATTTCTAGGCCTGGTGGAACACCCACCACTGTGCCAGGCAAGCTTATTTCATTCTCCCAATGACCCTCGGGGATAGGAAATATTGTCATCCCCCTTTTACAGATGGAGAAGCAGAGGTCCAGAGAAGTTAAATGATCTGTCTGTGAAGGCAGGTGGGTGGGTGGGTACTGGATTGTTGGTCTCAGTCAATTGCCCTTATTTACTCTCCTCGACTCCCTGATCTTCCCCCTTCCTCTGCTGCTTGCACCCCACAGTGTGAGGAGATAGTGACCATGCAGAGACACTCACAGAGCCTGAGGTACAGCAAGGAGGAGCTGAACAGGCTTAATCCGGCCATCTAGTGGCTGACTGTGGAGGGAGACAGTGCTAAGAGTCAGGTGAAGGTGGGGAGTGGAGGGTGGCAGAATGGTGATAGTAAGGATGTGTCCCTTATATATGACAACTTGACTCAACCCCTCCCCGCCCCCACATCCTTTGAAATATAGTTTCTCTTTCTGAATGTCTGAGCAAAGAGGAGCATGGCTGTGTGTGTATATCATGCTTACATTTGCCCATGACTCCCTGTAGTTCATGCGGGTAAGTGATTAACACGTAGGAAAATACGTGTAGATGTGTATGCTTGCTTGCATATTGTTTCTTATGTCTATCCACATTTTTATATCTGTGTGTTTTGTTTGTTCTACTTAGCATTAGATTTGAGCTCATCTTCAGAAATTGCAGAATTTTTCCTAGAAATCCAGTTTTCTGGGTTCTCTTTAAAAATGCGTGGATCTGGTAATATTGAGCTATGACCCCACATGGTAACATTTGGCTAGTGAAGAGGTCTCTATCCTCACATGGGGACATGTTCCTTTGTGTGCCACAGCCCCCCACCACTCCACATTGCCTGTTTTGACACTGAGGCAGAGGGTCCTTTGCCATTTATCATCACCTTGGCAAGCACTTATTATCCCCGGAGAGGAGAAAAGGTACTGAAGATATGTCTCTATCTAAAGCAGAGATATGAAAGACTGGAGACAAGAAGGAGGTCCCGGTGACTTCAGGACAGTGAGAGCATGCATATTTCTCCGAAGGACTGGATATTGTTGTATACAGTTAACATTTGAACTTCACCTTTGGATGCCTCCAGCCAGAGCTCTGTAGGCATTGTGTGTTTGTGATTCAGGCTCAGGCCTTAGAAAGGAGAGGTTCCCACAAGAACGCTTTCTTAGTCTCTACCACTCCCCCTGTCACTCTCCTCTCTCCTCTCCCAGCCCTCCCTTTGCCAAGCTCTCCTGGCTCAGGCTCCATACCTCAGAGGGAAGGCATTCTGCTTTCGTCTTTTCTTGCTTTCTGTAGAGACAAGGGTCTCAAGCTTTGAGGGAAATTTGTGCGGGTTCTCCCTTCTCCGGAAACTGATGATTCTGAAGGTCGACAAGCTGTTCAGGTTTCAGGGGTGGCAGAGTGAGAGGGTAGGCATGTTGGGGTTCAGTCCCCCACCAGCCACAGCTGCTCTGATACCCCCCACTGGCTTCCTGAGCAGCAAACACACCTTACCAAGGCAAGTAGTTATTATTATTATTTTCCCCCAAAGAACTACAAAGTTTATACTGTGAAGACAAGATAGCCTTCTTATTAGTTTTCCTGATAAAACATTAATCCTAGCTATGGATCATTTGATGTTTCTCATATCTGAGGTCATATTAGAAGTGTCACCATACTAATGTGAAAAGTCTTCTCTCAACCTTCCCAGATGGCTGGCCCCAAATCTCCATCCTGGTAATAGATCAGACAGACAGACACACACACACACACACACACACACATGCACATTTCCGAACAGACATACTCACTCCACACAATGATCTGTAATCCTCATTGACTCTCCAGCCTCTGAATAGGTCTGGATCATTGAGGGGAAAGTGGTGGGGACCAAAAATGCATTTTTGTCCGTGGTCTTTCCTTCCTCCTCAGATCTGTGAACTAGAGGGAGCCAAGGATCCACCAGCTCTGCAGAAGGAGGGTGCCTCAGTCAGTGCCAAGGGCAAGCTGGCCTGGCTGGAGGACACCCTGCAGCAGGCCAAGCAGGACATGGTGCAGCAGCTATGGGAGTGTCAGGAGCTCAGGATGGTCAAGCTGGGCCTGGATTTTGAGATTTCTACCTACAGCAAGCTGCTGAAGGGCAAGGAGAGCAGGTGAGGACTGGGAAATACTTCAGATATAGCATGGGGAGGGGGTGGTTGGAGAGGTGGGTGGGTCGTGGGGATCACCACCTGGGCCCTCAGCTGCTGGGGACAAGGTGGGGAAAGGTGACCCGAGTATCCAGGTCACCTGTTGTTTTCCTGGAGCCAGTTTATTCCCACTATTTAACAGCTTTTTAGCCAAAAAGGCCCCAGTTAATGGCACCTGGGTTGGGGCAACTCATCCCTAGGATCAGAGAGCAGGGGCTAGTCTGTCCACCATGACAACTGCAAGGCCCAGCTTGAGGGAATAAGCTCCCAGTGTGGAGTGCCTTCTTTTCAGTTCTGTCCATCTTCCAGGGATCTGGGGAAGGCAGGTTTCATGGGAACAAGCAGGACCTGGCTTCTACTGTTTAGACAGCAAATACTGTTTGGGGACTCAAGGGCTGCTAGCTCCATCCATCTGGGGACAACAGGCTTAGGTGAGAGTGAGGGAATCCACCATGTGACAGAGAGTTATTTTTATTAAACCCACAAAATCCCTGGAAGGGATGCTTTTATCTCCATTTCAAAGGTGAGGAAACTAAATCTCAGAAAGGGCAAATTGGCTACCTCAAGGATGCACAGATAGAAAGGGATTAAGTGAGGCTTGAACAATATTCTTCAGATAAATGAGCTATCTTCTTTGTGTTCTCCTTTAAAATGTACCCCCATATATGGTCTCCCCCTTTCAAGATGTTTAGGCCCCCCCAAAATGTAAATCTTTTGCTTTCTCCCTCTTTGAAGAAGTCATCAATAAAAGTGAGTTATTTAAATTTAAGGCAGGAAGGGTTGAATTTAAAGGTTCAAAAGGAGACTTGACTCCAAAGGGCTGTGGGGGTCTGAGAGAACCAAGGAACCCGCAGGAGGGAACGACTCCAGTCTTTCTGGAGAAGGCCAGCAGTGTTTTGTCTGGTAGAATAGGGACTATTACACCTAAGAGATAGAGGCACTTACTTTGTTTCCTTCTTCTCTCTGCAGGTTTAGCCTGAGACTGGGGGCAGGGAACCTAAGTAAGTAAATGATAGGTATAAGTTGGGTTAGAGGGGCCAAATCTTCTCCTCCCACCTTGTGTATCCTCTTGGAAAGGCAGAAAGGGTCTGCTTCCTCTGTGTGTCCCTCTTTGCCAGGGGCTATTTCTTCTCTTGGGGTTGAGTCTTTGTGTTTGTGTGTGTTGGGGGTGGGTGGTCCTGTGGTCTGTTCATGGCAGGGAGGTTCTGTTGGTTTTGCCTAGGGTGTGGAAGGATGTTCTGAGGGTTTATCCTCGTGCAAGAGACTGTTTTATTCTTGGGTAGGGGGGGAACCTGTGTCTGACTACAGAGGCAGAGGTCTGCTTCTTGAGGCGAGGGGTCTGGGTATTTATTACTTTGGGGAGTGTACACGTCCGTCCCCTAGTTGGGAGGAGGATCTGCGCATTGCTTCCTGGAGGAGTTGTCAGTATGTCTAGTATGTCTGTTTTCTGGGGCAGAGGGCGGAAAGGAGGTTTCCTCCCTCCAAAATCCGCTCACTGCTCAGCCCTGAGCAGTGATCCCAGATGCCCTCCGGGCTCGTTCTCGGCCCCACCTGCCTGTGGTGGCCAAGAGCGGGCTCCTACGTCCTAGAGACAAGCGCCCCTGGCGGCGGACGCGTGCTCTGCGGCTCCCCCTGCTGTGTCGGAGAATGAGCTGCAGAGGTTTCTGCGGATGTTGAACACTTCCGACCCCTCACAGAAGTCAAAGAACTCTAGCTTATGCCCGGAAGACTTGATCCTCTGTCTCAGACGCCAATCCCATTGGTTCTGGCCCTCATCTCACTTCACCTCTTCCTCCTGTCCTTCACCTCAGCATGAAGCTCACAATGTTGTTTTGACCCTTTGAACTGCCCTTACCCTCTTTTCCTTTGCAATAAAGTTGTTCTGCAGTGGACTGAGCCTCCAGACTTTTTGCACCTGAATTCCTCAGACTAGTCCCAGAACGACAAAGCTGACCAGATTTGGGGTGGGGGCTCTACCAAGAAGCAGCCATCCTAGCTTGGGGTCCACAGTCAGCTTTCTTGACAGAGGTGTGGAGAAGTGCGTTCATTCATCCACTCACTCACTCTACAAGCACCTATTGAATGGCCTCTGAGGGTTAGACATACTGCTCGGTGAACAAGATAACACTCTAGTCCTGGAGCTCTAGAGATGACATTCTGGTGGGGAGGCAGGCCATAAACAAGGAAACAGAAAAGAAAGAGAATAGAATGAAATAAGACTGAGGGCAAGCCTCCTACTGCCCAGGCAGCTGCACCTAAGGAAAAGCCCCAGGGAAGAGGGCCTGCGCAGATTGGGGCTGGAGGACATGAATATCACTGGTTGGTTCAGGCCTGAGTTCTAGTTTAACAAGTGATCTGATGGTGGGCTGGGAAAGCATGTCTATGGAATTAGACTGAGGTTCTAGCTCTGCTTGTACTTCAGGTGTTATAAAGTACTGTAATCCGCAGGTTACACAGAAACACCAGGCAGGTCACAGAAGACATTTGAGGAGTTTATTAATTAGCCGGCTAGCTAGCTACATGGGGCACAGTCCAAAATCATGTAGCCCTCTTACAGTTCTGAACCTTCTTTTATACAAGATCAAGTACTGATTGGGGTGCCTAAGGAGGGGGAACATGATACAATAGTCAATTACTAACAAACTTACAACATTTACCTATAGGATCTATTAAAGGAAAAAGGATTCCCAAACATCAACACCACAAGATAACACAGTAGTGATCATTGTTTTACATGCCCGGCAAAGACATTCCCAATTCTTCTAGTGTCTACCCCCATTCCTGTCGCCACAATGAAATGCTTAGTTTAGGATAAGGAGAGAAACTAAATGAAATTACCTTTGCTAAAAGTGTTGGGGCTAGCTTATTAGGAAACCCAATAAGCTAGTCCCTGCTTGCTTTAGTTTACAAGTTTTATACATATAAAGAATTTCGAAAGGGGTGATTATTAGAAAGCATATAAAATGTTACAGAATGCAGGTTTTACAAGCAAGGGGAGTGGGCTCTTGATCCCTTTGCCTAGAGCAGGGGTCCCCAAACTTTTTACACAGGGGGCCAGTTCACTGTCCCTCAGGCCGTTGGAGGGCCAGACTATAAAAAAACTATGAACAAATCCCTATGTGCAGTGTGCATATCTTATTTTAAAGTAAAAAAACAAAACGGGAACAAATACAATATTTAAAATAAAGATCAAGTAAATTTAAATCAACAAACTAACCGGTATTTCACTGGGAACTATGGGCCTGCTTTTGGCTAATGAGATGGTCAATGTTCGGTTCCATATTTGTCACTGCTAGCCGTAACAAGTGATATGACGTGCTTCCGGAGCCGTGACGTGTGCGTCCCGCGTCAGTGGAAGTAGTACTGTACATAAGTGCCGCCGCCACGCTTTGCGGCGTGGCCACATCTTGTGCTCCTCTCACCGACCACCAATGAAAGAGGTGCCCCTTCTGGAAGTGTGGTGGGGGCCGGATAAATGGCCTCAGGGGGCCGCATGCGGCCCGCGGGCTGTAGTTTGGGGACCCCCGGCCTAGAGGTATATCACTCTTAGGACTCCAGAGGAGAAGGAAGAGTTAGAATCAGTGTAGAAAATTTTAATTAAGATATGTAAACATTGTCTCCTAAAGGCTCTTAAGGAAGGGGAAGAGGAAGTTTTCAGATAAGTTTTGCCTTCTTTGCTGTCTTGCAAGTGGCCTCAGTCCTTCCAGAGAACTATAGTTAAATTATGATTAGTTACTAACTTTTGCCCCTTTAATCTCTTTCTTTAGGATTTTTTTTTTCTCTTCAGAAAGGAGAGGTATGGCATCCTGACTCTTCTTTTTAAAATACTAATGTTAACAATTTTTGTAATTCCTTGGCACCTTATCACACAGGTTTATGCTGTAATTTTGTTTGAGTTTTCACAAGGTAGCTGGACTTTAAGGGGCAGAAGATATGCTTGTTTGGGGGTTGGGTGGGGTGGCCAGTAAAGGGCTGGGTTTCTAAGCCACAAAGCCTGACAGATCCCTCCATTCACTGAGCTCACATTTTTTTCTATTGCATGAAAGTTTACATCATCAATGCATCTAGGAAACAAAGTTTCCTGCTTTTTAAATCCCTGGTTAAGTCTAAGGTAAGTCATTGGCCAGAGGCTCTGGCTTTACCTTTTAAGGTATACTAGTGCCAGAATGTCTGTGTTTTCCTGGGCCCCTTCCCAAAAGCATTTAAAGGGCTTCCTTCCTGGGTAAACAGAACAATCTCATGCTAGAGAAATGGGAAGGAAACCTGGCTGGCAGGCTGTCACCCACTTTAAGGGTAAGGTACATGGCCCCACTGGACTCCTGCATCAGCCCCATTTGATTAATACTGACTAACACCAACTATATAAACATTCTTATCAACACTCCCAGTGCAAAGCAGCTTCTAAAAGTGGAACTTGCCCTTCTGCAAGATTTTTTGGTTGGACTCTGTGTTCCCTGCATTTTGCTAGGTAATAATGTTCTCTGATTTTCTTTTTCAATTAATTGAGAGCAAGGGAGGCAGAGAGACAAACCCCTGCATGCACCCTGACTGAGATCTACTGGGTAAGCCCTCTAAGGGTGATACTCTGCCCATTTGGTGCTCACATCTAGAATACTTTTAGTGCCTGAGGCTGAGGCCACCAATCCATCATCAGCACCTGCCTGAGCCAACTTGCTCTAGCCAATCCAGCCATAGCTGCAGGAAAGGGGGGGGGGGAGAGAGAGAGAGAGAGAAGAAAAGAGAGAAGATAGAAGAGGGAGGGGTGGAGAAGCAGATGGTCACTTCTCTCGCGTACCCTGATTAGGAATCTAACCCAGTACATCCACACACTGGGCCCAAGCTCTACCACTGAGCCATTCTGGGATTTTCAAGGTTAGGTTTTTCCAGCTGCTGCTGAACTGATCATTTGTGGCAAGTGTGCAGAAGGAAATGTCCCAGGAGTTATAGGCAGGATTTCTGATGAGTCTTCTGCAGTCGCAGAAGGACTGGTTGTTACTTGCATTTTTCCTTTCTAAAGCTCAAGCCTGACGTCAGTCCAAGAGATCCCAAGGGCTGTGTGTGTGTGTGTGTGTGTGTGTGTGTGTGTAGGGAGAGAGGAGAGGCAGGTTTGAGTTTCTTGCTGAACTAGGGCTACGTGGGCCATTAGCTATGTTTGTAGTTTGGGGACTGATTCTCTAAGTGGCTCCCCAGGCCATGGGCCACATTCCAGTCTAGGATGGGAAAGAACTACCTGGTACATTTATGGAGAGTCATTCACCAATCCATTTATAAGCTTTATGAGTTGGAGTGACTTCTAAAGGAAGGGGTTTTGTCACCCGTGCAGTCACTGCTTCGGAGACCCCACAGGGTCAAACCTCTGTTGGCTCCTGATGCCTGTCTCACATTTAATTGTACTTAAATATGTCAGATGCAACTCAGTTGGGTTAGCGTCTCTATTTCAGCCTCAGGCCAGGACTTCTGTCAGGGCCTGCGCCTGAGCTGTGTGGTGTCACAGCGCAGAGGGCTGGTTAGGACGACTGCCTACTCTGGAACTCTCCCAGGGCTCTGTCCTGCTCAGAATTCCATCACGTGAGTGGAGGGGCCGCATTGTGGCTAGGATTGTACCTGGGATTGGTACTATCCCTGAAAAGAGCCTTTCTGTTTTCAGACCACTCACTTCTGGTCTCTCAATATGTATTTGTAGTTGTTTCTGTTGCCCTGAGGAAGGGGTTGGGGGTTAAAATTTCTGTTACAGTTTTCTAGGCCTGGGACTGGGAATTTAAAAGATTTACCCTGCCATGCAGATGTATGTTTAGGGACTCACCTTGGCCCCTTCCACTTGTAAGATCCGCATCAGTGTCAGAGTGTGGGTCTGGAGAGGGGACATTTCCTTGAATGAAGAAACTCAATGACTTTGGAAGACATGGAGATTTCTCTCTGTACTTGCAAACTCTGATCACAGAAATAAGTGTCATGAGAGGCTGTTCATGACCCCGATCCTTGGAGGGGTGCCTATTTTACATTCTGTAAAAAATTAATACTACTAATAAAGCCACATTGTGATTATTTTGTGTCAGGCACTGTCTAAGCATTTTATTTACATATGAAATTCCTTAATGTTCCCATCAGCCCTGAGGTAAGTGTTCTTATTATTTTCAATAGAGACGTGGAAATGGAGGCACAGAGAGGGTGAGTAAATTGTCCAGAGTCACCAGCAAGGAAGGAATCAGAGTCCAGTTTTGGGCCCAGGCAATCCGGCCCTAGAGTCCGTGTGCTCATTATCTTGTTAGGTGCTGTTTTTTGATTCCGAGGTAATTTAACAGCTATGGCAAGTCGCCAAACCTCAAAGGGACTCCTTTAAAAAAAGTGGCCATAGCAAAGGCTTTTTGAAAGTTCAAATCCTGTTCAGGTATTTATCTCTTAAAGAATTCTAATAAATTACTCAGGTGTGAGTCTTCCCCACCGCAGCAATGAGTGATTCTCCTTAAGTTTTGAGTAACTGGAGAATCTAATTTTCATGATCCATCAGTTTACAGGGTGCATGGGGATGTTTTCTGGGAGGCAGCTGTGGTTTGGTGAGATGAGCACTAGAGACGCACACAGGTTTAAACCCAGCTGCACCGCTTAACTCAGCATGGGGCCCAACTACTGAGTGTCTCTGAGCTCTGGTTTTCTCATCTACAACTTGTATCATAAAAGGTGGTATGTATAAAATCAACAAGGTTGTGTGGATAAAATGACATTGGGTGTGGGCCTAGCACAACCTTTGGCTAAATCTGAGACTGCTGTGAGCCCAGGGACAGAGGAACTATACTGGAGACCCCTGACAAGGCCTTTTTCTGCTCCATGTGACTTTCAGGACCCTCTCAAACCCTGACCCTCGAGGCTAACAGAGGTGCAGACAAGACTCAGGGTTGGCTACACTGATTTATTGAAAACACAGATCAAGACAGAGATGAACAGAGGAGGAGGGGGAGAGGCTGGGAGACTCTGACCATTGGCCCCCTGGCAGCCCAGGACGGGGTCCTGGTCTTGGTCCTTCCTGCCCTGGAGTCCTCTTCCTCTGGGCACCAAGGGGACTTCTTTCTGGGGTAGCCTTTCCCAGCATGGGGTGGGGTGGGGTAGGGTGGAGTTGTTGGGGGGAAGGCTGGTAGAGCCAAGTGAGAGGGAATCACAGATACACCTAAGAGTCTAGGAGCACGACAAAGATTTTCAAAGTGCTGGAGAAGTAACCCAGTGCTTGCTCTGCCCCAGGGCTGGACCAGGCACTGCTGGGCGGGAGACATGCCGGGGCGAGGGCTTGAGTTGGAGCACCTAACATCTGCGGCAGCTGCTGGCACAGGAGCCCACGCCATAGGAGCTGATGCCACAGGATCCGACGCCGCCAGTGCCCAGGCCACAAGATGTGATGGAACCGCAGGGGCCGCAGGGCACACAGGGAGTGCAGGGCGCGCACATTCCAGTGCTCACCGCCAGGTTCCCGCTGCAGGGAGCGCTGCAGACGCTGCCTGTCACTGGCTGGGACCCGGACACGCAGAGGTCCCCGCAGATGACTCCGCCTCGGGAGCTGCTGACACCTGTGAACCCCAAGCCTGAGTCAAAATTCTGAGGGTGAGTTATCCTATCTTCTGATGACACCCCAACTCTAGGTCAATCTAATTCCACAGTTGTGGTCCTTCCTGTTGTGTCTGATCCCAAACCCAGCTTGTTGGGATGCCAGCCCTTCCTTTAATATTTCGGCCTCAGTGAAATCCCACCTTACAAACTCTGCTATTCTTTCTAGGAAGAGAGTAAATCCATCCACACAGAATCTGTGTTACTTACAAACATTCACGGCTCCAACACCTTCACACAGTCTGAGAGAAAAGAAGAAAACGGGCAGTATTAGTGACTTGGCCAGAGCGGCAGATAAAACTCCACAAATTTAGTGGGGAGGGTCCACAAGAGCAGAGGCCTGCAGTAAGAGACCTTCCATCTCCAAAATAATAAATGATGAGTTTAGCCCAGAATCCTGGCCCTCGCTCAGCCAGAACAAATGGTGGCCTTTGTTTATGGCGCAGAAATGGCACTCATCCAGGTAAGGCCCCACCTGTGCTCCTCGCCCTCCAGCAGGCGCCTGTAGGTGGCGATCTCGATGTCCAAGCCCAGCTTGGAGTTCATCACCTCCTGGTACTCCTTGAGCAGGCAGGCCATGTCCTGCTTGGCCTTCTGCAGGGCGGCCTCCAGCTCAGCCAGCTTGCAGCGCGCATCGCTGACAGCCGTCTCGCCCTGCTGCTCCGCCTGGGTCACTGCAGTCTCCAGCTTGGTGTTCTGAGGACCCAGAAGAGAACAGTGTGGGTTATGGTCCCTAGGTCTCTCTGTCCATTTGCTGGGTGTCTCCTATCTCTTGCACCCAGCTGAAAACACCCCAGTAACAGCCTTCTCACCTTCATCGTGAGGGTCTCCCTGAGTGACCACAACTGGGGACTCTAAGTTTTGCAAATAGACTAGAGAATAAATGGTGAGATCCAGACTGAGCACACATGGCCTGTGGGACCCTGGCTAGGCCCCCAACCTCTCTGGTGGCCTAGGACACTGATGTCCCGCACCTGGCACTTGGCGTTCTCGACCTCGGCGGTCAGCCTCTGCACCATGCGGTTCAGCTCGTTGATCTCCTCCTTGGTGCGGCGCAGGGTCTCCCCGTGACGGATCACTGTGGCCTTCATCTCCTCGCACTGGGGGGAAGCAGAGACTCGTGGTGGATGTGCCATCCATTCAGGGCACCACAGATGATGGTGCAGATCATCCATGCCAACCCTGCCCTGCCGCCTCAACCTGAGAGCTGTCTGACCTTCAGTTACCAGCCTTAGGGATCAGAATCCCAGACAAAAGCAGCCTTTCCTAATCTATACCTCTCATTCCTCCCCCTGCCGTGTCTAGGAGGCAGGTGTCCTGTGCCACTCACCTTGCTGCGGTACCAGGACTCGGCCTCGGCCCGGCTGCGGCTGGCGATGTCGTCATACTGGGCCTTGATCTCGGCAATGACGCAGTCCATGTTCAGGTCTCGGCTGTTGTCCATCTTGACGATGACCGAGGTGTCTGAGATGTGAGCATGGAGGACGCGGATTTCCTGTGGGGCAGGAGTGGGAGGACCTTGTTTATGCTACAGCCTCAGCCACCGTAGCGTGCACCCAGTCTTCTCAGCCCTTTCCTGGTCTCCAGCTCTCACCCCATGGACTGCAGCTCCATGCCCAAATCCCTTTTCACCTCCTGTCTGAGGCCAATGCCTTCTCCTCCTGGCTGGCTGTCAGCTTTCTTTCCAGACCACAACCCCTCACCTCCTCATACAGTCGCCGCAGGAAGTCGATCTCCTGGGTCAGGGCCTCTGCATTGGCCTCCAGGTCTGACTTGCGGAGGTAGGCGCAGTCCACGTCCTGGAAGGGTGGGCAGTTTTCATAAAGGGCTCAGAGGACTCCTGGTGATTCCCACCCCAAACTCTTTTCTTTTTCCACCCATTCGTGGAGGCCGGGTGGGTGAGGCCAGTGGAAGGATTCCCAGTGTTCCCATTCCCATCCCACCTCCATACCTTCTGACCTTCCTGGGATGAACCTCACCACTTCCTCACCTTCTGAGAACAAACCACTTTTACCATGAAGTTGGCTCACCACTCTTGCCCCCCACCACCACCCTTTGCCCCACCCTCCTGCAACAACTTACCCTCTCTTTTCTCTTTTTCACTCACCTTGTTCCAGGATGCCTGCCCAGACTGACTCACCATTCAGCCACCGTGACCCCTCCCTGTCCCCCAGCCGTGACCCCCCCTGTCCCCCAGCACTTCTCTCACACCCCACCTGCCACTACTGGGGCTGCTCCACCCTCTCCACTCCCTGGGTCTCCACTCCTTCTTTTGGTCAGACATCCCACAACTCTACACAGGATGCGGTCTCTCAACAGAGACCGAAGATGTCAGCCTCCATCGGACCCAGGCCACAGACCACAACCTCTGAAGCAGAGCAGGACATCCAGAGGCCAATCCAGCCGTGCCCTGCCCGAGGACAGGGTGCTAGTGAGATCCCCTGTGTCTGTGCTCCCCGATCCCATGTTACTCACCTTCTTCAGAGCCACAAACTCATTCTCAGCTGTTGCTCTCAGAGAAACTTCCTCCTCGTACCTGAGGCAGAAGGGCGGAGAGGGAGGTCACGGAAGGGCAGGTCTCTCATGAACCTCCCACAAAGGGGACAATGTTAGGAACCTGCCAACACAGCCAAACCCCTGGCAGCTCTGTTGGGTCCTTTTGGTTGGATTTGGAATGTCTCCATCTTCAACTGAGGGACCTATGGGGCTAGTCTTCTGGGACCTCATAGCCCTGTATCCCAAAGCTACACTGAACTCACCTCAGGAGGAAAATAAGGCCTCAGCCCGCAGCCCCAAGCTAGAAGTAGACAGCACTGCAGCCCCACCACCCTGTCACCTGGGTGTCCATCCCAGTTCATGGGTGGGGTTTATGAGTCTCAGAGGCCATCAGCACTCAGCACCCTAGGCAGTGGGGTACCCAGAGCCCCAGGACATGTCAGCCCTGAGTGACAGTAGGGTTCATGTCACATCATGAGCCATGTGCTGTAGGTGGGAAGTCAGGAGGAGAGGGCTTGGAAGACAGCAGAAGCTTCCTTCCAGCAGAGCACAGGCAACAGCGCTGCAAAGCACGGGCAACAATCTGGCTCCGAGAAGAGCCGACGGAGGTGGGTGACAGATCTCCTGGCACAATCACAGCCCTACTCTTCGGCAGGCATCTGGGCAACAATTGCACAGGTGCAAAGATCCTGCTCCACACTGCCAACCTGGCCTGTGTGGCTGCTCACCCTACCTGGAAATTCTTCTTGTGTCTAATCCAGTGAGTTTTAACCTCTGTCATCTCCTGTGCCCAATGTCAAACCCAGTCACACTCACTTCTTCTTGTAGCCCTCCATCACCTCCTGCACGTGGTTGAGCTCTGAGGCCAGCCTCCCGCTGTCGGCCTCCGCACACTCGGCCTCCCGCCTCAGCGTCTCCATGTAGCCCTCGAACAGCGGCTCCAGGTTGCTCTCGCAGCACTTGCGGTTCTGGTAGAACTGCCACTTGGTCTCCAGCAGCTTGTTCTGCTGCTCCAGGAAGCGCACCTGCCATTCGAGGTGGGGAACAGGGGTCAGATGGCTCTGGGTGCTCCAAAGGCCGTGTGTAGGGTTTTTCTAAAGTAAACTTCCAAACCTGCAGCTCAGCAGAAATGAAAGGGGGACAGTGGTAGACAAATCAACTTTTGGATATCCTGATTATGATCTATATCTTGATTTTCCAGTTTGGAGATAAGGACTCGGGGCTGGGAAAGGTCAGTCCCTTCTTTCAGGTGAACTGAGTTATCCCGACCGGATGAGCCTGGGTGGCACCTAGTCAGATTCCAGGTGGAGGGCCCACCTCCTCACCCTGAATCTAGAAGAGATGCCCTCTCAGGCAGAGTTCTAAGATTCAGATCACAGCATAGGGTTTCTAGTGATAGTAACAGGGGAATGTCATGGGCCCGATATCTAGAGGAGAGCCTGCTACTCTGGCCCCTCCCCCACTTCGTTGGATAGCCAGTCCACCCTAGTCCTCAGAGGGCACACACTGCTCACCGTGGGCCTGGCACCTCTGTAATTTCAGAAGCAACAGTCGTCTTCCTCCTCAATTTCCTGGAGTCTAGTTGTGCCTCAGAACAACCAGGTCACACCTCTCTTCCATAATCTCTGCTGTCTAAACTCCCAGCTGATTCTTCTGGGTCTTGTGTATCTGTTTTTGTGTGTATGTGGCTTCTCTCATCAGAATGGGAGTTCATGCAGGCAGAATTCTTTCTGCCTCTGCCTCTGACTGACCCGCCAGGGCCCTTCCTGAGTCCTGAGTATGGGTGGGGATCAGGAAGGGTGTGTGTATTCAAGGGCGCCCACCTTGTCGATGAAGGCAGCGAACCTGCTGTTGAGACACTTGATCTGCTCCTTCTCCTCATGCTTCACGCACTGCGCGTTGGGGTCGATCTCCAGGTTGAGGGGGGTGAGGAGGCTCTCGTTGACCGACACGGTGGTGATGCAGGGCGGGCTGGGTCCGCACACGCCGCCGGAGCGGTACCCGAAGCTGCGGCCGCAGGAGCCGGAGCGGAAGCCCCCGCACATGCTCTGGCTGCCAAAGGTCCCGGGGAGGCCGCGGTAGCAGGAGAGGCCGCGGTAGGGGGCGGCGGTGATGCAGCAGCGGCCGGGCCGGGGCCCGCAGGCCGACGCGCAGCTGAAGGACTGGCCACAGAATCCTGTTCCGCAGGTCATTGCGTTTCCGGAGGTCTGGGTTGCACAGTGAAGTATATGAGTTCTGGAGTTTTGGTGGATACTCCAATGTGCTTCTCAAGGTGTTTGGGTCCTATTTATGCTCCAACGGGAAGGGGCCGGCTATGCAGATGGTGTTGGGCAATTTGTGCTTTATGAGCTTGGGCTGTTAGCCGGGTTCAACCCACTGTTTAGAATGTGCTTTAATGGAGTGGCCCGCACCCTCCTCTGAAGGATGCCAATCTCGGTGCTGTAGGGGAACTCACCATGTTTCATCCTGAAACAGCCTCGCCAGCAGGGCCTGCGCTCATGTGAGGGTACTGGGAGAGAAGGGCAGGGCAGGGCAGGGCAGGGCAGGGGAGGGGAGGGGCCGAGAGGGATGAATAGGTCCAGGAGAAGGGGAAGCGAAGGGAGGCCAGATGCTGGGAGAAGCAAGGAGGAGGGACCTGTACAAAGAGGAGTGAGAGGGAAGGAATCCTAGAAGGAGTGGCCAGTGTGCCACTGCAACTCCCTTCATTGTCCAGCGGGCTGCTGAAATACGCCTGACTTATTTTAGAAACTTTTTATTATTTACCATGGCAGTAGCTACTGCATTATTAAATATTTATTTGATGCCTTTTTCAGCTTTTATTAGAAAAATTTCCAGACATTTAGGAAAGTTGAAAGAATATTATAACAGACATCATGAGATATTTCACCTAGATACCTAGATTCAACAGATGCTAACATTGTGTCATATTTCCTTTCACATTGGTTCAGTTATTTGACAGTTATAACAAGCATGGCATATAATGCTTAAAGTTTTTGGCATGTATTTCTTAACAATAAGGACATTTTCAAGTGCAAGAAAATGAACAATAATTCCATAGAATCATCCATTCCACATTCAATTTTTTTAATTGTTCCCCAAATTTTTAAAAGTAGGTTTTATGTGATTTAACTTGTGGCTCTAGCCCTTGAATTTTTTTTTTTTTGTATTTTTCTGAAGCTGGAAATGGGAGAGACAGTCAGACAGACTCCCGCATGTGCCCGACCGGGATCCACCCAGCACGCCCACCAGGGGGCGATGCTCTGCCCCTCCGGGGCGTTGCTCTTTTGCGATCAGAGCCACTCTAGCGCCTGGGGCAGAGGCCAGGGAGCCATCCCCAGCGCCCGGGCCATCTTTGCTCCAATGGAGCCTTGGCTGCGGGAGGGGAAGAGAGAGACAGAGAGGAAGGAGGAGAGGGTGGAGAAGCAGATGGGCGCTTCTCCTGTGTGCCCTGGCCAGGAATCAAACCCGGGACTTCCGCACGCCAGGCCGACACTCTACCACTGAGCCAACTGGCCAGGGCTGCGGCATTTTTTAAAAAAAATTTAAGATTTCATCTATTGATTTTACAGAGGGGGTGGGAGTGAAAAGTATCAGCTCATAGTTGCTTCACTTTAGTTGTTTATTGGTAGCTTATTGTATATGCCTTGACCAAGCAAGTTCATGGGTTTGAAATGGAAACCTCAGCATTTCAAGTCAACAGTCTATCTACTGTGGCACCATAGATCAGGCAAAAGGTGGCACTTTTAATTATTTGTATACTTATGGTGAATTTTAAGTAAACTTAATAGATTGTACTGTGTTCTACTTATCCATGAGGCACTCCCCACTGCACTTGAGCAAGTCTACAAAAGTACAGAGGTTTGCATAAGTGGAAGGGAAGAAAAATGAAGTGAAACATCTTGGTTAGTAATTCCTCAGAGCTGCTGTGCGTTTCTGGCAAAGGTAGGCAGAGCAGCTCAGGGGAAAAGAAATGGGACAGGATGGATGAGGAAAGAGATGAAAGGAGGAGAAAAGAAGAGAATAGGGTTTGTCAGTGGTAGGGCTCTGGGTATCCGTGCAAAACATTCAGGAGTGGGACTTTGTGACAGGGTGGACATGGGGTCAAAGATGTGTCAGCCATCTTGTCATCTCAGAGGAGGTGTGGCACTTGCTGTCACTTTATGTGTTTGAGGAGCTGGCCAGCACTTCTGAAGCCTTTTATACCTTCATCCGCAATCCTGGGCACTGCCCACAATTGAGCAGTGGTATCCCCAGCAAGCCAGGTGCCTGGGTGTCCTGAGGAGAAGCACAGTGAGTCAAGGTGCATTCCCCACTCACTTTACCTTTTCCACCAGTATAACTCCTTATAAAAATGATATGCATAAACATGAGCTAATTACTCATGGTTGACCCTTGTTAAGCAATTTTTAAAAAGCAAGAAGCAATTTAAAACCAGCTAGAAGAAATTCAAATGTGATACCATTTCATTAAACTTCAGGCATAACTAGTTGCTAATTTTTGAAGGACATTCAACCTGTGTGTTTTCTTTGAGTGGAAAGGTGTTTTGGGGAGGGGAGGGTGGAAAGGGGTGAGGATTGGCAGAATTACCACTCTGTGGTCTTGGCAAGGTGAGCTTTATGAAAGTTAAAATGTTTTTTATTGTGAAATATGTAACAAACACAAAAGAATGTATAGCTGGTGTGCCTATCACTTATTGGAAGAATTAGAACAGACACGTAACTTAGGAGCTCCCTATGAACCTCACTAATTATACCCCCTTCCCCCCTGGCCTAGGGATGTTTCCTCTCTGGAATTTTTGTTAAATCATTCCTTTGTTGTTCTCTATAGTTTAACATGAAACCATATATTACATACTTTTCCAGTTTGTTTGTTTGTTTGTTTGTTTATTTATTTATTTATTATTAAGTGAGAGTCAGGGAGGCAGAGAGACAGACTCCTGCATGTGCCCCAACCGGGATTCACCCTGCAAGCCCCCTAAGGGGCCATGCTCTGCCTGCCCATCTGGGGATGTTGCTTCATTGCTTGGCAATTGAGCTATTTTAGTGCCTAAGTCGAGGCCTAAGGCAAGGCCATGGTGCCATCCTCAGTGCCTGGGGCCAACTTGCTCAAATGAGCCATGGCTGGTGGGTGGGGGGGGGGGAGAAAAGGGAGAGATGAGGAAGCAGATGGTCGCTTCTCTTGTGTGCTCTGACTGGGAATCGAACCTGGGACTTCCACAAGCCGGGCTGAGCCAGGTTGGCCAGGGCCACTTTTCTAGTTTTTTGTTTTTGTTTTTGACAGAAACAGAGAGTTAGAGACAGGGACAGATAGGGACAGACAAACAGGAAGGGAGAGAGATGAGAAGCATCAATTCTTCATTGCAGCTCCTTAGTCTCATTGACTAAGTTCATTGACACTCATTGAGTGTTCATTGACTGCTTTCTCATATGTGCCTTGACTGGGGGCTACAGCAGAGCCCTTTGCTCAAGCCAGCCACCTTGGGCTTCAAGCCAGAGACCTTTGGGCTCAAGCCAGCGACCCCACACTCAAGCTGGTGAGCCTGTGCTCAAGCCAGCCACCTTGGGATTTCAAACCTGGGTCCTCCGTGTCCCAGTCCAATGCTCTATCCACTGTACCACTGCCTGGTCAGCCCACTTTTCCAGTTTTTAAACATCATATAAATGGACCATATTGTGTGTATTCTTTTGTGTCTGATTTCTCTTTTTCACTGTTTCCTGTAGCTGTATAGTGTTTATTTCACTGTAGATTTTACTCAGTTTATTCACCTTTTTACTCTGATGACTTCATGGTTGTTTCTAGAGCTTTTATTATAAATAGAGCTGCCATGAACATTCTTTTTCATGCTTTCTGGTATAATTGTGCAAGAGTTTTTCAAGGGTATTATATATATATATATATATATATATATTTTATTTTTATTTTTATTTTTTTTTTTACAGAGGCAGAGATAGACAGGGACAGACAGACAGGAACGGAGAGAGATGAGAAGCATCAATCATCAGTTTCTCGTTGCACGTTGCGACTTCTTAGTTGTTCATTGATTGCTTTCTCACATGTGCCTTGACCGCAGGCCTTCAGCAGACCGAGTAACCCCCTGCTGGAGCCAGCGACCTTGGGTCTAAGCTGGTGAGCTCTTTGCTCAAGCCAGATGAGCCCGCGCTCAAGCTGGCGACCTTGGGGTCTTGAACCTGGGTCCTTCCTCATCCCAGTCTGACGCTCTATCCACTGCACCACCACCTGGTCAGGCATATATATATATATATATATATATATATATATATATATATTTTAAACTATGCAAGTAGTATATACTTGGTGTAGAAACTTTTTTATATTCTTTCAAACCTAAAAGATAATAACATCTCTTGCTGTTAATCTTGCTTCACACTAGCTACTATACTAAAAGCCCAACATGCATTCATGCAATTAATTTTGACAATTTCCCTCTGAAGCAGGTGCTATTATTCTAGCTTTACAGAGAAGGACACTGAGGCCTATGGAGGTTGAAGGACTGGCTCAGGTAGTGTGGTTAGTGACAGAGCTGGCACTCAGAGCCCGGCGTGTTTGGTTCCAATGAAATGATGAGTTTATCTCAGTGCACTCCCATCTACCTACTATCTGCTATCATTAAAAGTATTATACAGTAGATGATGTCTGTATATAACACACACTGTCACTAATCTCCTCTCTCCAGTGCCCTCTTCTAGGCCCTGTGGAGTGTTCTCAGGGTTTAGGAACAGACAGTGGAGGAGTATTTACCTTTGTGGTGAGTTTCCAGTTTTAAGAGAAAAGCTGAATACACATCCAGATCATAAACAAAAATGCAAACCCTGCAAAACACCAATGGGTACAAATGTTGGTTTATGGATGTATTTAAAGGGCTCGACACGTAGTAGGTACTCAATAAATATTTGTTGAATAAATGAAATGAATACCAGCTGCATATTAAGTGCTGAGTAATGGAGCCATAGAAGCTTGGTGGTTAATTGTATAAAGCTTTCTGGTAGGATGGGCTGGGGACCTGATGAAGCAGACTAGAGGGTGGTGATTCCCAGGGTAGAGAGAGGGGTGGGGAGATGTTCTTGACTGGGGCCTGAAGGATAAATGAAGTGAGTAGATTTCTAGTAAAAAGGAGGGAGAAGATGCTTGGTCTTAGACTATTGCTCTCCAGGCCCACTTGGACAAAGGACAAAAACTGGCTGGGAGAGAGGACAAGGATGGTGGTAGGGAGGGGAGATTTGGATAGAGAGAGAGAGATGAAGTGGAGGACAATGGAAGAACAATGGGGGAAAAGCCAGGGGCAAACAGTGAGGGGCACTCTAAGTGGGAGAACAGAGGAGGAAGAGGTTGTTGGGGGAAGGGGTACAGCACTGAGGGCAATGTGTCTATCTGCCTGAAGAAGTAGGCACCTCAGCTACAGTTTTATCACACCGAATAACAGGGCAGGGACATGGGCTGAGAGAAGTGCAGGGGCTTACCCTGGTTCATGGGACAGACCTCCCCAAGAGCAGAACTCCTCAGCCAAAATTTCCTCCAGGATTCCCATGAGACCTTTGGCCCCTTGTCCTCTCACAGATAATTGGCCACTCTCCCAGGCTGTCTTAGCTGAGGAGGCAGTACTCCGACTTGGGCCTCTCTTTAACTCACCAACTGTCATTAACTGTTTGGGTGCTGTGTAAACATCTACTCCCTCACCTCTCAATTTCTCTCCCTGGAACCTGGTCTGCACCTTCTTTCTGTGAACAGAAAGCATGAGTCGCAAGGTTAGAAAAGGCTTCTTGGACACCTACAGGCCTAGTGTGCAGATGCTTTTGTATCCTCCAAATGTAGAACCCATAGGCTGCCTCCCAACCTACAGTCATAGAGCTAGAAGCCCAGAGATGACACTGGCCCTACTTCCTAGGTCTCTGTCTCAACTAGCTCTTTACCATCACAGCATCTCATAATTCATTCCTCTCCTGCAGGGCCCTCAGTTGCTTTTACTGTTTACTCTCTGAAATACCTCCATGCAAACCTTTACACTAATACTGTGTTGCCTGGCTCTTTACTGAAGCCCGGCCTCAGGGGCTTTTTGCGGGGAGATTTTTCTTGCCTTTC
Source organism: Saccopteryx bilineata (assembly GCF_036850765.1). Taxonomy (NCBI): domain Eukaryota; kingdom Metazoa; phylum Chordata; class Mammalia; order Chiroptera; family Emballonuridae; genus Saccopteryx; species Saccopteryx bilineata. Next base: position 128,415,262 of record NC_089490.1, read on the forward strand.
CCATCAGACTAGCTGCATTCCACATTGTCACAAAATGGGCACTGCCAGTAGGCATTACATTCCTGAGATGGAAAGGTATATCTTTTTTTTTTTCTTGTATTTTTTTCTGAAGCTGGAAACGGGGAGAGACAGTCAGACAGACTCCCGCAAGCGCCCGACCGGGATCCACCCGGCACGCCCACCAGGGGCGACGCTCTGCCCCTCCGGGGCGTCGTTCTGCCGAGACCAGAGCCACTCTAGCGCCTGGGGCAGAGGCCAAGGAGCCATCCCCAGTGCCCGGGCCATCTTTGCTCCAATGGAGCCTTGGCTGCGGGAGAGGAAGAGAGAGACAGAAAGGAAGGAGGGGGGGATGGAGAAGCAAATGGGCGCTTCTCCTATGTGCCCTGGCCGGGAATCGAACCCCAGTCCCCCGCATGCCAGGCCGACGCTCTACCGCTGAGCCACTGGCCAGGGCCGGAAAGGTATATCTTAAAAGCAGCCTTCTTTATACTTCTGGCCTTTCTCATAAATTTGGGTCTATCTTCTCTGTCATATGGGAAACTTTAGAATCCATGTCTCCTTCCTTCTCTTAGAGCCTTCTTCCCTCCCTCTGAACACTGAGACAGGGTTCAAGATATGGCAAGGACATATCAATCACAGAATCCTTGAATCTCCCAACAAGGTGCTGTCTTGTCCATCTCGTCATCTATGTTGGGGAATCTGCCTCAACACCCTTCATAGAAACAGAATGAACTGACAAAAACTTCCTAGTGTTAAAACCACCTGATTTGCCCTTTCTTTTCAGGCATCCCTTGGAAAAAGATCCACTTGGGCTAAAAAAGAAGTTCTGATCTCCAGATCAGAAGATCTCTTGGTTCACCCTATCTCCACAAGCATGGTAGCCCCTACAGAAAAATGAATGTTCTCTTTAATATAAAGCTTCCCTAAACGGGAGATATAATGCAAGCTCCTTTAAGAAAGCATAACCTCCTTCTGGGGAGTTATTTCAATTCTAACTTCCATCTGTCCAGTTGCAGTGAAAGCCTGATTTCTCTTGCTTTCTTTGGAGTTCCATTATGCTTGCACGGATCATCAATGATGTATTCCTCAACCTCAAACCCATGGTATCCCTGTGCTACTGATAAATTAGGAGGTTTCAGGATTAGGTAAAAAGGAAGTTGAGTGAACATGTCATTGATTTATGGCTTGCACTGTTACATTATTATCACAAATCATGAGGATTTCTGATGATCTTTTAAGTAATACAAATTTATGAAGTATTCAAAAATAAAAGACTTTTGGGATTGGCCAGGATTCCCTTTTCATCCAGCAATAATATTGCCCAAGGATTGGTGACATATTCCTTTTGCCTAAGAAGAGAGAGTCTCATTGGGCCTTCCCCGAGGCAGCTGGGCTACAATGGGGATTGAAATAGGGGCATTTAATTAGGGTTTTTCTTCCCCCAGGATAAATGAAAGAACCATGGCCAAAGGTCTCAGGTCCTCCCTGCCCCTTGGACTAAACCCCATGGTAGCACAATGGTAGATAACATTTATTGAGCATTTACTGTGTGCCATGGGTTGTGTCCACTTTGTGAGGTGGGTAGTATTATCCCCATTTTACAAATCATAAAATGAGATACAGAAGGGTTAAGTAATTGCTGAGTTGTACAGCTAGAAAGGGCAGAGCTGGACTTTGAAAGTAGGCATTTTGGAATCTGGGACTGTGCTCTTTTTTTTTTCTTTTCTACGGGAGAGGAGGGGAGGTAGAGAGACAGACTTCTTCTGCATACACTCTGACTGGGATCCACCTGGCAACCCCCATCTGGGGCTGATGCTCTGCCCATCTGGGGTCATGCTCGCAACTGAGCTATTTTTTTAGTGTCTGAGGCAGAGCCTCCAACAAGCCATCCTCAGTGCCCAAAGCTGATGAGCTTGAACCAACTGAGCCATGGTTGTGGAAAGAAAAGAGAGAGCGAGAGAGCTAGAGAAAGAGAAAGAGGAGGAGGAAGGGGTGGAGAAGCAGATGGTAGCTTCTTCTGTGTGCCTTAAGCAGGAATTGAACCTGGGACATCCACATGCTGGGCCGATGTTCTACCACTGAGCCAACTGGCCAGGGATAATGGGTCTGTTCTTAATTGATATGCCAGGTATTTAAACTTTTTAGTTTCAATCATATTAACAATTGATTTTACATAGTGACAAAGTATACACATATATGCATACCACATACAATTGAAATGAAAAGGTCATAAAATATTATTCTTACTACATTTGATGAACATTTCTATTTTATTCTACTCCAGTTGATTTTTTTTTCTAATCTATTTAATTAAAATTCTGGTTGCTTCCATGAGTGGGTCACAATGTGAACTCTAAAAAAGTGCTGCCTCAGAGCTCCTTCTTCTTAATGATTACAACAAAGTATGTCTCCATTGTGCTCTGGAGTTTACTGAGCACATGCCTATCTCTGTAACTCCTCAAGGCAGCACTAGGAAGGGAAGGCTTACTCCATTTCCCAGAGGAGTGAAGTGCTTTGCCCCAGATCACACAGAGATCAACAAAGTAGAGCTTTGGTTCCTACCTAGTCTTTTTGGGTTGAAGAATCACATTATCCACACTGGACTGCAAACACACACTTAGGTGGATCTGTTGTGACATCTTCCAAGGTTGCTGGCAAACTGCTGGGAGGGTAACAGGGTGTCAGATTTGGTATAGCCTGGACAGAAGCACAGACTGATAGGGGCAATGGCAGGGACTGGCTGCTTTTCTCATATGGCTCTATCTAGACTGGTCCTAATATATGTATTCTGAGCCAAATGCCATACAAACTCATAACTGTGGTGTCTACCCCACGCGTTCTGGTCCCTGGAAGAAACACAGAGGCTTGAGGTGAAGTCCAGACATACTATCCTTGCTTGGGCACTTGTTGGAAATGGTTGGGCATTCCTGAAACTAGGGAGCCAGAGTTCGCCCCTTAGGCCTCATAGAAGACTCTGAGGATGGGGATGCCTCCCTTTTGCATAGGCTGGCTAAGAAGGACTAATAAGTTGGCCTAGAGACTATTGTAGTATAAGATGGGGGGGGGAAGATGACAGTGCACACAAGCATATGAGTGTGTGTGAAACTCTGGATGGGAAGTATGTGAGTGCATAGTGTGTGTGTATGTGTGTGTACACGTGTGAGTGTGCAAGGGTTGGAAAATGTTGATAGATGTGAGAGATTTGGGAACAATGTGGGAGTGTTGAATACGTGTGAGGGTAATTGAGATACTGTGAAAATGTGGGGTTTGGCATTCAGAAAGGGGTCATCACTGTAAGGGGAACTCACGAAGCGCACCCCAAGTTCCACATCTTCTGTTGATCTCACACTCCCCCAGTGTTTAGGGTGGCCGGTCTGATCAGCACCACGGACAGTATCACGACATCATCCAGTGAGGCCTTGCAGGAGTCGTCGCAGTACCGCCCCTCCAATTCAACCTGAATCACTGCTCCCCCATCCTCCAGTTCCTGAGTTTCCCCAACTGTGTCTAAGGAGGTTGGGGTGGGTATGGGGGAAGTGAGCTGGCTCTTTGAAGATAAAAATTGTGCAATTTAGGGTAAAAGGCCATAAACATCTGGCTGCATCTGGCCCCAATTAAGAACATTAAGGGAGGAGTGACAGCAGCTAAACAACCCAAGCCCATAAAAGACGTCTAATTGCTTCTAACCCCTGGACGCACCAGGATCCCGCATATATAAAAGGCCCAAAGATGTCTTAGACGTAAACACCTCATTCACTATACCCTCCATTAACCTCTACCGCCATAGAGCCTCCCGTGTCCCAAAGAAACACAATGGCTTGTGGATCATACTGTGCTGGTAGCACCTTCAGCTGCGCATCGACCTGCGGGCCCCGGCCCGGCCGCTGCTGCATCACCGCCGCCCCCTACCGCGGCCTCTCCTGCTACCGCGGCCTCCCCGGGACCTTTGGCAGCCAGAGCATGTGCGGGGGCTTCCGCTCCGGCTCCTGCGGCCGCAGCTTCGGGTACCGCTCCGGCGGCGTGTGCGGACCCAGCCCGCCCTGCATCACCACCGTGTCGGTCAACGAGAGCCTCCTCACCCCCCTCAACCTGGAGATCGACCCCAACGCGCAGTGCGTGAAGCATGAGGAGAAGGAGCAGATCAAGTGTCTCAACAGCAGGTTCGCTGCCTTCATCGACAAGGTGGGCGCCCTTGAATACACACACCCTTCCTGATCCCCACCCATACTCAGGACTCAGGAAGGGTCCTGGCGGGTCAGTCAGAGGCAGAGGCAGAAAGAGTTCTGCCTGCATGAACTCCCATTCTGATGAGAGAAGCCACATACAAACAAAAACAGATACACAAGACCCAGAAGAATCAGCTGGGAGTTTAGACAGCAGAGATTATGGAAGAGAGGTGTGACCTGGTTGTTCTGAGGCACAACTAGACTCCAGGAAATTGAGGAGGAAGACGACTGTTGCTTCTGAAATTACAGAGGTGCCAGGCCCACGGTGAGCAGTGTGTGCCCTCTGAGGACTAGGGTGGACTGGCTATCCAACGAAGTGGGGGAGGGGCCAGAGTAGCAGGCTCTCCTCTAGATATCGGGCCCATGACATTCCCCTGTTACTATCACTAGAAACCCTATGCTGTGATCTGAATCTTAGAACTCTGCCTGAGAGGGCACCTCTTCTAGATTCAGGGTGAGGAGGTGGGCCCTCCACCTGGAATCTGACTAGGTGCCACCCAGGCTCATCCGGTCGGGATAACTCAGTTCACCTGAAAGAAGGGACTGACCTTTCCCAGCCCCGAGTCCTTATCTCCAAACTGGAAAATCAAGATATAGATCATAATTAGGATATCCAAAAGTTGATTTGTCTACCACTGTCCCCCTTTCAGTTCTGCTGAGCTGCAGGTTTGGAAGTTTACCTTAGAAAACCCCTACAAACGGCCTTTGGAGCGCCCAGAGCCATCTGACCCCTGTTCCCCACCTCGAATGGCAGGTGCGCTTCCTGGAGCAGCAGAACAAGCTGCTGGAGACCAAGTGGCAGTTCTACCAGAACCGCAAGTGCTGCGAGAGCAACCTGGAGCCACTGTTCGAGGGCTACATGGAGACGCTGAGGAGGGAGGCCGAGTGTGCGGAGGCCGACAGCGGGAGGCTGGCCTCAGAGCTCAACCACGTGCAGGAGGTGATGGAGGGCTACAAGAAGAAGTGAGTGTGACTGGGTTTGACATTGGGCACAGGAGATGACAGAGGTTAAAGCTCACTGGATTAGACACAAGAAGAATTTCCAAGTAGGGTGAGCAGCCACGCAGGCCAGGTTGGCAGTGTGGAGCAGGATCTTTGCACCTGTGCAATTGTTGCCCAGATGCCTACTGAAGAGTAGGGCTGTGATTGTGCCAGGAGATCTGTCACCCACCTCCGTTGGCTCTTCTCGGAGCCAGATTGTTGCCCGTGCTTTGCAGTGGCTGTTGCCTGTGCTCTGCTGCAAGGAAGCTTCTGCTGTCTTCCAAGCCCTCTCCTCCTGACTTCCCACCTACAGCACATGGCTCATGATGTGACATGAACCCTACTATCACTCAGGGCTGACATGTCCTGGGGCTCTGGGTACCCCACTGCCTAGGGTGCTGAGTGCTGATGGCCTCTGAGACTCATAAACCCCACCCATGAACTGGGATGGACACCCAGGGGACGGGGTGGTGGGGGCTGCAGTGCTGTCTATTTCTAGCTTGGGGCTGGGGGCTGAGGCCTTATTGTCCTCCTGAAGTGGGTTCAGTGTAGCTTTGGGATACAGGGCTATGAGGTCCCAGAAGACTAGCCCCATAGGTCCCTCAGTTGAAGATGGAGACATTCCAAATCCAACCAAAAGGACCCAACAGAGCTGCCAGGGGTTTGGCTGTGTTGGCAGGTTCTTAACATTGTCCCCTTTGAGGGAGGTTCATGAGAGACCTGCCCTTCCGTGACCTCCCTCTCCGCCCTTCTGCCTCAGGTACGAGGAGGAAGTTTCTCTGAGAGCAACAGCTGAGAATGAGTTTGTGGCTCTGAAGAAGGTGAGTAACATGGGATCGGGGAGCACAGACACAGGGGATCTCACTAGCACCCTGTCCTGGGGCGGGGCACGGCTGGGTTGGCCTCTGGATGTCCTGCTCTGCTTCAGAGGTTGTGGTCTGTGGCCTGGGTCCGATGGAGGCTGACATCTTCGGTCTCTGTTGAGAGACCGCATCCTGTGTAGAGTTGTGGGATGTCTGACCAAAAGAAGGAGTGGAGACCCAGGGAGTGGGGAGGGTGGAGCAGCACCAGTAGTGGCAGGTGGTTTGTTCTCAGAAGGTGAGGAAGTGGTGAGGTTCATCCCAGGAAGGTCAGAAGGTATGGAGGTGAGATGGGAATGGAAACACTGGGAATCCTTCCACTGGCCTCACCCACCCGGCCTCCACAAATGAGTGGAAAGAGAGAAGAGTTTGGGGTGGGAATCACCAGGGGTCCTCTGAGCCCTCTTTGAAAACTGCCCACCCTTCCAGGACGTGGACTGCGCCTACCTCCGCAAGTCAGACCTGGAGGCCAACGCAGAGGCCCTGACCCAGGAGATCGACTTCCTGCGGCGACTGTATGAGGAGGTGAGGGGTTGTGGTCTGGAAAGAAAGCTGACAGCCAGCCAGGAGGAGAAGGCATTGGCCTCAGACAGGAGGTGAAAAGGGATTTGGGCATGGAGCTGCAGTCCATGGGGTGAGAGCTGGAGACCAGGAAAGGGCTGAGAAGACTGGGTGCACGCTACGGTGGCTGAGGCTGTAGCATAAACAAGGTCCTCCCACTCCTGCCCCACAGGAAATCCGCGTCCTCCATGCTCACATCTCAGACACCTCGGTCATCGTCAAGATGGACAACAGCCGAGACCTGAACATGGACTGCGTCATTGCCGAGATCAAGGCCCAGTATGACGACATCGCCAGCCGCAGCCGGGCCGAGGCCGAGTCCTGGTACCGCAGCAAGGTGAGTGGCACAGGACACCTGCCTCCTAGACACGGCAGGGGGAGGAATGAGAGGTATAGATTAGGAAAGGCTGCTTTTGTCTGGGATTCTGATCCCTAAGGCTGGTAACTGAAGGTCAGACAGCTCTCAGGTTGAGGTGGCAGGGCAGGGTTGGCATGGATGATCTGCACCATCATCCGTGAATGGATGGCACATCCACCACGAGTCTCTGCTTCCCCCCAGTGCGAGGAGATGAAGGCCACAGTGATCCGTCACGGGGAGACCCTGCGCCGCACCAAGGAGGAGATCAACGAGCTGAACCGCATGGTGCAGAGGCTGACCGCCGAGGTTGAGAACGCCAAGTGCCAGGTGCGGGACATCAGTGTCCTAGGCCACCAGAGAGGTTGGGGGCCTAGCCAGGGTCCCACAGGCCATGTGTGCTCAGTCTGGATCTCACCATTTATTCTCTAGTCTATTTGCAAAACTTAGAGTCCCCAGTTGTGGTCACTCAGGGAGACCCTCACGATGAAGGTGAGAAGGCTGTTACTGGGGTGTTTTCAGCTGGGTGCAAGAGATAGGAGACACCCAGCAAATGGACAGAGAGACCTAGGGACCATAACCCACACTGTTCTCTTCTGGGTCCTCAGAACACCAAGCTGGAGACTGCAGTGACCCAGGCTGAGCAGCAGGGCGAGACGGCCGTCAGCGATGCGCGCTGCAAGCTGGCTGAGCTGGAGGCCGCCCTGCAGAAGGCCAAGCAGGACATGGCCTGCCTGCTCAAGGAGTACCAGGAGGTGATGAACTCCAAGCTGGGCTTGGACATCGAGATCGCCACCTACAGGCGCCTGCTGGAGGGCGAGGAGCACAGGTGGGTATCAGAACCAATTTTCTCTCCCAGACTTGCCTTGCTTCTCAGTGTGCCCTGTCACTCACAGTCGTGGCATCTCTCCTCTCTTGTTTTCAAATATCCTCATCATGCAACTGGACAGGTAATTTGAATGTTCTTTGGGTATGTTTCTTGCTCCATTTGAGTCTCGTATATCCACCTGGTTCTGATCTGGAATTGGTTCCTTTTACACATCTGTTTCTTATGTTTGGTTTGGCTAAGTTTAGTAATTGTTGTTTCTGATCAGCTTAGCCTGGGCTTCAGGTCTCCTTTCCTCATAGTGCTTCTGCACTCTGGGTCCTCGTTTTACAGATATCACCCAAGATTCCCGCTCTCTTTTCGAGCCTGGCCCCAGTTCTGTGGTTCAGATTTATTTCACCGGGCAGCTTTAGTAGGGGATTTTATAAGGTCTACCGGAAAGTTCTGTCCATTTTTGGAATAAAACAAAATACAAATTTTTCTTACAAAATACAAACTTTATTAAATAATATAATTGCCATTATTATTAATGATTTCTTGCCAGTGTGAGGGCAATTTGTATATTCCATTTTTGGAAAAGTATTTTATCTTTTGATGCGAAAAATTGAACCAGTGCTTGTTTGATATCTTCTTTATTTTTGAATTTTTTGCCCTTCAAAAAATTTTGTAAGGACAAAAACAAGTGGTAGTCGGAGGGTGCTAAGTCCCGGGAATATGGTGGATGCGACAGACATGCTTCTGTAGCATTTCTTCCTTGTTGAAATTCGTAAAAATTACAGTGGCATAAATGAACTTTATCAGTAGCCATGGGTACACTATGGCTTCACACACAAGACTAATGTGAATCAACTTTGTTTTAGTTAATTTGCTACGTCAGTATGTATACATTAAGTGATAAAAATAGAGAGGCACACATACACCAAATAAACGTGCTTATGTGTCGAAACTTGTGATAGAAACGGACAGAACTTTCCGGTAGACCTTATATTAACTCACGCTTAGATCATGTAACAATGTGGTCTTCCATTAGAGCAGGTAGAACTTGGCAGTAGGGATCTGCCAGTTTAAGCAGCTGTACTTAAACTCTGGGCATTTTTGCTTGTGGTTTGCTTTGGAGGTGGGGGGGGGCAGACTGATTGGTCATTTAGCTTTCATATGGCTAGAAGGCAGTTGAGCAGTGCCTTTGAGGACAACACTCCTAGAATGTTGCCCTTGGGTTCTTGACCCAGGTTGGTCAGGTGCTCATAACCTGAGCTGTTTCTTCTTGTGTACAGCCTGGCCCCTGGCCTTGGGTAGAAGAGAGTAGAGGGCGAGAATGCAGAGGTAGCACTCGGGGATCCTGTGTATTGGGGTGATGGCGACGGAGAGACAAGTGTGGTAGCTGAAATCAAAATGAGCATGTGGTTAGACTCACAATGTACTCAAGTAATTGCATTGGAGAGCTTGGAGGCACCAGGGCTCATAGGACCTGGAGAGTTTCCTTAGTGAAGAATTCTGGGAGGAAGAGTTTTTCAAGATTGAGTTTGGAAGTTGGAGGGACAAGTGGAGAAGGCCCTGGAAATCGAGTGGCCCACCTCTCTGCCACACAGGGCTCTTGGAGTAAACTCAGAAGCTTTGGTGTGGGTTCCCTAGGAAATCTGGGTATGGGTGTTTAGACGGATTAGCTGTGGATTCTCCTCACATCTGAAGCTAATTTTGACAACCTTTTGCCACTGTGCTTCACAGGAACTCCTGTGTGTTTCCCTTAAGGAGACAGCAGCCTGGGATGAGTTAGATGGCCCAAGTTATAGCCCTGCCTTTATCACTGGTTATTTCTTTTCTTGGGCATCAGTTTCTCCATATGTCAAAAGAGGGAGTTGGTGTAGACGGTCTCTGAGCCTGTTCTAAGTGGGTTCTAAAATCCCATTCCTTTATTGCAATGCCACAGTTATTTATTGAGTCAGGTTTTGTTTTAGGCACTGTTGATTCTGCAATGGGGAAAAGAATAGACAAAAACTTTTGCCCTCCTGAAGCCCACATTCTAGTGACACCAACTAGACCAGATTTAGGAAGTTATACTTGTTGCTCTTCAAATCCTTTTACAAGCTGCCTGACCTGGTGGTGGCGCAGTGGATAGAGCATAGGACTGCGATGTGGAGGACCCAGGTTCAAGACCCTGAGGTCGCCAGCTTGAGCACGGGCTCATCTGGTTTGAGCAAAGCTCACCAGCTTGTACCCAAGGTCACTGGCTTGAGCAATGGGTTACTTGGTCTGCTATAGCCCCACAGTCAAGGCACATATGAGAACGCAATCAATGAACAACTAAAGTGCCACAACGAGAAACTGATGATTGATGCTTCTCATCTCTCTCTGTTCCTGTCTGTCTGTCCCTATCTATCCCTCTCTCTGACTCTCGCTCTGTCTCTGTAAAAAACAAACACCAAAAACAAACAAAAAACAAATCCTTTTACAAGCCAATCAGAACCAACAGAAATAGAAGCAACTAACATTTCTGCAGTGCTCACCATGTGGTAGGCACTAAGCACTTACACGTGTCATTTGATTTCATTCTCACTGCAGATAGCAGTAGACTGTCTCCACGAGGAGGTAGCTGAGGGAGGGCATATCTGAGATTGAAGCTGTCCAGCTAACTGGTTGGAGAGCCAGGTGCACCAGGCATTTTGTCTTCAGAAGTGACATGCTGGTGAGAGGCTCTCCTGGCTTCTGGATTAACCCTGTTTATTACCCAAAAGGAGGACCATGGGTCTCACCTTTCATGTTTGCTGCATCTGCCAGGTGACTTTTCCATGGCACTAACCTCCCTCTTCTTCTCCCCACAGGCTGTGTGAGGGCGTTGGGTCTGTGAATGTCTGTAAGTAGATCAAGCCATTATTCTTCCCTCCTCCCGCTGGGTGGCCCCAACGCCTTTGGGGGTGGGAATTTTCGCTTGACCCAAAGCTGCCTGGTTGTGTCGGTGCCTGATGCGCATCTGGGCCTATTCTCCCCTCATCCAGGCGTCAGCAGCTCCCGCGGTGGCGTCGTCTGTGGCGATCTCTGTGCCAGCGGTACTGCTCCTGCTGTCACCACCAGCGTCTGTAGTGCTCCTTGCTGAGGAAACATGGTGGCGGGCAGTGCCAACACCTGCGGCCCTTGCTCCGGCGTTGGCTCTTTCAGCGTGGGTTGTAAGAGGTGCTAGGAGGCTGCAGCCTCTGTCAACGCACATCACCCGTACCCTCTGCCCAGCCAGGACCTCTCGTGAAACCGTAATGACCCTCCTAAGCATCGCCATCCGCTGGCCTCCCAAGAACCTATCACCAGACGTATACACTCCACACATCTTCCCTACCTGCTCCCACTGTGTGCCATTCGCCAGGCACTTTGAGCCCCGTGGAGGCTGGAGCAGCACCTTGGGCTCTTTCTGTAGCCTTTCCTAGTAGTTGATTTGTTTTCCTGAGGATTCATCCTTTCTTCTGCCTTCTGTTTTTGTTTTTCTTTTTTCTTTTTCCTGGATTCATTGGTCCTGCTTGACCCCTTCATTCAAGCTTGGAGGAATGGGGCGGGCCCCAGAATCTCCCAGTCTGAACTTCCTAGGATCTGCCAGTGTGCTTGTGCCTGTGGATGGGAGATGGGGAACACTGATGGCCATTTTCCTATAACTCTGTGAAGGCTGCCTGCAGAAGCTTCTAAAAATCCAATGACTCAACCACCAGCCTTTGTTCATTCTGTGTTTCCAATAAACTAATTAATTGTCACTAATTAAAGGTGGTTCCTCAGTGTCTTGAGAATGCCAGGGCCCTTCTGTGAGAGGTGTCCCCTGCCAGAGCTGTTGTCAGGACCTCTCCATCTACTCAGTCACTTTTCCAGCAGATGAAAATGACTGCAGTACTTGCTGCCCATCTGGCTTGAGCAACCCAAGCCTTGGGAAAGCAGGAGAGGACTGAGGGAGGCAGGACATTTTGTGTGGTCATAGTTTCTCTAGACCAGGCCTTCTCAACGTCAACCCTACTCTTGTCTTGGGCTGGAGCATTCTCTGGGGCAGGGCTGCCTGTACACAGTAGGGTGTTTAGCGGTATCTCTGGCTTCTATCCTCTAAATGGCAGGAGTACTTCCCTGGCCCCCATTGTGACAATCAAAGGTGTCTCGTCAAATGGACCCTAGGCGTTCTCAACCAGGGAGATTGTGCTCCCAGAGGCATTCCTGGAGGGGAAAGGACAGGAGAACACATGTGGTGGTGAGACTGGAACAAAGGCATGTGAGACAAGCAGTGTGGGTTAGAGGAAGAGCACTGGGTGAGAGTCAGGAGAACTGGGCTTCTGATTCACAGTCCTGACTCTGCCATTTCCCAAATGTGTGGCTTTGGGCAAATTGCTTCCACCTTCTGTGCTTCAGTTTCCTTTGCTGTAGAATGAAAGAGGTTGCACCATGTTTCCAAAGTCTCTTCTGGTTCCCTAAGTGTGATTATGTATTTAAAAAAGTTTTGTTAATAAAAAAAGCTATGTTTGAATGCTGGTTCAGCCATTTATCCATTTTAATTGTGGGAGTAAATTCTGTAAATATGAGAGAAAATTCTGTAAATATAGGAGCTGCAGATTTAAGGAGCAGCCCTTACCCTTAGGTCAGGGATCCCCAAACTACTGCCCGCGGTCCACATACGGCCCTCTGAGTCCATTTATCCGGCCCCCGCCGCACTTCCGGAAGGGGCACCTCTTTCATTGATGGTCAGTGAGAGGAGCACTTTGACCATCTCATTAGCCAAAAGCAGGTCTATTGTTCCCATTGAAATACTGGTCAGTTTGTTGATTTAAATTTACTTGTTCTTTATTTTAAATATTGTATTTGTTCCTGTTTTTTTTTTTTTTTGTTTTTGTTTTTTACTTTAAAATAAGATATGTGCAGTGTGCATAGGGATTTGTTCATAGTTTTTTTTATAGTCCGGCCCTCCAACGGTCTGAGGGACAGTGAACTGGCCCCCTGTGTAAAAAGTTTGGGGACCCCTGCCTTAGGTGTTGCGAACCAGTGCATCTCATAATTTTGCAGGTCTCGGGTGGGAATGGTGGAGGATTATAAAATAAACACAGAAAGAAAAAGGATGGGATTGGGAGGACCCATTGCCAAGCTGATGGCTTGCAAGAGTAAGTTTTCAACCCCCAAACACTTTATGTATAGGGCAGAAAGCAAAGCCATTAGCAAATCAAAGAGATCTCTGGTGCAAAGTCACATTTCTGAGGCAAATCAAGAATTCTCCCCAGAGCCCCCCAAACCCTTTATCATACATAACACCTTAACTTCACAAAACAAAAGGTAAAAAGAAAACTGCCTCCAGCCTCTTTGAGAAACATGGGGAATAGGACAATCAGCATCACAGCTAACATGGAGGTGTGGGGAAGGGCGTGTAAATTGCCTTAACCAACTTAATCAATCAGAGGTTGTGGGGAAGAGCTTAGCCTTTAGCAACCTAACCAAGCAAATGAGGTGGGGGGATACTGCTAGTCCCCCACACCTCTCTGTCCCCCCAAAATCTAAACTTCAAGGACCCTGTCAGCTTGCAGTCTCCCACATTTAGGTCTGAGAGAGCACCCAAGAAAAAGCCCCAGAACCCCACCTCCACCACATTCTATTGGTCAAACTGTCACAGGGCCAGCCCAGATGGGAAATAGGCTCCCTCTCTGAGATGAGGAATGGTGTGCACGGAGCAGGAAGAAATGGGAGCCGTCTCTGAGAATAGCCCTCATAGGAGAATTCAATGAGGCAATACAAATAAAAGTTTATAGTGTGGTACATAATTGATATTCAAAAATTGGTATTTATTATTGTTGATACTATTACTATGATATCATACCAGCAAAGATTTTCTAGGTCTGAGTAGTAGTAGGCAGAATGGGATGATAGAGAAATACCAGGGGCTGGAAGTCTGGAATCTTAGATTTTTGTCCTGGTTTGGTCACCAGGAGTGTGTGGTCAGGCCTCTTCAGGTTTTGGAAACTCACTTAGTTCATCCACATTTTGAGATGGTCATTGGCCAACTAAAGGAGCAAGCACTTCAGCTGCTGTGCAGAGCGGATGTCAAAGGACTGTTACTCTGGGTACATGGCTGGCTTTATCTCAGCTGTCAGTACAGAGGGACCTCACATCCCAATAGCTTGTATTCCTTAGCAGTCAGCAGAAACATTTCAGAGAGGAAGAAGTTGCCTCTCTGTGAAGCATGGAAGGCCTCATTAATTGGCCCATACCATCTACCTCCTCAAGACAATGGAAAAAGTGCCTAGAAGGAGGTAGGGATGAGAAATGACCTTGGATGAAGAAAGTCTTTATGGAGTAGAGTTGGGGCTGGGGTAGAAGGGGGCAGTGGAGAAGAGTGTAGAAATGAAGGGCTCATGTTAAGTTTCTAGAGGACACTCAGTCCTCATCCTCAGCAGCCTTAGGAACTTACTAGAGTTCCTGAACACTTCTGTGCTCCTTCTCCAACCCCACCTCTTCTAGGACACATCACATCTCTTCTTCCTGGTTAACTCCTTACTTACCTTTACTTTTCTTGCTGTAAAATGTAAGCTTCATGGAAAATAGGCATCTTTGACTATTTTCTTCACTTGTATGAGTCCAAGTTTGTATAATAGTACTTGGTACATATTAAGCACTAAATAATCACTTGCTGATTGAATAAATAAACGTTTGCTCTTCCTTTAGATCTCAGCTTCAATATTATTTCCTTCAGGAGGTAACCAGTTTTCCCTGGCTAATAATCTCCCAACTGTGCTTACTCTTTCCTCCTAGTATCAAGGCCCAGGCCTCTTTGCAACCACACCTCTTCTTGATGAGGTGGGGCTAGGTACTCAGAACAGGGGGTTCTAACAGATAGAATGTCTGCAGCATCAGTATTGCCTGTTCCCTTCAGCTGGTAGGATGGAAGGAAGGCACATCGCTTCAAAGGCATGGAGTCTTCCTGGGCTTCTCCAGGTAGCATCTGGATGACCTCCCAAGGCCGGCAGTCATTATGGTATCCTCCTTAAGTCCCTGGAAAGGGAGTATTACAATCCAAGAAAAGGGCTCAGAGTCATTTCCTAAGAAAGTCAGAACCAAAAAGGTTCTGGTCCAGTCCTCATTTGACAGTTGTTCAGGGCACCCTGAGCCAGAGCAAGGGAGAAAGGTGGGGGCAAGGGGAGTGGTGAAGGACACTGAGACATTAGTTAGAGACAGATATGTGAGGCTGATGTGTTACGTTCAAGAGCCAGACTTCATCCTGAGGACAGTGGAAATTCCCTGGAAGTTAGACTTGGGTCTTGTAAAGATCTCTGGTTGCTATGCAGTGTGATGCAGAAGAGGAGAAGAGCAAGACTCCAGCCAAGATGGTGGTGGCTGGACCCTGGGTGGTAGCAGCAGGGAGAGAGGAAAGAGTGGAATTAGAGGGTTACTTAGGAGATAGAAAAAGAAAGCACACGGGGGTTAATTAGATTTGAGGGTGAGGATACAGGCATAGACCATACGTTCAGATTTGGGCAGCATGATCTTGATGGGAGATAAGAAGGAACTTGGGTGGAGAATGTGGAAAATATTGAATTCAACTTGAAGGTCTGTCCACTTGGAAGGGTCTTTAGGACTGCTAAGTGGAGGTGTCCTGTAGGAACTGGGGCAACTGGGCCTAAAGCTGAGGAGTGAGGTCAGGGCAGCAAGAGAGTCATCAGGACTTTGAGGCATGATTTAACCAAGGAGGACTCTAACAATAGTGGTAACTGAAGGCAAGAGACCAATGTGATTCCTCAGAGAGCATGTGCAGAAAGGCAAGAGAAGGGACCTGAGACACTTTAATGTTTGAGGGAAAGGTTTTCTGGGTGAAGGATGTGAGCCAGGGAGCAGAACTTCTTGGGAAAAGCTGACAGCCGGGCCTGTTGAACAAGGAAGTGAAAGGCCTGAGACTCTGGGCTTGGGAATGAGAGGGTGAGAGGGTGACAGCTGAGGAGCCAAGAGGTCCCTTGAGATTCCAAGAGGGAGTGAGGGAAGCTGGTCCTCCTAGGACAGTATGATGACATGGATAGAAAGGTCAGGGCCTAGAGGAAGGTTGGTCAGCACTGGGGCTTAGGTAAGGCTGACAGAGGGAGGAAAGATGAGGGCCAGTGAGAAGGAAACGGGGCCTGGGGCCTGAGGAGGGCTCTTCCATGCCTGGTTCTTCCTGGGAGCTCCAGACTCTTTCTGAGCAGAGGACAGGAGACATCAGGCCACGTAGGGACAGAGGAGCCATCTTAGCCTTGAGACCGAAACTGAGGAATCTGGAGATGAGGGCAGTAGGGGGCGGCAGTTGAGAAAGCTAGTGAGGGGGAGTAGCTTCTCTTACCAGTTAAGAGCTTTTGAGGATGCTGTCCTGAGTGCTGAAGAGAGATGTGTATGGATGGGTGGGTGGGAAACCTGGGTAAAGGGGGAGTGTCAAGGGTCTCATCACCTTTGTTCGATGAGCAGTAGCGGGAATGGGTGGTATGGGGTAGAAACCGATACAGAGTGGCCATCTGAGGTGGCTGTTGGCACTTTTGGAGATTGCTGCTGTGATGCCTGTGTGTGGTGGTGTTGGTCGAGGTGTATGTGGGGGAAGGAGGCTAGAGAAACACACACACACACACACACACACACACACACACACACACACACACACCACACACTGCTTTCCGGAAGATTTCATGTCCTCTTCTGGTTGCCTTCATAGCTAGTTGGGGGAGCAGCCTCAAACTACCTGAGACTGACAGGTATGACTTAGGGGAAGGTGCTGTGAGCACTGTCAGCACTGCCTGG
Source organism: Saccopteryx bilineata (assembly GCF_036850765.1). NCBI lineage: Eukaryota > Metazoa > Chordata > Mammalia > Chiroptera > Emballonuridae > Saccopteryx > Saccopteryx bilineata. Next base: position 128,431,825 of record NC_089490.1, read on the forward strand.
CCAGGGGAGGAAGGCACTATTGGGGGTAGGTTGTTCTGTGGGTATCCAGGTTGAAGACCGAGCAGAATGGCCACAATCCTCATATCATTTCCCTGCGGTGCTCGCCAGTCAGTGCACATGGGCTCACTTGGAGAAAGCAAGACATCAGAGCACAGAGGAAGCAGGTCTTTCAGTTTATTGGGAAAATGGAGGACAAGGGGGCAAAGGGGCAAGGGAGACAGCCCAGGAGTGTTCCTTCCAGGGAAAGAGGACCCTCCTCCCTGGGACGGCCCAGAGAAGCCAGTGGAAGGGAAGGGGCCATTCCAAGCAGCAGGCCCTTCTGCTAGGACAAGATGAGCAGAGGAGCCATGTGGTAATATTCTCAGAACACATGGGGGAAGAGCTACCATGGGCGCTGCTTCTCAGCTGGGGGTGGGGGCAGTAGCACGTCTTGCAGGCCTGACAGGGCTTCTTCGGCTCTCTTTTGAGGCAACCTAACATTTCCCTAGGCCTCCGGTGCCCCCTCCACAGGTGGTGTTGAGCTGGCAGCAGGGCATGCACATTCCAGTGTTCACTGCCAGGTTCCCACTGCAGGGAGCGCTGCAGGCACTGCCTATCACTGGCTGGGACCCGGACACACAGAGGTCCCCACAGACGACCCCACCCCGGGAGCTGCTGACACCTGTGAGAACAAAGGCTAGGTCAGGAGGCCAGGCTAGTAGCCACTTCCTCCAGCCACCTTCTTTTGGCCTCTGTGATCTGTCAAGCCCACCAAGAAAGGACTTAAAGGACCTTCAGTTCTGCTTCGGAAGGTCTGAAAGGAGCCTTCGTTTGGGAGCCGGGAGCCCTGGGTTTTCCAGCCCCGGTTCTGTTTTGTGACTTTGGGCAAGTTCCTCTCTCTGGTCTACTTCACTTATACAAGGTAGGGGTCATACTGAGTGACATTTAAGTTCCCTTCCTGCAGTGATATATTATTATTCTTTCCCTACCCAATCCCATTCATCCTGTGAGGTTCTTCCTGCAAGCTAACCTCAGTCTTTCCAGCTGTATGACCAACCTACTAGTATTTACTGGGGGAATTACTGGAAACACTCTTTCCAGTGTCACTATACATTCACATCTAGAAAATTTTCGTTTTCCAAGTGAATGCTTTTCTTTTTAGGACTCATGATACTTACAGACATTCACAGCTCCAACGCCTTCACACAGCCTAAGTGGGGAAAAGGCAAGATAGGGGAGAAGAAAAGAGATCAGAATGAGATCTTCAGATTTTCCCTAGGGGCTGGAGTGGGCCTTCTCAGGCTATCTCTGGTCTATATGCCTTTGTGGAACTTTAAAAATGCCTTTCTGTCAGTTGTAGCAGTGCCAAGGCACAGTATTCGGCACCCAGAGGACAGGGTGGATTGCAGCTTTCACTTACCCCTCAGCTGGCTGCCTTGTGCGGTACAAGCCTGAACACCCACACCTGGCCTACGTGTATGGGTTCAGTTTTAGAAAGGAGAAGGCTCTCTTGGGCAGTGACATGAGGTCGGGGTCAACTTTGGCCAGTAATTCCACCTTAGGACAAGGTGGCCTTCTAGAAATGAAGGAGGCAGTGGATCTTGAAAGAGTTGAGGCTAGAATAACTCAAGGATGTTCTGAACTGAGAGGCAGGATGCCTAGGTTCCAATCCTAGCAAAGCTTTGTGCTATTTGGGACTCTAGACATCACAGTGGCACTGGCTTTTGCTTTTCCTCTGTATGCTATGTCCAAGTTCCTGTCCCTTGAAATCTAGGAGCAAATGATCCCAGAATCTAGCTTAGGGCAAGCCCTTTGGACAGACTGAGATATAGAAGAATCAAAGGTGGGTGGAACTCTATGTGTGGAATTCTAGGGGCAATTAACTGGGTTGGGCCCCACCTCTGCTCCTCGCCCTCCAGCAGGCGCCTGTAGGTGGCGATCTCGATGTCCAGGCCCAGCTTGGAGTTCATCACCTCCTGGTACTCCTTGAGCAGGCAGGCCATGTCCTGCTTGGCCTTCTGCAGGGCGGCCTCCAGCTCAGCCAGCTTGCAGCGCGCATCGCTGACGGCCGTCTCGCCCTGCTGCTCAGCCTGGGTCACTGCAGTCTCCAGCTTGGTGTTCTGAGGACCCAGAAAAGAACAGTGTGGGTTATGGTCCCTAGATCTCTCTGTCCATTTGCTGGGTGTCTCCTATCTCTTGCACCCAGCTGAAAACACCCCAGTAACAGCCTTCTCACCTTCATTGTGAGGGTCTCCCTGAGTGACCACAACTGGGGACTCTAAGTTTTGCAAATAGACTAGAGAATAAATGGTGAGATCCAGACTGAGCACACATGGCCTGTGGGACCCTGGCTAGGCCCCCAACCTCTCTGGTGGCCTAGGACACTGATGTCCCGCACCTGGCACTTGGCGTTCTCGACCTCGGCGGTCAGCCTCTGCACCATGCGGTTCAGCTCGTTGATCTCCTCCTTGGTGCGGCGCAGGGTCTCCCCGTGACGGATCACTGTGGCCTTCATCTCCTCGCACTGGGGGGAAGCAGAGACTCATGGTGGATGTGCCATCCATTCAGGGCACCACAGATGATGGTGCAGATCATCCATGCCAACCCTGCCCTGCCACCTCAACCTGAGAGCTGTCTGACCTTCAGTTACCAGCCCTAGGGATCAGAATCCCAGACAAAAGCAGCCTTTCCTAATCTATACCTCTCATTCCTCCCCGTGCCGTGTCTAGGAGGCAGGTGTCCTGTGCCACTCACCTTGCTGCGGTACCAGGACTCGGCCTCGGCCCGGCTGCGGCTGGCGATGTCGTCATACTGGGCCTTGATCTCGGCAATGACGCAGTCCATGTTCAGGTCTCGGCTGTTGTCCATCTTGACGATGACCGAGGTGTCTGAGATGTGAGCATGGAGGACGCGGATTTCCTGTGAGGCAGGAGTGAGAGGAGAAGAAGAATAACGAAGTCCTCTGAGCTTTTTCTCCCCTGCTGAGGTCGTGCCCATCATCTCTTTGGCTCATTTGGAGCCAAAGTCTCTTGTCTGGAGATAAAATCCCTGATGAAATTGTTCAGATAAAAAAAATCCCTATTAGAAGAAAATGCAACTACTGAAATGTTAGCATTGGGGATTGTTCAGTCCCACGTGAGCCTAGGCAGCTTGCCCTCTAGCCAGTGGGTTGTGGGTGCTTTCTTGAGTTTCAAACCCTGTTTTGGAGCTGTGTCGCATTCTCTTGGACTGACCACATAGAGGAAGGCTATTGATTCCAGAGAAAATCTGGGCCAGAGAACATGGGGTTGAGGCTGTGTGATGCTTCATGTGGCCTTGGCTTTGGGTCCCCAAGGGGAATAAACTGGGCAAGATCTAGAGACCACATCTGTTCTAGAGACCACATTCTCTTGCCCCTTACTTCTTCTGCCCCTTTTTGTTCCCCATTTCTCAGACTCCTTTTTTTCCTCTTCCTGTTCCTCTCCAACCCCCCAGCCTCAAGCCTGGGTTTCCACATCAGCTGAGCTGTAGGGTCTGGGCAGAAATTGGGGTGCCTACCATGGCTGAATGCCCCTCACCTCCTCATACAGTCGCCGCAGGAAGTCGATCTCCTGGGTCAGGGCCTCCGCGTTGGCCTCCAGGTCTGATTTGCGGAGGTAGGCGCAGTCCACGTCCTGTGTGGGGTTCAAGGGGCCATGAAGCCAGCTCTCCTCAGGATGCTCTGAGGGCTTGACTAAGATGTGGTGGGGCGGAGAGGATGGGGTGACCAGGGACTCAGGGTGAGGCTCACCTTCTTTAGAGCCACAAACTCATTCTCTGCTGTGGCCCGAAGTACAACTTCTTCTTCATACCTGAGGTGGGCAGAGAGAACAGGGCCCCGTCTGTACAGCTCTCAGCTTGGTCATGAAGCACACATACAAACATGCTTGATTCCTAGATCTTGCCCAGTTTATTCCCCTGCCTCCAAAAGAAATGGGCCAGCACAAGGCAGAAAATCAGATTGCTGGTCCAGGCCTATTGGGATGCATTGGAGAACTGAAGCACCCACTTCACACCAGCTCCGAGCTTTTCAGTGGGGGTGGGAGGGCAGGATATGGACACTGTGTGTGCATGTGTTTGTATGTAGGGGGCGCAGTTTGGGGCATAGGCAGCGGTTGTTTTCTCACCCAGGTCTCCATTTACCATTCCTCTGAACTTTCTTTTTTCCCCAGGGCTTGGTTTCCCCTCTCTGGGCTAAGCCAAGAGAAATCAAGGCCACCATTCTCTCTTGCTCTGTGGGCAGGCCAGTGCAGAGCCAGAGGCAGGGGATGTGGTGGACTGCCTGCCAGCTTCTCCACTCCTGCAGGACCTGTGGCTTCAGCTCCGTGGGCTGTGGATTTGGCCCCAGGAACTTCAGCTGTGCCTCGGCCTGCGGGCCCTGGCCAGGTCGCTGCTGCATCACCGCCCCATCCCCTACAGACGCGTCTCCTGCTACCGCGGCCTCCCTGGGACCTTTGGCAGCCAGAGCTTACTGAAGGAAGCTGGCCACCCCTTGAAGCCAGATTCTTTCAGAGTACCTGGTATGCACCCTTATATCATATATCACACATGGTAACTGCAGGTCTGTCTGTAACTATGCCATGCCTGCTTCCCAGCAGACTACAAGTGCCACAAGGATAGGGACCGTGTCTCTTGGTTGCCCCTGAATCTCCAGTCTGGTGTCTGTTTGGCACCTGGTAGGCACTCAGAAATTATTAGTTGAGTGAAGGAGTAAACTTAACTCAACTAGTTTGTGAAGGCTAGGTTCAAAGGGACCAGAAATGTTAATTTTTCTGGGGTCTTAGGAGAAGGGTCTCCATCTCGTAGATGGTGGAAAGAAGAGAACATCATTCCCCTGAGCTGCTGGTAGGAAGCCAAAGACAGCTCCATCCCCAGGGGCTGAGATCTACCCGAGTGACCGTGTGCTTTGAGGAAAGACAGAGCGCCAGTTCTTTCTTGTTCTCGGGCAGAGACCCAGCCACAGACTTGAACACTCCCCTGTGCTGAGGGTTTCCTTTAAGCCCTTTCCCGGGCCAGCCATTCCTGCACTCACTTCTTCTTGTAGCCCTCCATCACCTCCTGCACGTGGTTGAGCTCTGAGGCCAGCCTCCCGCTGTCGGCCTCCGCACACTCGGCCTCCCGCCTCAGCGTCTCCATGTAGCCCTCGAACAGCGGCTCCAGGTTGCTCTCGCAGCACTTGCGGTTCTGGTAGAACTGCCACTTGGTCTCCAGCAGCTTGTTCTGCTGCTCCAGGAAGCGCACCTGCCATCCAGAGGCAGAGCCTGAGACTCTCTTCTTGTAGAATCAGAGGCAAGAGGAGGCCCCAACACCAGGACCTGCAGGTTCCCAACTCTCTGACCCAGAGTCCTCCCTGGTGGGGGTTATGTGATCTCTCAAAGTCACACCAAGGCTTACTCAGCTCACCACCTGGAAGTCCTTCTTGTGAGCTAACTTTAGTCTCTTTAAGGCAATTTACCTAGTGTCCTGAATAGTGCTAAACCATGCTGAGTCCAGACTCTGCTGCTGCTTAATAACGTGTCCTTGGGCACAGCACACCCCTCTGTAGAATGATTGCTTGACTGTGAGGGTTTAATTAGCCCTGCTACTGAAAGGCACCTACATGCTTAACAACTACTACACTAAGTCAGGTGTGATTGTCAGCATGCAAATAAACAGTTCAACTCTTAGAAAGGCAGACTATAAAAGTTGAAAAGTAAAGTACGTGACAATTATTGAACACCTACAACAACAGTGCAATTAGAATAATAGTCACCTGGGATATTAGTGCAAGAATGCTCTGTGCCCCAACCCTCTCATTTTACAGATGAGAAGTGGAAGGGATCCCCTGCCTGAGGTCTCACAATGGCAGAAGAAGAACTCAAACTCTGATTTCCTGTTCTGCAGAGGGATACTTCTCTCACTGTAGTAATTATTGACTATTGGGCCCAAGGAAAATTTCACATCCATCTCCGCCAGGAGGTTGGCTTACTCCCCCATTCAGATCCCTTTGTCTGGTAACTGCCACATTCCTGGTAAGTCCCTTCTTATGTTATCCTTGGTCTCTCATGCTGTTAGACATTTCATATTTTTTGGTCCTTCCTGGTGGCTATGTCTCTAGCATGACTTCTCTCAAGGTTGGTTCTGGAGTGCTCTCCTTGGCCTCAAAATTGCTTTCTTATTCAAGACTGCCCCTGACCCCAGCCCCTCGCACCACTGCCACAACATGGTGGTTGCCTGGAGTTAGTGGAGAAGATAGCTTCAGACTTGGGCTGGACACTGACATCTACAAATGGTTTCAACTATGTACATACTGCCTGCCTCTACACAGGGCCCAGAAGAGTGGGAACTGTGTCTGTGGTCACCTTTGGGTCACCAGGAGCTGTCCTCCAGGTAGTCTTTCCATAAGGCATTCACTACCTGCCCTGGACACAGGGAGCAGCTTCTTGCCATGTAAGCAGCCATTTGATTTCAGATACATTGAAGACCACAGGCAGCCCCTCGCTCACAAGATGCTGTCTCTCAGCCATGCAGGTTCTGTCCCTGCTTCAGTTTCTGCGTTTCCAGTTTGCCCCAAGCGTCAGATGGGCAGCTCTCGATCCTCTTTTTGTCTTTCTGTGTGTCTTAGAGGTATACTGTCTTTCCCTTCGACTGGGAATTCTCTGAGTAAGTCCCCGCCTCTAGCTTCCCCTTAGTGCCCAACGTGAGTCTTGCACATGGGTGGACTTTAGGAAGGATGTGATCAGGGACACCCACCTTGTCGATGAAGGCAGCGAACCTGCTGTTGAGACACTTGATCTGCTCCTTCTCCTCATGCTTCACGCACTGCGCGTTGGGGTCGATCTCCAGGTTGAGGGGTGTGAGGAGGCTCTCGTTGACCGACACGGTGGTGATGCAGGGCGGGCTGGGTCCGCACACGCCGCCGGAGCGGTACCCGAAGCTGCGGCCGCAGGAGCCGGAGCGGAAGCCCCCGCACATGCTCTGGCTGCCAAAGGTCCCGGGGAGGCCGCGGTAGCAGGAGAGGCCGCGGTAGGGGGCGGCGGTGATGCAGCAGCAGCCGGGCCGGGGCCCACAGGCCGATGCGCAGCTGAAGTTCCTGGGGCCAAATCCACAGCCCACGGAGCCGAAGCCACAGGTCATGCTGGAGATAATGAGGTGTTGGAAGAGTGGAGAAGCTGGCAGAGGCAGCAGCCAAAGGCCTGTGCTCCCTGAACTGTGGCAGGCCCTTTTATGCACTGGGGGCAGTTGGCATTAAAAAGGACAGCAAAGAGACAATAGCTGTATTTTATTGGCTTGGCATCACCCTGGGCTCTTAAGAGCCAACCCTGCTTGTCTCTTCAGTGTAGCTGTGTCAACAATCCCCAGCCACAGGCCTGTTTCATCTTCAAAGTCCTTTACAAGCTTCCTGGTGGGCCTCTCCCCGCCCATGAGGAAGTGGGGAAATAGAGAAGAGAGAAGGGCTCCTGTAAGCATCAGTTGGATTCTGTGCTTCGATATAGGGAATGGGTGCAGTGACCTGGGGTGGAGCCTGCTCCCCAAATTCTTTTTTGGAAGGGGCACAGCTGGGCTTTAGGCCCTGGTCCTATGACCTGGTCTCAGGTGGAGTGGCTGTCCTGTCCCAAGGAAGAGTTCTGTTCTAGGCTTCTTTGCCTTCTCTTCTATCTCTAAAGAATATCCATTACTTCATTGTCAATAAGAGCCTCTCCTAGTAGGTTCCTACCTGGGGCCCAGTCAGGAATGAGAATGGGGTAGAAATTTGGGAGGGAGCATGGTCTCTGCCCTTTGGGTAGTCCTAGGGAGACAGAGCCATGGAACACCAGCTGGGACATGGGAGACACGGAGTCAAAGTTCAGAAGAAAACCAAGGCCGTTCTTCAGAGTTCTGGGTATTGTTGCTGGTGGCATAGGTTTAGGAGTGTGAAATATCCCAGAGCTACAGGGCTTGATCAGGGAAGGCTTCTTGGAGGTTTCCGGTAGAGTTAGGTGGACTGGGGTTGGGTGGGTATAAGGTTGAAAGGAGACAAGAAAGGAGTCCAGATCTGCTTTGGCAACTAGATCGTGTAATCAGTCATTCTTTCATTTATTTGGTAAATTCTTACTGAGTGCCAGCTCTGCAGGAGACACTTGCTGGGTTCTGGAAATCCAGTAGAGACCTGAGGTGTTTGGAAGTAGGAGAGGGTGGCATGTTCATGGGTTGCCAACATTTGGCCAGTGGGCAGAGGCAGATTTAATGGGAGGCATACTGGGCATGTGCCCCGGGCCACGACTTCTAAAGGGCCCCGCAAAATTCCAACTTTACACTTTTTTTTTCTAATGACACTAAGTCAATTTTTTTGTACACACACCACGTATGTACAATTTTAACATTAATAGTACATAATATTTTTTATTTATTTAAAAATATGGTTATTTTCCTCTCTCTCTCTCTCTCTCTCTCTCTCTCTCTCTCTTTTTAAGGGGCCCAATACTTTCTTCTGTGCCCAGGGCCTCAACTGACTTTAATCTGCCTCTGCCAGTGTGCTAGGGGAAGAAGCCACAGGTGGCAGGAAGGCTGCGATGCCCAACCCGTGATGGAGTCTGATGTGGGTGTGGGAGTTTTCTGGGTTCCAAGCAGGGAAGTTGAGCAATGATACTGGCATGTATGCACTCAATCAAGAATGGTGAAAGATGCTGAAGATGGGGTGGGAGGTCACCAGGGTCCTAAAATGGCATCACTTTCTCCCCTCACAGGACCCCTAGGGTGAGAAGAGGTGGGAGTTCATGTGGCTGTCCCTCAGCAAAACTCCCTTAATTTGCCCCTTCGTTTGTCTGGGCTAGGACGGTGATGATTTTGATGGGTGGACAGTGGGATCAAGCCGGGAGGTTCTTCTCATCTGAGGATCTGGGCCCATAAACCCTTCCAGGCACATGTCTCTTGACCACCTTTGAACCTAAGGATGACTCTTCTGATGGGCCTGTTTTCTAACCAGCCATGAGCAAATGCTGACCCCAATCTGGGCTAAAAATAGCCCTTCATACATCTTCCCAGGGCCTCATCAGGGCCTTCCTACTCCATCTCAGGGTGAAGGGCTAGTTATAAAAGAGGGAGAACCCCTCTTTTCTTGGAGAGCAGGTGATGGTGCCATGGAAATCCATCAGGGAACTGGGAAACATCTGTGTGAATTCTAAAGAAGGACTTTCCAAGCCCACCTCTTGGCCCTATGGATAGATTTGCAAAGACTCTTGTTTCTGGGGTGGGAACTCTGTGGGTGTGGGGTGTGGGGTGTGGGGAAGTGGCTTCTGGTGTGAGAGTCACACAAGGAGGCAAGGCAAGGTCTGGATGCTGGGGGGGGGGGTGCTAATTTCAGCCAAATGACTGGTGGGATGTTTGAAGCACTTCTCTGGGAGGTGTGACTGGTGGGTGCTTTCATGCTAAGTCTTTGCTGGGTCAAACATTCAAGAAAGAACCAAATCTTCTCTCCTCTTGTCTCAACTCACATCGGAACTGGTGAGCACCTGGAAGGTTCTCAATCCACATCCAATCATTTATTTCTTGGTAAAATGCTGAGGGCTGCAAGGTGGTGAATTCTTTATAAAACATTTCTTTATCACTATGCTGGTCATTGCACATCCATCCTCTGAATGGCAACTCGTGCCTTGCTGGGCTGTTGGGAGAGGTAATTGAGTACCCAGTGGTGGGAGGTGCCCCCTCTAGCCTTCCACCTACTAATGAAGTAACTGGTCTGGGTTATATACAGCCAGCAGGTCCTAGCAAAGGGATAGAGTGCAGGGGCTGTGAGGTGCCATTCTCTCTTGAGCACAAAACTGCCCAAGCCCAACAACTTTTACAAGGCAATCATCACCACCTCAGAAAGCCTTAATTAAAGCACCTATTTGTAAATGGCCCAGAACAAAGAGAATTACAGACCAGGTAAGCCCCTTGAAAACAGACTTATAGAGGAAGCTGACAAAGGGACAGCCCAGCTCAGCCCAGGAGGCTGCTTCTTTCCGCCTAAGCGACTGGCTGCCACGGTTCCCGTCCTCACCATAGGTTGTTAGGCTCTGGCCGAAACCCCAGGCTGGTTCAGTTCCAAGGCCTGTGCCTTGTGCCTGCCCTTCACCCAGCCCACCTGAATTTGCCTTTAGGGCTAATTCGTCCCTGCTGCTGGGAATGACTGCTTGCTCTGTCATTCTGGTCCTCTGAGTCTTGCCTACCTCCCTGGAATTGTGACCACCACTGGTCTTATTCATAACTCTGTGTTTTTCTGATGGCCTCCTGCCTCTTTGCCTGTCTGGCTTCTGACCCACTGATGCTCTGACTTTTGTCATTTCTTCTTGCCTTACTATCCATGGGCCCTTTAAATTTTTGTCCTTTCCTGAGGGGTTTATGATAAACAACTCAATGATGAAACTTCATCAATATATTTCACCTCTACTACTGTCTTTAAAGTAAATTCCTGGAGGTGGAATTGCTGGGCTCCAGGGGATAGTCCTGGTCCAGGGCATGCCTGTCTGCCTCCCATATAGCTACAGAATGATGGCATTTCTGTGGGAGACCAGGCAGTGAAGATAAATTTGGGAGCCAGGGAGTGTGGATGCAAATCCACTTCTGACTCCTACCAGCTGTGTGACGAGTTAGTTCATCTCTGAGCACCTTGTGTCTTCCATATGAGACGATGGTCAGAGTACTAGCCCTGGGACCCCTGTGAGATGAAATGAGGTGGTGTATGTGAAATATACAGAAGGCTGAGAAGGCGCCCGCCACCTGGGCCTTGCTTACTTTAGTTTTCCAACTTTCCATCTCCAGTTCTGCCTTCTGCTGTAAACTCATAACACACTGAGGCTTATGTGCTGGAGCTGATAAAATGTGTCACCTTCACCTACTCCCCAACTGTTTATGAAACAGGTACTATGTATTGCAGGGGATGAGAAGGAGTTTAACAGATCCCTGTCGTCAAGGAGTTGACTACATAGTTGGGTAGGTCTGTAAGTAGGCACAAGTTAAATGATAAATACAGTAGCTTTTCAAGGCAGTTCATGACTGATTGTCAGTTGGCTGACAGAGTGTGTCTCATCTCAGGGGCTTGAGGCAGAGCTCACTGTGAGCTGCTACAGTCAAGGGAGGCTTTATGGGAAAGGTCAGATTTGAGCTTGGCTTTGGATAAAAAGGGCTTGGGAAAGTTGGAAAGGAGGAGGCAATGCCCAGTGGAGAACAGAATAAACACACAGAATACTCATAAGGCAGTGGATGAGCTCTGGAGCCTACAGGGTGTCATACCTAAAGGATATACTCTTGGCACATTCCAGTGAATTCTATAGTAAGACAAGGATGCCTAGCCTCCATGCCATGCTTAATACATGGAGTCCTGGCCAGGCAGGAAATATGTGAAAATGTTAGAAGAGAGAGAACTGGAATTATTTGCAGATAATGGGATCAGCTGCAAAGAAAACTCAACAAAACAAACCAATAAATTATAGAAATAATGAGATGAGTTGAACAGTGCTGAAATTACAAGGTCAGTTCACAAAAATCAAGTGTTTTTCTATATCGGTGACAACCGCTTCGAAAATAAATTGAAAAATAAGGATACCATTCCTAAGAGTGATAAAAACAATAAAGTATTTACAATGTAACAACAAAGTGTTCACAAGATCTTTATTGGGGAACAATGTAAGACTCTATTATGAAAAAAGCATACAAGAAAAAGTAAATGGGATTATATCATATTCAATAATAATTTGACCTAATAGGATAAAGATATAAATTCCCAATAAATTAATTTATAAGTAACCCAATAAGAACTCTGCTGGATTTTTAAAACTTATAAGATCTTTTATTAACTTGATAATTTTAAATCAATAAAAGGATTTGGGGTTAAGTCAATTTTAAAGAGTTCGAAATCAAAAGATTTTTTCCTGCTTGTAAGCAGGTCACAACTGCCAGTATGCCAAGCCATTTATAAAAGTGTTTGTTTCTACTCTGCTGACTTTCTTTTGAGGAACTTGATAAAATCAATCTAAAATTTATATAAAAGAATAACGTCTACTTACAGTAAAGTCAGTTATGAAAAGGAAAGCAAAGAGAATGTCTGAGTATTAGAAAAGTATGTACCTGTACAGGAAGAGGCAAATGGTCCATTGGAGCAGAGCAGAGAGCTCAAAAAGGCCATCTACTATAAGGTGAATTTGGTATTTGATGGAGGCAGCAACAAGGGAAGGGTCATTTATTCAGCTGGTGAGATAAGCAAAAATAGGAAAGTGTAGAGCTGGACTCCAGTTGGTACCACACACCAGTAGAAGGCTCAAATGGATAAAAGGCCTGGACGTGGAAGATTAAACTGTAAAACTGGCCCTGGCCGGTTGGCTCGGTGGTAGAACGTTAGCCCAGTGTGTGAAAGTCCCTGGTTCTATTCCCAGTCAGGGCACACAGAAGAGGTGCCCATTTGTTTCTCCACCCTTTCCGCTCTCCTTCCTCTCTGTCTCTCTCTTCCCCTCCCGCAGTCAACGCTCCATTGGAGCAAAGTTGTCCTTGTCCTGGGCGCTGAGGATGGTTCCATGGCCTCCGCTTCAGACACTAAAAAATGGCCCCAGATGGGCAGAGCATTGCCCCATAGCGGGCTTGCTGGGTGGATGTGGGAGTCTGTCTCTGCCTCCCTTCCTGCCCCATAGCGGGCTTGCTGGGTGGATGTGGGAGTCTGTCTCTGCCTCCCTTCCTCTCACTAAAATAAAATATACAAACACACACACACACACACACACACACACACACACAAACAAAAAACCTGTAAAGCAAAGGGAGGGCTATGTAAGAGGATATCCTTGTAACTTAGGGGTGGGGAAAGATTTCTAAAGTAAACCTTAAAAATCAAAACCACAAGGTAAAAAATTGACATGACACACCAGTATTAAGTATTCTAGTTTAATGAAAGACTACAGAGAGAAGATTAAGAGAGTTGATAGCCTGAAAACAGCTTAATATCTATAATATGTAAATAGCTCTTATAGAACAAGTGTAAGACAGGAAGCCCAGTGGGAAGCTAGCACAGTTCCCCAGGGGGAAAGACCAAATGGCTAACACGTATGTGGAGAGAGGATGGCTCTCACCATCTTGAGAAGATGCAGACTGGAGCCAAGAGGTATCTTTCTCCCATCAGAGTGGTGGAGAGTTGGGAGGATGGGAACTTCATGTAAGGATGGTGGTGTAAGAATGTGAGCTGGTGCATGTGTTCTGGATAGCAGCACAGCATCAGTCATGTGTAAATTCTATGACCCAGCAACCCGACATCTGAGAACAGTTCTTCTGCAAGGACAAGACAATTCATTGTGGCGTTATATGCAGCAGAAGGAAGTTGGAGGCAACCTAGATGATCAGAGATTGGACAGAGATAAGAAAAATATGGTAAATGCATATTATGGAAGTTAAAAACAGCAAAGTTGATATATATACAGGCAATATACTGTTGGGTTAAAAATATGACAAAACCATACCATTTATCTAATTAAAATATACGCACTCCAAAAGCATTGCTTCTTGCTGCACAGTAATAAGCACATATTTGGGACAACATTACACATGTTATAGTGGGTGCCTTTGGTGAAGAGAACGAGAGGAGGGGTGGGAAATGAAGGGAATAGATGAGTGAGGCAGAGAAGTGGCTTCTGTGGGCTGATGAGCATACTGTGCTGAGGGGTGGAAACAGATGGGTTCAGCTTCCTGCTTCGGAGGCCCGACAGGAAAACTGAACATAAAAAGGGAAGTGGGAAGGACTAGGAGGTGACCTACAGGGCTGCACTGGGGCCAGCCTGAGGACTGGCTGAAGAGCCTTCAGACATGTTCTACTGAGTCCTTGGTGCCTAGGTAGACGTGTCTTGGAAGCAGATTTTTAAGGAGCTAAAACTGCCAAGCCATGGGATGGACCAGAGGAGAGAAGCCTGGTACAGAGATCTGTTAGGAGGTTAACATGTAGTGGTTGTGGCTGCTGACCCCCTGCCCCGAGGAGGATACACCATGGGGTGCTGAGCACTCGGAGGAGAGCTGCTGGGAAAGTGTAAAATCCAGGCTGGGAAAAACCAGGGAGGCCACACTTTGCATTGATCAACCTGTGAAGGCTTCCTGGAGGAAGAGGGCTTTCCCTCATGACTGCAGTCAGGCTAGGGTGCCCTCCAGTGGGAACAGTGGGACAGTCCAGGAGAATCTTTTCTAAGGTAGCTCTTCAGCAGGGCAGTGACTCATACAACCTCATGGGCTTTTCTGAGCTACTGAGCTCAGGAATTTGGTTTGCGAAATGGTTTGCACTTCATGTGGTTGTGAAATAACTGGATGAGCTCCTGGAATAAGAAAGGAAAGGTAATTATAAGGGTTTTGGGGCCAAATTTTCTTCCTGTTTGTCTTCTCTAATTCTTCCATCTCTAGCAAGCCTTCTGAGCTGTTGGAGCAGGGAGACTCTGGGGGGCACTGTGTCCCATGGCACCCTCCAGGCTGCTAGCAGCCTCCCTGTCTCGTGGACCAAGTCGGTAGTCCTGGAAGTGCCCCTTAAGTAGAGGTCCGAAGCTGAGTCTCCTGTAAATTCAGCTCACTCGTTTCTTTCCACCTCTTTGAGCACCCCACAACATCAGTCCTGGCCCCCAGCAACCTCACTTAGCTCCTGTTGGTACAGCTGCCTCACATGCCCCCTCCACCTTTCCCCGCCCCCTCTAAGACAGACACCACACTCCTCCTTTTTGGGCCGTCTCACGGGGCTGGGTCTAGGGGCCCCATGTGTGCTTGATGCCCTCTGGGGGCTGTCTTGGTCAGCAGTGTCCCTTTGGAAGCAGTGAGGAGGCTTGGACAGGTTATTCTTCTCCTGTGCGGTCTGAGCAGCAGAAGGAACGGTGACCACTGCTCTGGACACTGTGTATCGCTGGGTGCTGCCAAGAGAGCAGGAGCCCCTTGAGATAGAAAAGTGAGCTGTTGCTGAGCACTGCCCAGACTACAGATTCATGAGTGAAACAAAAGTTAGTGTGTTCTTGTTGTTTTTTGAGAGAGTTTGAGAGAGGCAGGAAGAGAGAGACAGGAACATTTGTTGTAGTGGAACAGCGAGAAACAGACATATTGCCACACACACAATTAAGGAGCCAAATTAAGGAGTCTTTAATTTGAAAGCTGGGACCGCAAGGAGATCTAAGTCGTTCAAATCAATGTGGCCTCAAACACAGTTTGGGGCTAGCTTTTTAAAAATTAAAAAAAAATTTTTTTTGGGGGGGGGCTAGCTTTTAAAGACAAAATTACATACTGATTGAGCAATGGGGAGGAGAGGAAGCATAGCAGTAAAACAAAGCAGTGAAACAAGCTTTCTTACAATGTTTATCTATAGGGTTAATTCAGGGAGAAACATTTTGGGAACACCTGCAACCTTGCAGAACTAAGGCCACAGACTGGGAAATGAGCCTCAAGGACAGGGGTAGGGAGTTTTTTTTTAGAAAAAGTAAGTTTTACTGAAAGTCCCTTTGTTTTAGAGAGAGTAAGTTCTGCCAAAAGTTATTCATGCTAAGAGCCTTTCTTTTCTATATTTCACATTGAGCTGCTCCTGTGTGTGCCCTGACCAGGAAATCCGACCGGCAACTTCCGCGCTCCAGGATGATACTCCAACCAACCCAGCTCTCAGGCCAGGGCTTGATTTTTTTTTTTTCAAGAGGCAGAGAAAGGAAGGGAGAGACAGAGGAGGGGGAAGGGAAGCATTCATTTGTTGTTCCACTCAGCTGTGCATTCATTGGTTCCTTCCCATGTGTGCCCTGACTGCAGATTGAGCCCTCAACCTTGTGTTTCTAGATGACTCTCTTAACTGACTGAGCTAACCAGCCAGGGCCAAAATACTGGTTTTTAAAGCTGCTAAGTTTTGGGGTGGTTTATTACATAGCCAAGTTACCTCTTGGCTGGATTTTATAATTTGCAACCAATCTTAATTATTAGAATCATCTCATTCCAGAATTTAAGAAGTTCTAACCTCATTGTAAAATTTTAGTGTTAAGCTCTGCTCAAACCTCTTCTCTCTCCCACTCCTAAGCCCTCCCCCACCCCCTCCCCGGCTAGCTAGTCTGTTTCTGGTTCTAATGGCTCAGCTCAATGCGGTGGGGTCTTTTCATCATACACTTTCACCTCTTTTTTTGTTGAGATTTTCCAACCTGTGTTGCACCAGGGGAGGCACTGTCAAATAGGGCCCTGCTTAAGTGGCAGCTGGTGGGGGTGTCAGGCTCTGTGGCTACCTCCAAAATTGGTTAGTGGCCCCACAAACCCAATATTTGAAGGTTGATTCCATGAAGTCCCCCAACACTGGTGCTGCCTTGCAATGTTTGACCATATTTTGCCCTCCATGCTGCTGGGCACTTGCCAGACTGTGACTCTTTCAGCTCAGCTTTCCTCCCAGACCGTCTTTGGAGCCTGTGACCATGAGAGGTGGTGGCCAGGTCCAACGTACAGTGCTCTTAGAACTTGGAGGGGGAGGAATAGCTGCCCACCTGAGAATCATCACCTTGACTCTTTTCCTCTCCACCTACATCTAATAAATTGACAAGCCCTTCTGATGCCTCCTGGGTCTTCCTATTTCTTCTCCATTTCTCTAACAATGTCTTAGCTCAGGCCTATGTTCCTTTGCTTTTCAGTTCATGCGATAGCTTGCTGACTGAATCTTCTGTCTTTTTTTTTTTTTTTTTTTAATATTAATATTTTTTTATTAAATTTAATGCAGTGACATTGATAAATCAGGGTACATATGTTGAGAGAAAATATCTCTAGATTATTTTGACATTTGATTGTGCTGTATACCCCTCCCGCAAAGTTAAATTGTCTTCTGTCACCTTCTATCTGGTTTTCTTTGTGCCCCTCCCCTCCCCTAACCCCTCTCTCCTTCTTCACCCCCTCCCCCCTCCCCCAACCCCCCCCCCCCCCGCCCCTGTTGCCATCACATTCTTGTTCATGTCTCTGAGTCTCATTTTTATGTCCCTTCTATGTATGGATTCATCTCAGTTTTTTTTCTGATTTACTTATTTCACTCCGTATAATGTTATCAAGGTCCATCCATGCTATTGTAAATGATCCGATGTCATCATTTCTTATGGCTGAGTAGTATTCCATAGTATATATGTACCAAAGTTTTTTAATCCACTCGTCCTCTGACGGACACTTGGGCTGTTTCCAGATCTTCGCTATTGTGAACAATGCTGCCACAAACATGCGGGTGCATTTCTCCTTTTCGAGCCGTTCTATGGTGTCCTTGGGGTATATTCCTAAAAGTGGGATAGCTGGGTCAAAAGGTGGTTCGATTTTCAGTTTTTTGAGGAATCTCCATACTGTTTTCCACAGTGGCTGCACCAGTCTGCATTCCCACCAGCAGTGCAGGAGGGTCCCCTTTTCTCCACATCCTCGCCAGCACTTATTCTGTGTTGTTTTATTGATAAGCGCCATTCTGACTGATGTAAGGTGATATCTCATTGTGGTTTTAATTTGCATTTCTCTAATGATTAGTGATGTTGAGCATTTTTTCATATGCCTATTGGCCATCTGTATGTCCTCTTTGGAGAAGTGTCTATTCATCTCTTTTGCCCATTTTTGGATTGGGTTGTTTGTCTTCCTGGTGTTGAGTTTTACAAGTTCTTTATAAATTTTGGTTATTAACCCCTTATCAGACATATTGTCAAATATGTTCTCCCATTGTGTAGTTTGTCTTTTTATTCTGTTCTTGTTGTCTTTAGCTGTGCAAAAGCTTTTTAGTTTGATATAGTCCCATTTGTTTATCCTGTCTTTTATTTCACTTCCCCGTGGAGATAAATCAGCAAATATATTGCTCCGAGAGATGTCGGAGAGCTTACTGCCTATGTTTTCTTCTAAGATGCTTATGGTTTCACGGCCTACATTCAAGTCTTTTATCCATTTTGAGTTTATTTTTGTGAGTGGTGTAAGCTGGTGATCTAGTTTCATTTTTTTGCAGGTAGCTGTCCAATTTTCCCAACACCATTTGTTAAAGAGGCTGTCTTTACTCCATTGTATTTCCTTACCTCCTTTGTCAAATATCAGTTGTCCATAGAACTGTGGGTTTATTTCTGGGTTCTCTGTTCTATTCCATTGATCTATATGCCTGTTCTTATGCCAGTACCAGGCTGTTTTGAGTACAATGGCCTTGTAGTATAACTTGATATCAGGAAGTGTGATACCTCCCACTTCATTCTTCTTTTTTAAGATTGCTGAGGCTATTCGTGTCCTTTTTTGGTTCCATATAAATTTTTGGAATATGTGTTCTATATCTTTGAAGTATGTCATTGGTATTTTAATTGGTATTGCATTGAATTTATAAATTGCTTTGGGTAATATAGATATTTTAATGATGTTTATTCTTCCTAACCATGAGCACGGTATATGCTTCCACTTGTTAGTATCTTCCTTGATTTCTTTTATCAATGTTTTGTAATTTTCCGAGTACAAGTCTTTAGTCTCCTTGGTTAAGTTTACTCCTAGGTACTTTATTTTTTTGGTTGTAATTGTGAAGGGGATTGTTTCCTTAATTTCTCTTTCTGACTGTTCATTGTTGGTGTATAAAAATGCTTCTGATTTCTGAGTATTGATTTTATATCCTGCCACTTTGCTGAATTTATTTATCAGGTCCAGTAGTTTTTTGACTGAGACTTTAGGGTTTTCTATATACAATATCATATCATCTGCAAATAATGATAGTTTTACTTCTTCTTTTCCAACTTGAATGCCTTTTATTTCTTCTTCTTGTCTGATTGCTGTGGCTAGGACTTCCAGGACTATGTTAAATAAGAGTGGTGAAAGGGGGCACCCCTGCCTTGTTCCTGATCTTAAGGGTATTGCTTTTAATTTTTGCCCATTGAGTATGATGTTGGCTGTGGGTTTCTCATAGATGGCTTTTATCATGTTGAGGTATGTTCCCTGTATTCCCACTTTGCTGAGAGTTTTGATCATGAATGGGTGCTGGATTTTATCAAATGCTTTTTCTGCATCTATTGAAATTATCATATGGTTTTTCTCCTTCTTTTTGTTTATGTGATGAATCACATTGATTGATTTACGAATATTGTACCAGCCTTGCCTCCCCAGAATAAATCCCACTTGATCATGGTGTATGATTTTTTCCATATATTGTTGGATCCGGTTTGCTAATATTTTGTTGAGGATTTTAGCATCTATATTCATCAGAGATATTGGCCTATAATTTTCTTTCTTTGTGTGGTCTTTGCCTGGTTTTGGAATCAGAATTATGCTCGCCTCATAAAAGGAGTTTGGAAGTCTTCCTTCCTCTTGAATTTTTTGAAATAGTTTGAGAAGGATAGGAGTTAGTTCTTCTTTGAATATTTGGTAGAATTCCGTTGTGAAGCCATCGGGCCCCGGACTTTTCTTTGTTGGGAGTTTTTTGATAACTGTTTCGATCTCCTTTGGTGTAATTGGTCTGTTTAAGTTTTCTGATTCTTCCAGATTGATTTTTGGAAGATTGTACGTTTCAAGGAATTTGTCCATTTCATCTAGGTTGTCTAGTTTTTTGGCATACAGTTCTTCATAGTATTTTCTTACAATATTTTGTATTTCTGTTGTGTCAGTTGTTATTTCTCCTCTCTCATTTCTAATTTTATTTATTTGAGTCCTCTCTCTCTTTTTCTTGGTGAGTCTACTTAAAGGTGCATCAATCTTGTTTACCTTTTCAAAGAACCAGCTCCTAGTTTCATTGATCTTCTGTATTGTTTCTTTAGCCTCTATGTCATTTATTTCTGCTCTGATCTTTATTATTTCCTTCCTTCTACTACATTTGGGCTTTACTTGCTGTTCTTTTTCTAATTCTTTTAGATGCAGGGTTAAGTTGTTTATTTGAGCTTTTTCTAGCTTCTGAAAGTGTGCCTGTAGTGCTATGAACTTCCCTCTCAGCACTGCTTTTGCTGTGTCCCATAAATTTTGAGTTGTTGTATGCTCATTGTCATTCGTTTCTAGGAATTTCTTTATTTCTTCTTTGATCTCATTCTTAATCCATTCATTATTTAACACCCTGCTATTTAGTTTCCATGTGTTTGAGAATTTTTGAGCTTTTCTGCTGTGATTCATTTCTAGTTTCATGCCGTTGTGATCGGAGAAAGTGCTTGATATGATTTCAGTCTTCTTAAATTTGTTGAGAGCACTTTTGTGCCCTAACATGTGGTCTATCCTAGAGAATGTACCATGAGCACTTGAAAAGAATGTATATTCTGCTGCTTTAGGGTGAAAGGTTCTGAAGATATCTATTAAATCGAGTTGATCTAGTGTTTCCAATAAGTCTGCTGTTTCTTTGTTAATTTTCTTTCTTGAGGATCTATCTAGTGATGTTAGTGGGGTATTGAAATCCCCTACTATTATAGTATTGCTGTTGATCTCGCCCTTTAAATCCATCAAAGTCTGTTTTATATATTTGGGTGCTCCTATATTAGGTGCATAGATATTTATAATAGTTATATCTTCCTGTTGGATTACTCCCTTTATCATTATGTAGTGGCCTTCTTTATCTCTTACTATATCCTTTGTTTTAAAGTCCAATTTGTCTGATATAAGTATTGCTACCCCAGCTTTTTTTTCATTTCCGTTTGCATGAAACATTTTTTTCCATCCTTTTACCTTCAATCTGTGTGTGTCTTTTGTTCTAAGGTGTGTCTCTTGTAGACAACATATGTATGGGTCCTGTTTTCTTATCCATGCAGCTACCCTATGTCTTTTGATTGGATCATTTAATCCATTTACATTTAAGGTTATTATTGATATGTAGTTGTTTATTGCCATTTTCTTCTTTAAAGGTGTATTCCTTTTTCTTTTTTTTTTTCTGTATTCTTTTCCCACTTTATCTGTTTACACCAGGCCCCTTAATATTTCCTGCAGCATTGGTTTGGTTGTAATGAATTCCTTGAGTTGTTTTTTGTCTGGGAAGCTTTTTATTTCTCCTTCAATTTTAAACGATAGCCTTGCTGGATAAAGTAGTCTTGGTTGTAGGTTCTTGTTCTGCATTACTTTGAATATTTCTTGCCATTCCCTTCTGGCCTCAAGTGTTTCTGTTGAGAAGTCAGATGTCATCCTTATGGGGGCTCCTTTGTAGGTGATAACTTTTTTTTCTCTTGCAGCTTTTAATATTTTCTCTTTATCGCTTAGCTTTGGTATTTTAATTATGATGTGTCTTGGTGTAGGTTTCTTTGGGTTTCTCTTTAATGGAGTCCTCTGTGCTTCTTGGATTTGTGAGAGTTTCTCTTGCATTAATTTAGGGAAGTTTTCAGCTATGATATGATTGAACAAAGTCTCTATCCCTTGTTCTTTTTCTTCTTCTTCAGGAACCCCTATGATGCGGATGTTGTTTCTCTTCATGTTGTCACAGAGCTCTCTAAGAGTTTCCTCTGACTTTTTGAGTCTTTTTTCTCTTTTCTTCTCTGCTTTCATGCCTTCATTCCAGTTGTCTTCTAACTCGCTGATTCGATCCTCTGCTCTATCTATCCTGTTTTTAATTCCTTCCATTGTGGTCTTTATTTCTGATATTGTATTTGTCGTCTCCAACTGATTCTTTTTTATACTTGCTATTTCTTTATTTAGGTTTTCAAACTCCCCCTCCATTGTTGTTCTAAGATCCCTAAGCATCCTTACAATCATTATTTTGAACTCTGCATCTGGAAGTTTGATTATTTCCATATCACTCAGTTCATCTCTCGAAAGTGTCTCTTGTGGTTTCATTTGGATTGCACTCCTTTGTTTTCTCATCTTCTTCTTCTTTTTTTTTTTATTTGTAGAGTTGATTGAGTCTAGGCTTGGTGTTGTCTGCCTCCAGTTTTCAGTTGTGTTATTTTTAGGTCTTCGTGGGTTGGTATCAGCTATTATTTGTAATCCACTTTCGGATTTGGGCAGCTTTGAAGTCTTGATTTGTTTGTTTTCTTAACAGGTGATAGTCTTGTTAACTGATCTCAGCAGGGGGCTTCCTTGAAACTGTATCCAGGAATGCTGTGGGTGTAACCTGAGACGCTGAAGGTCTCTTCCTCCAACTAATCTCACTGGGGGCAGGGTTTTTTCTCTCAGCTTCAGTAGGGGGAGGTGTATCTCAGATCTCCATGGAGACCTGAGTTACTGCCCCTCCTCCCCACTTCTTGTTTTCAGCTGTGTCTTGTTGTGCTGATTGGAGCTGGATAGATGTCTGGAGATCTCTGATCCGGAAGCACTTCAGCTCTGTTTTGTGAAAGGTTCAGTCCCTCCCCCAGCTATGGCCGCCTCCAGCACGAATGAGTCAGCTTTTTTATTTTGTTTCTTGCATACCTTAGCCCCTCACAGTCTGTCTCTCTCCCTGTCTTTTCCACTTGGGAGATAAGCTGGTCTTTTCAACCCACCTTGCTCCCTGGTCGCCAGGTAAGTGGCTGTGAGCAGTAGTTTCTGCTCTTTTTCCTCTGTGAAATCCTCTCTGGGCTCTCAGCCTCACCCCCCTCCTTCCCTTCCTGTAAGCAGAGGAGATTCAGGCACTCCTTACCAGGATTATTGTGGCTTCCTCTTTGCTCCTTGGTTTTTGAGAGCTGTTCTTGCAGTTCAGTGTTGGTTTTTCATGCTGATTTTTTGTAAATTGATTTGTATTCCAGTTTGGTGTTGAGAGCTGGGTGTCTGTGCATCCGCCTACTCTGCTGCCATCTTCTCTCCAATCAATCTTCTGTCTTTTGTTGTATTCCCATAATTTGTTTTTCATCCCACTACAGTACTTAGTTGATTTGGTCATACACATTCCATCCATCCATCCATCCATCCATCCACCCATCCATCCACCCACCCATCCATCCATTCATCATCATCCATCCCAACGCAACCACCTCTGTATGTCACTGTTAGAGGAACATTCATCCACTGCTGATGGGACAAAGTCCCTCCTGGAAGGGGCACACAGTCTTGGCCCTGCCCATGTTTCTAATCTCACTTCTTGTCACTTTTCAGGAAATGCCCTGTGCTCCACTCACGCTTAATTAGCTGTTCTGACCCTGAATGGTCATTCTTGCTCTAGCCTCCATACCTTTACGCATGCTATCTCCGGGTTTGAGAACTCAAGAGTGGGCTCAGGGCCTATTTTCTTTTCACAGAGTCAGGTGTCTTTGCACATGTCTGTTCTCACACTGCAGATCAGTGGTTTTCAACCTTATTTATCTCACAGCACACATAAACTAATTACTAAAATTCTGTGGCACACCAAAATATATATAATTTTTTTGTTGACCTAACAAAAAATAGGTATAATTTTGATTGATTTACCAAAAAAAAAAAAAAAAAAAAAAAAGTAATCACCTAACCTTTTTGCTCCAAAGTGACTTCAAAAAATCAGGTGCCTATACTTGTATATAAGGATTTCTGGTACCAAGAATCAACCAATCAGACACAACCATATGGTGCAACATGACCAATAAAGGCACCACTACTGTATGACCTATATATCAGGTCTACTGGAAAGTTCTGTTTCTATCACGACAAGTTTTGATATGTAAGCACGTTTATTTGGCGCATGTGTGCCTCTCTATTTTTATCACTTAATGTATACATACTGATGTAGTAAATTAACTAAAACAAAGTTGATTCACGTTAGTCTTATGTGTGAAGTGATAGTGTACCCATGGCTACTGATAAAGTTCATTTACGCCACTGTAATTTTTATGAATTTGAACAAAGAAGAAATGCTACAGAAGCATGTAGAAATTTATTGAAAGTGTTTGGTGAAGGTACAGTTTCTGATAGGACATGCAGAAGATGGTTCGAAAAATTCGAAACAGGTGATTTCGACCTTTCTGATAAACCACGTTCTGGGCGACCATCTTTGATCGATGATGATGTTGTTAAGACCACGTTGAAGCAAGATCCTTTTCTGACAACATCGGAGATCACAGAAAGGCTTAATTCAGCTCAGCAAACCATTTCGGACCATATTCGGAAGATAGGATTGGTGTGGAAATATTCAAGATGGGTGCCACATGAATTAAGTCAGAAGAATTTGGATGATCAAGTCATCATATGCACATCTCTGCTTGCTCGAAACAAAATAGAGCCCTTCTTGAACCGGATAATAACTGGGGATGAAAAGTGGATTGCCTATGAAAACATTGTAAGGAAAAGGGCATATTGTGAACCTGGAAAACCTAGCCCTTCCACCTCTAAACCAAATTTGACTCTGAATAAGAGAATGTTGTGTATATGGTGGGACATTCGAGGACCAATACATTATGAGCTTTTAAAACCAAACGAAAAGCTCAATTCGGAGAAGTATTGTCAGCAATTGGTTAATTTAAAGACAGCAGTCCAAGAAAAGAGGCCGGCAATGTTCAATAGGAAGAACATCATACTGCATCATGATAATACCAGGCCACATGCTGCTTTGGGGACTTGTCAAAAAATTGCAGAACTAGGCTGGGAAATTCTGTCACATCCACCATATTCCCCGGACTTAGCACCCTCCGACTATCACTTGTTCTTGTCCTTACAAAATTTTTATTTTTTTATTTTTTATTTTATTTTATTTTTCTGAAGCTGGAAACAGGGAGAGACAGTCAGACAGACTCCCGCATGTGCCCGACCAGGATCCACCCGGCACGCCCACTATGGGGCGACGCTCTGCCCACCAGGAGGCGATGCTCTGCCCATCCTGGGTGTCGCCATGTTGCGACCAGAGCCACTCTAGTGCCTGAGGCTGCGGGAGGGGAAGAGAGAGACAGAGAGGAAAGCGCAGCGGAGGGGTGGAGAAGCAAATGGGCGCTTCTCCTGTGTGCCCTGGCCGGGAATCGAACCCGGGTCCTCCACACGCTAGGCCGATGCTCTACTGCTGAGCCAACCGGCCAGGGCTGTCCTTACAAAATTTTTTGAAGGGCAAAAAATTCAAAATGAAGAAGATATCAAACAAGCACTGGTTCAATTTTTCACATCAAAAGATAAAACATTTTTCAAAAATGGGATATACAAATTGCCCTCACGCTGGCAAGAAATCATTAATAATAATGGCAATTATATTATTATTATTTAATAAAGTTTATTGATGGTAAGAAAAATTTGTATTTTGTTTTATTCCAAAAACGGACAGAACTTTCCAGTAGACTGTATATTTATGGTTCAAGGCAGGGCATTTACATGGGACAGCTACTGTGTTGGCTGTTGTAACTTTTTTATCTGATAATCTAAGGGAAAAGAGGTCAGTGCTCCTTACTATCAGGTATTGCATATTTTAAAAATTCTTGTGGCACCTGGTTGAACATCGCTGCTGTGTGGATGTTTGATTTTCCATTGTGACCAATAGGCTGTGAGCTGAGGACAGGGAACGGTTCTTGCACATCTAGTGTAATTGTAATGCACAACACCCAGACACTTGATAAGTAATTGTGAATTGAATGGATGAATGCATGAGGCCAAGCCAAGGAAGGACTCACAGATGAAGAGGGAGAATGGGTTTTTGGTGACCACCATGCTCTCTAAGCCACAGAGCACTGCTTGTGTGGCCGTAATACCCTTGCCAGACACGCTCAGGGGTTTGGGAAAGGCTTCTTGACAAACAGGAATGCTGGGCAGGGCCACCTCAGCCAGTGTGAATGGGTTCACTGGTGCTGTGTTCTCTGTTGACAAGGTCTCCCACGCTCTGTGCAGCTCAAAAATCTGGCTGGGAACTGCCAACTCTCCTTCAGGAGTTGAGCACAGCAGAAGGTTCAAGCTGGGAGCTTCCCTTCTGGAATTTTATTTTGTGAAGACAACTCCATCATGTTGATGATATCAGTAAGAAGTCTAAGAATCCATTTGGTAAAGCAGGAGACCGTTGCAAGGTAGGAGATAGAGGTCAGGGCCATGACTGCAAGGCCACATCTCTGTACCACGCTAAAGGCCTTGGGTTCAATAACATTCCATTCCATAGGGGCTGACAGACCTTATAAAAATGATGGGGAATGACTGTCAGAAATGTGGGTACTTGGGGAACAAAAGCAGGCCCTGAAGTTGGAGAGATGGTGACCTCCTGATGGTCACACCTGGGAAAAGAGCACTTTGGGAAATGATAAAATGGCTCACATGATATATGGAGGACAATTCAGAAGCAAGTTGTTTCAGGATGGTAAGTGCTTATGGGGGAAAATGCAATCAGAGCTGGGACCTCCCATCTCCTCATCAGGATGAGTCTGTGTAGACAGAAACGTGTAGCATAGTAGGTAACTAAGCAGATTTCCAAACAATAGCAGGAAATTTACCTGGATAATTTACCTGCAGATCAAAGTGGATCCTGGAGAGTTAATCACTCTCCAGCTCTCCCTATGTGCCTTCCGGACCCCACCCCCACAACCAATGAACTAATTCAGCAGAGAGCCTATCAAGAATGAAACTAACTCTGTACAGTGTTCCTCTGCATGGGGGCTGTACCAAAAAAGAACTGTTCTCACAGTCACATAGTTCTGCTAGGCTCTGCCATGTCTGAGTTGGCAGAGTGAATGTACTAAGACTCTCAGAAAAGAAGATTAAAAGAGATTGTATAGGCCCATGTCTGATGCTGAGAATTGATTAAATGGTATCTACCCACCTACCTATCTACTTACCTACCTACCTACCTAACTACCTACCTCCCTACCTCCCTAACTCCCTCCCTCCCTACATCTCTACCTACCTACCTACCTACCTCCCACCTCCCTCTCTACCTACCTCTCTATCTACCTACCTCCTAACTACCTACCTCTCTACCTACCTACATATCTACCTACCCACCTAACTCCCTACCTAGCTACCTTCCTACCTTCTCTCTACCTACCTACCTACCTACCTACCTACCTACCTACCTACCTACCTACTTATGTACCTCTCTACCTACCTCCCTCCCTACCTCTCTACCTATCTACCTACCTACCTACTTACCTATCTACCTACCTACTCATCTCTCTACCTACCTACCTACCTACCTACTTATTTACCTTTCTACCTACTTACCTATCTACCTCTCTATCTACTTTTCTACCTACCTACCTACCTATCTACCTACCTATCTAGCTACCTCTCTACCTACCTACCTACCTACTTATCTTTCTCTCCACCTATCTATCTAGTGTACTTAACATGCGCCCAGTTAATGATCGCCTCTGCAAAGGAGATCTTATGGTTTCCTTAGGAAATATGTGGGTCATCTGGTTTGATCCTGGCATGTATCATTGTGAACACTGGGGACCAGAAGGGGTAGGTGCCTTGTACTGAGTTGCAGATTCAGCAGAGCAGGATAAGCATTAGGGGTACTCTCTTGGCATTTTCTTCACTGCTTTACTGTTTTACTTTGTTGTGGAGACAAGTTCAACCCACAAGAAAGTGTGGAGGCATCATTATCCCCTTCCCTTTTCTCACATCCCAAATCTAATCTGTCAAGAAATCCATTTTCAAACCTCTCTTTGAATTTCATCCAAAGCTAGCCACCTTTCAAACTGTCCAAGGCTTCCTTCCTGGTATGAGAATCCATTATCTCCCTGGAATTTCTTCAAGACCCTCCTGACCTTACTCTTTCCTTTCACCACGGCCTCTTTTGTACTCTGTTTTCTGGGCAGCCATCACATCGCTGTGATCATTTAGCATGTCAGATCATGTCCACCATTTGCATGGAGCTCCCCGATGCTCCACACTGCACTGAGGGAGAGCTCAAGTCCTCGCATGGCCTGCTGGCCCTCCTTGGTTGGAGTGGAGCTCCTCCCTTCCTCCATCTCCCGAATTCACCTGCTCCCCTTATTTGAACCACAGGGGCATCCTAGCTCCTGGTGGGAACATACCAAGCTTGTTCCCACCTTGGGCCTTTGTGCACTGGCCCTTTCCTCTGCCCACATGGCTCATTCCCTTATCTCCTAAAAGTCTTTGTTCAATGTCACTTTCTCAGTGCAGCCCCTCGGACCACCCTGTTATAGTTGGACCTCACCTTTATCCCAGCTCTCCTGAGTTTCCTTATCCTGTTCAATTGCTTCTTTCCATCGCCCTTATCACCATCTAACATATAACCCGTTCAAGTTGATTGTCAATGCCTCACACAAAGGTGTACATCTTTGTTTTATTCACTGATGCATCCCAAGCTCACTGAATGATGCCTGGCAAATAATCGGTACTAAATACACATTGCATTAAAGAGAGAAACAGAGAGCAGTGGGAGGCAGGTCCCTTCTAGAGCATCAGTTTTGAATTCAGTTTCTATTTTGCTGGCCTTGTTCAGTGTGTCTACCATGGAGGAACTCTCTCGCCTTCTGGCACACTCACCTCTTCCCTACAATGAGGCCTGCTTGGGAGTTGTGATTCTGAGGCAGCTGTGTGGCCACAAGAACAAGAGACTGGAGTTAATTTGTTTCCACAGGAGTTCAGTTTATAAAGTGTCTTCGCAGCTCATATTCTGGACTTGGCTCGTCTTTGGAGCTTGTCCTCAGATGCAGAAAAAGACCTTCATCTCAGACCCACACTCCTGGGGTGGCACCTGCACCTGCTCCTTCTGAATTTTTCCCTACACTTCCCACATGCAGTGTGCATGATGGATTTGTGTGTGTGTGTATGAGAGAGAGAAAGAGAGAGAGAGAGAGACCAGAAATTCTCCCCATTTGCTCTTGTTCCATTTGGCTCTTTTTTTATGCCCCCTCCCAGAGCTTTTTTCTTGTAGGGGGCCATTCTGAAAGATTCTTTCTTGTTCTTGTCTTGGTGCATAGACAAGAGAGCTTTACTCAAGGGCCTGGGGAGTTGGGGGCTTTGGCATAATCACAGCGGGGGCTGCCAGCGCACTCTTTCAGCATGCCTTACTCTCCTAATTGATTTGCATTTCCCTCCAGCTCCTCCTGGTGTGACAAGGAGGCATCCCGTAAGAGGAAGGTGGGAGGCCAGGGTGAGCAGCGCTGGCTTTGCAAGGGATCTCAAGAATGGGTGATTTCTCTGGTTGTAAGGCTGGCATCTCTGACTCAGTTCTCTCTGCCCAAGCTCACCATCTTCTAGGACCTGCCTTAGGTCTGCCTCTTTCATGACCCTTCGCTGTCATGTGTGGCCTTCTCAGAAACCAGTTGTCTTCCTCTCTTGTCATGGATCTTTTTTGCCCTTGTCTGGTTTCCGCATATGAGACCCAGTTTCCTCAAAGGCAAACTCTGCCCACCCAGCTTGATTTCCTTCAGCATCTAAATTAAGGCTTTGTTCTGGTGGGGCCTCAGCATTTGCCTGTGGAAGAAGGCAACTTCTCCCGGCTAGCTCCTGTGCCTGGCACATTATGGAAGGTCAACTAATATTTGTAGATTAGATGAAGAATCTATGGGTCACTTCCTTCTAGTGGCTAGTCTATTCAACTAAAGCAATGCTTCCTGAAGACCTAACATGTGCTAGTTGCCATGAAGATATAAGTGTAGATAAGACATGATTTCTGAATCCAGGAGTAGTACCAACTGCAATGACTCTACTATAAAATGGAATGTAGTTCAGAGCAGTAACAGGGAAAGGGAGTGAGCCAGGCAGCTTTGAAGTCTTGGAAGGGAGACATGGGACCTTCCTGGAGATAGAGCTGGTAAGACCTTGGGAGGATATGGGACCTTTCAAGTCTCAAGAATGTGCTGGCCAACCCTTTGCTTGCCTACGTGGGATAATGATCTGCTCAGAAGGCTGGAGGGGAATTAGGGCTGAATAGATATGTCTAGGCCTGTGGGGTTGAACAGGCAGGGGGCAGGTTTATTGGGATTCATGGTCTCCTTGATATGCTATTAAAGGTGGCAAGTTTCAGCTTTTCTTCTCAATTTTTCCCTGGGGGTGATTCCCATGCTCATAAATGGCACTAACAACTTTCTCCTGCCTTTCATGTTGTCAAGAGGCATGTTGTCTGCCCTATAAAAGGCAGGGGCACTAACAGGTGTCTGGCCGTGAGACCTGGTGTCCTTCAGGCCCCTCCACTTTGGCTGGCACTGCCTGCAGAGCAGAGGCATGGTGAGTCGTTCCTACCACATCAGCCCTGGCTACAGGGTCAGGAATTTTAGCTCCTGCTCTGCCATCATGCCTAAACCTGGGGCTCACAGCTTTGCCAGTACCATGGCCTACCATGGGGGCAGTTCTGCGGGGCCGGGCTACAGGCACCTTGGGGGCTTTGGCAGCCGGAGCCTGTGTGCAGTGGGGTCCCCACAGATCGCAGTGAGTTGGATGGGCCCCCTACGCAGTAGGGGAAGCTTTGGCTACAGGGCAGGGAGCCTTTGTACACCCAGCCCGCCCTGCATCACCACTGTAACAGTCAACGAAAGCCTCCTTGCACCCCTCAACCTGGAGATCGACCCCAACGCGCAGTGCGTGAAGCATGAGGAGAAGGAGCAGATCAAGGGTCTTAACAACAAGTTTGCTGCCTTCATCAACAAGGTGGGTCTGTGCGTTGTCCCCTGGGGCAGTGGCTTAGGAAGGGACAAGACTCTAGGAACCCAATAGCTGGCTGGGCTCAAATTCTCGGAATCTCATCTCTGCTACCAATGAGCATATGATCTCAAGAACATGACTGAATCAAATCAGGGATTTGGTTTTTAAATGTTGCTATGAGAGTCAAAGTTGCAATAATGGATGTGAAACCACTGGCTAGCATAGGAAGGTTTATTGTTACTGCCTACCCTGTCCAGCAAGAGCTGAATGTGTGTCTGGAGCCCCATCCTCTGGATCTCAGCCATCACACAGTGAGGAGGGTGGGCGGGTTGGCGTCGCTGCTGAGGCTGGTGTCTGACCCTGCTCCTGGAAAACATGCTGCTGTCTCCACACAGAGAGGGGCCAGAAGCTCCCACCCATTCCCTCCTGGCAGGGACATCTAGGAAGGCTGTGAATTCTCAGGACGTCTGCTTCAGGTCCCCTCTCCCACCCAACACTTATATAGAATAAAGAGAGTGAGTTGAGAAACTTAGAGGAAAACAGAGGAGCTATTGAATTGGATTTTCTCCATGCTGCAGTTTCAGAGCTCTCCTTGTGGTTGGATATTCAGCTCTGGTTTCTTTTGACCCAGTGATAAGCCTGCAATCTGATCTTTGGGGGAGGACAGCCACTGGAATTTAAGGAGGGAAGGCTCATGTTCCAGGGCTGAGTGGTGGGTGTGCACACCTACACTGAAAAAGTGCACACTGGGTGATGTGGGTGGGAACTTTGCACTCAAACATCACCATCAAAAACAGGCATATCTGAAAGTGAAGGTGTAGTGCACCCAGTGGTGGGATTCAAATAATTTAACAACCGGTTCTCTGCCCTAATGACTGTTTTAAGTATAAAAATACAATACAGGGGTCCTCAGGTTACGACAGTCTTGACGTATGACATTTCGAGTTTACAAGCTCACTCCCATAAAAACTTAAAAAAAATTGAGCATTTTGGCTTACATCCTTAGCATCGTACTTTTTTTTACACTTATTTTTTATCTTTTTTTTTTTGACAGAGACAGAGAAAGACAGAGAGAGGAACAGATAAGGACAGACGAATAGGAAGGGAGAGAGATAAGAAGCATCAATTCTTTGTTGTGGCTCCTTAGTCTCCTTAGTTATTCATTGATTGCTTTCTCATATGTGCCTTGGCTGGGGGCTAGAGCAGAGCGAGTGAACCCTTGCTCAAGCCAGCAACCTTTGGGCTCAAGCCAGCCACGATGGGGTCATGTCTGTGATCCCATGCTCAAGCCAGTGACCTCAGGGTTTTGAACCTGGGTCCTCTGAGTTCTAGTCCGATGCTCTATCCACTGCGCCACCACCTGGTCAGGCTATATTTTGTCATTTTTTTTTCTGTTATTACAGTACAGTGTACAATCCAGTATATTTATGTCCTTTTCCTTTTTCTGTGGCTTAGCTGTGTTTTTACGTTCTAGATTATGACTTTACAACTGTGTTAGGATAGGTGAGTGTGTTTCAGCTTACACCAAAATTTGGGTTACGTCACCATTGTAGGAACAGAACTGTGTCATAGTCCAAGGACCCACCCCTGTATACTGAAAGGTAGTTTATTACCCTATTTCCCCATGTATAAGACGCAACTTAATTTCGGGGCCCAAAATTGAAAAAAAAATGTATTATATAAAGTTATTGAATTCAAGTTTTTTTTGTTTTGTTGTTGTATTTTTCTGAAGTTGGAAACGGGGAGGCAGTCAGACAGACTCCCGCATGCACCCGACCAGGATACACCTGGTATGCCCACCAGGGGGCGATGCTCTGCCCAACTGGGGCGTTGCTCTGTTGCAACCAGAGCCATTCTTGCGCCTGAGGCAGAGGCCACAGAGCCATCCTCAGTTCCTGGGCCGACTTTGCTCCAATGGAGCCTTGGCTGTGGGAGGGGAAGAGAGAGACAGAGGAAGGAGAGGGGGAGAGGTGGAGAAGCAGATGGGCGCTTCTCCTGTGTGCCCTGGCTGGGAATCGAACCCGGGACTTCCGCACGCCAGGCCAACACTCTACCACTGAGCCAACTGGCCAGGGTCAAGTTTTATTCATCACAAAATTCACACAACTCCTCATCCGTGCAAAAAAGTGGGAAATGCAAGTAAAAAATCTACAATCACTGTATAAGACACACCTTTTTCCAAAAAATTTGTGGTCTAAAAACTTGGTGTGTCTTATACACTGATTGTTGTTATTTTTACTTACATTTCCTGCTTTTTCACACTTGTTTTTGCACTCATTGTTGAAGACAGTGATTCGTCATCAGACACAGATGAGGACAAGCTAATGAATGGATGGGAGTTTTGACAGTGATGAGGAGTTGTGTGAATTTTATGATGAATAAAACTTGAGTTCAATTACTTTATTTAATAATTTTTTTCAAATTTCAGGCCTCAAAATTAAGGTGCATTTTATACATAAGGAAGCACAGTAATACTTAAATAAGAACAATAAAAGAGGTACACAAAACTAGATTATGTTATAAGAAGAGTTCTAAAATATTAATGAAAAATATTAAATAATACTTGAAAAAAACCAATAAAACTATTATTTAAGGTATTTCCATATTGCTTCTTGATTGGCATCCTCACTTGCAATTTTTTTCACCTGTGAATACAATGAACATTGCTATGGACTTAAAATATGCTATTGCGCAAATGAACATTAAAAAAAAAAAAGTAAGGAATGTAAAATTGTGATTTCCACATTGGGTGGCTGCCCAG
Organism: Saccopteryx bilineata; assembly: GCF_036850765.1. Classification (NCBI taxonomy): domain Eukaryota; kingdom Metazoa; phylum Chordata; class Mammalia; order Chiroptera; family Emballonuridae; genus Saccopteryx; species Saccopteryx bilineata. Next base: position 128,464,883 of record NC_089490.1, read on the forward strand.
GCACCCACCTTAGAGAGAACTCTGATTACAAGGGTCATTTTAACAACCGGTTCACCAAACTCAACAAAAAATTAGGTATCAGTTCTGCCAAACCGGTGCGAACTGGCTGAATCCCACCACTGTATGCACCCATTCTTAGCAGGCTACTGGCTGTCCAAACCACTCTTCCCTTCTGTTGGCAGAAAGAACCTGACCCTAAGATCATACAGATTATTTGCTGTATAAGGACAACCTCCAAGACAAGAGATGGAGAGGTTGAAGGCCAGCCATTGTTCTGCTCACCAGGCTGTGTGCCCTAGCAGGGTGCTGCATCTGCCTGGAGCGGCACCTTTTTCTAATTTGCTCAAAGGCATGGAGAAAACCCTGAACGTGCAGACTCAAAGGGATCTTTGCATGTGGCCTTTTGGGTATCGCCCAGGTATATTGCGCTTTCTGTTGGGATGGATCATTCCCTCCTCTGGGGATGCTGACAGCCACTTGTCTCCTTCCAACATTCTTCCTTCAGGATGAACTTCAAGTGTGCAAAGTGCATCACTGTGGTGGGTCTAAACCAGTAGAGCTGGCTGGTCAGAGAGCTGCTGTCACGACCTGGCAACCCAAGGCAGATGCCTTTTGGATAATGAGGGTTTTGGTTCCTATTCCCACAAGTGTGGACTATCTTTTTTTTTTTTTTTAAATTTACAGTGACAGAGAGAGAGTCAGAGAGAGGGATAGATAGGGACAGACAGACAGGAATGGAGAGAGATGAGAAGCATCAATTATTAGTTTTTCGTTGTGAACCCTTAGTTGTTCATTGATTGCTTTCTCATATGTGCCTTGACCAGGGGCTACAGCAGAGTGAGTGACCCCTTGCTCAAGCCAGCGACTTTGGATCCAAGCTGGTGAGCTTTGCTCAAACCAGATGAGCCCGGGGTGAGCTGGCGACCTTGGGGTCTCGAACCTGGGCCCTCTGCATCCCAGTCCGATGTTCTATCCACTGCGCAATTAGGGAAGTGTGGACTATTGAGAGTTGCTTTATACCAGGCTTGTCCTCCCAGAGTTTAGAGTTTGAGAGGAGATCCTAGTTGAGGGTTGGCAGCTGCATGTCTGGTGAATGAAGCCAAACTGGGAGGTGTGCTACAGGGGAAGCTGCCGCCACTCACCTCCAGACACAGGCCCGGCACTGCCTGACTATCTGTTTGTCAAGGTCAGGGAAATCCAGATTCTTGCCTGAAGTTGCTCAATTATTGGCAATTGATCAGATTTTTATAAAAGAATGTGTAGCCAAATAAAACATGCCTGTGAGCCAGAGAGGGCCAGGGGATCACCCATGTCAATTGCTGATGTGTTCCCAGTGCCTCAGTTTACAATAAGGCTCAGAGAGAACGAAGGGCAGTGGCTTGGTTGGTGGCAGTGAGAGATCTTCTAACCTGTGGTCCAAGGTTCTCCCTCCTGGGCTTCTGCAACTTAGAGTCAGAATGATGTTGGGTGCATTTTAAAATCACTGTCATAAAAATGCCCACAAACTTAAAACAGCAGTTTAAAACATTAATTTATCTCATAAGTCTAGAACCAAGCTGTCAGCAGGGCTGCATTTCTTTCTGGAGGTCCTTGGGGAGCCCTGTTTCCAGGGACATTCATGTTTTTGGCAGAACTGAGTTCCATGTGATTGTGGGACTGAGGCCTCTGCTCCCTTGCTGGCTGGTTGACGGCGGGGTGGTTCTCAGTTTCTAGAGGCTGCCTGCATTCCTTGACTCATGGCCCCTTCTGCATCTTCAGAGCTGGTGATAGTGGTTGAGTGCTCCTTGCTTCTCATATTTGAAATCTCTGCTCTGACTCCTTCTGGGCTTCTTTCTCATTCTTCTGCCTCCTTTTCTACTTTGAAAGGTGACTGCTATGAGATCCATCCGGACAGTTTAAGATGACCTCCTGATCCTCAGGTCCTGAACCTTAATTCCATCTGCAGACTCCCTCTTGCCATGTAATGCAACGCACTCACAGGTCCCAGGGATTAAGATGTGGCCATCTTTGAGGGGTCATTTTTGAACTACCACACGTGGTCTGTGGTATTTTTCAGAATCAGATGTTATTTCATTCTGTGCAGGTTAAACAAATTATAAATAAATTGTGTGTTCTTTCTGAGAGATGGAGATGGGGTGAGGGGAAGTTACTTGGGAAACAATTGTGAACTTTGCTTTCAGACTTTGTAAATGATTTGGTCTTTGGGGAAAGGTCACAAACTGTTGCAGATCAAAGGTCATCCCCAAAGGCAGAGACAGTTCTGGGGGACATGTCACCTCCTTAGAGGTCCTCACCTGCCCACTGAGTCTCTTTCTCCATCCCTTGGTGGCAGGTGCGCTTCCTGGAGCAGCAGAACAAGCTGCTGGAGACCAAGTGGCAGTTCTACCAGAACCGCAAGTGCTGCGAGAGGAACCTGGAGCCCCTGTTCAATGGCTACATGGAGACGCTGAGGAGGGAGGCCGAGTGTGCGGAGGCCGACAGCGGGAGGCTGGCCTCAGAGCTCAACCACGTGCAGGAGGTGATGGAGGGCTACAAGATGAAGTAAGCATGACAAGGCCGAGGCGATGATAGGACTGGGGTGGATCTTGGCTGGGTCCGTACAACTATCCTGGAGATAGACATAGTTGAAGGTCAGTGTCATACCAGGCTACCAATCAGATGGTCTTTATCAGTCTGCCTTGTCTTGTCTTGGCTCTGGCTCTTGCAGCTCATCCTGGGGACTGAGCAACAATCTGGAGGGAGGGGGTGCTCCCAGCTGGAGGGGTGGGTCACACATCCAGGGCACTGACTGACCCAGAGATGGAGAGAGAACAAATGAAACAAGGGGACTAAGATCAATAAAGCTGGAAAGCAGAACGTGGGAGCAGCTGGCACCAGGATGCAGAGAAAGGAATGATCCTGGAAGAGAATTCTTGAAAACGATTGGGCTAATGCCATTCAAGATAGCTGATGAAGTTGGATTCTTCTTTTATTTACACTGCACATAACCATCAGGCTTTTGTTCTGCAAGGGTCTACAATTCAAAGGTCCATGTCATTCTTTAATTTTTATTTATTTAGTTTATAAACCATTTTTTTTTTAGAATTTATTTATTGATTTTTTTTTCTTGAAGCTGGAAATAGGGAGAGACAGTCAGACAGACTCCCGCATGCACCCGACCGGGATCCACCCGGCATGGCCACCAGGGGCGACGCTCTGCTCACCAGGGGGCGATGCTCTGCCCCTCCAGGGCGTTGCTGTGCTGCGACCAGAGCCACTCTAGCGCCTGGGGCAGAGACCAAGGAGCCATCCCCAGCGCCCGGGCCATCTTTGCTCCAATGGAGCCTTGGCTGCGGGAGGGGAAGAGAGAGACAGAGAGGAAGGAGGGGGCGGGGGTGGAGAAGCAAATGGGCGCTTCTCCTGTGTGCCCTGGCCGGGAATCGAACCCCGGTCCCCCGCATGCCAGGCCGATGCTCTACCGCTGAGCCAACCGGCCAGGGCCTATTTATTGATTTTTAGAGAAAGGAGAGAGAGAGAGAAAGAGAAGGAGAGAGAGAAAGAGGTGGGGGGGGTGGGGGGAGAAGCAGGAAACATCAACTCATAGTTGCTCCCTGTATGTGCCTTTACCATGCAAGCCCAGGGTTTTGACATTTTATCCACTGTGCCAACACAGGTCAGCCTCAATCTTCTATTTTATTCTGGCTTGTTTAGTTTGGCCATTACCTCGTTTTACTTACTTGCTCACTTTATCTGGTAGAAAGGACAGAGGAAAGGTGCTTTTGACATAATCAGTTCTGGTTATTCTAATTGGAAGTAATTGGAATTCTCACTTTGGAAGGTCAGATTATACCATCCAGATGGACCCAGCAGTGGGTCTTCATTTCCCTTGGGGGGGGGATGCAGATGAAGACATAATTCTGTTTTCAGGTGTCAAAGTCTGTCTCCCAGTCTAAGGATGGGAAAGTCAGTAATCACGGAGCTCAGAGTTTATAACAGCTCAAATTGCCCTGCAATTACAAACGTGTGAAAACTGTGCTCTGGGAACTCTGGTCTCCCTTGTTGACTGGGGCAGGGTGCTCTGGGGATAAGACCTCCTGTGCAAAAGCAAAAGAACAATAAGGTGGTTGGGGGTGGGCACTGTGCAAGTGCCCCTCAGCAGTCTGGCACAGTGGGCTGCTTCCAGGATTTCAAGTCCTTGGTTGTTGGGGGAGGGGAAAGAATATCATGGGAACGGCTGCACAGAGCTTTATGTTTTATACAATTTTAGGGTTGTAGGACTCTTTGGAACAACTGTCTTTCATTCGTCTCACAAATATACTGATTGCCTTACTGCATACCAGGCAATTTAACCCAAGATGCACAGAGAATAAACAATTTGCCTGAGATTCTGCAGGGACTTCACTTCCAAGCTTGGACAAGAAACAGGGACTTAGACTCCTAGCTCAGTGTCCTTTAGTAGGCTCTTTGTGGCTGGGAAACAGAAGTTTAGAGAGGCTAAGCCTCTTCTCCCACCCTACACAGAAAGTCAAGGGCAGAACCAGGGAGTCTTGAAACCCTTGGGTTCACTAGTCAGCTCTCAGCCCTCAGCTCTGTGCTCTCTGTCCGCAGGTACGAAGAAGAGGTGGCCCTCAGAGCTACGGCTGAGAATGAGTTTGTGGTGCTGAAGAAGGTGAGTTTCACTTTCCATATGGCAAGCAGCTGGTTCTTGAAAGGTGGATGCTTTGAGATTGGGGGTCTTGCCAACGTCCTGTTAGTCCAGTTGGGGTGGCATGACACTCAAGTCCCCTGTAAATGGAGCTTAGTCTGACTTTGGAAGGCATCTTGGATCCTGTGCAGGAACCCAGACTATGCTGATGAGGCCTCTTAAAAAGAAAACCTCATCATACTACTGTTTCACTTTTTGTAAAGTTCCTGATTAGCTGAAGTGGTCACTTTAAAAAAATTTTTTTTTATTTTTTTACAGGGACAGAGAGAGAGTCAGAGAGAGGGATAGACAGGGACAGACAGACAGGAACAAAGAGAGATGAGAAGCATCAATCATCAGTTTTTTGTTGCGAGACTTTAGTTGTTCATTGATTGCTTTCTCATATGTGCCTTGACCACAGGCCTTCAGTAGACCGAGTAACCCCTTGCTCGAGCAAGCGACCTTGGGTCCAAGATGGTGAGCTTTTTGCTCAAGCTAGATAAGCCCGCACTCAAGCTGGCAATCTCAGGGTCTCGAACCTGGGTCCTCTGCATCCCAGTCGAACGCTCTATCCACTGCGCCACCGCCTGGTTAGGCTGAAGTGGTCACTTTAAAGTTCATTTCACTCTCATGTGGCCATCGCCTCCAGCTGGTTCTCAGCTTGCTAGTGATTTTTGTGAGCTGTGGTAATTGCAGATGATGAAAAAAAAACCGGAAGGAAAAAAACGCTAATGATTTCTCTTTGGTTTCAAATTGATGAGTTGAAGTGTGTACTTATGCAGTTTCACAAATAATTTGCTCACCAGCTGCGTTATTTGTGAGTAATCACAGAATGGAGAGAGGGTTGATTAAAAAAAAAAATGTCAGTAGAGGTGTGACATTGGTCTCAGGCAGGAGAGTCAGCTCCTTCGGTATTGGGTATTGCTTGACTTGGGTACCAAGGATGACCTACTGGGATGTGACCTGTGACTCTGTGGTCACTTCATAGTCATGCTCTGTGGAACAGTTTGGCTTGGTGGCAGCAGCCTGAGGTTTTGGGTTTTGATCTTAGGCTATCTGCCTCATCAAAATCCCCAATCCTAGAGAAATTGGAAAAATGTTTGTTGGGATCAGATTTCTCTGTACTTTAAAAATTTTTTTATGTGATGGGAAGTAATAGCAGGGGTAGATGACGAAGGCCCAGTCCCTGCTAGTGGGATCCTGACAGTAACTTGTAATTGCCGGTTGGATGGGGGTGGGTGGGCAGAAGATGGTGTCAGGGCTCACTGTAGAGTGCAGTGTCCAGCGGCACTAAATGACCTGTGCCCCACCCTCTCCTGTCTTCTCCACCAGGACATAGACAGTGCCTATCTGCGCAAGGCTGACCTGGAGGCTAATGTGGAGGCACTGAAGGAGGAGATGCACTTCCTGCAGGCCCTCTATGAGGAAGTGAGTCTCCCAATCTCCGGAAGAACAACTGAGAGAGGGGACAGAGGACAGTTGTCCTGGGGTGTGGTCTGCCCTGATTCCTTGGTTCTAGGGAAAGTTGTACATTCCTCACTCATCTAGGATCTCAACATCTTTTTTTTTGGCAAATAGAGGAAATTTTCTCTTGCTTATACTTCTTTTCAGGATGATAATAGGTGATGTCCTTTCTTTAAAATAATTTGAGCCTATCTACTTAGTACAACATGAAGTAGAGATTTGATAATAGAAGTAAATAGATATAGTTATTATAGTGTGAGCACTCAATTAGAAAACCCAGGACTCTAATCTGGCCATTGTCTGGTTGGTTGGATTTATACAGATAGCCACAGCTGATCTGGAGAGATTAGGCTTCAGGGATAGCATTCCAGTTTGTCCCTAACTATAGAACTCTGCCTCTATTGATCCTGGTATTAATGAAATTTCACCTTACTTATTACCGTGAGGCCATGATCCAAAATCCAGCTTTTTGCTCTTAAAGCAGCACTTAAAATTTTTTCTATTGCCATTAGTTTCCTAATTTATTTCCTAAAGTTTCAGAGTTGGGACTGTGTTTTTGACTACTTGGAGAGACAGGAGTCGATAGGGGATTTGGAGCTGAGGTCCCTGGCTGTTGTCTCCTACAGGAAATCCACGTCCTTCAGTCACAAATCTCTGACACCTCGGTGGTAGTCAAGATGGACAACAGCCGGGAGCTCAACATGGACTCGGTTGTGGCTGAGATCAAGGCTCAGTATGATGATGTGGCCAGCCGCAGCCGGGCAGAGGCCGAGTCCTGGTATCAAACCAAGGTAAACTGGAGGACTGGGCTGCCCTACTGGATAGGGAAGGTAGCCATGAATCTGGGGCTTCTCCAGGAAATGCACCCAGGCACGCAGAGGGGCTGCAACTGAGGTTCCAGGTTCAGAACTGGGGAAAGAGGTGGGGCTATCTCAGAACAGTAGTCTGGCTAATCTGGGCTAGGTGGGATCAGTGATCAGTGACCTCCCAGCACACTGTACAGACAGGTGGTGATCATTGGTAGTGCCTGCATGTTTGTCTCCCAATCTGCAGTGTGAGGAGATGAAGGCCACAGTGACTCAGCAGGGCGAGAACCTTCGCAGAACCAAGGATGAGCTCAACGACCTGAACCGCATGATCCAGAGGCTGACAGCAGAGATGCAGAATGCCAAGCAGCAGGTGGAGGGGGGCGGGTACTGAGAACCACTAGATGCGTCTGCTGCTTCTTATCTGCTTTCTGCTTTCCTTCTACCCGGAGGGGTTCCTGCTATCTTTGGAGAGTCTTGTATTTTAACTACTTGTATCTGAAGGACCAGTGGTGCACAAAACATTTTAGGCAGATGATTGGTCTATCTATTTAACATATGTCCTTGTAGTCCTTCTTTCATACACATATTTACATATATATACTGTATACTTTATATTTACATAAACATATTAGTATTTTAAATTTACACAATGATATTATGCCAGAAATCTCATTTTGATTCTTCCCTTTGCCAGCTGGCATTATGTCTTTGAAATCCACATTTGTTGCTATAAATGATCTGTTTCATTATTTCTGTTGTATGGACTTCTATAATATTCATAAATCATAGTTTCCTCTCCATTTCCCTACTGGTGGGTATTTAGTTTGCCTACAAGTCTGTGCAACTCCAACCAGTTGTATTATGAACATTTTTATGCACATCTTCATTTGCACCTGCATGAGAGATAGTTGAAGGTAGAAAGCTAGAAGTGGAATTTTTCAGTTGTAAGATGAATTCACTCGTTTACTTCCCACACGTACCCGTGAAGTGTGTCTCCATCGAGCACTCTCACTGTTGGTTCACGGGGGTTCTGTTCCAGCAAGTACTGTGCTCAGACTTTCTTTCGTATCCCAGTCCGACGCTCTATCCACTGCGCCACCACCTGGTCAACTCAGACTTTCTAATTCTTGTGGGTCTAATAGGTGTAAACCAGAAGCTATTGATATTTAAATTTTAATTCTCTGGTTAATTAGTGATACCGAATGTCCCTTCATATACTTACTACTCATTTGTATTTTTCTTTCTAAGAATTGACTATTTATATCATCTGCCCATTTTTCTTTTGCGATTTCTGTCTTCTTGGTGATTTGCAATATTCTTCTGTTCATTCTATCTAGATTATAACCCTTAATCAATTACACATCTGCAATTAATCTTCTCTCAATCTGTCACTTGCCTGTTTGTTTTGCTCTGGTGTTTTTTATTGAACAGAATCTTTAACCTGGATATGACCAAATCCACTACTTCTTACTTTAAAGGAATATACTTATGAAGTTTTGAGGTCATAGGTCTATCCTTTTACATTTTGTCCTCTACTAATTGTACAGTTTTACCTCTCACGTTTCGGTCTTTAATTCACCTGAACTTTTTTTTGTATATGCAAGAAGTAGGGTTTTAATTAAAATTTCCTACATATACTGTGGCAAGAAAGTGTATTATGTAATCTATTCTTTACCCAAGAACTCTATATAATGCTGAGTTCCCCATATTCCTGGCTCAGTTCCTGTCTTCTCCCTTCTGTTAGCTGTGCTCCTCCACTGTGTAAGATGTATCACAAGTAATTTGTTAGTAGCTGAGGTAATGAAATATGGGAATGATTTACTTTCCAGAAGTAAAATTAGAGAAGATTAAAAGTTACCTTTACTTGCAATTTTGATACGCTTTTAAAAAGATATATTATTGTGGTAAGAACACAACATGAGATTTACCCTTTTTCACACATTTGCATGTGTACAAACATTATTGTTGATTAAGGTGGGATGTTGTACAATGGATCTCTGGTCTTATTCATCCTACTTAACTGAAATTTCATTCCGCTCAATAGTAACACTCTGAGTCCCGCCCCTACCCCTGTCCTTGGCAACCACCATTTCACTCTTTGATTCTCAATTTGACTATTTTAGATACTTTATATAAGTGGAACTATGCAATGTTTGTCTTTCTGTGTCTGGCTTTTTACACTTAGTAATGTCCTTAAGTTTCATCCATGTCACATTATGCAGGATTTCCTCCTTTTTTCTTATTCATTGAGAGGAGGGGAGTCAGGAAAGACAGACTCCCACATGCGCCCTTACCGGGATCCACCCAGCCAGCCCACCAGGGGCAATGCTCTGCCCATCTGGGGCATTGCTCCGTTGCTCAGCGACTGAGCTTTTCTTAGTGCCTAAGGCAGAGGCTATGGAGCCATCCTCAGTACTATTGCCAACTTGCTCCAATCAAGCCATGGCTGCAGGATGGGGGGGAGAGAGAGAGAGAGAGAGAGATATGAAAGAAGTGAGAGGGGGAGGGGGTGAAGAAGTAGATGGGTGCTTATCCTGTGTGCCCTGAATGAGATTTGAACCTGAGACATCCACACACCAGGCCGACACTTTGCCATTGAGCCAACTGGCCAGGGCTGGATTTCCTTCTTTTTAAAGGCTGAACATATTCCAATTATGTACATACCTCATTTTCTTTATCTAGTCATCTCTCATGGACATGTAGTTTGTTTTCACATCTTGACTATTGTGAATAGTGCTGCAACAAACATAGGAGTGCTGATATCTTTGAGATACTGATATTAATTCTTTTGGGTAAATACCCAGAAGTGAAATGGCTGGATCACATGGTAGTTCTATATTTAATTTCTTGAGGAACCTTCATACTATTTTTCATAGCAGCTGCATCATTTTGCATTTCCACTGTGTGTAAGGGGTTCCAGTTTCTTCACATCCTCGCCAGCAACTGTCTTGCCTTTTTTTTTTTTTTTTTTTGGTAATAGCCATGCTGACAGGTGTGAGGTGATCCTCATTACAGTTTTGATTTGCATTTTCATGTTGATCAGTGATATTGTGTGTTTTTTCATATACCTGATGGCCATTTATGTCTTCTTTGGAGAAATATCTATTCAAGTCCTTAACCCATTTTTAAAACCAGGTTATTAGGTTTTTTGTTTTGTTTTGTTTAGTTTGGTGTTGAGTTGTAGGAGTTCCTTCTGCTTTCTTAGGTGGGGCTAAGGAAGAAGCTGTAGTTAGTGGGCTGGACATTATAAATGGGAACTTCTTTCAGCAGGCTGATCTCAAAGAATGAGAACCTGTACAGTGTCCTCTAAAAACCTGGGATTGGTGCTAATTAATTAGTTGGTTTAGGGCAAGTCATAGCCTCTCTGAGTCTCAGTTTCTTCATCTGCATAATGGGAATAACAAGACCTGTTCTGACAAGCTAATAACAACTGTGAAAGTGCTTTGCAAACAAACCACAGTAAACAGATACAAGATAATATCACTAATTATTATTAGTCCTATTCCAGTGCTAACATTTCCTCCCTCTAATGGCTTACCATGGACTCGAGTTTTACAATAAAATGGTACAAAAATAAAGGATGAAAGATCCAAATGGCTACTATTTCCCTGTTTAGTTTATATAAAAGTTGACAATTTTAAACGGAGGTGAAATAGAATGACTGCAGTGTGAGAGACCCACCAGGGCTCCCACCACCCACACCCTTCTCACACTCCTTCCTCCTCTGCTTCCCCCAGCGCTGCAAATTGGAAGCAGCAGTGACTCAGGCTGAGCAGCAGGGTGAGGCGGCCATCAGCGATGCCCGCTGCAAGCTGTCTGGGCTGGAGGAGACCCTGCAGAAGGCCAAGCAGGACATGGCCTGCCTGCTCAAGGAGTACCAGGAGGTGATGAACTCCAAGCTGGGTCTGGACATCGAGATCGCCACCTACAGGCGCCTGCTGGAGGGCGAGGAGCAGAGGTGAGGAGGAGGCTCGGGGTCTTACATCCCTACCCAGGCTAGAAGAGTGCCTCACTGAACTACAACCCTCTAGGCAGACAGTGTTCAAAGTGGGAAACACTCTAGAGATCATTTTTCAGACAGAAAAACTGAGAAGGGAAGGGTTGGACCAAGACCACAGCTAGTTAGTGGCTAAGCTAAAATGATACCAGTCTCCTGGTTAGCACTCTAGTGATTTTTTCCCCTCCTACACTACCTTTCCACCCCCCAGGCTGTACCTAAAGCTCATCTCAAGGCAATGACTCTACCCTGATGCCTGCAAGGATGTCTCTACAATTACTGCATCTCAGTGGGTTATAAAAGCTGCAATCATCTGGAAGAATTGTTAAAGGACCTTTGATTTGAGAGGCAGACAGGAATCCTATCAACTGAGGTGGTCTGGTGTTCAGGACCAGTGACTAGAAATGAGTAGCACAGAGTCCTTGCTTAGCAGGGAGAGACAGGGGCAGGCACAAATCCATCCTCCAGGTGACTGGTGTTGGTGTCCCAAGGAGGCTCTTGGGAGGCATCTCGGAGGAGGAGGTAGAAAAGGGACAGGACCCTTCAGGTTGTGCTACCAATTTGAACCAAGAATTGGGGGCAGGTGAAGTATTCATGGGAAAGAGAAATGTGGCTTTATACCTGGGATGGTGCATGGACCTTGAGGTGGTCACATCATTATTGCCTTCTAGCTGGGTCCCATCAAGGGGGATGAGGCTATGCTGGGGAGTAGAGTATATAAAGTTAAGATTATGGGCTGTAAGCCAGATCTCCAGGGTTCAAACCTTGGCTCTACCACTTGTTAGCTATAATCCCCTCCATGCCTCAGTGTCCTCATCTATAAAACAAATAGTCATAAAACCCACCAATTAAAGCTGGTGCAAGGATTAAATGAGGCAATGGTACATAATATGCATAGGAAAGGCTGATATTATTATCAGAATAAGAAAATCTCTATTCAGGGTAGTCCGGCAGGGCTGTAGCCATGCAGGGGTTCCTTACCAACATGGTCAGTGTTAGAGTGGCAACCAAGGCAGCTGGTCATGCTGCTGCAGTAGCACCATGTTTGACCAAATCAGGTTAACTTTTCTGACCATTTTCTTGGGACTTTGGGTGAAGCTACCAGAGCTGTCTCCTCCTTTGCACGCTTAACCCGAACCATTCACCAGCATTCTGTGAAGCACTCGGCATTTGCACAGTGAAACTTTCATTATGATAATAATTAGCGTATTGATAACTCAGTCATATAATGAACAGTGCACTCTCCCCAACACATAGTATTTTAAAAGGTGGTTTAGTGTGTTCTGCTGTGCATATTGTGGCCATTGACTTTTTTTTTTTGTATTTTTCTGAAGCTGGAAACGGGGAGGCAGTCAGACAGACTCCCGCATGCGCTCGACTGGGATCCACCCAGCACGCCCACCAGAGGATGATGCTCTGCCCATCCGGGGCATCACTCTGTTGTGACCAGAGCCACTCTAGCGCCTGGGGCAGAGGCCATGGAGCCATCCCCAGCGCCCGGGCCATCTTTTGCTCCAATGGAGCCTTGGATGCGGGAGGGGAAGAAAGAGACAGAGAGGAAGGAGAGGGGGAGGAGTGGAGAAGCGGATGGGCACCTCTCTTGTGTGCCCTGGCCGGGAATCGAACCCGGGACCTCCGCATGCCAGGCCGACGCTCTACCACTGAGCCAACTGGCCAGGGCCGCCATTGACCTTTTAATAGACCTGTCCTTGGGGGATCCCAGGGAGAAGTGCCAACACTGATGCTGTTTGTAGTGAGGGGACAGCATGCCCCCAGCCTTTCATCTCCCTTCCCCTGCTTTAGAATGGAGATGGAGACTAGGCCTGCTTCAAGGGCCAGGGAGCTCATTTCTAACACTCATTCTCTCCTCTTCTCTGCAGGCTGTGTGAAGGCATGGGCTCAGTCAACATCTGTAAGTTGGGGGTGTGTTGGTATGGTTCCTTTGGGTGTTAATGATCTTAGTATTGGGCTGCATCTAAAAGTGACTGAGGCTGTCCCTGTGGGGCACAGGACAAGGCTGTAGTAGCTGAAGTCTCTGGGGTCTGAACAAATTGATGGTCCAAAATATGTGACCCTGCATGCATCCATCTGGAACACCATGAAGCCTAGGCTAATGAATGTGGCAATTTCTGTTGCCCTAATTGGTTCTGTAAAAATAGCCTAAATCTTTTAATTACACACAGAAACTCCTCAAGTGGTACTATGTTTTAATAAGAAGAAACACCACATGTCTATTCTGATCATTTGAGACCACTTCAGGCAACTCTTAAATCTTTATTTCTAATAATCCAATGTGTACACAGAATCTAGGCAAAGTGTCTATTTGTTCCCCTCATCTTTCTAGCAACCATATTTGTAGATGATTCCTCCACTCTGACCCGTAAGGTTTTGCTCAAAGATTGAATAAACATATTTCAACATTAGTCTGATTCAAGTAGAGATAGGTGTCCAATTTGCTAACCAAGCTCCTTTAAGAAGCAAGTGACAGCAAGTTTAAATGATTCATGTTGCTGTTCTGTGGAGTGTGAAGAGAGTTAATTATTGCTTCCAAAAAATTCTGGGTCACAGCATATCATTCTGGGATAAGAGAGACTTCTGACCCAGTGTCTCCATTCACAGGTGTGAGCCATTCTCAGGGCGGGGTTGTCTGCGGAGACCTCGGTTCCACTGTCCCTCGAGGCCTGGGGCACGTGGCCGTCGGCAGCAGTGCCCTCTGCTCCCCCTCTGTAGCAGCGGCCTGCTCCAGTGCAAGATCTGTGCGGTTTGCATAGTGGGGCTGGGGGGTGGGTCAGGACTCTGGATGGATGAGGTCTGACAGCGGCAAGGGTGGGTATAAGGAGTGGGAAGTCTTTTTCCTCTCAGGCCCAAATGTAAGTTTTTGTAATTTCCCCTTACTCGGAACCCAGGCTAACTCTCCAGTTTCCTTCTTATTGGACTTGTGATTTATTCTGAATGCAAACACTGGGTTTGGCATTAATGCCACTTCCGGTGATTCCTTCTTCCTTGTGGTCTGGGAAAGGGACATAAAAAAGTTTTTTGATATAAACGGCATAGTTAGTTTCCCCCACAACTCACTTCAGGTTAGCAGACATTTCCTAAGTACTGACCATGTGCTGAGACCTCTGGGAAGGGAGCCGGGTGGAGGGATGGCAATGTGTGGGCGACCTCTGGGCTTTGCTCTCGGTGAAGGGCTGTGCACGTTGCCTCAGTATCGAGGGGGTCATGGAAGAAGTTCAGCCAGGGCTCCGGGAGGCTCCTCACTTGATCTGATAGATTGTATGTTCCTCGAATGTACCCCCCCCCCCCCCCCCCCCCCCGTTACTCAAGTGTCAGGATGGAAAGAAGCTAATTGGCTGAGATTTTTATTGTTGGTGGTTTGGAATTTTATTGTATTTGGGCGATGCCTGTTAATACTCCTTTTGTCTTTCTCTCTGTGTGATTAAACGTCAACAGCTAAAGGCTTTCTCTTAGTAACCAAGTTAATGCCTGTCATTCTCCCCCACCCCCTATCCCTGCATTCCAGATTGATTTAGTGCTTCTCCAAGTGTGGTCCCCTGACTATAACCTAGATCAAGATCTGGGGGTGGGGAAGATAAGGACAGAGATGAGCCCAGAAATCTGATGAGATCTGCTGGTTTATGTGGGCTGAGGGAATAGGAGGGTCAGATAATTCTGACTTTGGAGGTGACCTTGACTCAGCTTCTCACAGGATCAGGTTCATCTCTGCATTTCTCTTCAAAATTGTTTTTGAAACAAAGCAGAAATGGTCAAGGATCCCTGCTGGGTGGTTTAGTGGATAGAGTGTCCTCCCAGTGTACTGAGGTCATGGGTTCTATCTCCAGTCAGGGCATGTATGAGAAGCAATCAGTGAGTGAACAATTAAATGGAACAACTAAGAGGAACAATGAGTTGATGCTTCTCTCTCTCTCCTCCCCCCCACCCCCTTTCCACTTTCTCTCTTTCTCAAATCAATGGAAAAGTTAAAATAAAAGAAAAAAGGAAATGGGCAGGAATTTTAGGGGGTACAAAGGGGTCAGGTGGGAGGGGGCAGAAAAGTGGTACGAGGCAGTTGTGCACCAAGCCTCTCCCACAGCAAGTCCCCCCTACACACACAGAGAGCAGAACTTAGAGCATGTGTCCTCGCTGCTCTAATTTTCAATAGAAAAAACACTCAATTTTGTCTCCTCTTAATGCCCACATTCCCAAGAGGGGCAGTGGTGTGAATATACACACGGGAATTCCCAAATGGTCATTTCCCATGTCCACATGCATTGCAAAGGGGGATACAACCAGTGGCAGTGCGGTCAGAGCCAGTCTTGGCCTCCTAGGCTGGGTGTGGTGGAGACCAAGGTGGAAAAGGAGAGAGAAGGAAGCCTGTCCACAAGCAGCTGCTAAATACATCACATATATATTTCACTCATTCAATAACAGTATAATTATTTTCATTTTACAAGTCAGGAAATTAAGGCCCAAAGAAGTTAAGTAACTTGACCAAGGTCACACAGCTAGTCCAGGATCCAAACAGAGATCTAGAGAATGCCTACATTCAGAGACTTTCCACTGTCTCACCCCAGTTTTCCTCTAGGCTAAATATCCTGGCTTGTCAGAATTCTCCTGGACAAGGAGTTCTCATGGAGCCTACCTTACTAGTCTGATACTCCTGAGATAGAGACAGAAGGTGACATAAAGAAATCTCCTGGAAGCATTGGTAGAAACATCTCTCCATAGCGTCTGCTTTTCAAGAATCTTTGACAGATCTTGTCATGGGGTGCTTAATACAGGCTTCCTATGTGGGAACCCAGAATTAAAACTTAGACCTCTGGTTGGAAGGCATTTCCCCTGATGGCCTGGATGGGAGCCATTGATCGGGGAACTGTCTCTGATCTATTCTTGAACTAACAGTCCCCAAAGGGTCCCACCTGGGGAAGTCTGTTTAAAGCCCCTCTGATGCAAGTCTGTCTCCCTGGTGATGCAGTGGAGAGGGGTATCTGATGGGCAACTTTTTTTCACCTGTTTTATGGGAAGAACTCTACTTCTCATACCTTATTTTACTTGGGATTATAACACAAGATTTTAAACAGATCTGAATGAGTAGAAAATATTTTGCCAAAAGAATATATATTTGATTTCAAGACAGGAAAAACTTTGAGTTGTTCTCCCTGCTGATGCTGACCTTCTGATGCCTCCAGAATGTGTCCCCAGGGAGCACACTGGTCCTCTGGGACCTTGCAAGAACCAAGATTTTTCTTAGTATAGTGGTCCTAATCTCTGCTTTCTGGACACAAAGAGTCTGCATGCTGGGCACATCATGGTCTGGTTCTCACCAAGGGGCAAAATCAGGTTCAACGGACTCTCAGGTCTTCTGCGAGGAGGGAAAGGAGTCCCACCAGGCACCTGCTGTCCTGGGGCTGTGGGGGAAGAAAATGGGACCATTTATCTCTTCTCTCTGACAGTAGTGGTTGAGGATATGTACATACACATGGTGTGTTCTCCACTTTTTAATGCAAAAGCTTATCTTCTGAGTGTTGGCTCTACCTGCTGCACTCCCTGGCTCCTCACTCTCACCACTGTCTATAGCACCAAGTGAATAAGAGTGGGCATATTGGTAGACCCCTTTGTTTTTGAACAAAGTAGAAATGGGCAACGATCCCTGGCTGGATTGCTCAGTGGCTAGAGTGTCCTCCCAGTGAACTGAGGTTGTGGGTTCTATCCCCAGTCAGGGCATGTATGAGAAGCAATCAATGAGTGAACAATTAAATGGACCAACTAAGTGGATCAATGAGTTGGTGCTTCTCTCTCCCTCTCTCTTCCTCCATGCCCCACCCTATCTTCTCTTTCTCTCTCTCTCAAATCAGTGGAAAAAGAAAAGAGAAATGGGTAGGAATTTTAGGGGGCACAAATGGGTTTAAGTGGGAGGGGACAAGAAAGTGGTGTGAGGCAATTGTGCACTAAATCTCTCCCACACAGTAAGTCTCCCACCTCCCCCCTACACACAGAGTTGAAGTGCATGTGTCCTTGCTGCTCTAAGTTTCAATGGACAAAACACTCAATTCTGTCTCCTCTTAATGCCCACATTCCTGAGAGGGGCAGTGGTGTGAATATGCACACACGGGGTATTCCCAAATGGTCATTTCCCATGTCCATGTGCATTGCAAAGGGGAATATGCTTTGTGATTTCCTTGATTGTTTGGTTAATTCACGCTTCTCACTATGTTTGGCTCAAGTGAGTAATGACAACAATCTATGTTTCCAAAGACTGAAACAGGGGATAATTGGAGACATGGGCCTGGGAGCAGGAGCCAGCCTGGGAGTGGGTGTTGATGACACTGGTCCAGAGAGGAGGGAACAAGACTTGACGAGGAGTACTTGTGGCCTTGGAGAGAAAAGAAGGTGCCAACGCCCAAGCTCACCTGAGCTTGTGAAAGGATTGCATTGAATACTTCCTCATCCTTTTGAGACCTTGCATTTTTTTTGGGGGGAGGGTTAAGAGTCTATTTAATAAATGGTGTTGGGAGAATTGGACAGATAGTTTCTGTGTATTATTTTCATTATTATTGAATATCATATACCTGTTGCCCTCCAGAAGATCTGAAAGTTTCCATTAGCATGAAACCAATTGCAAACACTAAGCCAAGTGTCACACTTTCGAGACCTTAATGCTAGCCTGTAGATGACAACTAGAGGGCCCACAGCTAGCTTCCAGTGGTACTCAGTGAATCTTCCAACAAAGCACTAACACAGAGCACTTCAAACCTGGGTGTAAGCATTTTTCCCACAGAGTTTAACTTTTATTTCTGCAGCAGCTAGACCTGCCTTGTGCATCTCAACTCTGAAGTGTGGAACAGGAGCCAACAAAGGCTGTCAAAAGTTGGAGTGCTGGGATTTTCCCAGACAAAAGCTTGTACTTTTTTTTCTTAATCATTTTTTATTTTTCAGTTACAGTTGACATACATTGTTGTATTAGTTTCATTTATTTATATTTAAGTCTGAACGATGTTTTATTTTTAAAAAATGACCAGATTCCCTCTGTTACATCCATCTAAGACTTACTTTTTTTTTAAAAAAATAAATTTTTATTAATTTTAATGGGGTGACATAAATAAATCAGGGTACATATATTCAAAGAAAACATGTCCAGGTTATCTTGTCATTCAATTATGTTGCATACACATCACCCAAAGTCAGATTGTCCTCCGTCACCTTCTATCTAGTTTTCTTTGTGCCCCTCCCCCTCCCCTCTCCCTCCTTCTCCCCCCCCCCAACCACCACACTCTTGTCCATGTCTCTTAGTCTCGTTTTTACGTCCCACCAATGTATGGAATCATGCAGTTCTTGGTTTTTTCTGATTTACTTATTTCACTCCATATAATGTTATCAAGATCCCACCATTTTGTTGTACAATAAATGATCCAATGTCATTATTTCTTATGGCTGAGTAGTATACCATAGTGTATATGTGGTATACACATCTTCTTTATCCAGTCTTCTTTTTTTATTTTTATTTTTTTTAGAGTGATTAAAGCCTTTAAGCAAACTCTTGGCCAATACAGCAAGAATCCATAAAAGAGTAGTGTCCTTAACATGTTCACCAAGTCCAAGTTGGCACCAACACCATTCCAAATCCCTGCATATGCAACCCAACCCCAGTTCAGTCCATTAGGAGCTGTCACAAGGAGCAGGAGTCCAGGAAAAGTCCACATCCAGGAAAAGTCTGCATGGCACTGGAATTGTTGTCACAATTCTATACTTTGCAGCTCACATCCAAGTCCCAATGACCGCTGCTTCTAGCTGGTAATAATTCAGGTAGACTGGAAAAGCCATCTGCAGCATGTGTGGAGATGGAGCTTCTGTTCTTCTCTGCCTGGAGAGATGAGACCAGGTTGCTTTTCCCTGGAGCTCTGTGACTGTGGTGTGGTAAAGAGAACCTTGGGATACACTAAGCTGGGTGGTAAAGGTAAATTTATAATAGAAGTTGGCAAAAGGGGGAAAGAGAGCTCTAAATTAGGAGTAGGTCCCATCCTGAAATATGAGTGGGGCATTGAGGTAGGAGGAATAAAGGAAACACTATATATTAAACAAAGCAGCAGAAAATAGGACTATCAATACCCACAACATTATTAGTTTCAGATGTACCAGAACACCCCCGTGATTAGATATTACATAACTTACTAAGTGATCATCCCCATAAATCTCATACCCATCTGACATCATACATAATTATTAGAATATTATTGACTATATTTCCTATGCTGTACTTTACATCCCCATGATTCTTCTGTAACAATCAATCCATTCTTAATTCCTTCACTTTTTCATCCATCCTCCAACCCTCCTCCCATCTGGAACATGCTAAAATGTTCTCTGTATCTATGAGTCTGTTTCTCTTCTGCTTGTTTATTTATTTTGTTTTTTAGATTCAATTATTGATAGATATGTATTTATTGCCATTTTACTTTTCATATTTTTAATCTTTATTTTCTTCCTCTTAAAGAAGATCCTTTAAAATTTCTTATCATACCGGTTTGGTGGTGATGAACTCTTTTTTTTTTTTTTTTTTTGTATTCTTCTGGAGCTGGAAACGGGGAGAGACAGTCAGACAGACTCCCGCATGCGCCTGACCGGGACCCAGCTGGCATGCCCACCAGGGGGCGACGTTCTGCCCACCAGGGGGCGATACTCTGCCCCTCCGGGGCGTCACTCTGCTGCGACCAGAGCCACTCCAGCGCCTGGGGCAGAGGCCAAGGAGCCATCCCCAGCGCCCGGGCCATCTTTGCTCCAATGGAGCCTTGCTGCGGGAGGGGAAGAGAGAGACAGAGAGGAAGGAGAGGGGGAGGGGTGGAGAAGCAGATGGGCGCTTCTCCTGTGTACCCTGGCCGGGAATCAAACCCGGGACTTCTGCACGCCAGGCCAACGCTCTACCACTGAGCCAACCGGCCAGGGCGGTGGTGATGAACTCTTTAGCTTATTCTTGTCTATGAAGCTTTTTATCTGTCCTTTGATTAAAAATGATCGCTTTGCTAAGTAGAGTAATCTTGGTCTTTGCTTTTCATCACTGACTACTTCTTGCCTCTCCCTTCTGGCCCAAAAAGTTTCTGTTGAGAAATCTTCTGACAGTCTTATGGGAGCTCCCTTGTAAGTAATTACCTGCTATTCTCTTACTGCTTTTAAGATTCAATTTTTATTTTTTACCTTTTGCATTTTAATTGATGTGTCTTGGGGTGGAACTCTCTGTATTTTCTGGACTTGTATGTCTATTTCCTTCACCAAGTCAGGGAAGTTTTCTGTCATTATTTTTTCAAAGAGGTTTTAAATTTCTTGTTCTTTCTCTCTTTTTCTGGCTTCCCCATGATGTGAATGTTTGTATGCTTAAAGTCCCAGAGGCTCCTTATATTGGCCTCATTTTTTGGATTATTTTTTCCTTTTTGCCATTCTGATTGGGTGGTTTTTGCTTCCTTATATTTAAAATCTCTGATTTGATTCTTTTTTTTTTTTTTACTAATTTTAATGGGGTGACATTGATAAATCAGGGTATATATGTTCAGAGAAAACATCTCTAGGTTATTTTGACATTTGATTATGCTGCATTCCCATCCCCCAAAGTCCAATTGTCTTCTGTCACCTTCTAACTGGTTTTCTTTGTGCCCCTCCCCTCCCCAAACCCCTCCCTCTCCTCCCTCCTGCCCTGTAATCCCCACATTCTTGTCCATGTCTCTGAATCTCATTTTTATGTCCCACCTATGTATGGAATCATATAGTTCTTAGTTTCTTCTGACTTACTTATTTCACTCAGTATAATGTTATCAAGGTCTATCCATGCTGTTGTAAATAGTCCAATGTCATAATTTCTTATGGCTGAGTAGTATTCCATAGTATATATGTACCAAAGCTTTTTAATCCACTCGTCCACTGATGGACACTTGGGCTGTTTCCAGATCTTCGCTATTGTGAACAATGCTGCCATAAACATGGGGGTGCATTTCCTCTTTTCAAACAGTGCTATGGTGTTCTTGGGGTATATTCTTAAAAGTGGTATAGCTGGGCCAAAAGGCAGTTTGATTTTTAATTTCTTGAGGAATCTCCATACTGTTTTCCACAGTGGCTGCACCAGACTGCATTCCCACCAGCAATGCAGGAGGGTTCCCTTTTCTCCACATCCTCACCAGCACTTATTCTGTGTTGTTTTGTTGATGAGCACCATTCTGACTGGTGTGAGGTGATATCTCATTGTGGTTTTAATTTGCATTTCTCTAATGATTAGTGATGTTGAGCATTTTTTCATATGCCTATTGACCATCTGTATGTCCTCTTCGGAGAAGTGTCTATTTATTTCTTTTGCCCATTTTTTGATTGGATTGTTTGTCTTCCTGGTATTGAGTTTTATAAGTTCTTTATAAATTTTGGTTATTAACCCCTTATCAGACGTATTGTCAAATATATTCTCCCATTGTGTAGTTTGTCTTTTTATTCTGTTCTTATTGTCTTTAGCTGTGCAGAAGCTTTTTAGTTTGATATAGTCCTATTTGTTTATCCTGTCTTTTATTTCACTTGCCCGTGGAGATAAATCGGCAAATATGTTGCTTCAAGAGATGTCAGAGAGCTTATTGCTTATGTTTTCTTCTAAGATGCTTATGGTTTTATGGCTTACATTTAAATATTTTATCCATTTTGAGTTTATTTTTGTGAATGGTGTAAGTTGGAGTCTAGTTTCATTTTTTTTTGCAGGTTGCTGTTCAATTTTCCCAACACCATTTGTTGAAGAGGCTGTCTTTACTCCAATGTATGCTCTTACCTCCTTTGTCAAATATCAGTTGTCCATAAAAGTGTGGGTTTATTTCTGGGTTCTCAGTTTTGTTCATTGATCTATATATGCCTGTTCTTATGCCAGTACCAGGCTGTTTTGAGTACAATGGCCTTATAGTATAACTTGATATCTGGAAGTGTGATACCTCCCACTTTATTGTTCCTTTTCAAGATTGCTGAGGCTATTCGTGTTCTCTTTTGGTTCCATATAAATTTTCGGAATATGTGTTCTATATCTTTGAAGTAAGTCATTGGTATTTTAATCGGTATTGCATTGAATTTATAAATTGCTTTGGGTAATATAGATATTTGAATGATGTTTATTCTTCCTAACCATGAGCACGGTATATGCTTCCACTTGTTTGTATCTTCCCTGATTTCTTCTATCAATGTTTTATAATTTTCCAAGTACAAGCCTTTAATCTCCCTGGTTAAATTTATTCCTAGGTACTTTATTTTTTTGGTTGCAATGGTAAAGGGGATTGCTTCCTTAATTTCTCTTTCTGACAGCTCATTGTTAGTGTATAAAAATGCCTCTGATTTCTGAGTATTAATTTTATATCCTGCCACCTTGCTGAATTCATTTATCAGGTCTAGTAGTTTTTTGACTGAGACGTTAGGGTTTTCTATATACAATATCATATCATCTGCAAATAATGATAATTTTACTTCTTTTTTTCCAATTTGGATGCCTTTTATTTCTTTTTCTTGTCTGATTGCTGTGGCTAGGACTTCCAGAACTATGTTGAATAAGAGTGGTGAAAGGGGGCATTCTTGCCTTGTTACTGACCTTAAGGGGATTGCTTTTAATTTTTGCCCATTGAGTATGATGTTGGCTGTGGGTTTGTCATAGATGGCCTTTATCATGTTGAGGTATGTTCCCTGTATTCCCACTTTGCTTAGAGTTTTGATCATGAATGAGTGCTGGGTTATATCAAATGCTTTTTCTGCATCTATTGAAATTATCATGTGGTTTTTCTCCTTCCTGTTGTTTATGTGATGAATCACATTGATTGATTTGCAAATATGGTACCAGCCTTACCTCCCAAGAATAAATCCCACTTGATCATGGTGTATGATGTTTTTCATATATTGCTGGATCTGGTTTGCTAATATTTTGTTGAGGATTTTAGCATCTAAATTCATCAGGAATATTGACCTATAATTTTCTTTCTTTGTATTGCCTTTGTCTGATTTTGGAATCAGAATTATACTAGCCTCATAAAAGGAGCTTGGAAGTCTTCCTTCCTCTTGAATTTTTTTGAAATAGCTTGAGAAGGATAAGAGTTAGTTCTTCTTTGAATATTTGGTAGAATTCACTGTGAAGCCATCAGGCCCAGGACTTTTCTTTTTTGGGAGTTTTTTGATAACTGTTTCAATCTCATTTATTGTAATCGGTCTGTTTAGGTTTTCTGATTCTTCCAGATTAATTTTTGGAAGATTATATGTTTCAAAAAATTTGTCCATTTCATCTAGGTTGTCTAGTTTTTTGGTGTACAGTTCTTCATAGTATTTTCTTACAGTATTTTGTATTTCTGTTGTGTAAGTTGTAATTTCTCCACACTCAATTCTAATTTTATTTGAGTCCTCTCTCTATTTTTCTTGATGAGTCTGGTTAAAGGTGCATCGATCTTGTTGACCTTTTCAAA
Organism: Saccopteryx bilineata; assembly: GCF_036850765.1. Classification (NCBI taxonomy): domain Eukaryota; kingdom Metazoa; phylum Chordata; class Mammalia; order Chiroptera; family Emballonuridae; genus Saccopteryx; species Saccopteryx bilineata. The sequence continues at coordinate 128,488,265 of NC_089490.1, forward strand.
GACCAGCTGCTGGTTTCATTGATCTTCTGTATTGTTTCTTTAGCCTCTATGTCATTTATTTCTGCTCTGATCTTTATTATTTCCTTCCTTCTACTAGCTCTGGCCTTTACTTGCTGTTCTTTTTCTAGTTCTTTTAGATGCAGGGGTGAAGTTGTTTATTTGAGCTTTTTCTAGCTTCTTGAGGTATGCCTGTAATGCTATGAACTTCCCTCTCAGGACTGCTTTTGCTGTGTCCCATCAATTTTGAGTTGATGTATGCTCATTATCATTCATTTCTACAAATTTTTAAATTTCTTCTTTGATCTCATCGTTAACCCATTCATTATTTAGTAACATGTTATTTAGTTTCCAAGTGTTTGAGTATTTTTCAGTTTTTGTTGTGGTTGCTTTTTAGTTTCATGTCATTGTGATCAGAGAAAGTGCTCAATATGATTTCAATCTTCTTAAATTTTTTGAGACCACTTTTGTGCCCTAACATGTGGTCTATCCTAGAGAATGTATCATGAGCACTTGAAAAGAATGTATATTCTGCTGCTTTAGGGTAAAAGGTTCTGAAGATATCTATTAAATCAAGTTGATCTAGTATGTCCTTTTAGTCTGCTGTTTCTTTGTTAATTTTCTTTTTTTTTTTTTGTATTTTTCTGAAGCTGGAAATGGGGAGAGACAGTCAGACAGACTCCCGCATGTGCCCGACCGGGATCCACCTGGCACACCCACCAGGGGCGACGCTCTGCCCACCAGGAGGCGATGCTCTGCAATGACCGGAGCCACTCTAGCGCCTGGGGCAGAGGCCAAGGAGCCATCCCCAGCACCCGGGCCATCTTTGCTCCAATGGAGCCTTGGCTGCGGGAGGGGAAGAGAGAGACAGAGAGGAAGGAGGGGGGGTGGAGAAGCAAATGGGCGCTTCTTTTATGTGTCCTGGCTGGGAATTGAACCCGGTTCCCCCGCACGCCAGGCCGACGCTCTACCACTGAGCCAACCGGCCAGGGCCCTTGAGGATCTATCTAGTGATGTTAGTGGGGTATTGAAATCCCCTACTATTATAGTATTGCTGTTGATCTCACCCTTTAAATCCATCAAAGTCTGCTTTATATATTTAGGTGCTTCTATATTAGGTGCATAGATATTTATAATGGTTATATCTTCCTGTTGGATTTCTCCCTTTATCATTATGTAGTGACCTTCTTTATCTCTTACTATAGTCTTTGTTTTAAAGTCCATTTTGTCTGATATAAGTATTGCTACCCCAGCTTTTTTTTTTTCCTTTATATTTGCATGAAATATTTTTTTATCCTTTTATCTTCAGTCTATGTGCATCTTTTGTTTTAAGGTGTGTCTCTTGTAGACAGCATATATATGGGCCCTGTTTTCTTATCCACTCAGCTACCCTATGTCTTTTGATCGGATCATTTAATCCATTTACATTTAAGGTTATTATTGATATGTAATTGTTATCTGTATTCCTCTTTTGCTATATTCTTTTTCTCCTTTAATCTGTTTACAACAGGCCCCTTAGCATTTCTTGCAGCTGGTTGTAGTGAATTCCTTGAGTTTTTTTTTTGGAAAGCTTTTTATTTCTCTTTCAGTTTTAAATGATAGCCTTGCTGGATAAAGTAGTCTTGGTTGTAGGCTCTTGTTCTGCATTACTTTGAATATTTGTTGCCATTCCCTTCTGGCCTCAAGTGTTTCTGTTGAGAAGTTGGAAGTCATCCTTATGGGGGCTCCTTTGTAGGTGATAGCCATTTTTTCTCTAGCAGCTTTTAGTATTTTCTCTTTATCACTTAGCTTTGGTATTTTAATTATGATGTGTCTTGGTGCAGTTTTTTTTGGGTTTCTCTTTAATGGAGTTCTCTGTGCTTCTTGAACTTGTGAGATGTTTTACTGCCTTTATTGAGGGAATTTTTCAGCTATGATATGTTTGAACAAAATCTCTATCCCTTGTTCTTTCTCTTCTTCAGGAACCCCTATGTTGCAGATGTTATTTCTGTTCATGTTGTCACAGAGCTCTCTTAGAGTTTACTCAGACTTTTTGAGTCTCTTTTCTTTTTTCTTCTCTGCTTCTGTGCCTTCATTTATCTTGTCCTCTAACTCGCTGATTCGATTTTCAGCTTCATCCATCCTACTTTTAATTCCTTCCATTGTGTTCTTGATACCTGATATTGTATTTGTCATTTCTGACTGATCCTTTTTATTATTTCAATGTCCATTTTTATATTTGCTATCTCTTTATTTAGATGTTCGTAATGACCATCTATTGTTGTTCTAATATCTTTGAGCATCCTAATAATCGTTATTTTAAACTCTACCTATGGTAATTTGGTTATATCTGGCTCATTCAGGTCCTTTTCTGGGGATTTCTCTTGATTCATTTGTGTTGCATTTCCCTGCCTTCTCATTTTGTCTGTGTAAAAGAAGGTTTTGGCCACTGGAGCCTACTGGGTGTGGCTTCTGTTCCTAGGTATGGTCTGTCTGCAGGCCCGCCACTCCCTCTGCTGTTGCTGCCAAGGGGTTTTGGTATGAGTGTTGCCGGTGCCTGCCCACTGGGGCTGTTGCTGTGGTTTTCGCCTATCCTTTACAGGATGGCTGTTATCACGTGTTCAGATGTACAAGCCTTGATGGTTTTGACCTTCATCCCGCCCCCGCGGGTAGCGTTTTGCTTGGCCCTGAGGTTGGGGGTGAGCATTTTTGCTCAGCTGTGGGTATCTGCCTGATTCCAGGCTTTCCCCCTGCCCCTGCAGGAGGAGCCCGCTCTGGGACGGCTGCAAGCCTTGGTTCCACAGGCCAGGCGGGACTGCGTGCCCATGCTCAGTTGTGGGACTTTGCCTGTTCTGGGTTTTGGCTCCACCCCCATGGGAGGAGCCAGCTCCCAAGTCAGGCCACAAGCCTTGGTTCTGTGGGCGGGGCAAGGCTGTGCTCCTGTGCCCTTGCTCAAGGGTGGGTCTCCGCCCCTTTTGGGGCTCCTGCCCTTTCCCCCCCGCAGGCTGGATTGCAGGCAGCCAGCAGCTGGGCTTGACCACTTTTGCATGTCCCCTCCTCCCCAGCTGAGCACGACTGAGCTTACATCTGGGCCTCAGTGGTGGCCAGCTGGCTTCCACCTTTGCCAACAGAACCACACTTCTGTGTCCCACCGCTGCCCACCCTCAGGTGAGCTCTCAGCCTTGTGGGTGGGGGCGCTGCAGCTCAGACCCTAACACTCACTACTCTAGTCCCGAAAGCTCCCTCCTCCTAAGCGACTCTGCTCTGAGTGCCACAGGAGAGCTTGTTTGGCTGGTGTTCTGCTTCCCTTTGCTGGTATTGCTGTTTCCAGGGGAAATATTCACTTCAGATTTGGGGAGTGACTCGTCCCAGAGGTTAGGGTGGCTGTCTCTCAAAATGTTTCTCCCTGTGCCTCCTAGATTACACTCTCTTCCTGCTACCCCAGTCCTCTCCTCTCTCCTGGTCCCCCAGAGCCCCAGGTGAGTGGTTATGAGAGAGGTTTTCTGTGTGGTCTCTTTAAGAAGAATCCTGGGTCTGAGAAATCAGTCTCTTTCTCACAAACAGTATCCTGTCTTGTTTCCAGCTAAATACTGTCCATATGCCTCTTCTAGACTCTGGGGCTGCAGGCTGGGGCTTTGTTGCTGGGACTCAGGATGCTCCCCTCTTTGCTAAACTCACTTTCCGCCACGTGAATCCTTCCAGGTTGCCATTCGCTCCGGAGAGCTGGGCAGCCCTCTCCACATTTCCCCTTTTCCTACCAGTCTCAGTGTGGCTTCTTCAGTGTTCCTTGGTTGAAGAGTTCTCTTAGTTTAGTCCAAAGTTGGTTTTTCCAGATGATGGTTCTTAAAATTAGTGTGTAATCCACTTTGGTTCTGGGAGATGGAAGTTGGTATGTCCGCCTACTCCATCACCATCTTTGAGTCCTTGCTTTTGAGGTGGATATTGTATATTTGAATAAGAGCAAAAAACAGACAGAAGGTCTGATTTTTCTCTGATGGAGGTCTTAGCTTGGTCTATGCAGTTTTGAAGGAAGTGGAAGCCCAGGAAAGAGTGCTGAAATCACCCATGTGGGCCAACTCATCACCTAGGCTGCCTGCTCTTCTGTCTTTTCCCGGAATCCTTGATTTTAGACCACTTGGTTTCTGTCTTAGATTTGTTTTTTTTCTAATAAAACTTTAGTTCTTAGTTACCCGTGAGAGCACCCTTTGCTTTCCATGCAGATTAGCTCTTTTTATCAAGAGAGGGCTGTGGGAGCACTGGAATCCTTTGAACCAGAAGAGTTTGTTCTGCATTTTGCTGTTGGCTGCAAGGAGGGCTGAGGGAGACATTTCATCCTTCAATCAATGGAACCTGTGGCTGACTGAATTGGCTGACTGATGTTTGCATACAAAGCATGAAAACTTATTAAAAAACTTATTAATATCTCTAAGCTCTTGGCTGTTTGACCTTTAAATGCATGACATCACATTTCGGGGGATATCAGATTTGGCATTTTAGTTATGCTTGGCCCAGACCCATAGAGCATCAAGGTGTTTTCCCCAAGGACAGATTTATGCCAGCAACCCAGAACTACAGGAGGTGACAGGGCTGGAAAGGGTCACCTCATAGGTCCTCAGGCTCATGCCAGAGCATGAAGGCCACTACTTGCCCAAGGTCTCCCTGAGACATGGCAGAGGTGATACTCAAATGTTGATCTTCTCAGCCCCCAGATTTACCCTTTCCTATGGATGAATGAAGTGCCCTAAATAGAATATTGGCCTATTGTGACAATGAGCGTGTCCTCAAGACCCAGACAGGTGGGAGAAGGGAGGGGAGCAGGCAAGAAACTTGGAAGAAGCCAGCCTGGTGTCAGATGGCAAACTTCAACGGCAGCAGCCTGAATACTCAGGAAAGGCTGCTGCCTCCAGTGGAGTTCCAACCCTTTGGGCCTGAAGTGAAGATTCATCAGAAAACACAAGGCCTTAAATTCTTCTCTCAAGTATAGGCTGGGGGATGGAGAAGCAGAGGGTGCTGGCAGGTAGACATCTGCATGGAAGAGTGACAGTCAGTCTGGGACTCACCTCCAGATAAATAGATAAATGGAGGTGAGTTCAAGAGGGCTGATGTCTATAACTCCTGCTCTACCAGTTCCCTCAGTTTACCCAACTATCCTAAGCCTGACATGTCCTGGAATCATCCTGGGACTTAGTTGGGGGTCAGAGTCAGTAGAAGACACTTCCTGCCCTCAAGGGACACAGCCAATGACATCCCTGACCCCAAACTACAAAGACAGAACCAGGGATTCTCAGGGTTCTGGACACTGTGGTGCGGAGGGTGTATGTGTATTGGTGGGGGGGAGGAGACTGGGGAGGGCAAGTTCAGAGAGCACTAAACAAAGGCAAATGGGAGGAGAGGTGTGGGGTAGCCCATGTGTCCTTGTGGGATGGTTCTTGGTCCCTCAGAGGGTAGACTTGTCTCCATTAGGTGGAGCCATCCTCTAGAGAGATCAGCTCCGGGTGGAGGAGTTGTGCAGAGCTGAGGAGCAGGTGGAAAAGAGGAGATGAAAGGAGCCTGTATTTGGCGTAATGAGCACACACATAAGCTGGGAACTGGTTTGAACCAGGCAGGAGGGGGTTGGGATGGGATTCTGGCTGCTGGGGGAATGTGGGGTATGATCAAGGAGAAAGAGGTCATGCTGGAAGCGGGAGCTGTGGTCCAGGCCTGAGTGAACTGAGGAATCAAGTTATGGAAGTGGACAGGAAGAGGTAGAATCACTGGGAGATGGGGGAAACACTGCATGAGTGGGGCAGGACTGAAAAGGATTGGCCAGCTGGAGATGGGGCAAGAGGAGGCAGAGTGTTGGAATGCTGGTGGGGCCCACATTGTGTTCACAAGATGACATGTCCTTGTATCGCAACAGCATTTATTGAAACACCGAATGAGACAACACAGGAGGCAAGCCACCCACAGACAGTCTTAACAAGGGGGAGACCCAGGAAGTGTCCTAACCTTCTCCATCCCACCTGCTTCATGTTGGACGAGCCCTCCAGCACTGGCAGGAGGAGATCTGGAGTAACCATGGAATTTTCTTTGAAATGTATAAGGTGTATCGAATGAATACCTGTCCAAAGTCAAAAGAATTTCTTTCTCTGACCGGGCCTTTCAACTGGGAGGTGATATGAGGAGTCTGGCCGGAACAGGTTAACCCAGAGGAGGGCAGTCAGTCAGAGAGACAAGCAAACACACACACACAAATGACCATTGGGCAGGTACTCCCTGCAGAGACCTTCCCAACCAGGAGAGGGAGCTGCTGCTGCTGCTGCTGCTGCTGGTGTGTGTGTGTGTGTGTGTGTGTGTGTGTGTGTGTGTGTATTGGGGTGGTGGTGGTGGGGGGTGTTCTTCCTGATTCTCAGGTTGTGGGAAACCTGAGAATAGTTAGGCTCATTTCTAAGCTTCCATGATGTCCAGCCATTCTGGGTGACTGGTAATGTCCCAGAGAGCTTAGTGAACAATACAAACTGGCCAAGGGTATTTCTGAGTCAAATTGGACTTTTAAGCGAAGGGCTGAAAAGCCAAGAGGAGAACCAGGAAACAACTCCCTAAAAAGGGAAGGTGGTGGAGCTGCCCCAGGTTCTGTCCCTCTGTAGGAACATGTGGACGATTCCAGGAGCAAGCACGCATTTTCATTCACACACCATCTGTGCACAAATGGATGTAAGTGGCCCCAGACTCTATGCAAAGCGGACGGACCGGGTGCTCCCGCAGCTGAAGCTGGCAGAGTGGGGCTGACAGGGGGCGCAGGAGTCTGGCGCCATCACCGTGATGCTACCCCCAGTGGCCATGGGGCCAGAGACAATCTGGCGCCCAGGGGTGGTGTTACATGTGAGGCCCCCACAGGTGACTCCACCGCGGGAGCTGCTGACGCCTGTGGGAAGAGGGGAAATACAGGGATGAGTAGCCTGCCATGATCTCACCAACCCTGGGACAGCCCCTAAAATAAAGGCTTCCGCATGGCAGGAGCTCCCTCCTCCTCAAAAGTTTTAGTGGTTAACAACTCAGGCCCTGTTCCTCTCAGCATCTCAACCTTTCTAGGGTACTGGGGCAAGAAAGACGAGGGGCATCCTTTGGAACCTAGAGGGGCAAAGCTGTCCTAGCCCCGTTTCCATGGCCTGCAGTTCACATAGCCACCAGGGGAGGGCGCTCAACCCTGTTTTCCCTATAATCCCTTTTGGATCCCCAGTGAAACACCACCTCCCATCCAGTCAGGGAACATTCCAGGTTCAGTGGGTTATGCTGTAGGGGTTCAGCTTCGCCCATCAACAAAGCCATTTTCTAGGGAGTTTCCACCAGATACTTACAAACATTCACGGCAGCCACACCTTCACACAGCCTATAGAGAAAGAAAATCGTTAAGTTTGGACACTGAGCTGGATTCCTTGAGATGATGGTTGCTTGGGGGCAGAAAAGGGCATCCTGTGTACAGATCCTACCCAAGGAGCAGAAAGGGGTTCCCTCAAGTCTGCATGAAAGGCTTTCTTTCTTTCTTTCTTTCTTTCTTTCTTTCTTTCTTTCTTTCTTTCTTTCTTTCTTTCTTTCTTTCTTTCTTTCTTTTGTATTTTTCTGAAGCTGGAAATGGGGAGGCAGTCAGACAGACTCCCGCATGCGCTCGACCGGGATCCACCTGGCACGCCCACCAGGGGGCGATGCTCTGCCCATCTGAGGAGTTGCTCTGTTGCAACCAGAGCCATTCTAGCACCTAAGGCAGAGGCCATGGAGCCACCCTCAGCACCTGGGTCAACTTTGCTCCAATGGAGCCTTGGCTGCGGGAGGGGGAGAGACAGAAAGGAAGGAGAGGGGAAGGGGTGGAGAAGCAGATGGGTGCTTCTCTTGTGTGCCCTGGCTGGGAATCGAACCCGAGACTCCTGCACACCAGGCCGATGCTCTACCACTGAGCCAACTGGCCAGGGCCCTCACTTTCTTTCTTTAACTGTTCTCTGACCATGGAGATAAAGCCTTCTGATTTTCAACAGAGGTGGGTGAGATTCTGAACTCTACTCATTGCTTCTGATCTGAGAGACCAGGTCCATGCTGGAGAGTATGATCAGGCTCACAGAAAAGAGTCAAATCACATGCACGAGTGTGTATGAAAGGGCTCTGAGGTCAATGAAGAGCTACTATGTGCATACAGGGGTGGGCACAAGTACGGTTACAGTTGTGAGTATGTGAAACACCATTTATTCTCGTATTATTATTTATTCTTCTATTATATATTTTCCTACAAGAACAACTGTAATTTTCCCAACCCTGTATAGAATGCATTGCCCTTAAAATGAACAAGTCTGCTTGCAGGCCAAGCTGGAACGTCCTATAGGAAGCTACTTGGAGAGTGGATTTCAGAGGCACGTGACTTGGGTGCAGGTCCTGGCTATTGCACTTAACTGTGTGGCCAAGAGAAAAATCACTGAACACTGAGCCTTATCCTTTATGTTTGGATGAAAAAAGTGGTACCTACCTCATCAGATTGTGAAGACTATAGTAAGCACTCAGCACAGACTGAGCACATTATACACATTTGATAATTATTATTGAAGCTTGACCTGTACTAGTGGTGGGCGAAAATGTGGCCCACACTTGGGCTTAAGGAAATTCACTCCCAGAGGACTTAGGCTTCCTCCTTCTGTACCCCACAGTCTTCCTTAGCCCCACCTGTGCTCCTCGCCCTCCAGCAGGCGCCTGTAGGTGGCGATCTCGATGTCCAGGCCCAGCTTGGAGTTCATCACCTCCTGGTACTCCTTGAGCAGGCAGGCCATGTCCTGCTTGGCCTTCTGCAGGGCGGCCTCCAGCTCAGCCAGCTTGCAGCGCGCATCGCTGATGGCTGCCTCGCCCTGCTGCTCTGCCTCGGCCACGGCAGTCTCCAGCTTGGCCCGCTATAAGGAAAGAGATGTGAAGACAATGATGAGAGACAGAAGGCACAGCCTGGTTCACCCATGCTGGTGGGCTGGGGCTGGCAGAGGAGGTTCCCAGAGAGATGGCAGGTTAATTACCTATGACCAGGTAGTTAATGGGATATAAACATGAGGGAGGAGATGGGTAAGTTTTTTACCATCTCTCTTTGGTGGTGGTCACAGGATAGACAAGGAGGTGGTCGTCAGTGATACGGCTCATCCCAGCTCAAGTGCTGTGTGATGTGATAGAGCCCCTGCCCTCTCTCTGGGTTCCTGCTTCCTCATGTGCACACTGTGAGGCCTGACAGGGGCCCGGGGGGCATGGGGTCTGCTGCTGCAGTCTGCTCGTGCTAGGTATTTGAGTGCTTTTGACACTCTACCTGGCACTTGGCGTTCTCGATCTCGGCGGTCAGCCTCTGCACCATGCGGTTCAGCTCGTTGATCTCCTCCTTGGTGCGGCGCAGGGTCTCCCCGTGACGGATCACTGTGGCCTTCATCTCCTCGCACTGGGGGGGAAGCAGAGATGCTCTTGGGGCTCAGGATATGAGTCCCACCCGTTCAGGACACCACTGATGAGGTGCAGACTGTACAGTGCTCAGCTTGTGCAAACTCTCATGGCAGCCCTGCCATGTCGCCTCAACCCAAGAGCTTTCTGTCCTTCTGCTACCATCCCTAAGATCAGAATATCTACCTCACATCCCTCCCACTGTCATGTAGGAGGCAGGTGTCCTGTGCCACTCACCTTGGTGCGGTACCAGGACTCGGCCTCGGCCCGGCTGCGGCTGGCAACATCATCGTATTGAGCCTTGATCTCAGCCACGACACAGTCCATGTTCAGGTCCCGGCTGTTGTCCATCTTGACGATGACCGAGGTGTCTGAGATGTGGGCATGGAGGATCTGTAGCTCCTGGGGGACCATCAGCCAATACATTTGGTTCTATTTCCTGATCTGGGCCATGTGCTCCACCCTGGGGGCAGTACCCACTCTCTGGAGGGGACACTGGTCATAAATGTTACATGACTCCTGTTCCCCATGCCCCCACCCACTTTCATGTACACACAGGCACATCATAAAACAGTAAAGCTGGAAGGGGCCCTAGAAGTCAGCTGAAGACAATCCCTGACTTAACAAATGGGAGCACCGAGGCCCTGTGTAAGAAAAAGGCCTTGCTCAAAGTCACCCAGCAGGGGAACTGTATTCAATGCCAGGAGTAGTGATTTGTTTGTTCATTAAGACACCTCTCTAACTAGAAACCCACCCTGATCTCCACCTCCACACATGTGTAGATTGATTGACCTGTGCACAGACCAGCACACAGGCAAAACAATGCAACATGCAGAGGTGCTGACGGACATAGACAGGTCTGACCACACATGACCCATGGTCCTCGGACATGTATGCCAGGCTCTCAACTCGGCACACACACATACATGTCTGAGAGTGCCACACAACATGCATGCCCCTTTTGGTTGTGTTCACATGTTCTTTTCTTGCTTATATCATACATGGGGCAAACATATGCACACAGTGCACCCTCACCCTTCTCCCCCAGGTCTCCACACCTCTCTGTACCACCCTGGCTGGCTGGCAGGGGCTCCCTCACCTCATCATAAAGGCGCTTCAGGAAGCTAGACTCCTCCACCAGGGCCTCTACATTGGCCTCCAAGTCTGATTTTCGCAGGTAGGCGCAGTCCACGTCCTGTGTGGAGAGAGGAGGAGGGCGGGCATGTGGGAGGAGGCCCAAGGAAGGTGTTTCTGTGGTCAGTGTGGTGGTCATGCCCCCAGTGGAGGTTGTACAGATGGGGCCCTCCCTCCCTGCCATGTGACCAGTCCTCTCACCTTCTTCAGAACCACGAACTCGTTCTCTGCTGTGGCCCTCAGAGCCACCTCCTCTTCATACCTGAATGTGGGGCAGAAGGGCCTGAGCTGAGGGGTCAGCACTTGGATATCATCCTAGTCTCAGGCAAGCTTTTCCAGAAGTCAAAGGGATTAACCTCCTGCAAATGTCATCTTGTTCTCTCCATGGTCGATTTTGTGCGTTTTTCATGGGTTAACCCTTGTGTCAGCCTGGCATTTCCCCACCCCACAGTTCTCCTGCTTGTGGGGTGAGATCAGAGAAGCACACTCTATCCCCAAGTCTAGAATCATCTGGGATCCAAAGAGATCCTAGATCCAAAGAGAGCTAGTGCTCTGGGCAAGGGAAGCATAGAGCCTGTGCTGTACAAGTGAGTCGGGGTGGGCAGGAACAAAGAGGGCTGCAGAACTCCACTGGAATTCTTTTCCTCACTCCCTGAATCCAGCTCTAAGACCCACCCACAGGACCTCTGAGGGGTGGAGGTGGAGCCAAAGAATCCAAAGAAACCTAGGTATTTCCTGCATATTCTCTAGTGTTCCAGGTAGCTCCTGTTGACAGGCAAGAATCTTAGAGAAGCTGCTTCCAGAGATTGTGGGCGGAGCCTGCCCTTTCCCCATGAGTGCCCCCTGTGTGCTGCACTCACTTCTTCTTGTAGCCCTCCAGCACCTCCTGCACGTGGTTGAGCTCTGAGGCCAGCCTCCCGCTGTCGGCCTCCGCACACTCGGCCTCTCGCCTCAGCGTCTCCATGTAGCCATTGAACAGCGGCTCCAGGTTGCTCTCGCAGCAGCGCTGGTTCTGGTAGAACTGCCACTTGGTCTCCAGCAGCTTGTTCTGCTGCTCCAGGAAGCGCACCTATGCCAAGGGACGGAGAAAGAGACTAAGAAGGGTACTAAGGGGCTCATGGTCCATAGAGCTTGCTCTGCCCTGATGTTCCTGAATGGCCAGGGCCAGCCAAGAGCTGAGCCATGGCGTTGAGTGTCTGCAATGCAAGGGGCCAGGCTCTCGTCTCCCGACCCAGGGAGGCAGTGTGGGTGCAAGGGAAAGTCTGGGTCAAGCCCCAGTTCTGCCACTCTAAGCGGGCAAGTTGTCTAACCTCTTGGTGTTTGGTTTTCTTATTTCTAAAACAGAGATGATAATAGCACCTTCCTTAAAGTTTTGAAGATTGAACAAGTTAATGCATGCCAAGTACTTAGAATAGTCCCTGACACATAGTAAGTTCTTCACTAGTTTAACTATTACTGTAATCACTATAATTAACTATTATTATTATTTATCTAGTCATTTATGCAACACATTGAATATTTATTATGTGATGCTGGGGCCTATATTATAAGACACACACACACACACACACTCATCTACATCTATATCATCATATCTATAGCTATATATCATCTATATATCTATCTATATCTATATCTATCTATCTATTTCATTCAATTCTTACAATCCCTTGGGTGGGTGGGGAGATGTTATTTTTTCCAATATACAGATGGGGAAACTGTACTTTAGTGTGAAACGACTAGCTTATTGTCACATATTGATAGAGTCAGAATCTGCTGTCCCCTGAGTCCCCTCCACTGCCCACCACATTGTGTTTAAGCCACTCATCTAAACTCTCTTAGCCTCAGTTTGTTATTAAAAAAATGGAGGTGATAATGTACCTCACTGGGTCATTCTGAGGATTAACTAAGATTACTATAGAGAAAGTACACCCTTGTCACGCCCAGAGCCCTTGATCCCAGACGCTAGAGCCTGGTTCTGCCTACTCTACCAGAGTGAGGCACCATGGACCTCTACTGGAGCCAACACAAAGGACGGTGCAGAGGTGACCTTGTTGGGATGCAGCCTCACAGCTGTGTGGTAGTCATCACGCTGTGTCAGTGGGCCTCTTCACCAGCCTGTCTGTCCTTCCTTCCACTCTCCCAGTCCTTCATCCATGAAAGCGTCTGCCAAGCTTGGTTAACTGTCATACCTTGATCACTACTGTCCTTGGAAACTGATACTAACAGCTAACATTTATTGAGCACTTACTATGTGCTCACACTTTTCATGCATAAACCCATTAATCCACACAACCACCATCTGAGGTTGGTTCTGTTATCCAGACATACAACAGGCCTGAGGTTTCATTCTGCGGAGGGGCAGAGCAAGGATGCAGGAGGCAGAGTGGCTCCCAGCTGTGCCCCAGCCACTTCCTGTGCTGCCTGGCCACCAGCCACATGCCTTTTGTTCTTCCCTTCTGCTCCCACACTTCCAGCACCCAGTGCCCAGGTTGGTTTTCAGGGGCAGCTCTGATATTCCCATGTTGTCTCCAGAAGTGCACAAACACTTCAGATGACAGACTTGATTGCTGGACCACTCTGGGCCCTCAATGTACTTTGCTGGAATTAAACAATGAAAATTGATCCTCCTGCCTATAATGGTTTCATTTCTCTCTGCTGTCTCAAACTTGGCTGCCATGCTGTCTCCCCAAAAGACTGGAACCTTTCTGAGGGAGGGCAGGGCTGGATCCTTCTCTGGACCATCCTGGACCTCACTGACCTTGTCGATGAAGGCAGCGAACCTGTTGTTGAGACACTTGATCTGCTCCTTCTCCTCATGCTTCACGCACTGCGCGTTGGGGTCGATCTCCAGGTTGAGGGGGGTGAGGAGGCTCTCGTTGACCGACACGGTGGTGATGCAGGGCGGGCTGGGTCCGCACACGCCGCCAGAGCGGTACCCGAAGCTGCGGCCGCAGGAGCCGGGGCGGAAGCCGCCCACCGCCATGCGGGGCCCACGGGCGCCTAGGTGAGAGAGGCTGCGGCTACCGAAGCCCATCAGTCCCCGGTAGCAGGACACCCCCCGATAAGGGGTGGCGGTGATGCAGCAGTGGCTGCCGGTTTTGGGGGCCACAGCTGAGCAGGAGCTGAAGGTCCTGGCGACCCCACATCCTGAGTTGATCCGGTAGGAGCGGCAGGACATCGTGTGGGTCTGAGCAGAGCCTGAGCACTGCGGGAGGAAGTCTGTGAGGGCGGCACAGTGCGTTGCTTAGGTTTCTTCTGGCCTCTCTTGTCCTTCCTGGTCCTTTTATTGGTGAGGAGAGCTAGGGTTGGCTGCATAAAAGGAGTGAAAAGGCATTTTATGTTGTTTATTGGCGTGGGGAGTTTGCCAGCAACTCCTCAAGGACTCATCTTAAAGGTGAGCTCAGCGGCGACTCTGGGACTTCGTAAAAGTATTGAAGATGTTATTAACAGTGTGTGTTTGCACTTTTCATCTTCAAAGCTCGTTTACATACATTAAGTAATTAATTTTCTCATATTCTCCCGGTGAGATGGCCTCAACCCACACCTGAAGATGGATTTGAACTTCACAACAATCAGAGGTGGCTGGATTTGGGGTCCAGGCTGGGTCCACACGATCTAAGGGAGAAATTCTAGGGTCCCACATTGGGTCAGACCATGAGAGGCCATTAACCCTTTCCTCCTGGATCCATGAAGAATTCACTGTGTTTCGGGAGCTGATTGGTCACATGAGTCCATACCCACGCAGGCAGCTTTGCCTGAAAGGTGGTTTGGATCTAGAGGGGCCATTTCAACCATGCACTTGCAGGGCAGAGAGTTGTGGCATGGTCTCTTAGAAGCTTCTGGATTCTAGTCCAGAAGACTCTGCCTCACAGCCTTCATTTCTCACTCAGCAAAAGTACAAACCACTTAACCCTCAGTGGCCTCAATAACAGCCGCTTGTGGGTAAGGAGGAGCCTCCCCTTCAAGCCACTTTCTCCCTCTTGGCTGAAGGACGGAGAACCCTATTCTGGCTGCTGTGAACTTGCTTTGGGCACCTTCCCTTGGCTATTTAAGAAGAAATAGGTCCTTTGAGTCTCTCTTCCAAGACCACCAGCCAGAGGAGGTACTCATTCTGTTTGTCAGCCCCAGAATGATCACCTTTAGAGGAACATTTAGCAACTGCTGGGTGGGAAGGTGGCTTTTCTTATCCAAGGATGCTGTAACTTCTGGCTGCTGGGGGCTCTGGAATCCTGAGCCCTTCTAACTTTCCTGCTTCTCTGTGTGTACTGAGGCTACTTACTAGAAAAATGATTGCTCTTTGTTTAATGTTCAGTGAGCACAGACCTGGGGGATGTAATCACTGCTTCTAGGGAAGCTAGCTAGACACCCGAGGTATTAGGAGCTTCAGGAAAAGAGCTGATAAAATTCTTCTAAGAGTAACAACCCCTCCAGGGAGCCTTTCTGTCCTGAGTCTGCCCTCGCTGCTATAGCCGGGCCCAACGTGGATCTTCAGCCAGGACCCGGCTGATTGATTTCTATCTCCATATTCCAAACCTGTTTTTCCAAGTAGGGCAGAAAGACTTTAGGCAACTGGTGGGGGAGGAGCAGGTAGACTCACTATGGCCCCAGATGACCTTCCCCATAGTCACCCATGGAGAAGCTGCAGGGATTTAGCAACCTGGACAATGGAATCAAAGGTGGAAGGTCTAGTTCAAACTTGGGCCCTTTCTAGCTGTGTGGCTTTGAGGAAATTTGTAACGTCTCTGAGCTTCCCTTTCCTTGGCTGTAATGTGGAATTCATCCTTATCTTCAAGGGTTGTTGAGAGGATTAAGTGGATAATACACCTGAATGTGCTTTGTGGATCAGTAAACTTTGCATGAAGGACAGGGACTCTTGCTTCCTATCAGAAGCACCCCTCCCCCAGCAGAGCCTGGGCTTGTTCCTTGCCCCACCCATGGTTTTCATTTATTCTGCATATTTATAACTTCTTTACCTTTCCAAGGCTGTCTTTCATGTGTTCTTTAATCTGATTTCACTAGTATAAAAACTTGGGGTGAAGTCTGGGGGTGGAGAAAGGAAGCAATATGGGGAACACAGGGAATGTTTTCCCAACTCCCATCCCTCAGCGTGGGCTCTGCTGGCTTGAGCCCAGGGTGTATTCCGATGCTTTGGACAACGAGCTCACAGACTGACAGTTGTGTAGACCTGGAGCAGATGTGTGGGCCAAGAGGGATTTGGCCCTTTGAAAGTGAGGAGGAGGGTGGTGGCTGAATGTGGGAGTTAGAGGATGGGTGGGCCCCCTGCTCAACCAGCTTCAAGAGCTCATAAAACCTCACCCTCTTCTCTCCACTCCTCTGAACCTCTGTTGTCCTTCAACTTATTGAAGAGGATGAAAGCAGACCCCTTTCTGCCTCTTCTTGGAGCAGGAGGGAGTGGAGGCTTTTCTCTATAGGGTAGCTCCCATATCATCTGTTCCTCCATGCCCCCAACACACACACACACACACACGCACACACACACACACACACACCCCTTCCAAACCTATACCCTGAATTGGGCCTGGGCACTGAGAACAGGAAAGGGGAGCTATGAGACTTAAGAGACCTGGGTAAACCACTCTGTGTTCAGAAATAAAATCACTCATCCAGGAGCAGAAGAACTATCAAGAGCAATGGTGTAGGCACCTGGGTGGGTAGTTCCGGGGTGAGGACACACGGAAGTACTCATGGACACTAGGTGAAGTTTGTATCACTGCAGATGGCAGCTGAGACCAGAGCTGGTGGAGGCTGATAGGGATGGCTGTCTGGATGGCACTTGGGATTGGAGGCACTGGGCTGGAGAGGGAGGCTAGGTCCTTATGCGGCTATTACCAGGTCATTCAGGGCAACTGACAAACTCACAGACCAGACCAGTCTGATAAAGCGGCCCTGGACCCATAACACATAAGCCTTTACAATGTGGTTCTATGTAAGGGTGGGGAGACAGAAAACCCATAGCTCCATGCCTATCTCTGCTCATCTCCCATCATCTCTGTCCAGTAGGACCAGATCCTTGTCTTGTGCTGGGAAGGGAGCCAGACTTCCCTTCACTGGCCTCCCCCTCTTACCACCCCCCTGTGCTCTATTTGTTCCTCATACCCCAAGCGTTCTCCCTGGAGTGTCCCAGAACAGCCAGCCACCTCTTCCAGGAAACCTCTGTGAACCAGTCAGTGGGAGGCTATGATTTCTCCTGTTCCCTGCCTCAGCAGGTAATTCATAAAACGCCCTTTCTGGGGCTCCCCAGGTAATTCCAATCATCCCCTTCACACCCTCTTGTCCTGGGTGTTGCCGTTCATCACCTTTTTGGTTTTGTACTTTTCTGCCCCCATACCTTTTGAAGGTCACACCCAATGTCAGGAATGTCCACCCAAGAACGCTAGTCTTTCCCGTAATTTAAAATGCTTCCAAGAAGTCGCTTCTTCCAAGAAGCCTTCAAGAGCAAATTGAATTAAAGAGCTTCTTTACTCCACCCTGGAGCCGCAGGCAACTTTCTCCTCTGACTCTGGATCCACTCCACAACTGGAGTCCATCTCCTGGGGTTTCCCCAGCGTCCTTATCATTCATTCAAACTCACCTCAGATGAACCATCCTCCTCCAGCACCTTACCTAAGCCAAGATGCTTGTTGGGAGAATTCTTGCTCTTCCCCGCTCCAGGGGCTCAATACCTCCCTTCTCTTCTGCTGTTTTTACTGTGCTTAAAATTCCCCTGCTTCTGAAAATGTTTTCTGGACTTATCCAAAGATAAGGGAGCACAGATATCTTCCCATCCTGCCTGTTGATCTATGTGATTCTATATTCGTATCTGCCTGTGCTCTCCTAGGTCATCTCACTATCTTTCCTGGCTGGCTAGTTCTCCAGAATTGACCCTAACTGGTTCCCTGCAGACAAGGCACGTTGGAGCAGGGCCTTGGTCGCTGCCCACACAGCTCATCCAAGCTCATCCAAGTTGGGCACTGCCCATCGTCTCTCTGGTCTTCTCCACCCTTTTACTATGTATTTGAATCTACACCAGCTCCTGGTCCTGAGACACAGCTTTTGAAGGGTCTTCTAGCTCTGTGACACTTTCTTTGGCTTTTAGAAAACTTGGGCTTGACTCAGAGACTCTATCTGAGAAGAGTGAGGTTGTAGCAACAGGAAGGAGCTGGATGAATCAATGGCCCATCCCCAGTTCATTCAGTGCATTGGGAGCTGGGCCCCTCATCTAGTCAGCCGAGCTGTTCCCAGGGCATCTCCATCTTTCCTCACAGGCTTCTCCACCAGCAGCTCTTAAGAATCTCTAGTCCCCTCCTGAAAGCTATTCACACACCTTCCTGCCGGCAGCCTTCCCTGGTGGCCTTGCTGTTTCCTGTGGGTACTTTGGTCAGAGCAGATGCTAAGTACATACAGAGCTTCTAATTTCAGTCTACTTTTTTCTATTTTAGCATTAGAACCATTTCTCTACATCTTGGGAGGAAAACAACAGTCTAAAACTTATAGTTGATGCTATCAACTACTTGATGCGTAGTGGGATCATAGTTTGAGCAAGACCCCTTTTGGCTCTATGCTGGGAAGATACAGAGAGTTTCTGTGGGTGTCAGGTCCCCCCAATGTCTTTCATGACATGGCTAAGGAATCCCCTTGAGATCTTGGTTCTGGGGTACTAAACTACAGTCCTGTGACGCATAACAATGTTTTGGTCAATGACATACCACAAATATGACCACAAATATGATGGTCCCATAAAATTACAATGGACCTGAAAATTTTCTATTGCCAGGTGACATTGTAGCCATCATTGTGCAAAGGTTGCAAAAATCAACATTTGTTGAGATGGCAAACAACTTTGTCTGAGTGTGGATGACGACAATGCTGAGGAGCTCCTAGAGGTGGTTCCTGAGGAAATGACTAAGGAGGAGCTGTTGGAAGTGGAACAGGAGCGCATTGCTGAGGAAGAGGCAAGAGAAAAGGAAACTGCAGGAGAAGAAAAAGAGCCACCAAGAATATTCACAGTGAAGGCTTTAGCAGAAGCTTTTGCAGATCTTGGCAAACTTCGTAAAAAGTTTGAAAACATAGGCTCCAGTACTGAAAAATTTTCATTTAACAGAGGAATGCTCATGGTGCATTATTTGCTTACAAGCAAATCTACAATGGAAAAAAGACACAAACCAAGCATACTACCACAGGCATAGTTCTGAAAAGAAGCACAGTTCAAGAAAAGCCTCAGGCAGGTCCTTCAAGAGATATTCCAGAAGACGGCTTTGTTATTATAGGAGGTGACAGCTTTATGTGTGTTGCCCCTGAAGACCTTCTAGTGGCACAGATGTGGAGGTAGGAGACAGTGATACTAATGACGCAGATCCTCTGTAGACTAGGCTAGTGAGTGTGTTTGTATCTCAGCTTTTAACAAATATGTTTAAAAGTAAAAAAAAAAATAGAATATAGCTTATAGAATAAGAATACAAAGAAAGAAAATATTTTTTGTACATCTGCGCAATGTGTTTGTGTTTTAAACTGTTACAAAAGAATTGAAAGGTTAAAAAAATAAAAAAGTTTATGTAGTTAAAAACATTACAATAAGCTAAGTTTAATTTCTTATTAAAGAAAGAAAAAAATTTTATTTATTTTTTTTAGTGAGAGAGAGAGACAGACAGAGACAGACAAATAGGTAGGAAGAGAGATGAGAAGCATCAGTTCTGGCCCTGGCCGGTTGGCTCAGCGGTAGAACGTCGGCCTGGCGTGCGGGGGGACCCGGGTTCAATTTCCGGCCAGGGCACATAGGAGAGGCGCCCATTTGCTTCTCCACCCCCCCCCTCCTTCCTCTCTGTCTCTCTCTTCCCCTCCCGCAGCCAAGGCTCCATTGGAGCAAAGATGGCCCGGGCGCTGGGGATGGCTCCTTGGCCTCTGCCTCAGGCACTAGAGTGGCTCTGGTCGCAACAGAGCGACGCCCCGGAGGGGCAGAGCATCGCCCCCTGGTGGGCGTGCCGGGTGGATCCCGGTCGGGCGCATGCGGGAGTCTATCTGACTGTCTCTCCCCATTTCCAGCTTCAGGAAAAAAAAGAAAAAAAAAAAAAGAACACACACACACACACACACACACACGAAGCATCAGTTCTTTGTTACGGCACCTTAGTTGTTTGTTGATTGCTTTCTCATATGTACCTTGACTCGGGAGTATGGGGGGCTCCAGCTGAACCAGTGACCCCTTGTTCATGCCAGTGACTTTGGGCTCAAGCCAATGGCTGTGGGCTCAAGTCAGTGACTCTGGGCTCAAGCCAGCAACGTTGGGGTCATGTCTATGATCCTACGCTCAAGCCGGCAACCCTGTGCTCAAGCTGGTGAACTTGCACTCAAACTGGCAACCTTGGGGTTTAAACTTGGGTCCTCAGCATTCCAGGCTGATGCTATATCTACTGCACCACTTCCTGGTCAGGCCAGAAAAATATATATATTTTTTATAAATTTAGTGTAGTCTAAGTGTATAGTGGCTATAAAGTCTACAGTACTGTACAGTAATGTCCCGGGCCTTCACAGTCACTCACCACTTACTTAGTAACTCACTCAGAGCAGTTTCTAGTCCTGTGAACTCCATTCATGGTAGGTGCCCTATATGGGACCATCTTTATCTTTTATACTATATTTTTACTGTGCCTTTTCTATATTTATATACACAAATAGTTACCATTGTGTTATAATTGCCTTCAATATTTAGCACAGTACCATGCTGTATAAGCTTATAGCATAAGAGCAATAGGCTATACTGTATAACCTAGTGGTGTAGTAAGCTGTACTGCCTAGGTTTGTGTGAGTGTACTCTATGATGTTCACGCAATGACAAAATCACCTAACAATGTATTTCTCAGAATATATCCCTGTTGTTAAGTGACAATATATACATGACTGTATATTTAGTTATAAAAACAGCTAAGACTGACATTCTTGTCTCTTTACATGGCCTGGCCCTTTCCACTCCATTCTCAACACCGCAGAGTGATCTCCTTAAAACACTAAGTTGGGTTGCGTCACTCCTGTGCTCAAACACCCTGATGATTTTCCATTTCACTAGGAATAAAAGACAAACCCTAACAGTGGCCAACAAGACCGTGTACTGCCTGCCCCTGTTGTTATCTCTCTCATGTAAGCTTCTTGCTCTTGGCAGCTTTCGCTACTACTCATCATACTGGCAGACTCCTGACTCAGCGCCTTTGCACTGGCCGTCCCTTCTGTCCAGAATGCTCTTCCCTCAGCCACATGGCTTGCTCTATTGCCAGTTGGGTCTTTGCTCAAATATTGCTTCTGATAGAGCCTCTGATCTTTCTTTTTTTAAAAAAATTTAT
This sequence comes from Saccopteryx bilineata, assembly GCF_036850765.1. Taxonomy (NCBI): domain Eukaryota; kingdom Metazoa; phylum Chordata; class Mammalia; order Chiroptera; family Emballonuridae; genus Saccopteryx; species Saccopteryx bilineata. Next base: position 128,509,138 of record NC_089490.1, read on the forward strand.
TTATTAAATTTAATGCAGTGACATTGATAAATCAGGGTACATATGTTGAGAGAAAACATCTCTAGATTATTTTGACATTTGATTGTGCTGTATACCCCTCCCCTAAAGTTAAATTGTCTTCTGTCACCTTCTATCTGGTTTTCTTTGTGCCCCTCCCCTCCCCCAACCCCTCACTCCTTCTTCGCCCCATCCCCCCTCCCCCCACCCCCCACCCCATTGCCATCACATTCTTGTTCATGTCTCTGAGTCTCATTTTTATGTCCCTTCTATGTATGGATTCATATAGTTCTTAGTTTTTTTTCTGATTTACTTATTTCACTCTGTATAATGTTATCAAGGTCCATCCATGTTATTGTAAATGATCCGATGTCATCATTTCTTATGGCTGAGTAGTATTCCATAGTATATATGTACCAAAGCCTTTTCCTTTTAATTTTTTTTTATTTTATTTTATTTTATTTATTCATTTTAGAGAGGAGAGAGAGAGGGAGAGAGAGAGAGAGACAGGGGGGAGGAGCTGGAAGCATCAGCCCTCATATGTGCCTTGACCAGGCAAGCCCAGGGTTTCGAACCGGCAACCTCAGCATTTCCAGGTCGACGCTTTATACACTGCGCCACCACAGGTCAGGCCCAAAGCCTTTTTATCCACTCGTCCTCTGACGGACACTTGGGCTGTTTCCAGATCTTGGCTATTGTGAACAATGCTGCCACAAATATGGGGGTGCATTTCTCCTTTTGGAGCCGTTCTATGGTGTCCTTGGGGTATATTCCTAAAAGTGGGATAGCTGGGTCAAAAGGCAGTTCAATTTTCAGTTTTTTGAGGAATCTCCATACTGTTTTCCACAGTGGCTGCATCAGTCTGCATTCCCACCAGCAGTGCAAGGCTGGTACAATATTTGTAAATCAATCAATGTGATTCATCACATAAACAAAAAGAAGGAGAAAAACCATATGATAATTTCAATAGATGCAGAAAAAGCATTGATAAAATCCAGCACCCATTCATGATCAAAACTCTCAGCAAAGTGGGAATACAGGGAACATACCTCAACATGATAAAGGCCATCTATGAGAAACCCACAGCCAACATCATACTCAATGGGCAAAAATTAAAAGCAATACCCTTAAGATCAGGAACAAGGCAGGGGTGCCCCCTTTCACCACTCTTATTTAACATAGTCCTGGAAGTCCTAGCCACAGCAATCAGACAAGAAGAAGAAATAAAAGGCATTCAAGTTGGAAAAGAAGAAGTGAAACTATCATTATTTGCAGTTGATCCTCCTTTTTAAAATGGCAACCTGTCCTCCCATTCTGAGACATTCTCCATCAGGTTCATCTTGTTTGGATCTTCCTTTTTGTTCCACAGCACTTAACACTTTCTATAACATTCTATCATTGACTTATTTATTCTATTTATTGATTATAGTCGGTTTTGCCTCTCACCCCAAAATAAACTCCATGGGAGCAGGGCTTTCATCTGTTTTTTCATTGATGGTTTTTAAGCACTTAGAACAATGTGGGTAATATGGTAAATGCTCAGTAAATATTTGTTGACTGAATATATAAATGAATGGCTATCTTGGATACTTCAGATATTTGATGTTTGGCAGAAAATGCTACCTGTGGGAAGCTCTGGCACTTAGGCCCGAAGGAGCACACCCAGTTTGAAAACCATGAGACTCAGAGCCCTCTGTGGCTTCTTCCTGCTTTGCGGTTGTGGGTTTCTTAACACCTGTGGGAACAAAGAGTGACATAAACACAGAAAAGTGAAAGCAGTGCTGTGTTGGCCTCCTGAGAGAGCGGGAGGATTTCTTTTTTAAAGTTGTTATTCATCGTTGTAATGTTTGTGTCCTAAACACAATTTTGGAAGAAAATTGTTTTAAAATATTCTAAGCTCTCCAACAATGTCAAATTGCCAAACGCTGCTTTGAAAGTGCCTTGTGCAGTGGCACCGTGGAAAGTGGCAGCCAGCAGAGGGCAGCAAACCCCCACAGCTGATGGGCAGAGGCTCAGGCCTGGCTGCAGAAGGAAAGGCCAGGCAGCTGCCTGCCTACTTCTGGCCACTCAGGGCTCAGGTACCGTGGATGTGGATGGGGAAAACAGTCCACTGACACTGCAGCGTCCACCTGTGCTTGGCACTGGAGTGGCTGAGCTGCCAAATAAAGCATTCCTCATTAGTAGTAAAACTAGACTCCTTCCCCTCATCATCAAAACAATAGCAACCATTTATTGTACACCTACTGTGTGCTGGACTATGTGCCAGGCACTTTAGTTATGCTGTTGTGAGTAGTCTCCACAACAACTCTTCGACATAGAAAATACATCCCCATCTTAGAGAGAAGGCAAGAGGTTTATTGTTTCCCTTCAGCATTATTTTCCTTCGTTCTTAACAACTTTTGCCTTCTTTTTAGAGCAGGTGACAAATTCTCTTAGTTTTCTTTCAGCTGAGAATGTCTTCTTCTCCTCCTCTTCCTCCTTCTCCTCCTTTTTCTTTTTCTTCTTCTCCTCCTTCTCTTTCTTCCTTTTTCTCCTTCTCCTCCTCCTTCTTCTTTTTCTCCTCCCCCCCCTCCTCTTTCTTCTTTGCCTTCACTCCTGAAGGATATTTTCTCCAGATATAAAATTCCAGGCTGACAGCACTTAAAAGTATTGTTCCACTCTCCTCTGTATTTCCTAGTTTCTGATGAAAAATCTGTGGTCATTTGAATTGTTCTCCTACATAAAATGTGTAATTTTCATTTAACTTAAAAATACTTTTTCCTAATATTATTTTCCTTTATTTAGTATTATTATTTTTTTTCTGAGAGAGGAAGAAAGAGAGAGAGAGACAGGAACATTGAGCTGTATGTTTCCTGACTGGGGAATCGAACTGGCAACCTCTGTGCTCCAGGACTATGTTCCACCCAACAGAGCTGTCTGGCCAGCACTCTTTATTCTTTAGATTAGATAATTTCTATTAATTTATCAAGTTATTTACTCTGTTTTTAGCCTCTACTTTTTGCCATGGAGCTTATCAATGATTTAAAAGTTTTTTTTTAAATGTAGTATTTTTCAGTTCTAAAATCTCCATTTGGTTCTGCTTTTATAGTTTCTATTTTCTGCTAAGAAACTTCCTTTCGCTTCAAATGTTTTTACCTTTATCTCATGGACAAGAGTTGTAATGAGGCTTTAGGGTTTTTGTGTAATAATTCCAGCTTGGGATTGGCACATCTGTTGATTTCTTTTTCCCTTGAGGATTGGTCACATTTTCCTGGTTTCTTGAATGTCAAAATAATTTTAACTCATATCCTGGACATTTAAAATATTATGCAGTGTGGACTCTTGGTCCTGCGAAAGTCCTCTGGAGAATTTTCATTTGTGTTTTGGAATCAGCCTAGTTAGGTTCAGATTGCAAATGTTGTCTCTCCTATGTGGACAATGGATCCAAACAGTTCAATTTTCCAAGCCTTTGCTTGCTGCTTTGGGTCCAAGCAGTGTATATGGTGCTGAGGGGTATGCCTGAAACTTGGGCAGGGTTTTAAATCTTACCTCAGTTCTCAAAGCCTTTGAATTGCTGCTTTGGGTCTCCCATGCATGTGCAGCTCAAGGGAGAGCCCCGGACTTGAGAGGATTCATACCCAGAGGAATCCCTTTCTCCTCCCCTCAGTCCCCCTTTGTAGGGGTCTCTTTTCTTAGTTTAGCCAGAAAGACCAGGTTTCTCCTGGAGTTTTGCAGCCTAGATCATTGTAGCTGCGCGGCTCCGTGACAGCGATCTGCTCTTAGGGCAAAGCCCTGTGAGACAAAAGAACATAAGGATTCCCCTTCCACATTTCCCAGCCCACAGGGATCCTTTTCCTGCTTTCTCTAGTTAGAAAAACAGGATTTCTATTGGAGTTTTAGTTGGTCATGTTGATGGTTCACAGCCCCACAAATGGCCCACTTCCAATTCAAAGCCATGTGAGCACAGGGAAGACACATGTGGGTCACTGCTGCAAGCTTTGTCTTCCGGTGTGTCTACTTGCTTTTTTTTTTTACTTTTCTGAGACCTCTGATAGTTCTCTCTCTCTCTTTTTTTTTTTTTTTTTAAATTTTATCCAGAGTTTTTAGTTGTAATCAGTGGGAGACACGGGCTGTAATCGGCTCATTCCACCATGGAGGGTACTGAAAGTCAACATAGTTTTATCAGGATCACCTTGGCTATTTTTTTGAGAACAGACTGAAGGAAGAGAAGCAGAAAGCCCAGTTAGGAGGGACCTGCAGTGGTCCAGGCACCAGTCATGGTAGGTTGGGCCTCAATGGTAGTCATGGAGGTGAGGGGAGGGCAGTTGCATGGATATTATTTGAAGGTTAAGCCGACACGATTTGCTGATGCATTAATTATGGGGAGATAGATAATTATGTGAGAGAGATAGAGGGGTTAAAGACGATTCTAAGATTTTATTTATTTATGTATTTATTCTAAGCAACTGAATGAACTTGCCATTAATATAGAAGGAGCCACATGGAGGGGGAAGAAGGAAGATGAGGAATTTGTTTTTGGACATGTTTAGTTTGAGATGCCCATTTGATATGCAAATGAAGATGTCCGTGAGCAATCTGTATACACTAGCCTATGGTTAATGGAAGTTCTGGGCTGGAGATATAAACTTCGGGTCATTGGCATATGAATGGCATTTATAGCCACGACACTGAGTGAGATCATCTGTGGGGTGAGATGGAGAGAGAAGAGAGAAACCTGACACTGGAGCCAGAGGAGTCCGTGTTGGCTTGTTGTCTGGCTGACGGGTTGGAAGCAGTGCTGTCCAAACGGCACTTGCCAGTCAGGGTCCAATCAAGGGACAGTACCACACAGTCACTTGGACAAGAGAAATTTAATATAGATAATATTGGGGGCTGGAGTCATGAGGGAAAAAGAACTCTCAAGAGTACGAAAGTGACAGATGTGAGGAGTAGCAACTAGGGCTGTGATAGAAATATCCAGGAAAAGCCATGGCTGAGATACAGACTCCATTGGAGAGGGCACAGTCACTACTCACTGGGTTCCAGAGAAGTCACACCAATGAAACTTGGTGGAAACCTTCCATCCAGAGCTTACCAGAAATACACCTTTTAGGGTGCTAGAAAAAGCCTCTCACAAGGCAGCGACTTGCTGGAGGCACTTTGTTATGCACTTGCCCAAAAAAAGGGTGTGAGGAAGGGCTGGCTGCCACCACTGCTATGCAGGTGGGGCTCAACGGGATGAAGGCGGGGCCTGACAGGATGGAGGCGGGGCCTGACAGGATGGAGGTGTCTGCACTGAGGAACTGGCTCTGGGGAACTGCAGAGAGAGTGCAACGGAAGCAAAGTCCCCGAATGCGCAATGTCTCTCCAATGCCCATGGAAATGCCCACCAACAAGCCTTCACTTCGTGTTAGCTGACAAAAAGAAATAGCTAAAGGGATCAGATTCATTTGCACAGCATAGCCGACAAGGGAGAATTTGTACTTGAGGCAATAAATTGATAACTGACACAAGGTACATGGGAGTCTGGCTGAGGACAGATACCAAGGCAAGATTGGAACAACCTTGATGTTGCTGTCACCGGAGGGGTACGTGTGACTTTGCACGTGGGAGATGAGGTGAGAAGTCAGTAGCCCACTGAAGCAGGAGGGCAGGAGGCTGGTGAGACTGGGTCAGGCAAGCCTTAGGCTGTGAGCAGAACAAACTGCAAGTTCTCAGTTTGCTAGATGAAATCTGGGCAAGGCGGCAGCTATAATGATAGAAAATGTGCCTCCTGCTCTCTAAGGACGACTCTTGAGGTGAGGCAGCATGGCACACACTACCTGTTGTGAGATACGTGTCCTAATGGGACTCTGTCCAGGGTGCTGGTCACAGCTGCACCTTGGCTGACTTCTGCCTCCATCTGTGCTATAGTCATACTCACACTCAGGCAGACCCCCAAAATGGGCATGCTCTTTTGAACCTCTTGGTTTTACACATGCTGTTGCCTCTGCTTGGGACACTTTTTACTTCTTAGTTTGACTAACTTATCATTCTTCACATCTCTCTGCTGAGGCACCACATCACCAGGAAGCAGTTAACAATGCCCTAAATCTGGGATGAGCCTCTCCTCTGTGCACTGGGGCACTGATTCTACTTTTTTTTTTTTTTTTTTTTTGACAGAGACAGAGAGTCAGAGAGAGGAACAGATAGAGACAGACAGACAGGAAGGGAGAGAGATGAGAAGCATCAATTTTTCTTTGTGGTACCTTAGTTGTTCATTAATTGCTTTTTCATATGTGCCTTGACCCAAGGGGCTACAGCAGAGTGAGTGACCCCTTGCTCAAGCCAGCTCAGGCCAGTGACCTAGGGCTTCAAGCCAGTGACCTTTGGGCTCAAGCCAGCCATGGGAGGGTCATGTCTATGATCCCACGCTCAAGCTGGTGACCCTACACTTAAGCTAGGGAGCCTGTGCTCAAGCTGGATGAGCCTGGGCTCAAGCTGGTGACCTCGGGGTTTTGAACCTGGATCCTCTGCATCCCAGTCTGATGCTCTATCCACTGCGCCACTGCAGGCTGATTCTACCTTTAACACAGCAATTAGCATATTGAGTCACGATTGCTTGTTTGCCTGTCTATCTAGGAAGCAGACTATAAACTCTTTGAGGATAAGGACTAAGTCCTGTTCACTATCATTTCCGAAGCATCAGGCCAGGCATGTAGTAAGCACTTATCAAGTGTTGAATGAACAGATAAAGGAGAATAGACTGAAAGTGGAGTACATGGGGAAGGGGGATGCACAGGGTGTGTGAGAAGATCACTCAGGTTTATACGCCATGTTAAGAAGTTTGAGCTATTTTGTTTGGAAGGCAATGGGGAGCTATTTAGGGCTATAAGCATCATCAGTTTTCTATGTGAGCAAGGCCTCTGTAGTAGTAGTTTCATGGCAAATGAGTTGGATGAGGATACGAATGGGGACAGAAAAATCAGGAGGCTCCTGTAGTGATCCCAGAGGGACTGGGTGTGGGGTGGGATCCAAGGAACAGATGGAAGGGTTCACCTTGGTCAGGATAAGCACACCTAGGGCTTGCAGGGCAAGGCCTGGAGAGAAGTGGGCGCTTGTTTTCAGAGACTTTGCTTTATGTCTTCTCTCTTATGTTGAACTGTGAGCTCCTCCAGAGAGAGGCCTAAGCCCTCTTTGTTCAGCACCTACCCTGCGCCCAAGGTACCAGCCTCTGCCTTTAGCATGTCCCCAGGATGGAGTCTAGGAGGCAACTTCCTCCACTCCAGCATGATCCAGAAGGAGAGGCCAGAGTCCCAGTGATGGTAGCTTGGCAAGTTTATTGAAAACCCAGGAACACAAAGAGCAGTACAAATAGGTACCTTACCCACCCCACGCCTCCCTGGAACTTGCAGACATAAGCCCTTTTGCAGTGGATGCGGCTGGGCCTCCTTCACACCACCAACAGCTGTGTGGGGTATAGCAGAGCCCACCTCTCTGTGAATACCCAACCCACTGCATGAGCTCACACGCCATAGAGTTAACCAATAACCCAGGAAAAGAAGCAGCCAGAACATGTGCCCCTAAGAGAAGAACCATCTCGGGGACTAAGAGATCCCCTAGGCCATCACGGACTGTGGATCTTTCTGGTTCAGGGAAAGAAGGAAATAAATTTCTTCTGCCAGGGAGAGTAAGAGGAAGGAAGCAAGGATGGTGGGCCAAGGACACCTGTAATGTGGACAGTCAACTTCTGTTCTCCACATCAATCCAAAGCTAGGCTGGCCACGGTGCCCATGCATTCTTTTTGGTTTGGACTGTTCCTCTTCTCCCCAGGTAGATTTTTATAATTGTATTAAATCCATACTTTTTTGAGGCTGTTCAGCTGTATGCTGAGGAGTGATCCAAGGGAAGGAAATTGGAAATCAGAGAGAAACCAGTCTGGATGGGGCTGCGGATGGAGTGTCTAGGTGGCGAAAATGGCCCCCAGAGGATGAAGACCAGACAGAGCTGTGTCACTTCCTGGGCTGAAGGGTAGTCCCTCCAGCACAGAGTCCAGGCGCCTTGGGGACAGAAGCAGGATACAATGAGATGGTTCTTCTCTGGGCAGTGGTTAGCTGGCACCAGGCTCTCAATACTTGGTTCGGCGGGAGGTGGTGGTGGTGGACATGAAGCGAACGCTGGAACCACGGCTGCTGCGGCCTCCACTACAGCTGCTGAAGCCACCCTCGGTGGGCAGCAGGCAGGGCACACTGGGGGCACAGGCCTCCCCCAGGAGCATGGAGCCTCCCCGGGGGCCTGTGCTCAGTGGGTCTCCACTGCACATGGCAACCCGGGCCCCACCCAGGCTGGATCCACAGATGCCGCCAGAGTGGATATTGCCACTGGAGAAGGTGACTCTGCCGTGCGAGAGGGTGGAGCTGGGGGCCAGGGGCTCAGGCCCGCACACCATGCCGCCGCGGGAGCTGCTCACGGCTGCAGGAAGAAGAAATCGTCAGCAAGGCTGCCGTGTCCTTCATGCTCTCCACTGCAGGGTGGGAGGGCAGGGCTGGTGGCATCAGGGGAGTGGGCTGGGTGAGAGTGGTCCCTGTTGTTTACAGTCAATACCCACGGTTTTGTTCTCTTGTCAGGATGACTCAAAGGCTTCTACTAGAGTCAAACATTCAGAGTAAAATGGAAGGATTCAGCCAGTTCCCCAGATATTTGCATATAGCCATAGGTTGGTTCTCATTTATAAATGGCCAAAGTTTGGCTGGGTATTGTTGAGAAGGTAGTGAGCCACATTATACTGATAGTTGAAGCAGCAGCTTTTACAAAGCCATGAGGCTTCTGTCTTCTGATTATATCCTGCCCCTTGGTGGTCCCCACATTGCCCCTCCAATTACTTGTCCAAGAACTTGTCAGTCCTCTTCTGACCCACTGATGGCCCTGCTCTGTAGCCCTCTGGTTTCCACTGGGCACACCTCCGTGCTCCCAGGACCCTAATCTGACTACAGCTTGCTTAGATAGCTTTCATCTGTGATCCCCACCGCCCTTGCCTTTCCTCTTATCAGAATTCTTTCTGACCTCTGCTCAAGCCTGACCTCCTGCAGAGAGCTGTTCCTCGATGCCTGCTTCCCTAGGCAGGCACTGTCCTCCAAGCATTTGCAGCTCTATCTGACCTATCCAGTTTAGCACTCAGTTCTACCACACACCTGTGTATTTTTGTGCTTTCGGAGTCAGAAATCTGGGTTTGAATTCTGGTTGTGCTACTGACTATGTTACTTCTGGCAAATCACGTATTTTTTTCCTGAGCGAGTGAAAGGGAGTTGCCAGTGCCTCCGCTCCCCACCCGGTTCCTTTGAGGAGCAGGCTAACAGTGTATAGGACTCATCTCCTCAAGAAGCTTGTAATTCTAGAGGGCAGGGGCTGGGGCTCACCTTCGTGTCCCCACCCGGCAGTGCCAAGCATGGTGCCCTGCCTGCTTTGAATACAACCAATACTTTGGCGGCAGCAGCTGCAGCAGCAGAGGGACTTCCGTTCAGCCTTGCCCCATCCCCTGCCATCAGGGGGGTAGAAAACTCCCTAGGCCTTCCGTTTCTCCCCTGGCTTTTGTTCCTAAAGGACAAGGCCACTCAAAACAAAAGGGCTGTCGTTCTTCTGGGACCCGCTCCACTTAGGAGGTCCTGCAAACCTTAGTGATTACTTACCCTGTGGAAGGCAGGCTCTGGGGAGATCTTAGACCTCTGCTAAAGGGATGCTCCCAGTCCAGGGCCAGATGGTCCCTGCTCCCCTGACTTTCCTGGCCAGCCCAAGCATGGGCTCCTGACCCTAATATGGGCTTGAGTTTAAAGGAAATTTGAAGGGCCTCAGGAGAAAAATGTGAAGAGGAAAAAACTTAAGTTTCTTACATATGTTTACTGGTCCAACACCTTCACAGAGCCTGGAGAAAGAAAGAAGTAAGTCAGTCAACAAGTAGTGTTGTTCCCTGAAAACCTGCTTGCTCTCAGCAGGGCTTTCTTGGCTGAGTAGACCAGTGGACCAGGTTTTCACCCTTGGCTGTACAAGCATTCAGAGAGCTTTTAAAAATGACATGTTCCTAAATCCTCCTCTAAAACTATTTAGCAAGCTAACCAAATCCCTATGTTCCTGGTACAGCCTACCTACAGACTTGCTTTCGGAGGCACAGATTTAGTCATCTTCTAATCCTCCACCAAGGTGTGTGCAGAAAAGGCTCTCTTACTTCTAGAGATTGCTTATTGCAGCAATTCACCCAGTCCCTCTCTCGACTTAGTCCGGATGCCCAAGTCTGACCTCATTCCCTCTTGCTGCTCTGAGAGCACTCACCGGATCTCCTCGCCCTCCAGCAGGCGCCTGTAGGTGGCGATCTCGATGTCCAGGCCCAGCTTGACATTCATCAGCTCCTGGTACTCGCGCAGCTGCCGGGCCATGTCCTGCTTGGCCTGTTGCAGGGCGCCTTCCAGATCTGCCAGTTTGCATTTGGCATCCTTGAGGGCCGCCTCGCCCTGCTGCTCCGCCTCAGCCACTGCAGCCTCCACCTTGGCCCGCTGCAGGGGAGGCAGTTTGCAGGTGGGTTTTGGCAGCAATGAGGGGATCCCCAGATGGGGCTAGAAACATAGCTCCCTGTTAGGCCCTGGCCGGTTGGCTCAGTGGTAGAGTGTCGGCCTGGCGTGCAGAGGTCCCGGGTTCAATTCCTGGTCAGGGCACACAGGAGAAGCGCCCATCTGCTTCTCCACCCTGCCCCCTCTCCTTCCTTTCTGTCTCTCTCTTCCCCTCCTGCAGCCCAGCCGAGGCTCCACTGGAGCAAAGATGGCCCGGGCGCTGGGGATGGCTCCTTGGCCTCTGCCCCAGGCACCAGAGTGGCTCTGGTCACAAGAGAGCAAGGCCTCGGAGGGGCAGAGCATCGCCCCCTGGTGGGCGTGCCGGGTGGATCCCGGTCGGGCGCATGCGGAAGTCTGTCTGACTCTCTCCACGTTTCCAGCTTCAGAAAAATGCAGAAAAGAGGAAAAAGGAAACATAGCTCCCTGTTAGTGGGGACACAGCCTGGTGCTAAGCCTGTGATGGAGCCTACGTGGCTACTTTCTTAGGGACTGTGATCCTGAAGTTTGATGTCACCATGGGTGAAGCATTGCTATTTTTCAGTTTCCATTCCAACTGACTTTGTACTTCCTGATGTCTGTTTGCTCCAAGAGCCATGGGGTCCAGAGAGTAAAGCTAGTCTTTCTGCTTTACCTGCTCCTCCAAGTCATCCCAGACCTTCTACATGGGAAACTCACCTTCCCTTCCACATTTTTTTTTTCCAGTAAAGTCTTCCTGGACTAATCCTTCCATTGGTTCAATTTTGGGTCCTGGTGGTCTCCCCTATCTCATCAGAGTTGGGGCACCTCAAATCTTAGAGTCCTTTTCCTTCTCCCTCCAGGGATTTCTCTATTTTTCTTTACCCACCTGAGCCTTGGCGTGCTCAATCTCTGTCTTCAGCCTCTGGATCAGGCGGGTCAGCTCACTGATCGTGTTCCGTGTGTTGCGTAGGTTGTCACAGTGCTGGCCAGCTGTCACCTGCATCTCCTCATACTGGAAGGGGTGGGGAAGAGGGGATATTCTGAGGGCTCAAAGGCTGGGTCAAGACCACAACTTCAGCTGAGTTAGGGATCTCAGCCTACTTCATTGTACACAAGTCTTACCCCAGAGCTGCCTCTACCCTTCCCCAGCCTGCCTCTGCCCACCTTGGTCTGGTACCAAGCCTCCGCATCAGCCCTACTGCGCCTGGCCACCTCTTCATACTGGGCCTTGATTTCAGCAATGATTCCATCCAAGTCTAGGTCCCGGCTATTGTCCATCTTCACAATGACTGAGGTCTCTGAGATGTGTGACTGCAACAACTGTATTTCCTGTGTTGGAAGATCAGTAAGACAGATAGACTCAGAGTCTCATTAGTGACTGGGATGCCACCTCAGGGTCCCCAGGATGCAGTGTCAGGAGCAGAGAGCATTACTTATTTGTTCAGAGCAAAGCAATGGAACAGGCTGTCCAAACCAAGGGCAAAGAAAAAGACATGACCGAGAACCATTTCCATTTGACTTTCAACTCTTGTTATGTACTCGGAGACCTACCTTTAACACCCCATCTTGCTCAGGTGAATAGTAAGGCCATAGGGCCTTGGTTTTAGGTGAAGAGGAGTGAGAATTATGCTAAGGCTTAAACTCTATCCACAGAGTGGCTGTGCCATTCATGGATTATTGTGAGCTGACAACACTTGAGAACATGGCAGTCTAGGAATTTTTATAACCCAAGTCCTTAGTAGAACCAGAGAGCATGAACTGACCTGCAAGGTGAGGGCTCTTTAGCATTTCTACTCAGAACCAGACATTCGGCTCTGGCTGAGTCTATACCAGACCAAACAGACCACTTAGGAAGCAAAAGAGAGCTAGTTCATTTGGCTAATTAGGTCAAACATAGTTTGTTTGTTTTTTTAGATCTCCTAACAAATCAATTTCCAGCGTCTTCTGGTCAATAGTTAGGAAGTGACATTCCTAGACCCCAATCTTCGGATTGGCCATGGAGAGGTTGGGTCATAGACCCAGGGAGTTCATTTAGAGACATGAGTCAGGCTGCCAAGAAGCCTGCTTGCCTTGCCTTCTCCACTGGCAGGTACATTGACTCATAGAGGATACAGGTTTAAGTGGGAAGAAAGATCTATGACAACAACTGTTAGGAAATATTCCAGTCCTGATGAACTCCCCAGGGAGTCCAGGCTAATCACTGATCTCATATGACTCAGAGGGGATGAGCCCTTACCTCCATGTATAAGTTTTTCAGGAATTCAATTTCCTGAGCTAGGGTGTCCACGTTGGCTTCTAGATCAGATTTATTTAAGAAAGTTGTATCCACATCCTGCATAAAAGAGAGAAGGATAAGATGTTCATTACTTGTGCACTGTTTACCCTCTTCACCATGGCAGAGTCTGGAGATGGGTAGGAAGATCAGACCTGTCCTCACAGGGCCAGGACAGGCTGTGAGAAGGATGGTAAAGTCACTGGGTAGAAATGTGGCTTAGTGACTATTACTTTTCTTCTACGGCCACATAAAAACTCTTCTAGAACTTTTTTGATGCTTAGTTAGAGGCAAGAGAATCTGGATAATCTAAGATTCTTAAAAGGACATAGAAATAATCTAATTGATTTTAAATGATCTGAGACCAAGTTAGAACTCTGATGGGAACCTATTGTGACCTTAAGGGTGCCATGTCACAGGGCTGTCTGGGTAATTTCCTGGGGGTGGTGGGGTCTTGAGAACATTTGCTGTCCAGAGAAGAAGTTTGCCAGGACCCATTGCTCTCCCTTACCTTCTTCAGAGCCACAAATTCATTCTCAGCATTGGCCCGTAATCCCACCTCCTCTTCATACCTGGATGATAAAAATTAAGAGGGTGAGTTCTCATTCTGAGCTGAGAGCCAATGATTTCTTGCTCCCTAGTGAGCCTCTTAAGACCTCTCCTGTTCTGCCCAGGAGCACAGTGTCCTGTTGCCATCTACGTGCTCTCAGCCACTCTGTCCCTTCTTTAAGACCTTGCATGAGCTAGTAGCTCTCGGTTTCTCCAAATCTCTCTTACTTTCTCAAATATGAAGTGGGATATGAAAATCTGGTTCATTTTTATGCTCGTCTGTTAAAAAAGATTTAAGATCATTGCACACGACCATAGAGGAAGTAGGACTCACTTTGCTGCTGAACCTGAGCACTGTTCTCAAAACCAGAGGGCTCATTTATTTTTTTTTTGGGGGGGGGAGGCTAACTCACCCAATCCCACAGTCAGGATTAAGAAAAAAACCATGCCCAATTTCAAATCTTCTTTTTCCTCTAGGCCCACAGAGGGCCTGCTCCCTTATGTATCACTGTCCCCACCTCTGTTTCCAGGATGGGTATTGAACCCAGCATTCAACCCTGGTTCTTCCAGCTGCTCTCATCTGAGCTTGGGGGCCGCTCTAGATACCAACCCATGTCAGTCCTTAGTCAGTGGAATCCAGATGCCACTTACTTCTTCTTGAAACCCTCCAGGACATCCTGCATGTTGTTTCTCTCAGCCTCCAGACGGGCCCGGTCGCTGTTGGATACATCCAGCTGCCTCCGCAGGTTGGTGATGTAGTTCTCGAAGAGGGGCTCCAGGTTGCCCCTGGCACATTTCTGCTCTTGGAGGAAGTTCCACTTGGTCTCTAGAAGCTTATTCTGCTGTTCCAGGAATCGCACCTAAATCCACAGGGGCACAGAAGGGGCAATTGAAGTGCCTGACAGAGTCACCTACATGTCCACCAGTTCTTCAGAGGGCCAGAAATGACTCTCAACATGGTGGTGATATTGCTTTCTCCTCTGTTGGCTTTCATTTCTCCTTTCCTTCAGTAGAATCTGGAAGATCAGGGCTGCAACTCCCTCCTGTGTTCAGCCAGTTTTAGTTACAAATAGAGGCTTTTGAACCAAAACACTCAGGACCATTTCTCCTTCTGCCCTCTGAGAAAACTTCCCCAGTTCATCGGGAAGTTAGATTGATTCTGCTTGAGCTGGGGTTCGTCTAAATCTAAAAACTGATGTCAGCCATCCCTGGCAGGAAATGAGGAGCAAAATAAAATATATTTGGGGTGGGATATGGCATTGGGAGGTAGGAATTCACTAGTCACAGGTCATACCCACCAACCCACATATCCTGTCAGCTGAGACTTACAGAGCCAGAGGAGATCTCAGAGATCATCTGCTCCAACCCCTCATTTTAGATGAGGAAACTGAAGCTTGCAGAAGTGAGTTTCCAATCTCAGATACAATCAGAGCATTCCCACTCCATGGAGACATCGTTTGTGGGATATCAGTTCCATATCACTGTTCCTCTCATCAGTCTGAAGATCAATGACTACTCATAGTGGTTCCCCCACTATTCCTTCAATTTAGGCAACTAGGCTGAACCCGGATACCCCACATGGATGTACAGATTCTTTGTTTTGTGCAAAAATAACTCAACTCCACTCTCTAATGTTCTAAATCTGGACAGATGTGGCCACCCAGCCTCAGGAACTATGGAAACTTCAGAGAGAGCACGAGAGACTCAAAGGACAAAATGTTTAAAACTTCTAATAGCCAGCACCTGGCCAAAATCCTAATGTCTCCAGCCTGTTTGAGAGGTAGTTCTAAGTGGCTGGGTCATAGGTCTCAGTTTGTACTGATGCCCTCAGATGTGGCTGGATCTCTTTACTCCAGCACATACAACCTCTGTGTCAGTCTATCCCACCAGCAATGCTCCTCAGGCTTGTCCTCACTCCATGGCAGAGTGCCCAGAAACCATACTACAATGCCTTTGGGTCACACCTGAAGGATCTGAGCGATGCCCCAGGCCAGGGCCATATTTTTAAGGGAAATAACACCCCAGTGTATTTTAGCTCTCATCACCCCAGACCCAGAGATTGAGTACCTTGTCGATGAAGGAGGCAAATTTGTTGTTGAGGGTTTTGATTTGCTCCTTCTCATCCCTCTTCACCCTCTGGGCGTTGGGGTCAATCTCCAAGTTGAGAGGGGTCAGCAGGCTCTGGTTAACAGTCACTGCTGTGATAGATGGGGGTGCTGGGACTCCAACTCCTCCAACTCTGTAGCCAAAGCCAGGGCCACCAAAGCCATAGCCAAGGCAACTCCTGGTTCCAAACCCCAGCCCAACACCACTGCCTGCCCCAAAGCCGACACCCGCACCACATCCATCACCATAGCCAAGGGCCATTCCACCGCCAGCACCAAAGCCAAGTCCACAGGAGATAGGACGAAGGCCTACAGCTGCTACCCGGGGTGAGCATGATCCATAGGTGACGACGCTCCGACTACCAAAGCCACCAAGGCCTTGGAAGCTGGACCCACTCCTGCAGGAGACAGAGCTGGCCCGGAAGCGGTTCAGGTTCTGAGGAGCCACTGCTGAGCAAGAGCTGAAGTTGCCCACACGGCGACTAGAGCTAACTCGGTAGGAGCGGCAAGACATGGTGGCTTCCTGGGTGAAAGCAAAGCAGCAGTTGCAGAGTGCGGGCAGGCTGGAGCTGGGAGTCCCTCTAAGGCTAGTGGATCCCTCTCACCCTTTTTATGTGTATGGGGATCTGAAGATTGGCCTCATAAAAGTGAAAAAAGCCATTTGGAGGCATTTATGAGCTTGGGTAGTTAGCAGAAACTCTTCATGCCTATAACCTCCCTGACAATGAGCTGATCACAGACACACCTGTTCTCCTTAGGATTAGTGCTTAACATCAAACTTATAAACATTAAAAACGCATAACACATAAACATTATGGTCCTATTTTTTTCCCCACAACTCCACCACAATTGCTATTAGGGGACATTCATTTGCTCTGGTCATAAATCCAATAGACTTTTTCACTGTAACAGTGGCTAACCACCAGAAAGTTAGGATGGTGATAGCTATAGCAAGAGGCTCACAAGGGATGAATCTATATAGACATACCCCACTAAAGAGATGGGGTGTACAGAAGAGAGAGAGGCTCTTCAGAGCTCCTAATAAGAAATGTACAGTGAGAATACAGTTTATTGCATTTCTGTATAATGGAGTAAATTGTCCAAAAATTGTTTGCAGTGCTTTATCTATCCTCTTTGATCTGATTTGGCTGTTTACACAGGAGTCCAATCTTTAGTAAAGCTTATCTGGGTTAGAGTAGACACAGGCCTAACTTGAGACACTCAAAGGAGATTAATTAATTAATTCATTCAACAATTATCAGATGCATACTGTGTCCCAGTCCGTGTGCTTGGTACTACAAGAACAGAGACAGAAAAGACAGCCTCTGCCTTCATGGTGGTGGGGGAGATTAACCTTGAGGAGTTCCACCAGTCAATACTTTTGATGCATAATTTGAAGCTAAAACATACCAATAATTTGGCCATTTATCTGTGTGGAAAGTTAAGCACAAGATTTTGAGCCCCCCACTCCAATTCAGATGAGGGCTCATCTATAGCTCTGTCTGTGCAGGTTTCTTAATTATTGATGAATCTTTGGTTAAGATAGACATAAAGCAATAAGCATTAAATAGAAGATGAAAAATTCTAAGACTAAATATTGTTATCATTGTTATCAATATTGCAGATATTTCAGGATTCAGAAGCAGGCATTTTCCTTTTGTATTTTAGCAGATAACATGGTTTGTTTTACCTGTCCTGTGCCTGGGGACACCTATGCTTAATGGGACACCGGGATCTTTTGCGATGCTTGGGATTCTACTTGGAAGGGGATGTGTGCTTCTGACTGGAGCTCCTTTCTTTCTTCCTTCCCACTCTCTATACCTTTTATTTCCCTTTCTTGCCTTATTGAAATTGCCACAACTTCAATATGATGTTGAAAAGCAGTGATGAGAAGGAATATCTTTGCCTTATTCCCAATTTTAGTAGAAAAGCTTCAATTTTCTCATCATCAAGCATGATGTGAGCTTTAGGTTTTTTGGTAGATATTCTTTATCAAGTCTCTCTGTTGTTTTTCATAGACCCAGTTATCAGGTGTCTAATAGGAGAAGGAGCAGAAAAACAATGATAAAGGAATACATCTTGTAAAGATTATTAGTGGCCCCTATGCTGCTAAATTCAGTGCTCTGTTCTCAGCTCTCATTTAACTTGACTCATTAGCAGTATTTGACATAAGTGATCATTCCTTTTTCCTTGAAACACTTTCTTCTTTTTGCTTTCCAGACACCACACTCTCTTGATTTTCTTGCCCTATTACTGGCTGCTTCTTTTCAGTCTTCTCAGCCAGTTCCTCTTCATGGTGCCAGCCTCTAACACTGCAGCCTCTTGGACTCTGCCCTTGTATACTTTCTCATCTTTATCTATACTCATCCCCTTGGTGAGATCATACAACTTGATGATTTCAAATACTATCTATCTACTAATGACTGCCCAAGGCATATCTTTATCCTGAGCTTCCCTTCTGCACTCCACACTCCAACTCTTCCAGGTCTTTGATCATAGGCCAACCCCTATTAAAAACCCCTCCTCGGCCCTGGCTGGTTGGCTCAGCGGTAGAGCGTCGGCCTGGCGTGTGGGGGACCCGGGTTCGATTCCCAGCCAGGGCACATAGGAGAAGCGCCCATTTGCTTCTCCACCCCCTCTCCTTCCTCTCTGTCTCTCTCTTCCCCTCCCGCAGCCAAGGCTCCATTGGAGCAAAGATGGCCCGGGCGCTGGGGATGGCTCCTTGGCCTCTGCCCCAGGCGCTAGAGTGGCTCTGGTTGTGGCAGAGCGACGCCCCGGAGGGGCAGAGCATCGCCCCCTGGTGGGCGTGCTGGTGGATCCCTGTCGGGCGCATGAGGGAGTCTGTCTGACTGTCTCTCCCCATTTCCAGCTTCAGAAAAAATACAACCCCCCAAAAAAAACAAACAAACAAAAAAAATAAAAACCCCTCCTCCATGTACTGCCTGTCTCCCCTCCCTGTGCCCTTTCCCCCAGCACTTCTCACCACTGCGGTCCTCTCCTGCATGGATTTGCTGGCTCAGAGACGGTCACCCTTTGCTGGAATAAAGCAAGAGGCAGGCATTGCTACATATTTTGCTCTCTTCTGTGTTTCCACTCCTCAGCAGGATGGGGTACATGGTAAGCATGTTTTGTAGCTTTGTTGAATGAATAAGACACCACAAAGATTAAAGGTGGAGGGGGGAGGGAAGGGGAAATAGGAACAGGGTGTAAAAAGAAGAGGAACTTAGGCATTTGGTGGTGCAGAAATGCAAGTACTCGCAGGTGAACTAACCCAGTTTGTCCTCCAGCTCTGGCCTCTTGGAGCTTGAGGCTGGCACTTTGAGGAGAGGGCATCCACCTCCTCTGAGTTGAAGCAAGGGGATGCAGGAGACTGGGGAGGGGACCAGGGGACCCCTGTTGAGGTGACAGGGAGAGGTGAGCTGAAGGGATGGCATAGAGAACACCAGCCAGCGTGCCAGGCCCAGGACTGAAGACTTGATCCAGGCCTTGGAATTAGATGGACTGGGTTTAGGCCCAGTGTTGCCTCCTGCCAGCAGTGTGACCTTAGACAGTGTGCACCGAGGGCAAGGTGGTGGCAGGGTTTTGCTCTGGAGAGGAGGCAATAAGGGGTGCTTGTCTGTAGAGAACTTAAAAACAATAATATAACCAACTAAAAGTTGATCCACTTTTTATTGTCACTGTGCACTGCTAGTCAACAAACACTCTCCCTCCATGGTATACGAGTGACCTGGGGGAGATTTCTTCATCTGTAGAATGAAGTGGTTCCTACTCCCCAGTACCATGAGGATTAAATGTGAAGGTGTTTGGTGTACACTGTGTGGTTATTGTCATCCATTTTCCCCTGCTGTCTTTCCTCCCTCCCTCCCTCCTTCCCTCTTTTCCTTCTGCCTCTCCTCTTTCTTGCATAACCTTCCCTTCACTTCTAAGCAGTCATCCCTGTTCCTGCTCAGCACCGCACCCCCTTCCCGCTCCAGCAGTCATTCATTACCCCATCAGCCATTCCTGGGCTGTCCCACATCTGGGTTCAGCTTTCCTCAACCCTGACCAGGCTGGGTGGGGTGGGGGTAATTGGGACCAGTCAAGCGTAACCCCTGTTCTGGGATGAGCTGACACCATCAGCAGTTTTTAATTCTCTGGTATTATTTCACCAGATGATGCACAACACAACCCTCAGTCATTTTTAGGAGGTAAGAGGAAGAGGAGTTGCCCTGGGAACTCCAGGCTGAATATTTTGTTACTCTGATGACAGTTTCTTCTTACTGCTGCCAGTCAGCCTGAATGTAATCCTGATACTTGCTGGCCCAGCCCAGCCACGGCGTCTCACTGTGCTGCTGTAGGATGATTGCTGGCTTGTCAGGATGCAATCTGTGCAGGGGGAAGGAGGGAGACTGCTGATGGAAGGGAGACGGGGGCGGGGAGGGGCTACGCAGGGTCTGGGAACCCTGGGCTTGCTGTGTGTGTGTGTGTGCGTGTGTGTGTGTGTGTGTGTACTGGAGCAAACGGAAGGGAAGGAGGTGACAGGGAAATCCCAGATACTAAGAGGGCTTTGCTAAATGCCTCCTTCAGAGTGTTTCCGTTTTGCCCAGAGACAAGTTTGTGCTGGAGAGAGGCCCTCACTGGGAGGTGTTCCTGCTGAGACCTGCTCTGTGGGAAGGGAAGGTCAGGAGTCCCCCAGCAGGAGGGAGGCAGGGAGAGGCTGAGCCCACCCTGCCCATGCCCTCTACCTCTCTGCCTTCTCAGACTGATGCCCCTTAGATGGGATCTAAACACTTCTTAGGAGAGAGAGTTTCCCTTCTTGTTTGGGTCCATCCTCACCCCCCAGGCAGGATGATTTTTTCACATTTAATCTAAATTCTTCACATTGCCCACACAGCTTCACTTGTCCAGGGTAAAAATATTGCCCATCATAGGTGTAAGGTCTGTTTGCTTCTACAAACCTTTATTGGGGGCTGATGTGTGCTTGGCATTGTGTTTAGGTGCTGGGATGACTGGTGCCCAGCCTGCTTCTTTCTATTAGACTCAGTGGTCCTAAGTTTGCCCTCCTCTGCTCATAGAGCCACTTCTGAAACCATTTCCCCCAATCTGAGCTCCAGGTGCAGAGTGGCAGGAGGGAGTACACTTGACACCACTGATGGGACTGAGATGAAGAAGGGATCCTGGAGAGACAAGTGGCTCTGGGGGGCAGAGGCAGAGAGCCTCTGGTGAGAAGAGAGGCCCCACTGAGAAGGTAAGAAGAGGAACAAGAAAATGGGAGACATTCTATGGAGACAGACACAGATATAAGGAGCTCTATCTGGATTCTCCCTGCCCCCCGCCGCCCCCCCCCCCGCCTCTTTGAGTGGTTCCCCACTGCAGAGTTCTGGATGGGCCTGGATTTGGAGTCCCGAGGCAAATGGAATACAGTGATGCTCTGGCTCTGGCAGCTGGGTCGCCCTTCCTACCCCAGACTAGGTGTGGGGGGGCCTGATCCTCTCTGTATCCCAGCACCTTGTGAGGCTGGCCCAGGAAGCTCAGATGCTTGCCCAGGTGAAGAGAATGTGAATCACCAGGCCGCCACTAGGAGGCATTGTTGGGAGCTGATCAACAGCTGCTGGTTGACACAGTCACAGCAAAGAAGAAGAGGTGCAATAACACTTCTCTCCTAACTTCTTGGATCTATTTGATTGTTCTTCCTCCTTTTTGGGTGTGTGTGCTGTCACTTATGGCACAAGGTCAGCGTCTGGAATTAATAGTTGCACTGTGCTTTCCCAGCAGATTCGCAGTGATTTCTCTGGAAATGAGACAGAGGGTGTGAATTCCACAGAAAAGCCTATAAACCCCCTTGCCTGGGTCCATGGACATAGGAGGCTGGCTATGATATCCCCTGAAAGGGGATAAGTCTGTGGAAAAACTCCCTCCTATAAATCATATTAAGAAAAAATAGATTGTGACTTATGAATAGGTAGGAAACAGTAGCTAAACACAAAAGCACCTTTCAGCCTTTCCGTAATCCATTACTTAACCCCCCTAGCCTTTTCATATTGTAGAAGAATAGAAAAACTTTCCGTTCCTCTTACATACCTGACCTTCAGCTAGTGGAGCACTCTGAGAAAAATAAAGTTAGAACTTAACTAGTATATGTAAAAAGCAGACAGACATGATTTTACTAGACAATAGGCCATTAGGCAAAGCAGAGTTATTACTCATTTGGGACCCTTTAGCTTGCGTAAGGCTGATGCCAATATTGTTGTTGCTGCTCAAGTTATTGTATAACTGTACTTAGAATGGTTTACCACCTGATTTATAGCTTAAAGAAATGTATTAACCTCTTCCTGGAATATTTATCCACATTAAAGCAAAAATAACTATTAATCAATGTATTCTGCATACCATGTGATTATAACTTAGTGTATAAAATGAAGCTATATTAGCAATTGGCAGAGATGCCTGGCAGATGAACTAAAGAATTTGGCTTTCTCACTCGTTTCTTGCTATCTATTCCTGTGGGACCCCTGGATTCCTCCCAGAGCGGGACCCCAGCAAGGCATGTTTTCCCACCTGCCTCAATTCATCTCCTGAGAAAGAAGGGGGATGTCATTGCTACACATCACTTAAGGGGTTCCCCTGGTAGAAGTTCTGGAGAGGGTGTGCCCAGGCCTCTGAGCTCACATCTAGGTCCAAGTTGGGGTGCCCTCAATATTGGCTGATTGGTGCCTCCCTTCCCCAAGGGCCTGGGCACTCCAGAATGGGAAATTCCAAATGGACAGTCCTCAGGCCCAAGGCCCCCTCTAAGTGACAGTGGGGGAATCTGCCCTCCCTCTTCTCCTTTATTCCAGCGGCGTGTTTCCTGGGCTGCATGTACTGATCTATGGGATAGGGATGGGCGGTCTATTGGAATCTTCTAGACCAGAGCATCTCGGTAAGTTTTCAGAACTCTGAGTTATTAATCAGCAAGGAACTTTGCTGGCTCTAGGGCCAGGTCCAGAGTGACAGGAATTGAAGTGGGAGTTAAAGTTCTGTGGCCCATTGTTCTGTCCCCTCCTTTTCCGCATGTGGACATACATTTCTGAATCACAGACTCTCATGGGGTGGGTGCTCTGCCTTCTGGTTCACAGTTGCCCACCCCTCAGTGTGGAACACACTCTCTGGTTTTTTTTTTTTTTTTCCTGAAGCTGGAAACGGGGAGGCAGTCAGACAGACTTCTGCATGCACCCGACTGGGATCCAACCGGCATGCTCATCAGAAGGTGATGCTCTGCCCATCCGGGGCATCACTCTGTTGTGACCAGAGCCACTCTAGCGCCTGGGGCAGAGGCCACAGAGCCATCCCCAGCGCCCGGGGCCATCTTTTGCTCCAATGGAGCCTCGGCTGCGGGAGGAGAAGAGAGAGACAGAGAGGAAGGAGAGGGGGCGGGGTGGAGAAGCAGATGGGCGCCTCTCCTGTGTGCCCTGGCTGGGAATCGAACCCTGGACTTCCACATGCCAGGCCGACGCTCTACCACTGAGCCAACCGGCCAGGGCCTCTGTTTTCTTTTCCTAAGTCCAGCTGTCCTTCAGGACCCAGCTTGCCTGCCCCGCCCCCTCCTGGGGACCTTCTCAAGGCCAGTGACTGGGATGGGAACCTCAGATATGTCCCCTTCACACCACTTCTCCCATCTGTACTTTCATGTTCCAAGTCTGAATTCCCTGCTCTTTATTATGGAGATATATTTCACATACCATATAATTTATTCATTTAAAATGTACAATTCAGTGATTTTAGTATATTCCAAGACATATACAATTATCATCACTGTCAATTTTAGAACACTTTCATCACAAAAAAACTCGCTTTTTTAAAAATCACCCCCACACCTCCCCTCTGCCTTCGTCTTCTCTTTCTTCCAGCCCTTAGCAACCGCTAATCTGCTTTCGTCTCCATGGATTTTTATATTCTAGACTTTCATATGAAGGGAATTGTATTCTATATGGTCTTTGTGTCTGGCTTCTTTTACCTTCTATACATTTTTAAGGTTCATCCATGTTGTAGCATTTATTAGTACTTCATTCCTTTTTAAGAGAGAATAATAACCTATTGTATGAATATACCACATTTGATTATCCATTTGTCTGTTGATGGACATTTGGGTTTTTTCCATTTTTGCCCATCATTACTAGTGCTGTTGTGGACATCCACTTACCAGTTTTTGTGTGAACATGTGTTTTCATTTCTCCTGGTTATATACCTATGAGTGAAATTGCTGGGTCATGTGGTAACTCTGGGTCTTATGTTTAACATTTGAGGAACTACCAGACTGTTTTCCAGAGTGGCTGCACCAACTTACAGCTCCTATAATGGGCTGTAAGTACTGTATCTACCATGCCTGCTGGGTGAGTTGGCCCTGACTGGGACTGTCTTGTTCACCACTATGCCACCAGCCCCTGAGTGGCCTGACTCATAGCAGGTGCTTGGTAGATATAAATTGAATGAAAGAAGTGAGTGCATGGGTTCTTTTAAATATGAACTCTAGACTTCCCTTTAGTCTTTGTTCTTACAATCCTCTCTGTGACTCTCTCTCTGACCCCTCTGCTGGGCATAATCATGAGTTGTTTTTTCTCATTGTTCTCATAGTCCCTGGCTCTCATTAATGACTTCTCTGTGAGGCAGAGTCCCTCCAGGGCACAGAAGGTGTCTTGGTCACCTCTGTACCACCAGCTTCCCATTGGCACAGAATAGCTGCTCTGTGGGGGCCTGTGCAGAAGAGGAGCTGTACTTCAGTGCTCAGGAGAGGAGAGCCACAGGGACGTTTGTGGTGGGGGGTTGTTTCGGGGAATCAGTGAGGCAACAGGGAGCGTATCGGGACCTACAGAGGGTGAAACTTTCACTACCAAGTCTCATTTCCAGACTTTAGGGCTCTGTAAAGAGGAAGAAGAGATGAGAGGGCTCTCCTCTCTGACTGGTCTGCCACCCATCCTCACTGTTTTCCCAGGGCCAGGAATGTCCTGCACCAAGACGATCCAGGATGGGGAGGCAGAACCGAGAACCCAGGCCTTGGAGCCTGATAAGTATAGACATGCTAGGGTGCTCCATAAACCTTCTCTGTGACATGTGCGGAGACCATGTGGTGAGGAGGCCTGTGTGCAATAGGCTTGTGGTTCTTAATGTGGCAAGTGACTTGTTGGGGTGTGATGTGCAGTTTTTAGGTGCAATTTGTGTGGGTCCACATTTATTCCACAGGCCACTTACTAATTGTTCATGTGTCGTTTTCCCACTTGTACAGTAACCTTCATTTCCACCCTCAAGTCCCCTGGCTTCCGGCCTTAAAAGTTGCTTATTTAGTCTTCTACAGAGGAAGTTCCTTCTTTCACACCCCACAAGCAGGCCAAATAATCCTGATTGCTGTAACCTGTGACTAGTTAGTTTATTGGGAACAGACAAGCCCTGAGGCTCCTTGTGGAGACCTGGATATCTGGGTGGGTGGGGCTTTCGGAGATGTAGCACTAGGGATGGGGCCTCTGGGAGGATGGGGTCTGTCCAGCACCTCCTCCTCCATCAGAGCCCCTGAGCCGCAGCCTGTAAATCTGCTGGCGCCACCACATAGCTGTAGCCAGGAAAACACATTCCTATCAGACCCAATGCGAGAGTGTGTGGAAGGAGAGGGACTAGGAGACTGGCGGTAGGTACAGAAGGTGGGTGGGGCTTGCTTCCATTTAGCAAATAAGTCAGCTCTTGATTGTTCCTCCGTTGAGTACATATTCCATGTCCCCTCCCCTCTGTTCTAGGCATGTCTCTACTATCAGAAGCCAATGTGAGCTCAGAAAAAACAACACCTATTTTCATAGTTTGAGTTCAACACATCTGAGTAGTTAAATCCACTGCCCAAAGGCCACCTGTTGATTCTTTGTTAACTGAGAGGACCATGGACAGGTGTTGAGTGGTCCCCAAATCCTGGCCTTTGGCCTTGGAATTCAGAATGGAGTTTTGGAATATCTCCTTTTGACATTTGCAATAGTGCATGTTTTAGGTGGCTGTTAAAAGAAGCTCATTTTTCTTAGGTGCATGAGAATCAGAGGTAAAGGAGGTGAGGAACTTCTGGGGATTCAGGGAGGCTAGTTTTGTGGGGAAGCTTCTATGATTTAATCCACAAAGCAGAACTGGGATGTGCGCAGTTGGGCTTCTCATCCCGAAGAGAAGTGGTAGGTGGTTACTGCCATTCTCTTGACCCAACTGTCCGCACTCTAGGCCAGTGGTCGGCAAACTCAGCCAAATATCAACAGTACAACAATTGAAATTTCTTTTGAGAGCCAAGTTTTTTAAACTTACACTATATAGGTAGGTACATTCCTTATTGAAGTAGCGCCTGCACATGGTATTTTGTGGAAGAGCCACACTCAAGGGGTCAAAGAGCCGCGGTTTGCCAACCAGGGCTCCAGGGCACAAGGGAGATGCATTCTCTTTCTTTGCATCCCACCCCTACACCTAAGCTAGCTCAGGGTCTGCACACAGTTAAGTGAAAAATGGCTCTAGAAGTTAGGACAGAGCTGAGGAATACCAGCAACAACCCAAGGGAAATCTGCATTCAGAACAGGAAGGTGAGGTTTTGGAATCTCCTGGTTTTCCAGGCTGGGCACTAGTGCCCTGTGTCCTGGACTTCCAGCCTCTGCAGCAGTGCTAACACTTGTGGCAGGAGGAGCTGCCTCCAGACCCCAGCTTCATGCTGGAGCTCCACTCGCTGGAGCAGCCCAGGAGCCCCTGGGGCTCGCAGGGGATGTAGAGTTCACTGGTGCCCACGACACTGCAGCCTCCACTGCTCTTGATCACACTGGCATCCTCTGGGCAGTATTCGGTCCTCAGCATGGGCGTGCTGACCACACATGGCTTATACAGGATGGCACCTTTTGAGCTGCTCACAGCTGTGGGAATAGGATCAGGAATCGTTCACTAAGATCATGCCCCCACCTGCTGCCATTCACCCCTAAGGAACCTCATCTCACCCCAGCCACAGAGTGCCCACCAGTTCCCCACATGCGTCTCCTCTATTCCCAGAGCCATGGCTTCAGCTTCACCCTCTTTGTTTCTGCTTCTCTGAGCCTGCTTCAAATCCTCTTTCTCTAGCAAAGCATCTTCATGTCAGTATGGATCCTTGCAGCTTCTGGGCCCTGAAGCACTGGGACCATGCTGCATATCTGCTCCCCATTCTGATTCCCACAGACTTAAGTAGCCCTGCAGCAGAGCTTCTCCCTCCGACCAGGAGCTCCAACAGACAGACTCTTCCTTTGGGTGAGGAGGCATGCCAAGGTATGGGCAGGGGTGCTGGAGCCTATGTTGGGTTGATCAGCCCCCAAGGACCCAGAGCCTTGGGGAGTACACATCTACTCACAGATATTCACGGGCCCAATGCCTTCACACAGCCTGAGGTGAGAGGAAAAAAGACACAAGGTAACTGCATTAAAGAAGCCAAGGCCAATAAGCACAGACAACCCCATTTTCCACCCGCACCACAGAACACGTCCACGAGGGCACTCAGACTGGGCCCTGCTCTACATTTTTTATGACTGCAGATGGGCTATACCAGCAGCAATCCGAGGGCAGGAGAGTATCCACATCCTACACTCACCTCTGCTCCTCGCCCTCCAGCAGGCGCCTGTAGGTGGCGATCTCGATGTCCAGGCCCAGCTTGGAGTTCATCACCTCCTGGTACTCCTTGAGCAGGCAGGCCATGTCCTGCTTGGCCTTCTGCAGGGCCTCCTCCAGCCCGGTCAGTTTGCACTTGGCATCGTTGAGGGCCGTCTCGCCCTGCTGCTCAGCCTGGGTCACTGCAGCTTCCAATTTGCAGCGCTGGGGGAGTGGGCACAGAAGGCATTATTGGAGACCTTTGGAGCCCTAGGCCGACTCTCAGAAGAACAGAGTGAACACGGTCATTATAAAATAACAGGATCTATCTATCTATCTATCTATCTATCTATCTATCTATCTATCTATCTATCAATACCTTTCTATACCTGTCTCTATATCTGGTACAGAGCTCCTAAGACCCTTGTAATCTCCTAAGTGATAAAAGCACTAAGAGCATCTTTTGTTCTAATATTTGGTCTCTGATCCAGGCTCTTGACACAGAGTTCCTAAATTTCTTGGAATTTCCTGAGTGACAGCAGTATCTTTTGCTCTAATGAGGCTCTGGGTGGGCGTCTGGAGGGCTCCTGGGTGAGGGTGGTTCACCAGCAAGATCAAGCCATGAGTAGAGGCTTGCAATTTTCAGTGCCACCCTCCACCCTTCAGGGCTGGAAATGATTGATCATGCGTACATGAGGAAGCCTCCATAAAAGTTCCCAAGTATGGGTTTGTGGCGGTGGTGCGACAGTGATGTGCTCAGAGAGAGCGTGGAGACTCTGCGCCCCTCCGCACCCCTTCCGTTTGCATGGTCACGTGTATTCTCTATCATGTCCTTTACTAACAAAATGGTGAACGGCAAGTAAACTATCCTTGAGTTCTGTGAGCCACTCTAGCAAATTAATCAATCCCAAGGAAGGGGTTCCAATTTCTAGCAGAATGGTAGGAAGCTCAGGGTCAACCTGGACCTGTGATTGGCATCTAAAGTGGGGCAGTCTTGTGGGATAGCCCTTAACCTGTGGGATCTGACACTGTTTCCAGGTAGATAGTATCAGAATTGAGTTAAATTGTAGAACACCCAGCTGGTATCACAGAATTGCTTGGTGTGGGCAAAACCCTACACATCTGATGTCAGAAGTTTTGTAAGTTTTCCTACAGTCTTGGTTACACAGAAGATTTAAATCTGCTGTGGGTTTCATCCTAGGATTGTGACATGTGATTCCTCTGGAGGACTGGCAACGGTTTTCCTATCTGCAACGCCTCAGGGAGATTTGAGAGTTTCTCTTAGACACACTGAGCAATTTCTTGAGGGCTAATAGATTTTGTGCCTGGCTGGTCTTCACTCGTCGGAGAACGGAGTGGGTCTGATTTAATGAACTCTGCAGAGTCACCTTGACCTTCAGGATAATTGAATTGCAGTCTTTGGGCTGGAAAAGACCATGGAGACAGTCTTTTTTTTATGCTCCCATCTACTGAAGCACCTTTGCTCTCTCATCTTTGATAATAGGTGGCCTGGCCTCTGTTGGGGACCCTGCTGTTTCCTACAGCTGCTCTTCCTGTGGTTGGTGAGCTCTTCTGTAGAAAGGGATGTGCCCTCTTAATTGAGGCAGCCTATGTTTATTGCCTCTCCAATAGCACTCCCTGGGCGTATGGACCCGCCCCACATGACCAGATGGTGGGTCAGCCTCAATGGCCCCTCAGGACCAGGCCTCTCTGGCCTCACCTGGGCTTTGACACTCTCAATCTCTTGCTGTAGCCGCTGGGTCCGCTTCTTCATTTCCAGGATCTCACTCTTGCGGTTGCGGAGGTCGTCACACTGGCTCCCGGAGGTCAGCCGCAGCTCCTCATACTGCAGGGACCGAGAAGTCAGAACCCAGCGCCCCCCTTTCTCACTGTCCCGAGTCTCTCCTCTGATGACTTCCTGGCTCAGGTGCTCTCTAATTCTCACACTTTCTCTGTTCCCCATATTTTTACCATTTCTGGCCAATTTTGGGTCCTTTTCTGGGCTGCTCCTCAGTCTCTTCTCACCTTCCAGCCCTGAACAGTTAGGCTTATTAAATCCTTCTCCAATTTCCAAGGTCCCCTCCTCTCTGTTTAGCTGTTCTGTGTCTTGTCCTTTCTCTCTGCCCCAGAGCCCAAAGGTCTCCGGAGGGTTCCCTCCCTTTTAGATGTCCCTCTGGACCTCAGCTTGGGATGCCTAACAGACCAAGGACAGAGGACAGACCATGTCTGCCCCCAGGGTGAGTATGATTGTATATTCTTCTCCAAAGCAATTGAAAACAAAATGCAATATTTTCTTCTACCTTGGCTAAACACTTCTTCACCTTTGCAACTCTGAAGCCAATTTCTGAATAGCCTATTGTAGATTACATTTGCAGAGTTTTGAAAATTAGCCAACTAGCTTTTTGCACATAATGGATGGCAGCATTGAAAATGCAAAAACGAGATAAGCCCAAAACCTCTTTGGCCCATGGGGTATTTGGCTATTGTGTGAAAGCCAATAGTTGCCTAATTAATAACTACTTTCCTCTTCTGCTTTTGTTTGGGGTGGTCATAAGCCAGATAAGAGGATATTGCTTAGCCTTCTCATGAATGAGGTCTATGACCCCTGCTGAGTAGGGTTTCCGGGGAAAGTTCTTTGAAGTGGGAGATGATTCACTTGGAATGTTTCTTCTGCCCTCTGCTATCCTTTCTGCCTGAAATGAGCATGTGAGATTGGTGGTATGACAGCCGTCCTGAGACAGATGGCAACCGTATTAAAGCAATGTTAAGGATGGCAGAAAAGAAAGCTAGAAAGAGTCTGTGTCCTTGATGGTGACATAGATCCTTGGGTTAATTGTGGGTAGTCTATTCCTGTACTTAAAATTATTTTTTAAAATTTCTGATCCTTACAGGTAAATACAATCTTTAAATGATAAAGTTGTCTTTCTGGTTCTGATTTAGGAGGATAGGTGTAAAGCCAGGAGCCACCATCGTGGCCATTCACATGCAGGTTCGCATTGGATTCAGACAGTCGGTAAAGAAACAATGGAGCCAAAAACTTGATAGGCCATTTTCTTTGATTCTAGCTTGCACCCGGCGGGCAAGTAAAAACACACACTGGGCTCCAAAACCCACTCACATTCAGTGCTCACAAAGCTACTGACTTATCCGAGTTTCCTAGAATCAAAGGTTTCTAGCTCACCAGCCTTATTCTCCTCAGTTCCCCATCTCCTTCCTTATCCCAGATACAAACTCTACACAAACTGGCATCTCGCTCAGCACTCCGCCATCTTGGCTGCTTCTCCTGGCCACATGGCCTCTTTCTGCTCTCTGCACTGCTCCCTCTGCTCTCTCATGCTAATCATCCCAGGAACCAAGAGCGCAAACTCTCGTTCTGCCCCCATTTTATATTGTAGCTTCACAACCTCTAATCCAATATACAAAATAGGGAAGTCTCTAATACAAAGTCACTTCTCTGAGGCATGATTGGATTGTACCACCCCACATCAAAAAGGGTGGGAAAGGCTTAATCCCAAAACCAAGCCCCAGGCTACAAGGATTCTCAACACACATTAATATCACCTGGGCTACGGCCTCACGTGGGCAGCGCCATTTTTAACAAAGTGAGCATAATACATTTTAGCTGCCCAACAATAGGAAAATGAGATTGTTTTCTCTGAGTGTGCTTGATTGATGGGCAGTCCAGGGGAGCAGCTGGAGGGGGACTAGCCAGGATGAAACCTGGTGTGGTTGAGCCACAGAGTCTCTGGGAGCCGACTTCAGGCTACGGTTTGATACCTTGGATCACAATGAATCTCCAGAAAATGGATAGAACATCACTTTGGGTGGTGGTACCCACTGCCTTCAGAAAAGTCCAAAGTACTTAGCACAGCACTGAAGATTTGCTGTGATCTGGCCCCTTGCTACCCCGCCAGCTCCATCTCCTTCACGATGCTTCATACTGGGAACTCCCCGTTCATGCTTTGTATCCTGGCTCCTGCTGCCCCAGCCAGACACACCCTTCCCTCATGCTCCTGTTGTTCTTGACCTCCAAGATCCAGATCAAATGCCGATGCCTCTGTCATTCCAGACACTTCATGCTACTTTGTTTTTCTGTTTGGTTGGTGACCCGTTTCTCTCCCTGTATACTGTAATCTTGAGCATAGGGGTGGTGTGATCTGAGTATCCTCGTGGTGCCAACACCCCTCAGTTAGGCCATTGTGGGTCAAATAAGTTTGTAAATATGATATATCTGTTTGCTCCCTTATAGTCTGCATTGGGTGTGAGGGACAGACTGTAAGCAGGCAGAGTCCTTATAGCCTAAGGCTTAGTTTTAAGACTAAGCCTTTCCCACCCTTTTAATACTAAGATCTTCTCAACACTAAGCTTTTCTCCACACCCTTGACTGTTGCATGATGTAGGGTGGTGCACTCTTATGAGGAATCCCATTTATGCCTCAGACTTTGTATCAGAGACTTCCTTATTTGTATATTGGATTAAAGGTTTTGATTTCTACACTATAAAATGGGGCAGACTGGAGGCCCTCTCTCTCTCTCTGTCTGTCTCTCTCTCTTCCTGAAATTAGCATTGCAACAGAGAGGCAGCCAAGATGGCAGAGTGCTGAAGGAGAAGCCAGTTTGTGCAGAGAGAAGGAGATGGGGAACAGAGGTGAATAAAGCTGGTGAGGTAGGAACTTTGATTCTAGGAAACTTGGATAAGTCAGTGGCTTTGGGAACATTGAATGGAAAGGGAAGTGTTTTCCCACTGTGTGTATTTCTTGCCCGCCATGTGCAAGCTAGGATTAAAGCTAATGGCCCACCAGTTCTTGGCTCCTTTGTTTTATTACCGTCTGTCTTAATCAAATCCGAACCTGCATGGGCCAGGCGGCTGTGATGGTGGCCGTGGCTACTGGTTTTACAGCCATCTTTCCCTGGCTACTATTTAAAACCATATTCCCACAACATTCCCTACACTTCACCCTGATTTGTTTTCTCCATAGCATGCAGCACCATCTGACACACATGTACTTGTTACTGTTTGTTGTCTGTCCCTCCCCAGCTTCCAGAATGAAAGTGACAGGAAGGCAGGGACTGCTGTCTGTTTTGCTCCCTGCTGGAATCCTGCATCTAGAGCAGTGTTTGGCACAAGACAAACGCTCAAGAAACAGTTCTTGAGTTCTTGAGTAAATGAATGAGAGAACGCATGAATGAATACTTGGTGTCTTTCACAGATAGGGCAGGTGAGGCTGAGATGATATTGGTTCAATCAAGTCCAACTGCCCTTTCAGCCAGCCCCTAATTACCTAAGGCTAGGGTCACCTTAAATCACCATTTCTGCTCCACCATTATCTTCCTCTGACACCTTGAAGCCCAGAGCCCTCTTTGCATTATTGCCAATTAGTATTCTCTGACTTCACGTTGAGGGAGTCTATGGTTAATAAAGCTGGGCACCCTGGCACATTGATGAGAGGCTTGGGCTGGCTGCGGGGTCCACTCCCACATGTTCCACGGGCACCTGGCCTGAGGCCTGGCAGAAACAATAAGGGTTGGGATTTATGGGGTTCCCTGTCTCTATGGCATGGCATGAGTCTTTCATTATCTTCTCACCCACTTTTTGGGGAAGTGGGTCTGAAACCCCCTCCCTCACCCGGGCCTCACCCGGCACTGGTACCAGGCCTCCGCTTCAGCTTTGCTGCGGCTGGCGATGTCATCATACTGAGCCTTGATCTCAGCAATGATGCTGTCCACGTCCAGCACCCGGCCATTGTCCATCTTCACAATGACTGAGGTCTCTGAGATCTGAGACTGGAGCAGGCAGATCTCCTGGGGGTGGGGGAGCACAGGTGAGCTCTTTGAGGATGACTTTCCCACAGCAGCTTTCCACAGGACTTGGCTGTGGCACCCCAGGTCTTCAATCACCAACTGGCTTCCTGTCCCCCACTCCAATTACACAGAGACCTGAGAGCCAAGGTCTGGGCCATCTGACTTTCAGGGTCTCACTGCCAGAGAACCAGCTGTCCCATAAAAAGAGCTGACTTCTTTACATGCTTACTTTTCTGAAATGTCCCCACTGGGCTGGAGCTTTCCCAACCCATGTCTGTGTAGAACTGCCCCTGATCTACCACCTGTGGGAAGCATGGCTGCAGGTACCTCCTCATACAGGCCTTTCAGGAAGTCGATCTCCTGGACCAGAGCCTCCACGTTGGTCTCCAGGTCAGCCTTCAGCAGGAAGGCCGTATCCACATCCTGTGTTCAGAGCATTGGCAACTATAACCCGGGGCTGGAGGATATGGCTGGGCCACGCCCTCCACCCGCTGGGCTACTCCTAACAAGCTGGTAGTAGGTGGCAGGTGTGTACACACCTTTCCTCGTGTAAGCCCATGTGAAAGTGAAGCGGTCACAAAGCCAAGGAAGGAGGGAGGGGTCCTCAGCCCCAGGACCACACTCCTGGGCTTGGTACCCTGTTGGGGAAGGATCTGAGCGAGCAGGGTTTGAAGGAGACTTGAACACAGCTTCTCAGAGCTGTGGGGCTCAGGCCAGAAAATATCTAGCTATTTTTCTGAGAAATCATGGCAATGGTTTTCATCTTTTGGGGTTTGAGTCAGAGTTTTTGTTATGATTTTGATTTGGCATTAATTACATCTCTGGCTTCTTGGGTAGGTGTAGACACAACCTTAACCAGCTTTGGCCCCTATGGGTTGGGAGGTGGAGGCCCTGTGGATCACCGCCCTTTAGCAAGGGGTGGGTGATGCTGGCCCTCATCTTTCTCAGGGTCACTGGGGCCGGCACTGGGGTCTGAGGGGTGAGGGACCGTTTTGCAGGTGGGTGGGCTGCAGACTTGTTTGGACACAATCCCAGAGCTGAGTGTCCTGAGGCCGGCTGGCCTGGCTCTGGAGGCTTTCTCCCTCTCTGTACCATCTTCCTCACCTTCTTTAAGGCAACAAACTCATTTTCTGCACAGGACCGCAGGGACAGCTCCTCTTCATATCTGGTGGAATGGGCAGGAAAAAATGTTTCAGTCAACCTGTGTCATTCTGAAGGGACCTGAGGGAAGGGGCCTTTGGGGGCAAATCTGCTTCTCACTGACTGAATGCCCTGAGTCACCAGGTCCAGCCTCTGTCTCTGGACAATTCTAGTTACTCCAACCATTCAAGACAGGTGATTATTATCATAGCCTTTCATTAGCCAATTTGTTAGTTTAGCCTACTCCCCACTAGCCTAGTGGTGAGTCATCCTCTGGGGAGTACTCTGTAAGCTTAACTTCATTCTGTCTTGCTGCTTAGGAAGCCCACTTTATCTGATTGTTTCCTCTAAGAAGGTGGTGACAAGCTGGCTGCCTGTTGTTGGCAGAGCTGTCTGTTCTGAGTTGTTCTGAGAGGAAGTTATATTATAACCACAGAAATCCCAGCTGACCCTGTGCCCTCCTCACCAGAGAGTACTGAATCTGGTCTCTTCCTGCAGTTCAGTTGCAGAGGTAGCAATTAACCACTTTAGCAGACCCAGAGTCACAGCCCAGCCATTTCCTCTAGGTCCTCACCCACTCACTGCCCCCATGGCTATGGAATCAGGGTCAAGAGGTTCAGTCTGGCCAGAATGACTCAGTTTGAAGAGTAAAATTGAACCTTTAAAAGCTTCCCTGCACTTCCTGACACCCATCCTTCCTTTTCCCAGTGGGCACTGCTGTAGCACGGACACTGGTGCTGAAGCCTGCCTCTGGGTTTGAATCCGGGCTTGGCAAGTGCTAGTCCTGTGATCTTGAGTAAGTGATTTGGCTTCTCTGTGGCTTAGTGTCATCATTTGTAGAATGAGGATTACACTGGTCCTGTCTCACAGGGTTGTGAGTTAGCATATCACAATGAGTTAATATCTGCAAAGCTATTAAGCTTGGCAAAGGGTCTGTACTGTGTAAGTGCTGGTTATTATTGTTAAAATACCACTTGATCTCATCTTTCTCCTACTGTCTCACTTCTAAGATCCAAAGTCCTAATCTTGAGCTGCAAGCCACGTTTCCTGACCATTGCGTGCCTTACCCCTTGGTCAGGCATTGCTCCTGCCGAGAGGGCTGGCCTCACATGGCTTTGTCACACGTTCTGGTTACTGGAGTCATCTACTCTAACTTGGAACATTCTGGCCCTTCCTTATAACCTGCTCCTTTTCCAGGGTCCACTCCAGACTTCTCCTTTTTAAGAAGTAACTGCAATGGAACATATTCTTCAAGGCCCTGAGTAAATGGCACCTACCCCCAGGATGGGTTTCTAGGCCCCCTCTGCTCTCTCAGTCTCGTAGGATTCTTTTCCTTTCTGCCCTGTACCACCTTGCAACTGATGGTGTGTATGCATGAAAGTCTGTGCTTATTGGACTGTGGCATCTTGTAGGAAGGAGCCAGACTTTTCCATCAACCATGAATAGGCACGTGGTTGACACCTTCAGCATGAGTATCCCCCACATGGCTCAACTCCATGACCCACAACCCTTATGAACCATTGCTTTCAATATTTCACACTGTTTCTTGTTAATGGAAATGTGTCTTTCTCAGCTCTCCCCCACCAACATGTGCTCCATGGGATCCTGGTTCTGGGAGAGACCCACCTAGGACCAGGTGGTCCTAGGATTAAGCAATTTATCTTCTTGTAAGCACTGGATCCTATAATCCAGGGGTCCTCAAACTACGGCCCGCGGGCCGCATGCGGCCCCCCGAGGCCATTTATCCGGCCCCTACCGCACTTCCAGAAGGGGCACCTCTTTCATTGGTGGTCAGTGAGAGGAGCATAGTTCCCATTGAAATACTGGTCAGTTTGTTGATTTAAATTTACTTGTTTTTTATTTTAAATATTGTATTTGGTCCTGTTTTGTTTTTTTACTTTAAAATAAGATATGTGCAGTGTGCGTAGGGATTTGTTCATAGTTTTTTTTTATAGTCCAGCCCTCCAGTGGTCTGAGGGACAGTGAACTGGCCCCCTGTGTAAAAAGTTTGGGGACTCCTGCTATAATCCTTCAAGCTCTTCATTTACATATGCTTATCAACCACCTCCTGCTGTGTGAGTCAGGCATGAGCTGCAAGTCTAGCAGGCTACAGAACCTTCACCACCAGAAGCTGGGACTGAAGACAGAGAGACAGAGGATCTGCTGATGAGTGTGGGGTGAGGACTTCCAGCTGTGATGGGAGGAGGGAATCCAGGAGTCAGGGGTGAGAGGAAATGTGGGATATATTAGCCTGGATGTGGTTCAAAGAGATGCTGAGAGGGGCTTATCAGAAGAAAGAACAGGGGGAGCAAAAGCTCAGAGGTAAGAGGGTTTGGGGATCTGTTTGGGGAATAAGAAGTAGTTCAGGAAATGCGAAATGATTGGTGGAAGACAGGGCAGAACAGGTGGTTTGAAGCAGAATCTGGAATGCCAGAAATGGCAGGAAAAAGGCCATGTTTTATACTGAGGGAGAGGGTGAGGGCCTTCCTTAGGCAGGGTGGTGGGAAGGGAGATGAAGACAAATACACAATTTCAGAATTCCTACCTTGTGCCAAATGGGCAGTATCCTATATCATCCTTCCTACTCTTAGTTCTACTAACTAGTAAGCTAAGTTTTAGGGTTCCCTAAAGCTTCTTATAGATAGGGAGACCAAGGCCCAGATTGTTTGCCTGGCTCACCTAGGACGCTCTCGGGGGTGACATTGGAGCAAACTCACCTTTTCCGGTAGCCCTCCAGCGTGTCCTGGAGGCTGCAGAGCTCGGCCTCCAGCCGAGCCCGGTCCCCTGTCACGCCTTCCAGCTGCCTCCGGAGGCCGCAGATGTAGGCCTCAAAGATGGGCTCCATGTTGCTCTGGCAGCTCCTCTGCTGCTGCGTGAACTTCCACTTGGTATCCAGCAGCTTGTTCTTCTGCTCTAGGAACCGGACCTGCAGCCAAGACCAAGATATCACTGGGCGGCAGGTTACCTGGGGACCATGGCTTGGAGAGAATAAATGGCGATGGGGGCAGTGAATCAGTTTCTGCTCCCTCTCTTGACACACCACTGCTAATATGCTAAAGTTTACAGATTGGGTCTCTGCATAGACTGGCACCTGAGGTTATCTCTCTGTGTCTTCCCTGCTTGGAGGAGCTGATAGGACCCTCCTTCTACCGAGGGGTTGCACACTGTTGTAGAAAGAACACTGTTCCACAAAGCCTGGGCAGGTCCCCCTTCCAGCCCTGTCTGCCTGCCTCCTGCTGGACTTGTAACTTTGTCCAGTCTAGGCCATCCCATCCCTGTAAGCCTTGTTTTCTTTCCTAAAGCTCCTGCTTGGGGTTGTGAATGGGAAGCACTTTACAGATATTCATTCTAATGTAAGCAGGTGACATTATACTCAGGAGTTGTCAGGCTCTCTTCAATTACAACCCAGGGACAATCAGGGAAAAGGTCATATGAAAGGCTCTGTCCCAGGACTTCCAGCTCTTTTCACCCACTTCACCCCATCCTGCAGCAGCACTGCATCTAAAATAGTCCCTGTTACAGTAATGTGGAGAGCTGCTGGCTCACCTCCTCCGTTTCTGTGGCTTGAAAACCTGTATCAGGAGAAGCTTAGTGAATTGACCACAGTCACCCAGCTAGTCATTGGCAGAGGAACACACTCTCCAGTCCTCACTCTGAGATTTTCCACATTGTGCACTCAAAGAAACTGCAGAAGAAGTAGCATTGCCCTACTTCTGGTCAATGGCCATGTCACCGGAAGGCCTCCAGCCTCACAGAGGGTGGTGTGATGTTGTTGACAGCCAGGACCTGTGTTGTTAGAATGAGCTTACAACCAAACCTTATGAGCTTTTAAAACTAAACTCTGTTGTGCCTGACCTGTGGTGGTGCAGTGGATCAAGCGTCAACTTGGAACTCTGAGGTCACTGGTTCAAAGCCCTAGGCTTGCCCAATCAAGTCATGTATGGGAGTTGATGCTTCCTGCTCCTCCCCCCTTCTCTCTCTCTCTTCTCTAAAAAAAATATGAATAAATAAAAATAATTTAAAAATATTAAATAAAAAGTAAACTCTGTTGCCCTGGCCAGTAAGCTCAGTTGGTTAGAGTGTTGTCCTCATATGCTAAGGTTGTGGGTTCAATCTCTGGTCAGGGCACATACAAGAATCAACCAAAGAATGCCTAAGTAAGTGGAACAACAAATTGATGTTTCTCTCTCTCTCTCTCTCTCTCTCTCTCTCCCTCCCTCCCTCCCTTCCTCTCACTCTTAAAAATCAATTAAAAAATTGAACCGTGTAACAGTTTCCATATAATAAAACCAGTTCCTTTTGGGAAGGCTTTTGCATCTATCACTTCCTTTAATTTTCACTCCCCCACCCCCTACCCTTCCTGAGGCTGGGCAGTGAGCAGTTTGCACAGGGCCTCAGGGCAACAGTCTGGAGTGAAGCCAATACCAGAGTCCAGTTCTCCTGATTTCTGGCCCAGGACTCTCTGCCGTAGACCTTGGGGCCATCAGAAATGCCTGTGCAGCCCTTGGCATGTGTCCTGAGTTCCAAGAGGCTTTCTGAAGTATAGGGACAGGCCCAGAGGTGGCTGAGGGTGACAGGGGTGGGCCAATTTAGTGCCATTCAAAGACAGCACACCACTCTTTGCCATGGGTTTCAGAGCTGTGGCTCTGGGATTGACAGATAGAAAGAAGACTTTGGTCATGACCAGCTTTATCCCTAGCTCTCACTGCTCCACCTCCTCCTCATCACAGGCCTAACCTAATGGCAAATTCCAAGGTCATAGTGTCCATTCTCACCTCCAAGCCCAAGGGTCTGGCCCCAGCTCAGGCACTTAGAAAGCAGCTCTGTTGTTAAAGCTCATCAAAAAGCCCTTTTAAGTTGTTCCTTTCAGTATCTACCATTGCTCTGGAAGTTCCTCTTGTAGTCTGACCTGAGGCAACCTTGGTGATTTTATCAGATAATAGCCAGAGAGAGATGACATATTAAAAACAGGGTCAGCAAACAGAAATGTTTAGTACTGAGCCTGATCTAACCATCTTTCACTGGTTAGTGATCATGGAGCACAGGAGAAGTCAATAGATGAACAGTGGCTTCCTTATGGTCAGTTTTCCCCTTCCTCTCTGGACCAGACACAAGGTACTCCTTGCATCCCACGGTCTTTGACCCCTCACCTTGTTGATAAAGGATGCAAAGCGGCTATTGAGGCACTTGATCTGCTCCTTCTCGTCCCTCTTCACACTCTGCACGGTCGGGTCAATTTCCAGTTCGAGTGGGACCAGCAGCCTCTCATTAATGGTGACAGGGGTGATGCAAGTAGGAGGCCCACAGGTGGCCCCCACTCGGTATCCGAAGCCAGGAAGGCCGCACCTGGAGGCAACCCGGGGCCTCCTGAAGCCCATGTTGCACAGGCTCCATGAGCCGAGGCAGCCCAGGGCCCGGAGGCCCCCGCCACTCCCGGGCCGGCATGGCCCCTTACTCACGGCATAGTGGGTGACCACCTGGGGGAGGACAGCCGAACACGAGCTAAAGGTCCGACTGCCACACCTGGAGCCCTGCTGGAAGGATCGGCACGCCATGGCAGGAGAGAGAGAGGCAGAGAGGCGGGTTCTCGTGGGGAGAATGGGAGGCGAGGCCTATCAAGTCTGCTCAGCTCCCACCTTTTTATCTGGTAGGGGGATGGAGGGCTGAGCTGGTCAAACCCCCAATCATCATTAAACCAGGTTTATAAGCTTGGGAGATTGGGAACTCTAAAGTACCCAGGTGGATAATTAGGGTAGCAAAGAGCAGAGAAAGAGAGCCAATGGTCAGTGCTGGTGGCCCTATAAAATGTCCCATGTGTCCTCCTTCCTTGTTCACAGGGGTCATAAAAGGGGTCAAGCAGACAGATATGTCTGGCATATTCAGAGGCTCAGTCTCGAGGAAAGGGAGAGTTGGGACTTCATGTCATTTCATAACAGAGGGAGCATGAATTATACACCCTGCTGCCCTGGGATTAGAGGCCCACGTTGATACACTTGAGGATGCCCTACTTTCTTGAGACTGTTTTTATGCGTTTCTGTAGATGCTCTAGATCCAAGTGCCCTCCATGGACTTCCAGGTGACCCATGGGGCTCCCGGGCAGGTGTTGGGGTGGGAGGAGCCTCATAAGCAGGCTGCGCCCTGCCCCTCCTCAGGCCAGGCGGAGTCCTGGCTCTGGCCCCCTTACACCTTGTCTCCTAAGGCTCTGAGATAGAAGGCTCCAGACGTAGAGT
The DNA here is from genome assembly GCF_036850765.1 of Saccopteryx bilineata. Lineage (NCBI taxonomy): Eukaryota > Metazoa > Chordata > Mammalia > Chiroptera > Emballonuridae > Saccopteryx > Saccopteryx bilineata. The sequence continues at coordinate 128,549,317 of NC_089490.1, forward strand.
CTTGTCCTCATGGACTGTTTAACCCAAAAAAGGCCATAAGGGACTCAAGAGGAGACAGACACCTTATGCTTGAGCAGAGGAGAGAAAGGGATGCTTTCCCCAAAACATGCATTGACGTCAGCTGTTAGGTTGGGGTTCCACGTCACTGTTTCTTTCCTTTCTCTCCCACCCCATCCCAAGCGCCCCTGAGGTAAACAGAGCCTGCTTTGGCCTGAGGACATCTCTGAGGATAGTCGCTGCCCTTAGGAGTTGTTGGGGTGGATGCAGGATACAGGCCTTCTCCCCAGCATCCAGGTTACAGCTCTTTGAAGATGCTGGAACTGCCACCCCATTCTATTCCCTCCCTCTTTCCATCGGTCCCATCAGTGGAACTGCTGCTGTGGCCAAAGGGTCTTTCCTTTTCATGTCGTGACTTTTTCCAGGTCAGAATCAACTCAATAATAATAATAATACTAATCGTAAGAACATTTATTGAGTAATTACTCTGTGCTAGACCACTCTGAGCTCTCCATTCATTATCTCATTTAATTTTTTTTTTTTTTTTTTTTACAGAGGCAGAGATAGACAGGGACAGACAGACAGGAACGGAGAGAGATGAGAAGCATCAATCATCAGTTTCTCGTTGCGCGTTGCGACTCCTTAGTTGTTCATTGATTGCTTTCTCACATGTGCCTTGACCACGGGCCTTCAGCAGACCAAGTAACCCCCTGCTGGAGCCAGGGACCTTGGGTCTAAGCTGGTGAGCTCTTTGCTCAAGCCAGATGAGCCCGCGCTCAAGCTGGCTACCTCGGGGTCTCGAACCTGGGTCCTTCCGCATCCCAGTCCGATGCTCTATCCACTGCGCCACCACCTGGTCAGGCTCATTTAATTCTTATGATGTCACCATGGTGGAGTTTCTATTTTACAAATGAGGAAAGCAAGGAGCAGAGTGGGTGCACTCCCCCAAGGCTGGATTCGATTCCACTCTTTCTGATGCCACTGTGCCCACTGTTCTGGTGGAGAGAGGCCTGGGTTAGGCATCAGAGGTCTGCTGCCAATATGCATGGCCTTTTCTCTTTCCCTTGGCTTCCCCATTCTATAGATTAGAAGACTAGAACTCAAACACTTCTTATAGAAAATTCGCAGTTTAACTGTGACATTTCACAATGTTTCCTTTTGCATCGTCTTGATTTTGGGTCCCTGTGTGCTGAAGAGGGAAGATTGGGGCCGGGGCAGGGAGGGTTATAGTAAGAGACTATGGGCGATGGTGGGGTGGGGTCTTGTCACATGGTGCAGGGGAAGGGGATTCTTGCTGTGCCTCGGAGGAAGTGTCAGAGCACTAGCCCAGGAGAAAGTGTTAGTGGAGGGAGAGACGCCGTGAACCCAGACCAGAGCGCAGACTCCTTCCAGACTCCTGCCAGAGGGAATAACTGAGCAATGTGGACACGGGACCGCAAACCCCGGACACATCCAGGCCAGAGTGTGGTCTCAAGGGCTGCGCTGGACTCCCTGGAGCCCGGGACCAGAGCTCTGGCCAGAGAGGAAGATAGTTCATTGGAAGGCACTTGTTCCCTAAGGACACCAGTCCAAGGCTGCCCTTTGAATGTGAGATAAGACACAGACTCAGTCAAGACCCAGAGAACTCGGTGACATTTTATTGAAGCTGTTTTAGGAAACGGGCAGGCACAGGGAGCAGGCAGTTCAGAGGCTTTGAACTGACCAGAGCAGGAGTGAATGTTTTGAACTAGTGAACTTTCCCAACCTCATGTCAACAGCAGGCACCAGTCTCCACTTGCCTTGGGAGCACATTTTGTCTTGGCTACACGGCAGGCATTTTGAGGGTTTACAACTCTTCTAACTAAATAGGGAAATCACCCTGTGAAGGCCAGCCTCAGAAAGACGTCTGTGCATCCCTCACTCTCCTGTTCCACTGCCACCCTACCTCTGCTTCCTTTAAGGGGCTGAGCGACGTGTCCCCCAGGAGTACTGATGGGAGAACTGCCTCTCTCCCGAGTGTGCTCTCTCGGGGTTTACCTGTGGGCACGGCATTTAGTGGACTGCTTTCACGAGTGTCATTGTGCCTAATGCTGGGGTTGGGCTAGTACACACTATAGGCATTTCAGAAACAGGAAGATAGAAAAAGAAAGGTCAGGAGAGAGAAACAGCAGGAAATGTATTACCAGACAGAGTGGGGGGTGAAGAGGAGAGGAAGAAAAGAGAGAAATAGGGACAGACTAGAGAGGAGAGGTGGACGGAGGAGACAGATGGTAGAGGATGAGTAGGAAAGGAACGAGGGGGAAAGAGAAGGTAGAAAGAGCGTGGTAGAAAAGGAAAAGGAAAATAAAAAGAAAAAAAAAAACTTTCCAGGAAAGAGATATGGCCAGCACAGAGGAACAGAAGTCCCGAGCCTGGAGGGCTACTGAGGGGGAGGCCGCTCCCAGGGTGGTTCTGACCCAGGCTCACTGGGATCCTTTCACAACTGCGTCGTAGGCACCGTGCTGAGCTGGCTGCCCCACACCTGCACACGAGTCTGCCTTCTCATCCTCATCTCCAGCACATTTCTGTTTGGGCCCTACTTCTAATATTGGCTTACATGAGGCAGATTTGAAAGGGGCTTGGTTATAAAGATCATTTATTGCATTCCCCCCTGGACATGGAGAACTTTTGGATTCTTGATAAAATTATTCCATTCTCCTACAAATAATCAAGATTTGGCAATATTTTTGTGGTTGTTTATTCCTTATTCAAATATTCTGCTGGTGGGAGTTGTCAGAGGAAGTGGCTGGCGGCCTGGGCAAGGACAAAGAAGGAAGGTGGTGAGGAGGCCATAGGCAGACAGGGTTTGCAACACTTCCTGGTCTCAGCGGCCTGCAGGAAAAGTATTCTTTCTGTGCTAAGAAAGCTCACGTGGGAACTCTGGCCTAGACTGCACTCAGCTTTCTTGGAGCACCCAGGTCAATACTAAGCCCCTTGTGAAGGACCTTAGTTGTAGTGTATCTGGGTCAGACAGGAGGAGGAAGGACAATGTACCCCTGCTCTGGAAGCGATGGAAAGGCAAAGATCCTAGCCTAGGCCTTGGTTCAGAGCAGCTGAGTCAGTGTGTGTTAGAATGGATACACGTGGCCACTGGAGGCTTCTGGGATGGGGAGCGAGTGGAGTGCCTCTGCGGACCTGTCTGGAAGTAGAGGGGTTTATGAGGTGACCTTAGAATGCACAGTCCTCTTCCTCACTCCCTGTGCTTCCTGCTGCCAGGACTGATTTTGGGTGGGGTGAGGGGGGTGTCAGCAAAGCGGCAGGCCTCGGGGCTGGCTGGACACCTGGTGGGACAGGGTGGGGGCGGAGGCGGGCAGGGCCCTTAGCTCCTGTAGCTCTTCTTGGTGGAGGAAGTCTTGGAGATGACGCGCACGCTGGAGGTGCTGCCGCCCAAGTTGCGGCCGCTGGTCGAACTGAAGCCCCCGCTGCCGTAGGAGAGGCCGCTGCCATAGCCGCCGCTGTAGCCGCCACTGCCTACACACAGGCCGCTGCCCCCACTGTAGCCTGTGCCCCCCGAGGAGGAGACCACAGCTGTGGAGGGAAGGCACAAGGCACACTGGCAGTCTCCTTCAGTTTCCCAAGACCCACACTCCCCAGGACCGGTGCCCGTGGGGTCCCTCCCACCACACTTCCTTGGGGAACAGGTATCTCCTCAGTCCCCAGAAGCCAGGATTGGAGGGTGGGCATGGTCTCCCTGTCCCCATCGCACTCTGTTGCAGCATGAGCATCTGCACACGTCATCACAATTTTCAAAGCTCTTTCACAGCTGTGACCACACTGATCACAACAGGCCAGAGGGGATGTTATTATTACTATGAGCATCCCCCTGCCACTTTACAGAGGGAAAACTGGAGGCACAGAGATCAAGTGGCAAGCCCAAGGTCCCTTCTGCCAGAAACCAAAGCATCAGGCTCCTGTGCTGTGTTCATTCCTCATCCATACCAGGGGCTCTCACTGAATGGAATGGGAGACCCCACCTACTCTGAGGGGACCAGAGACTCCCATGCTGGAAGAGGCTGGAGGGCCATCCAAATGAACCTCCCCCAGGATTCAAATCCCTTCTACTCTGTCCCTTGGGGCAATTGTTTAGCTTCTGCTCAAATATCAATGCTTGCAGTGACAGGGAGCTCACTGTCCCTAGAGGCAGCTCCCCACAGCCTGTCAAACATCTGAAGATACCTTTTTGACCTCCCCTCTCAGTTCATGTTTCTCTAGGGGAACAATTCCTGTTCCTGTTATTAATTGGTTTCATATCTTCCCCCATCCTGGTTCTTCAGCCTCTCTCCTGTGACCTGACCCACATGGGACCCAAGGGGCTCCACTTCCCATGCCCAGGGCTCAGGGCTTCATGAATGCCACTGCTGAGTCACGTGAGAAGATCCCTCCCTCCCCAGCTGCCTCCCATGGGCTGAGGCCAAGCCAGGTTAGTCTCTGCTCTGTTTGTTAAGTTCATTTGCTTCAATTCTAAATATAGGTCTTTACATTTAACCTGTTTAGTAGCCTCTTGCCAGTTGTATGAGTTTGAGTTCCTGCCAGAACTAGCTGAGAAATCAGGGGTTCATACGGGGGACCCATTGTTGTGTGAGTAGTCCTGTCCCATGACTGGGGTCTCTCCTGTGAGAGACATATGACCTCACTGGGATGGGTCCTGGGGGTAAGGAGTCATCACAAGTCTCCCTTGACCCTACTGGGAGAAAGAGCCAAAGAAGAGAGGTATCTCCCTAAGAGGGTCTTAATGACACCCCCAACCCAGCTCATTCGTTCCCATCATCAAATCCTTGTTAGTGATGCTATTAGCTTTCGCTGTGCCTCCCACTTTTCTGTCACCCCAGGACATTTACTCACAGATGTTCACGGGTCCGACACCTTCTCCAGTGAGCCTGTGGCAGACAGGAGAGAAAGAGACATTTGCTGAGATGTTACAGAGCCCTGGGCCCTTTGTGTTTAGCATTTTCAGCGCAGCGCACTTACTGTGTGCCAGGCACTATGCTTAACAAGCTTTCACTCATCTCGTTAGCTTAAGGAAGTTAATGTGAATCTGTGAGGGGACGTTTAGAAGATGAATTCAGTCAAGGTATGTAGAGAAATGGGGAGAGGGATCCATGCTCATTCGCTAGAGAGGGGCAGTTAGGCTTGTAGGCATCTCTGGGCAACACAGAGCCCCCGGGGGTTGTCCTAAGTGTGGCCTCATTTGTCACATGGTCTGGGAAAAATGGCCCTGATTAGGGCATTTCAGGTCATCATGGGTCGCTTTTCCCTGACACCTTTTACATGAGCCCTCTCTCCTGGGTCCAACAGGAGCTGTGAGAGGGGCTGTGACTGTAGGAGGCCTCCTGGAAGCAGCTGTGCTTGAATTCTGTTTCTACCCTTGGGATTTCTATGTGGGGCCTGGCCCTGTGGGGCTCTTGGCCTCTGCGGCATTGCTGCCGTGCTCTGGTGGGGTCTGCTTGAGCCTGGGTAAGAGGAAAGGTAACCCACCGGCACTCCTCGCCCTCCAGCAGCTTGCGGTAGGTGGCGATCTCGATGTCCAGGGCCAGCTTGACGTTCATCAGTTCCTGGTACTCGCGCAGCTGCCGGGCCATGTCCTGCTTGGCCTTCTGCAGGGCGTCCTCCAGCTCGGCCAGCTTGTGCTTGGCGTCCTTGAGGGCCAGCTCCCCACGCTGCTCAGCCTCAGCGATGGCGGCCTGCAGGGCAGCACACTACCAGAGGGATACAGGAGTTTGTGAACTGGTTCGCAGAGAATTCAGAAAGATGTGGGTTTTAGGATAAAAATATGGAGGAATTTTTTGAAATGGACTTCATGCGAAGAAGGCTGGAGCTTCAGCATGTTTAAAAGTAAGATTAATCTTTGTCTCCCTTGGATAATTTGAGACTTAGCCAGGATAGAGAAACTAATTCGGAGGGGTCCTTTTCTATGCTGAATGTCTCTGAATAGTGGGTAAGTAAAGCAGGTCAGAGTGCTGCCATGGGTGCTTCCAGAGGACAGAGCCTTCCCTAGAGGAATTGATGCTGGACAATATTTAGGAAGAAGGTCCTGACACGCTTGGTGAGGGAGGGGACTGCGCCTTCCTGGGTGGTCGCTCATATAGGGCGGCTTCACTCTGCGTGAGCTGAGTTAGGGCCAGGCCCAGGTCTGCCTGGGGCGGGCCGTGGATCAGGCGGCCTCTGGGAGCTCAGTCCTACCTGCTTCTTCAGGCTGTCAATCTCAGAGCGCAGCCTCTGCATCATCCGGTTCAGCTCAGAGATCTCCATCCTGGTGGTGCGGAGGTCGTCCCCGTGCTGGCCAGCGGACCGCTGCAGCTCCTCATACTGGGGGCAGGAGAAGCGAGAGGCAGGGAGAGCCAAGCCAGAGAAGTGAAGACAGTGGTTTCCTAGGGCCCAACAGGCGTTCAATATGCTGCTTGGAGGGCCCTCCCCGTGTCCCCACTACTCTCCATCAGATCCATCCCCACCCACCCCGGGCTCTGCCTCTCACACTCAGTGTCCCCAGACTCTGCACCACAGTCGGAACTTTCTTCTTGGACCCGGTCTTTTGTCCCTCTCCTTTGACACCAAGTATCTCATTCTCAACCTGTCACTCTCAGATTTAAAAGCTTTTTCACATTTGTTTTTCTTGGTACCGCATCTCATTCCCCAGTGACTCACCAGCTCAGAGTGCTTGCGCTAACCTGGAAAGTCTCACTGTATGACCCATATCCAGCATTTGCCCCCTACCCTCCTCTGAGCTTCTCAGCCCCAGGCAGTTCTACTTTTCTTTTCTGGATCCAGGAGGTTCAGCCTGCCTCTTGTTCCCACCCTCTCTCTCTTATTCCTCCTGGCACTGGTGGTGGTACTGTTCAGCTGTTCCTTGCCTTTCCTCTACAGGACGTTGGAAGTGTGTCCATCCTTCCAGTGGCAGAAGGACTGACCACCTCCTGCCTTCATCTGGCTATTCCCCCAGGTCCTGATGGTGCAGCCTAAGGGGTGCTCAGTGCAGAGGGTAAGCCCTAAGCTAAGCTCAGATAGATGCCTTTGACCCCATCAGATTGAGGCATCTGAGAGGACGAGGCTCTTATCTGCATTGCCTTTGAAATCCCAGTTCTCTAAAATCGTTTCATAAACTTGATGCTGACACCTCACCTTGGTCTGGTACCAGGACTCAGCCTCGGCCCGGCTGCGGTTGGCAATGTCCTCATACTGGGCTTTGACCTCGGCAATGATGCTGTCCAGGTCCAGCTTGCGGTTGTTGTCCATGGACAGGACCACGGAGGTCTCGGAGATCTGGGCCTGAAGCTGAGCCAGCTCCTAAGATGGGGTCCAAATGGGAGACCTGAAGCAGGATGTGCATGTGTGTGTATGTGTGTGCATGCACGTGTGTGTCTTAGTGTCAGGATGCTGTGAGCAGACCCCTGGAACAGCTCTTGGCTTCAAGGGCCTCACTTACCACTGTTGGCGTAGAACACTGCTTAGGTCTACAAGGGCTGGGAAGGACATTATGGAGGTCTCTGGGCTCACTCCCATTCTCTCATCCAGGTATTAACCAGGCCCGACCCTGCTTAGCTTCTGAGATCAGATGAGATTGGGTGCGTTTAGGGTGGTATTACCATAGACAACATTTTATTCAGTTTAGAGAGAAAAGAGCAGAGAGCAGAGAGAGAGAGAGAGAGAGAGAGAGAGAGAGAGAAGGGGGGAGGAGCAGGAAGCATCAACTCCCATATGTGCCTTGAACAGGCAAGCCCAGGGTCTTGAACCAGCACCCTCGGCACTCTAGGTCGACACCTTATTCACTGCACCACCACAGGTTAGGCTCACTCCCATTCTTTATCATCAGCTCATCTGCACGGAGGGAGCAGTAGTACGGGCAATCTAGCCTCTCTGTCACTCTGGTTGCCAAGGAAATGCACCTTGTTGCAACCTGTTAGTGCCATGATGTCTCAGGTTCTGAGGAGAGCACAGCCTTTCACACCAAATAAAGAAATCATCTTGTGAAAGAAAACTAAATCAGAAGGAGCCAGAAAGCTTTGTTGCATCTCAATCTTATTTCCTAACTTGGCTCCTCCCAGCTCCTTGGGGATGGGAAATGGAAATTTGCTGGAAATGGCAGAAAGGGCACTGGACTGAAAAACTCAAGACTTGGGTCTGCCAAGCATTTTAAATAGCATCTCTGAGTCTCAAAGAGGAGCATCAAATAAATCCTTGCCCATGTAAGATGATTTTTGAAACTGTAAACCCACAGTTAACCTGTTAATGATCACTCCTCAGATCCATCTAGAGCAGTGGTTCCAAAACTGTGATCCATAGACCAGCACATCAGCATCACCTGAGAACTTGGTTGAAACGCAACATTTTGGGCTCCAGCCTCCACTCGCTGTCTCAGAATTGGTGTTTCATTAAGACTTCTAGAAGATTCTGATGCATTATAAAATTTCAGAATAACTTCTAAATCACAAATCTTAAAAATATCCCTTCTTTTTTTTTTATTATTAACAATTGGTTCATGCATTCCCTGATTCAAGAAATTATTTCGTCTTGTCCTGTAATTTGTTTTTCCCAAATAACTTTTTTTTTGCTGCTAGCTGACATAGCTTATGGGTCTCAACCCAGGGGCTTGTTAGACTGTGGGCTAGTTCAGAATTAGGAGCCAGCACCACATTGGTTGTCAGCATTAAAGTGAATAAGCAGAGAAAATGATGCCTTTTTTTACTCCATGTGGGCTGTTGGATGGTCACTCAACCCATCTAAAGTCACAGAGCTGATGTTCCTGCTCCTGGAACAACATGACCAACTTCTGTTGGGGACCAAACATATGTAATGCCCTGAGGGTATCACGGGTCCTTACCAGGCCTATGTAGAAGCACATAGTGTTCCCTAAACTCTCTCCTGGACATCACTGATCCCATCTCTGCCACTCTCCCCCCACTCATTCTACTCTAGCCACCTTGGCCTCTTCCTGGCATTCCTTGGTCCTTAGTGCCTTTCAGTTCTTCTTCAGACATTGTTTGCCATCTGCCTTGCCATTGCTCCTTATTGTCATTCTTTTTTTTTTTTTTCTGAAGTTGGAAACGGGGAGGCAGTCAGACAGACTCCCACATGCGCCCAACTGGGATCCACCCGGCATGCCCACCAGGGGGCGATGCTCTGCCCATCTGGAGCATTTCTCTGTTGGAACCAGAGCCATTCTAGCGCCTGAGGCAGAGGCCATAGAGCCACCCCTAGCGCCCGGGCCACCTTTGCTCCAATGGAGCCCTGGCTGTGGGAGGGGAAGAGAGATACAGAGAGGAAGGAGAGGGAGAGGGGTGGAGAAGCAGATGGGTGCTTCTCCTGTGTGCCCTGGCCGGGAATCAAACCCGGGACTCCTGCACACCAGGCCGACACTCTACCACTGAGCCAACTGGCCAGGGCCCTTATTGTCATTCTTTTCATTGTCCCCATTGTGCCTGAAATGGTATTGTGTCTCTGACGCCTGCCTCCCCCACTGTAAGAGAAGCTCCAAGACTCAGAAGACTCATTGTGTCTGCTCAGTGATTTGCCAGCAGTTTCTAAGAACAAAGTCTGGCTCTGAACAAATCATATCTTCAGGAGAATCAGGCAATTGTCTTGTGCGCTCCTAGCAGCACATGAAGGCTCACTAACGGTCACTTGATTGCATAATTGCATCATCCTGCAGCCAAGAATAACAGGTAAATTTAAGCTGAAGTCAGTGAGCCGGGTTGCTTAGACAGTTCTGTGGAAACCACATGTAATTCAACGGCAGGCAGTTCTTTTGCCTGACCTGTAGAACATGCTCGATCCAGGTAGTCAAGGTTAAATTTCTCATCTCGCCGGACCCACCAGCTACCCGATGGAACCTCATTTTCTCCCTTGGTAGGGGAAGCAGCTCTACTCCATGAATTCCAACCCAAGGATGAGGTGGGGAGCAGGGAAGGGAGTAGAGCAGGAGCTGGCAGCCTCTGCCCAGCCAAGGCCACCCAGCCTGCAGCCCCTCTGAAGGGAAGCTGTGAGCCCTGCTTACCGCATCGTAGAAAGCTCTCAGGAAGTTGATCTCATCCATTAAGGCATCTACCCTGGCCTCCAGCTCCACCTTGTTCATGTAGGCGGCATCCACGTCCTGAGCATAGAACATGCTGTCACTCTGAGTCCTACCTGGTCTGGGCTAACCAGTCCCTCTGTTGGGCTGGATAACTTCAGCTCCCAGGGATGAGAGCAGTTCTTTATTCCAGGCTATGGAGTGGGACTGGCAGGGGGTTCCAAACTGTGTGAGGACCAGGGCTCTCAGGGTACGCCCGCCAGCTCATCAGCTGGTGCCATGAGGAAAGGTTTCCTATGTCTCCTCCACGAGGGGAGGACCAAACCATTCTAGCCCTTGGGCTCTCCTAGCCTCTCCCTGAGGCTTTCAGTGGCTTGCCCTCCTCTTCACACTCTCTGCCTCTTCCTCCCTTCGTATACCACTGCTCCATTCTTCCTCCTTAAGCTTAACTCAGGGCTGGTTCTCCCCTCCCTTAGCCTGCCCCCACTAACCAGGAACGTCCAAATCTCTGTGGAGCTAATTCCTGTCCTGCACCTGTCCTCCAAGCCTGCCTTGATGTCCTGGAGACCCAGCCCAGCATAAGGCCTATTTTGCTTCACCACTCCCTGCACTGAACTGCACGTGGGGAGGGGGCTGGTGTTGTGATTGATGGCTTGGACTTTGAAGCCCTGGATTCTGACTCACTTTTGATTATCTGGGTAACCTGGGGCAACTTGATTAACCTCCTGAGCCTGAGTTTTTTCACTACTAAAGTAAAAGCTGCTTGCAAGATTGGTTGCACAATAAAGCCTTGTACGCAAGGCCACTAGCTTAAGTGGCAGCTATCACTCCTGGAAGGGGCTGCCTGGGGGTCAGAAGAGAGTATCCCTGCCCCCTCACCTTCTTGAGCACCACAAACTCATTCTCCGCCACTGTGCGCTTGTTGATTTCTTCTTCGTACCTGTGGGAAGAATCAGACGTGGTTGATGTTAAGAGCAGGGGTTCTGGGGGTGAGGTCAAACTGTGGGTCTCTAAGTGGCAGCGATGGGTCTGAAGAGCAGACCTGGAAAATGCGCTGCTACAGCACAGCTGTCCTGTTACACATGTGCCCCAAATCTCATGACAATGCACACCCACTTACCCCTGTCCAAACAAAGCTCAAAACCCAGACAACAACAAAACAGAACCAGCCCTCATTCTTTCTGAGCTTGCTTTCCACCCAGGTTTGCTTCTTAGAGTGCTTAGGCCCCATAAAGGGGCGTGCGTGTGTCTTGTATACCCAATGGTCTTGCCCCAACCCAAACAGAGGCCACGAGGGGAGGAACAGAGTGAACAACAGGAGAGGGGCAGTTCTAGGCCTCAGTGGCTTTTGCATCCGATGGTGCCCTCATGTCTCTCTGTTTTGTTCTCAGCTACACTGACCCTGGCATAGAAGCAGTCTTCAGGCTAATAGGAGGGACCCATCCCTTCTTCCATTTCCTCATTCTTCCATCTTCCCTTCGGCAGCAGCCACCCTTCTCTGCCCACTGCTCACTGATCTCTGGGAAGGGAGTTGCACTTCTGCTCTAGTGGCCCATTTCCCACCCAACCTTTCAAAGTATTGGGCAGTCCCTCCCTCTCAGTGGCTCTGGGCTGCTGTGATTGGGGCTTTGCTCCTCTACCTTCCAGCTGAGTGACCCTTGGCAGGTTACTTAACCTCTTATAGATGCCCTTTCCATCTATAAAACCACAAAGAACTTCCCACATGATATATATATATCTCCAGATATCCCCTGCTGGTATATTGCTTCTGTTGTCCAGTAGGATCTGAGACGAGCTCTTTTCTGCCAATTGACTTGGTTTTCTTTTTCTTTGTTTCCTCACATTGCCTTTTTTTTTTTTGTTTGTTTGTTTGTTTTTTTGTATTTTTCTGAAGCTGGAAACGGAGAGAGTCAGTCAGACAGACTCCCGCATGCGCCCGACCGGGATCCACCCGGCATGCCCACCAGGGGGCAATGCTCTGCCCCTCCGGGGCGTCGCTCTGCCGCGACCAGAGCCACTCTAGCGCCTGGGGCAGAGGCCAAGGAGCCATCCCCAGCACCCAGGCCATCTTTGCTCCAATGGAGCCTTGACTGTGGGAGGGGAAGAGAGAGACAGAGAGGAAGGAGGGGGGGGGTGGAGAAGCAAATGGGCGCTTCTCCTATGTGCCCTGGCCGGGAATCAAACCCGGGTCCCCCGCACGCCAGGCTGACGCTCTACCGCTGAGCCAACCGGCCAGGGCATTGCCTTTTCACTAAACATGAACATCTGCTCTTTTTCTATTTCTATGCAACTGTCCTGTCTTCTGTGTTTCCCAGCTCACAGGCCCCTCGGCCAGAGGGTGAGCACCATGCGGTCCTGCACAGGCCTCTTAGATACCTGCTGCAGGAACATTGCCATCGTTAATAGGAGTGCACTCTTCAACAGACACCACCCCATATCCATCCTCTGTGCCTCTACTTCTCAACATCAAGCTTTTATCTCCTCCTCCAGGAAGCCTTCTTCGATTGAAACATTGTTATTCCACATTTGCATATATATGATAAATTATCCATCTATACTTGCTTTTCTTATTACTTCACAGATATACCTAAACATCAATACAGTAAAAATATAGGTAGCTAACACTTATTAACAACTTACTATGTGCCAGGCACTGGGCATCAAACTAGTTTACATGCAAGTTTTGATTTAATATTCTCAAGTCCCCTTTAAGGTGGGTACTATTAATATCCTCTTTAACAGTCAAAGGAACTGGGGCTTACAGAAGTTAGTTTTCTTTAGATCTTTCAGCTAGTAAATGGTTGAGCCAAGATTTTAAAGCCACTGACTAGACTCTATATTGCTGTCCAATAGAACACCCTGTGATCATAGAAGTACTCTGCATAGCATCCGTTAGCCACAGGTGGACTGAGCACCAGAAATGTGGCTAGTGAGATAGAGGAGCTGAATTTTAAAGTTCATTCAATTTTAATTATTTGCATTTAAATAGGCACACGTGGCTAGTGGCTACCATGTTACACAACTCTCAAGCCTGAACTCTTACTATAGAACACAAACAGTAACTAAAACTCCTCATCAAGTGACTTATTTTGTTTTGACCAAACCAATTAGAACTAAATTAGAACAATAAAAATAAGAAATTACTCATGTTTATAGGCACAAGCATACTATTATGTTTAGTGGTGTGTGTTTCTATATATAGTTCTTTTTCCTCTGTTCTCTGCCCCTTGGCCAGAGTTGGGGTAAATGCATGGACATTGTATAAGTTAGCAAAGGGACTACTGAGTTGAACAAATGTGAGGGTGAGATTTTATAGGTTTAATTGTTAACTCACACGTTGCCACGGTATAAACTTGGATGAGTCAGTTAATCTCTCAGAGCCTTACTTTCCTCATCTGCAGTATTTATCAGATTGTTGTGTGTATCAAGCTATCTGTGCTCACGTTAGTTATCATCCCATATAACCCCCGCTGCTCCCAAAGCCCCACCATCCTTGACCACAGGGTCCCAGTTCATCTTCTGAGTCCACCTCGGTGCCCTAAGTGTGTGTCCCATGTCCCCACTAGACTAGACGCTTTTGGGGAGCAGAACCTCTCCGGGAGCCTCAGGGCAGGCCCTTCCCAGGAGCTGGCTGAGGGCCCACTCACTTGTTCTTGAAGTCCTCCACCACATCCTGCATGTTCTTCAGCTCCATCTCCAGCCTCCCCCGCTCCCCGCCCAGGCTGTCCAGCTGCCGCTTCAGGTTGTTGATGTAGGCTTCAAACATGGGCTCGATGTTGGCCCTGGTGGTTTTATGCTCCTGCAGGAGGCTCCACTTGGTCTCTAGGACCTTGTTCTGCTGCTCCAGGAACCGCACCTGTGCGAGGCAGAGGTGAGAAACTGTGAGGGCTTCCTTGCAGCAGCCTCCCAGAGAGCTCTGGGATTCAGGACACCCAACAGTGCAAGGGTGGGTGGGTGGGGGGGGGCTGTAAGATCTCCAATTCCAGGTGACGGGCTCTTCTTCCTCAGCCTGGAAGAAGGCTGACATGTAAAGAGCCAAGCAAATGTAGGTGCCATGGACCTGGGAGACAGGTGGCGGCTTAGTTTGGAGGTGGGAGCAACAAGGAGGGCCAGAGGGGGCTGGAAACTCTCTGACCACACTAAACCCTGCTGATGTGTGCTGCGTGGAGAAAAGGACACTCCACCATCACATTGCTAAGTGAACTTTGATTCCCATTAAACAGACAGGAGGTTCTTGGCAGAAAATTCAACCTATTTTCTTTCCAACAGGATTTCTTGAGATCTAGGATCTAGTTGCCCACACACTCCAGGAATGCTGGAATAGGTCTCTGTAGGGTCGTACTGAGGGGGGCAGGGCACAATCCCAGCCTTGTCCCTCTAGCTGTGTGGCCTTGGCATGCCTTTTCCTGTCTCTGCTCTCTTAGGTCCTCTGTGGTTTTAGTGCTACAAATTTGGTTTTCTTGAATTGCACTTATTTACCACTCAGTCTGGAAAAATATGCAAAACATTTCTCTCCCTAAGCAAAGTCCTTCCATTAAGAATAGCTGGAATGACACACAGCCTCGGTGAATGAAGAAACAGGGCCTTTAAGACTTCGGAGATGGCAATGTACATGCAGAAGAGTCACTGACAAAACACACCTACCCCCCCCCCCCCAGGAGAGAAGGCAGTCCTGGCTCTGAGCCCATCCCTCGTTCCAACCCTTTATTTACCATGTTCCCTCCAGATGGACCTAGGAAAAGGAGGGCCCACATTCTTTCCTTCAGAGCCAGGTTCCTGAAAAATCTCACAGATGTTGATGCAAACACCAGGCCCAGTGGGTGACCTAGTGATAAAATTAAAGAACCACTGCCTTAGTGGTTAGGTTTTACACATTTAAAGATCTGGGTCAGTATGATGAGGCATGTATGGGCTCTTAGACCTGCAAAGGCACCTTAGAGTCCATCTGTCCAAGCCAACCAAGACCTGAGAAATCAGTGATTCTTCTAGGAGTAGAGCCAAAAATAAGACCTGGGCTGGTTAGTGCTTTTTGTTCTAGGTCCCAGGCGTGGAGTCTGAGTGATCCAGATCCCTGTATTGGTTCTTCCCGGGCAAAAACAAGCAGCTCGGGTGTGACCCAGTGGTGATGCAAAACAGAATCCAAAATAGAATGATTTCTTTTCCCAAACTGGGGAAATCCCTAGGATTCCAGGCCACACAGCAAGGGGACCCAGGGCTGAAGTCATAGCTTTCTTCTCTTCAAATAACTGAGTGAAACAATCTGAACCGCCCCTCGCCAACCACCCAGCTTGCCAGACGTAACCAAATCACTAATGAGGTTGCCACAGAAGGAGTTGCTGCTTTTAAACTGGACACAAAAAACTGACCTCGGCCCACTTCCGTGAACTGAACTTGTAACCCTATCTTTCTTTTACCCCTTTCCCTCCAACCTGATTCCTTTTTACTGTTTAAGCCCAAGACGTGATCACTATCTATCAAAATAGCAGTGTCCTTGTAGTGGGTCAGAAAGCTCTGGAGCCAGCCTGACCAGGAGGTGGCGCAGTGGGTAGAGCGTTGGACTTGGATGCGGAAGGACCCAGGTTCGAGACCCCGAGGTCGCCAGCTTGAGTGCAGACTCATCTGTTTTGAGCAAAAGCTCACCAGCTTGGACCCAAGGTCCCTGGCTCAAGCAAGGGGTTACTCGGTCTGCTGAAGGCCCACGGTCAAGGCACATATGAGAAAGCAATCAATGAACAACTAAGATGTTGCAACGTGCAATGAAAAACTAATGATTGATGCTTCTCATCTCTCTCCATTCCTGTCTGTCTGTCCCTGTCTATCCCTCTCTCTGACTCACTCTCTGTCTCTGTAAAAAAAAAAAAAAAAAAAAAGAAAGCTCTGGAGCCAGAAGGTGGACATTTTTCTGCTCCCACTTCACAAAGTGGAAAACCACCACCTCCTCCATTCTGTCAGTGGTCTCCCCGCTCCCCAGGACCTCAGGCCTTGGGCAAGTTTCAGTTGACCTCAGAAAAGTGCAGAAAGCGGTTTCCCTAACATTTCTGGTGGGAACACCTGCCTCTCACCTTGTCGATGAAGGAGGCGAACTTGTTGTTGAGGGTCTTGATCTGCTCCTTCTCTTCCTTCCGCACCCGCTGGAGGGAGGGGTCGATCTCCAGGTGGAGAGGGGTCAGAAGGCTCTGGTTGACAGTGACCTCCTGGATGCCCCCAGCTCCAAGATTCATCCCACCTCCGAATCCGTACCCGCTGTAGGCTCCCCCTGCCCTGTACCCTGTGCCAGAACACAGCCCATGCCCAGCACCGCCAAAGCCGCCCCAGCCTGAGCGGTAACCCCCGCCGACGGAGATTCTCTTGCTGCCCCCTAGGCCATGAAGGCTCCTGGTCCCAAAGCCACCCCCAAAGCCACCCCCGAAGCTCTTCCCGCTCTGGGTCACAGAGACAGAGCTGAAGCGGGGCCGGCAGCCCGGGAGAAGGTTCGCAGAGGAAGCACTGAAGTTCCGAGTGCCCCCCGACTTGATGGTGGTGGAGGACCGCTGGGTCATAGTGGGAGCTGGTGCCAGAGGGTCAGAGGAGTGAAATGTCAAAGGGAAGAGGAGCCTTCAGAGTCTAACTCTCCCGATGTTTCCTTGACTTTTATCCCTTTCAAGAACTGGGCTTGGCCAGAGAAGATCACAGACCACTGTATTGAGTTCATCTCAATGGCATTTCTGGCCACGGCCCATCTTTCTGCCCTGCTAATCATCCTGGGAACATCCTACCTAGGGCAGGACTGGGCCTGGGCATTCAAGCCTGGGGCAGGCCTGGGTCCGGAGACCCCCGCCTGTGGGCACTCTGCCACATGCTGGAGACACTCCCACTGCTTCTCATCTGATCCTCCCTTCCTGATTTCCAGGTGCTGGACTCTGAACCCGAGTGCTTGACCATACCCTTTCTGTCATGGTCACTTAGAAAGAATCTCAATTTCATTGAGGAGTCACTCTTTGCAAGACCATTTGGCAGGTCAGTTGCAAGCACTGTGTCATTTGATTCTTTGTGAGGGTAGACGGCAACAGAAATCGCTAACGTTTACTGAGCAGCTACTACAGGCACTTGTTCTACACCTGTCTTCTCATTTAATCTTTACGTAGCGCCACGTGGTGGCTGTTACTGTTCTTGCTTTGCACATGCAGTGAATGAGGCAGACGTCACACAGCTGCTGATGGCTGCTCCGAGGTCAGGGCCCAGCGGTCTGGTTGTATCTCAGCGATGGAGAGAGGGGGCTTGTCAAAGAGAAGCAGGCTCAGGATCTCACTCCAAATTCCTGTGCCCTCTATTCCCCTTGTTCCAGGTCTTAACTTGCCCCTCTCCTACTCCATCAGGGATATTTAACAATTGTTCTTAGTGTCATTTCTCTTCTTGCCATCCTCTCCCTCTCTACCCTTCTGAATCTTCCCTGATGAGAGGGGTCTGGGACGCTGTAAACTCAGGAATGTGGGAGCTTCCTGATGTCTCATTGCTGCAATTATCTAAATGCCTCCTCTGCTATGTGGAAGCACTGCCCCAGGGCTGGTGTTTAACTGCTTTTGCCCTGTTATTTCTTTGCTTGGGTCTGCAAGTTTGAAGCTGTCAGGGAACAATGGCCCTTTTGGTGGCAGAGGGCTGGGCAGCCCACCCTTTGTCAGTATCTTGGAGGAAGATTCTGGCTTTGGCAGAGGATGACATCACCCTGCATGACATATGTAGTGGGGAGGCTGGGCAGAGCTTCTGCCCGGGGGCTTGGGCTTCTCAGAGAAGGCATCCTGAGAGGGAGGAGGAAGTAGGTAGAGGCTTGGGTGCAGAATCTTCCCTCCTCTCCCTCCCATCTGTCCCCAGTCCAGCCTTCTTAGTTGGGGGGGGGCAGGGAGTGGGGAAGGGAGGTTTGATGTGCTCTGAGCACTTCTATGTGGGTCTTTGTGCTGGGAGGAAGCCTGGAGGAGAAGGCAGAGGAGGAGAATTGCTCGGTGCTCCATTACCATTCTAAACAGAGGCTGAACACCCAACACATTACACATACATTTAATTGACACGTTCCAGGGAGGGGAGAAAGGGAGCCCTCACTCCCAGCAGGCAGCTTATAAGCACCATGAGACAAGGGGCTGACAACCTGGCAAGATGGCCTGGGAGAAACAAGCACCCCTTTCTGCATCTGGAGGGAGGGAGGAAGGTGGAGCTGAAGGGGGAGTCTCTACAAGACCAGCTGAACGTGAATCTTGACAGTGTCTGCGCTTTGACAGAGAGGACACCAGGACTGGTCTGGGGACTGTTGGGTGGAGGGGCAGAGACCAGCTCAGGTTGGGGAACGGGGTTTTGCCAGGAAGCCAGGCTTTCTAGCAGCAAAGGTGAACCTTGTGGAGGAAAGAAGAAGGAGAAGGACCCAAGAGTCCAGGGATGAGTGCACACAGGCCAGGTCAGTGGGCAGGACTGGTTTCAGGACAGGGGGAGGGAGTGGGGTGGCTGCATTTAGTGCTTATAGCTCTTTCGACTGGAGGATGTAGTAGAGACAAACTTGACGCTGGAGCCATTGCCCTTGAGGCCCCGGTTGCTACTGGCACTGAAGCAAGAACCCCCCTGGCCCATACCCAAGCTGTGCCCACCGCTGTTGGTGAAGGAGTAGCCGCTGCCCCCACCGAGACCAAAGCTTCCACTGCCGTAACCACTGGAAACGGTGGAGGTGACCACAGCTGCCGGAAGAGAGGAGATGTGATCAGAATCACGGGCAGGAAAGGAGACACCTGGGGTGTTGGGGCTTGTGCCTGGAGTTCCTGGGGTGGGGACCGGGTAGCCTCCTTCTAACTTTCCCGCCTGTGTAGTGAGGTTACTGTCCCATGCCTCAGCCTGGTTCTCGCTGTGTGCAGCTCCAGGCATTCTCCCAGTCTAGAATGGCTTTCTGCTTCCCTTCTACTACTCAGTGCCTCTCTTTTCCTTCTAGAATGTAATGGAGACTTTTATTCTCTGGGAAGCTGTTCCAGGCCATCGGCCTTGCCCTTTGACCCTGCTACGCTCTCTCCTGATGCTCCATCCCCACCTTCCTCTGAGGGCCTGGCGCTGGGGTCTCTCTTCCTGCAGGAAGCTCATAGAGGAGCATGTATATGTGTCCCTTTGTGTCCTCTAATCTTTGTGCTCTGAATTCCAGAGGAAGGCTGGAATACTCTTGATAGACCAAATGACAGATGACTCATTGGCCAGCCAACTCAGTCTTTCTTTTCTCTCCAACCTGTTCTTTTCCTAACTTTTATAACCACCCTCACCTTAAACATCTAGTATTGTGCTTTGAGCTTTTGAGAAGAAAAATTAAAATAAAAAAATAAGCTCTGTTATGGTATTAATTGTTTTCTCCAAAAAATATGTTGAAGTTATAATCCCTAGTACCTATAAATGTGATCTTATTTGGAATAGGATCTTGCAGATATAATCAAGTTAAGAGAATAATCATTAGGGTGGGCTCTAAGCTAATATGACTAGTGTCATTATAAGAAGAGGAAAGATGTCCTTATATGAAGACAGACCCACAAGGAAATGGTCATGTGATTACAGAGACAGAGATGGGAGTGATGAGCAAAGACTGACAGAAACCACTAGAAACTAGAAAGGCAAGTGGGAACTGTCCTTCACAGGTTTCAGAGGGAGCATGGTCCTGCTGGCACCTCAGTTTGGGGTTTCTAGCCTGCAGAACCATGAGACAATAAATTTCTGTTTTAAGCCACCCAGTCTGCACAGTACTTTGCTGTGACAGCCACTACAGACTTTTAGGAGCTTTCAAGAGAAAGAAAACTTTAGTGGTTGTGCCATCCATTCCCATAATTAGCTCTGAGGATCTCTGGAGACACTAGACAAAAGCAACAAAGAAGGACACCTGGGTGGTTCAGAGGGCTCTGTCTTCTAGAACCGTTGGCTAATGCAATCAATTGCTTTTGTGAATCCTACATCAAGTAAACCAAACTCATTGGTAGAGTATAACTTGTAGAAATCATTTCTGTTGGCCTCAAGATGCCAGCACTGAGCTCTGTGAGTGATGCCTTTTGCTCTTAAGGCACAGGGCTGGGCCAGCTTGCTAACACCCTCCTGTTTCTCAGTAGCTGCAAGCACCTGCCATGTCTTATGGTGCCCTCACTGCCTTGAAAACCCTTGGTAACTCTCTGCAGCTATAACCTGCAGAGTTAAACCAAACAGTGGGGCTTCTTCCCAGATTGCTCTGGGAAGGGCTGCCTAGATGGCAATGCTTTGTGCTCAGCATGAAGGCTCCCTTCAAAGGCTGAGAGCAGACCAGGAGTTTTCGTAAATTCTGTCTACATTGAATACTCATCTCTGGCTAGACCTGCAGCCTCAGCAAGAATGATGTGGAGTCCTAGGAGGTGGGAGGTGGGGCCTGTGGGTATTCTAAACCCATGCAGAAGGAGGACAGCAAAGTGCCCATTGCCCTTCTGTGGCACTTTCTCACTTGAAAAGAGGTAAGTATTGTGACATTGAAGACTCTCTCTTAATATGGCTCTATTTTTAATGAATTGTAAATGTCAAACCTTCTCAAAATGAGCCCTTTTGGTGGGATCCCTTCCAATGCCTCATGCACGCCCACCACCTCCCCATTCTCCAATCACACACACTCCAAATGACACAAAGGATGTCATACTCACAGATATTAACTGGAGAAATGCCCTCTCCATTCAGCCTGGTTGAGAGGAGGGGAGAGAAGGAGGTTACTATTGTGTCTAGAAGATTGTGGGCATATGAAATGACATTTTTATAATTGTTTTAAATGTATCAAAAATTTTTTATTGCAGAAATAATGAAGGTTGAAATTATCTACATACTAGTAGTATTAAAAAATAATTTAGTGAATGAAATAATGTGGAGTTTGAGGCTCATAGGAGTAAAACCTATAATACCAGAAACACATTTTTATTTTAATCTAAGTAGACACCTTATGAAAATCAAAGCTAATCATACACTGGTGTCCACTGAAAAGGCAGGGCTTGTCATGGAACAAACAGTGTTCTCTCTCAACAATGGGCTATTGTCATGCACTGGGCAGTGCTGAGTTTATTATAGGTG
Source organism: Saccopteryx bilineata (assembly GCF_036850765.1). Taxonomy (NCBI): domain Eukaryota; kingdom Metazoa; phylum Chordata; class Mammalia; order Chiroptera; family Emballonuridae; genus Saccopteryx; species Saccopteryx bilineata. Next base: position 128,570,399 of record NC_089490.1, read on the forward strand.
TGGAGAGGCATCTGAGTCATAAACATAACACCAGCAATAATCAGTCTATTATCGTGGTAGCAACTAGAGTAGTTTTGTTTTAGCACCTTGAGGACAGAACTGGCATTCATTTATAAATACACACCTAGAACACTAAAAGAGCTAACAACGATTGGGTACCTGTTCCTTATGTTATGTCACTTGATTGTCTCAACAACCCCATTAAGTAGGTATTATTATCTCAGTTTTACACACGGAGAAATAGAAGCTCAGAAAGGTTAATTAATTTGCCCATGGTCACAAAGTTGGATTGGAAGCCGGGTTCACGTGACACCCAAGCCCATGTCTTTGGTCTCTAAACTGAATGATAACTATCACTTAATGAACACTTTTTGTAAATCATGCATTGTTTTCAGAGTTTTGTGTAAAGTCTCTCTACAAATATATGAGCTGGGAACTATGGTTATCCCCATTTTTCAAGTGAGGACTCTGAAGAATGGAGAGGGTAAGTAATCTGTTCTGGGTCACACAGCTGGTAATTGGCAGAACACAACGCTCCTACTGAGTCAGATCATGTGACCTGGACTTTATTCTGCCATTGAAGAAAATCAGGGCCAGTGAGGGGATACTGACCTTCCTCTGGTTACACAGCCTGTTAGTGGCAGGCATGTAAGCCTAAATCCTAGGACAATTTATTCTCAGTCTAGAACCTTTCATGCCACATATCCAGTCCTGCCATGGAACCAGATTTCTCTTTTGATGAAATTTGATTACTTAGACCTGATTAGGTCTTAGACTTCTATGGGGTACTAAAAGTAGTTGTACTTCAAACATGGGAATCTGATAATGATTTACTAACCTGAAAGAAATTGCACCTCTATTCTTTGTCATAACCCAGTTCCACCTGCAGTTTGCTCTCTTTTCCAGGTGAGGAGGGGGCTGCAGAAACCTGAGCCCCTAGGAATGGTCAGGTAGCTGGGACGGAGTTACTGCCTGTGCCCTCACCTGCACTCCTCTCCTTCCAGCAGCTTGCGGTAGGTGGCGATCTCCACATCTAGGGCCAACTTGACATTCATCAGCTCCTGGTACTCCCGCAGCAGCCGGGCCATGTCCTGCTTGGCCTTCTGCAGAGCCTCCTCCAGGTCCACCAGCTTGGCTCGCGCATCCTTGAGGGCCAGTTCTCCACGCTGTTCGGCATCAGCGATGGCCATTTGCAAGCTGGAACACTGTGAGGAAAGGAAGAAGCCATGAGCCTTGCTGGCAACCTCTGGACATGTGGTGCTTCTTGGTTAAAGTCCTGTATGCATGGCAGAATGGCCCAGAGGAAATGAGTGTGCAGAGAGCTCATGGCCCTGCCAGAACTTTACCTGCTTTTTCATGTTGTCGATCTCGGCTCGCAGCCTCTGGATCATCCGGTTCATCTCAGAGATCTCTTGTTTGGTGTTCCGAAGATCATCGCCATGTCTGCCTGCTGTGACCTGCAGCTCCTCATACTAAAGGGACCAGAACAGAATCAGTCAACTTGTCAAACACCTGGGCGGGGGCACTCCCTGTGTGCATAGCCTGGCCCTCAGTCCACAGCGGGCCCATCCTGTCACTGATCATTCACACATTCCCTCGTTCATTTACTCAGTTGATATTTCTTGAGCTCATCCACTTCATGGGCACATACTAAGCTCAGGGAATATCATGAAGAATGTAGACTCCTTGCCTGTGGTTTATTGGGGGAGATAGACATTAATCAAATCAACATATTATTGAACCTATGGATCCAAACTGAGATAAGTGCCCCTTGGGAAATAAATAGAGTCCTGCAAGTGTAATAAAGGAAGCTGATGTAGGTATGGAAATGGGGGTGATGCTCAGGGAAGTCTTTCCAGAGAGTAAGATGCTTGGGCTGTGCCCTGAAGGATGGGAGGGAGTGAGCTAAGTGACCAGCTGGGGAGAGACCACTCCAGACAGGGGAAAGCAACTGTGTGAGGACCCTGGGGCAGTAAGGAGCATGGTGAGCTCTAGGAATGAGAGGGCACTTGGTCACTGTCCTTGAGGAGTTCCTGGTCCCAGGACATACATCCAGACTGACTGTGATCATGAGTTTTGGTAGCCCTCCAGACATCAATGCTGGGGAAACAGGATGAGGTGCAAGGAAATGGTGTTGGATGAAGCCGCAGCAATAGAGGGCTCACTTCTGAAGACTTGGTAACAGAATTCTCCATCTCAGGCAGCTCTCCATCGCATCTAGGGGCACATCCAGGACACATTCATTTAGGAAAAATAAATGCACCCTGTTCCCTCTAGCAGCCTGGAGTGAGGGCTTTTGCCTGAGCAAGTATCTGCCAGGTTTTGAGAGTGCTGAATAGCTCAGCTCCTGTTTCTAGACACACATGGTTAAAGGAACAACAGCGTCACCAACAAAAGAAATCACTTGCTATAAATTTCAGCAACTCCACTTGGGGGTGAGGTTCCACCTCCATTCACTGTCAAGGGCTTGCCCCTGCTTGGTGCACCCCTGTGAGCTGACACCCTCTTCCTTCCCACCACCTTACAGTGTAGGAACTAAGGCATAAAGGCACAGAGTGGGCACGGGATAAGAACCAGCTTGTAGTTGAGCAGCTACCTGTGAAAAGCATCTTGATTTGGCAGGGAGCTTATCTCATGGGTTGAACTGTCCTGCCTATATACCCCTCCAAGCCACTCCTTCTTCTGGCCATTTGGACTGTGGCTCTCTCTGGTTGTCCTGACCTCCCTCTTTCAGATACAAACTCTTTTGCTCAGCAAAGTGCTAATTTCTGCCTTCCAGCCCCACAGAGCTTCTTGCTCAGCCTTGAACACCACTCCCTTCTTGGCACTCTTTTGTGTCTCACTGCTTCCAAAGTCAACCGAAAACTCACCTCTTCTTGGAAGTTTTTTGTTAATGTTGTCTTTTTCCCTTCCAAAACTGTCCATTCACTTCCCGGCCTCCCAGATCTTGTGTTCTGTTTGCAGTTTATTTATTTGCAACTCTGTAACCTACTTGGCATATAGTAGGAGCTCTATAAACATGTACTGAATAAATAAGCCCTTTAGAAACAGCTTTATGGCTGTTTCTTAGAAGTTTGGAGTCTCCGTCAGTCTCCAACCGGATCATAAGTGACGTGGGGACGGTGGCTGTCCTGAACACCAAACATTGCGTGACCACATAATAATGCCTATAGTTGGCTTTCCATATGCATTTTCAAGCTAAGTTTTCATAGTATCAAAAATGCTTCTGTCAAGTTGAAAGAGATAGAAATACTCACATGTTTCTGGAAGCTTGTGGCAAATAGTGAAATGATGGTTTGGAGCTTCCGAGAACACTAGCCCTGAACCCTATCATGGAGTTGCCCACACTGACCTTGGTCTGGTACCAAGACTCGGCCTCAGCCCGGCTGCGGTTGGCAATGTCTTCATACTGGGCTTTGACCTCGGCGATGATGCTGTTCAGGTCCAGGCTGCGGTTGTTGTCCATCGACAGGACCACAGATGTGTCAGTGACCTGAGTCTGCATTTGGGACAGCTCCTGCAGAGCCAGTAAACTCAGTGTCATCAAGGCATAAAAAGAAGGGAACTTGAAATCATGCGGTTGGCCAACTACCTAGGTCAGGAAGCCCTCCTTCGGCATTCCTGGCAGGGAGTCTTCTGCTTATTCTCTGGGCACTTCCAGAATTTACAGTGTTCCATGCCAACCCGTGAGAGGTGTCTGGGCCATAGATCAGTGTGACAGAGTGTGTCCCCAGTATCACTTCTTGAGACTTTCATTTGTGGGCTTTCCTTGGCTATGAAGGGTGTGTCAGTGTTTTCTAATCCCAATTACAAGCAGGTGAATATGATGTATGTTCAGTCACGTGCTGGCATAAATGGTTTCTTAGGATGAGATGCTTTTTAGGACCCTCTGACCCCTGCACAGTATGTCTTTATCCCTCTCTGCTTCTTCTCCCTCCCCACAGGCTCAGGTCTCTGCTTTCAGAGTGGCAGTGACCAGAATAAAGTGTCTTCAGAGGCCAGGAAGCTGACTAATGAACTGAGGCACAGTTTGCCTTTTGGACTTTCCTGGGAGGGGAAATGGAGTGGTGGGTCTTGATCTCTTGGGAATGTTACCAAGTGACCTGGGATTGAAGAATCAGCATTCCTTCCTTGATCTATTATGGAATTGGGGGGGGGGCTAAGCTTCACAGCTGGAATATGGTTTAGTGTGGCAAGATTTCAAGCAGTTCTCCTGAGTTCTCTGACCTTTCAAACCCTAGCTGGGAGCATCAGGGGCACAATGCTGTGTGGAGACACCATGGGATGGTGCTCTTTTTCCAGGGGCCAGTCCTAGGAGGGATAAAAACATTTTCAGTCTCTTACTTCCTCATAGAGCATCCGTAAGAAGTTGACCTCGTCAGTAATACAGCTGACCTTGGCCTCCAGCTCCACCTTGTTCATGTAGGAAGTGTCCACATCCTGGAACAACAGCACAAGATGCTCCTCTGAGACCCTAGCCACATGCAGCAAGTCCAAGAGGAGCTGAGCAGATTTCTCTCTGGCTCTTCTAGGTTGGATTTTAGCAAACTCTGCATCTGGGGTTGGGGGTTGAGGGGGTGATTACTAAGAACTGGAGGCTTGAGTTCCCTGAGCTAACAAAACGCTAAGTAGGGGCATGGGGCCATAAATACAGGGAGTAGGGGCATGGGGCCATAAATACAGGGAGTAGGGGCATGGGGCCATAAATACAGGGAGTAGGGGCATGGGGCCATAAATACAGGGAGTAGGGGCATGGGGCCATAAATACAGGGAGTAGGGGCATGGGGCCATAAATACAGGGAACATTTTGGCAGGTTTAAGTTCTCCAGATATTTTCCAAGTCATGAGACATTTCTTGGGTGGCCCTAGGATTGGATTACACTATACTCCAAGATTCAGTTTTTGTTGTTGTTTTTGAGACAGAGAGAGAGAGAGAGAGAGAGAGAGAGAGAGAGAGAGGGAGAGAGACAGGAAGAGATGGAAATGAGAAGCATCAACTTGTAGTTGGATCACTTTTAGTTGTTCATTGATTACTTCTCATATGTGCCTTGACTGGGGGGTGTCAGTTGAGTGAATGACCCCTTGCTCAAGCCAATGACCTTGGGCTCAAGCCGGCAATCCTGCACTCAAGTCAGATAAGCCCACACTCAAGCTAGTGATCTCAGGGTTTTGAACCTGGGATCTCAGTGTCCCAAGTTGATGCTCTATTGACTGTGCTACCACCGGTCAGGCTCCAAGATTCAATTTTGAATCTTCTCCTTTGAGAGACATTTCCACCCACCTTCTTCAAGGCCACAAACTCATTCTCAGCTGCAGTGCGCTTGTTAATTTCATCCTCATACCTGTGAGCAAAGGAGAGGGGCGTGCTGTTGAGCCAGGTTTTGAGGGAGCCTTCCCAGGCTGAGCAGGAGGGTGCTGATACAGCAAGAGTCAAGAGACCTCTCATCCCCTTCAGCTCTTCTGCTGACCTGTGTTTGACTTTGGGTGATTTACTTAATCTCTATTTCTCCCTTTATAAAAGGAAAATAATTTCTTCTGCCAGAACTTTTTTTTCCTTTCTTCTTTTGTAAGACTAGTAGGTGAGTGTGAAACTTATGGAAATAAAAATTTGTATTTAGGCAGCTCCATCTTCTTAGAGATGTACAATTAAAATCTTAAAAAAAAAAAATTGCTGCTTCAAGTGCCTTCTGTAAACTTTGTTCAAGACATTGTTCCTGGTAGATTTTGGTATAATTTCCCTGACCCTCAGCACAGCCATTTGGGCAGTGTGCCTTTATTAAGTAGGTCTAGCTGTAACTCAGAAACCAAGGGTAAGGCACCTAAGGGGCGAGCGAGGACCACCTCCTCATGCAGGACATCTCTGGCCTGCTGCAGCCAGAATGGACACCAGTCAAATTTTGCCTCTCTAAGGAAGACCAGATTGCCTTGTTTTAGTCTAGTGTGCATCCTGGGAATGCAAGCCATTGCAATAATAGAACCCATGCCCAGTGGAATTAAGTAATATGCTAATCTCAAAATAATATGCTTTCCAGTATAACAATATTATCTTAGGTGATATAGATATCCCTTTGTGGTCGTGTTGACAGGTAAGAACAAGGCTTCTTGTTCATAGCGATGCATGGTGTGAAGGTCCCTCTGTTACCTCCACCATGCTATCTTCATCTTATGGAATAATGACTGCAAGTTCCAAACGTCCTGGCTGATAATGGGTGTCTGCTCCTTTGCATCTCTGTGGTATTCATAAAAAGGAGTCCTGAAATGACAGCGTGTGACCAGAAGCCCATCTCCCACTTACCTGACTTTGAAATCTTCTACAACATCCTGCATGTTCCTCAGCTCAGCGTCCAGCCTGCCCCTTTCAGTGGTGACACTGTCCAGCTGCCGGCGGAGTTCACTGAGGTAGGCATCAAAGAAGGGCTCCAGGTTCTGCCTCACGGTCTTGGTGCTCTGCTCCTGCAGCAGGCTCCACTTGGTCTCCAGGACCTTGTTCTGCTGCTCCAGGAAGCGCACCTATGGTGGGGAAGAAGAGAATGAGGTCCTGAGAAACAGGGAAGACCTGAGACATTAATTGGAGCCAGACACCCCAATTAACAAAGGAAAGCAGAAACGTATACTTTTCACTTGACACCTGTAATGTCAACTATTTAATTGACAACTCCAAGTCAAAATGAGAAAGCTCTGAAAGCTACCCCAAAGTTCTCAGGGACTGCCACAGAAATAGTGTAGTGAAGTTTGGAGACCTTGATTCTTGTATTGGCTGTCTCAACAATGCCTTCTCTGGGTTAGGTTAATTTGCTTAGTGGAAACTGCTCTTGTAGAGAAGAACTTAACTTTCCATGGTGTGGACTGAAAAAGCCCACATAGCTCCCAAGGAGGACAGGGAGAAATTTCCAGAAGGTCCCCTGGGGTAAGCTGGCCCCTCTTGCCAATACCTCACCTCCCTGAGTGGTACTGTTAATCAGATGTGCTTTCCTAGGGAGGCTGCTGCACTGCTGCTTCCCCTCTGTCCCAGGGTCTCCCCAAGAGGTCCCACTAGCCCGACCCAATGGAACAGATGCAGCTTCCAGCTCACCTTGTCGATGAAGGAGGCGAACTTGTTGTTGAGGGTCTTGATCTGCTCCCGCTCCTCAGTTCTCACCCGCTGGATGGTGGGGTCGATTTGCAGATTGAGGGGAGTCAGGAGACTGTGGTTGATGGTGACTTCTTGGATGCCTCCAGGGGGGCAGGCGGGGAAGCCATAGCCCCCTCCCACTCCACTCCCACAGCCAAATCCACTGCTGACCCCACACCCGCTGCTTGCCCTGCCACCAAAGCCACTTTGGAAGTTGCTGCCACTCCCGCTGATGGAGACCTGCTTGGTCCCCGCTAGGTTGTAGAGGCTGCGGCTTCCAAAGCCAGTCCCAGGACCACTGATTCTTCCTAGCCCTCCACTGCCCCCTGTGGAGCGAGCCATAGAAACGGAGCTGAAGCGAGGTCGCCGGGAGGCTGAGGCTGAGGCTGTGCTGAAGCCCCTGCATCTACCGGTCTGAAAAGTGATGGTGGACTGCCTGGACATGGTAGCTGAGAAAGGGGAGTGAGAACAGCTCCTGATGTGGGTGCGTGTGAAGGGGGATAGAGAAGACAGGGTGTCTGGGGAGCCCCAGGCCCCTTGGCTTTTATGGGACACGGGGAGGGGTGGAGCAGTGCTGATGGCGGCCTCTGATGGCATCTCCTAGGCATTTGCCAACCCTGAGCTCACACTCAGCCCCCCTCTGGAAGTGGTATACAAGCCACGGGTTGGTTCCCTGGCACTCCTCCCCCATGTGAAAACTCCTTTCCAGTTGCAACTTGATCAGCAAACAAATGAGAAGCACATTAATTGCTTTCAGTCATGTCCTAATCATGCATCTTATAATGGACTCAAAAAACACTGCCTCATTTCTAAACCACTTTCTTAGGTCTGGGACTGACTCCCTCTTGTCCAAATATTTTGTGTCATTACAAGTGACTGTGATTTATTGTTTCCTGTTCCTTACTATCCCTTAGCTGTGCTTCCCATCCCTGAGCATTTTCTCAGTTAATATTGCCCTGTCCCCTTCCTGCCACCAAACTGTCCCTCCAGATCTTGAAAATCCTACTCTACACTTGTCTTGCTTAGGAATCCACCCAGTTTTTATTGCCCCTTTGTTTTACTCCTAAGCTTCCATCTCTGTGCAGGTCACAGGGTCTTCGAGAGCATGAACTTGCGCACACATGTATGTCCTGTCTGCCCCATCCAGTGTGACTTTAATGACCCGGCCCTCCGTCTGCCGTGGAGAGAAGCTATGAGAGGAGTGACAGGGTTGATCCCCAGGCCTGCCATGTACTCGCTGGGAGACCTTGGGCCGGTCATGAACTCTGAGTCTCAGTTTGGGTGTCTGTAAAATGGGTCTATGATGAGTAAAGAAGGGCAGTTTTCCGATGCCTCGGCCATGGAGGTGCTGAGCAGATGTTTGTGGAGTCTTCTCTCCTTCTGACACTATCAAGCAGGCATAGGTGGCGTGCCAGCGGTGAGTCCGTCCTGAGGCAAGTTTGAAAGAAGCACAATACTCGTTCTTTTGCTTTTATAATGGACTCATGGTCCTGTGGGAAGACAACACTGGAGACCATTAGGTAATTTTTGAGGAGGTGGTAGACATGAAAACACGACCTCCCGGCTCTGTTTGAGGCTGCTTTATCCCAGAAGTCTCCCAGGCTGGCCCCTCCTCCTAGGAGGGCCAGGGGTCCCCACCCTTTCATCCTTCATCAGAGAACTCCAAGCAGAGGATATTTTCTTTTTCCACCTGGTAGGCTCGGCAACTGTGCCCTACCTCCCCCATCCTGTCTAACACTGGAGAGTCTACGAGGCTCCTCACTCCCTTTTATCTGTGTCTCATCTCCTCATCTCTACCCTGGGGGAGCCAGACAAAGACACTGTAAGGTCTTCTTTTATCTTGCTGACTTGCTTCTTGCAGTGGTTTTGAAGGATGACAGAGTGAAACAGGAACTGAAACACAATCAGTCTCCCCTTGTGGATGAAGAAACGACTGACAATTTAAGCAGAATGATAAGTTAAGCGGAGGGACATTGCTTAGCTCATGAGAGGCAGAGCCATATTCACAAGAAATGGGAGTGCCACCAGGTGCCCTTTCAGAGGCTCCCGGTGACTGGTGACCGATGGGCTGGCAGTCACTTCCCTGCCTGGAATGGCAGCTTGGCACTTGGGGTGGTGGTTCTCTGTTGCTTGAGCTATTTCTTCCTTGGAGCTGAGGCCAGGGGTGGGCCTCTCCTGCGTTGGGAGAGTATTTGAGAGTCTCAGTTTCCACAGGGAACGTATGAGTCATAGCTTTTGTTGATACAGGCGAGAGGAGCACGCAGTCCCACCTGGTGGCCGAGGCTTCCAGGTCCTAGCTGGGGTGGTGTGTGCGTCTGGGGTGGGAAGAATAATTGTCTTTGTTTTTTGTACTCCTTGCATGATAATCTTTCCCCAGGAGAAGAAACACTGTTTCCTAAGCCATGCTGACTAAACCCTTAGAGCTTCCCATGAAACAAAGTGTCCAGGCCTAGGGAGTACCTTCGTGCGCATGCCTATGGGAATGGAAATGCCACAGCTTGCTCCCATCAAGCTTCCTGCGTGGAACTGGCCCCATTTGCCTTTCCTACTAGGTCATTTCTCTCATTCTCATCCCCTCTCTTGGGGGTTGTGTTCCCTGGCATTGCCGTCTCATCCTTTTCCATTCTTTCAGCCTTCCCCTCTCATCTGGAGTGGCCTAATTCCTTCCTTCTCTCTAACTTTTCTACCTGGATTGGAGTTTTCAAAGCCAGATTGTCTCACTCACTGACTTCTGTGAGATAGATGGGAATAGATAAGCCTTTCACCGCTCTCCCTAACGCCCTCTTTTGTGACCTTTGACTTTCATTGTGACCTTTACCCTAGTGGACGATGTCTACATGAATGCCTAGACCTGACAGCCTGTGTCACTACCCCCTTTAAACCTTGAAACTTCGAGACTATGAACACCTTCCTTCCTGCCAAGGCAGGTTTTTTGTTTTGATTTTAACCTCCCTTATAATTCTGCTTAGAACTCACCCCCAAGAAACCTTTTTAGAGACACGGTGCATAGGCGCTGACCCCTTCACACGTGCTCCCTGAGAACACCTGTGTGTGGCTGGCGCATCAGTGTATTTTCCCACCTGCATTGGCTTTTCTGGTGGTCTGAGTGTTAGTTTACCTCTGAGGGCTAAGGGTGTTCATAGAGAGAATTGTGACAGAAATTCACTTGACACAAGTTGTCTAATTTAAAGAAGAGCTATGCATTCCTTTCTGGTCTCCAAATCTCCCGAGTTTCTCCAACTTTGTATGGTTGGGTCTTTCTGGGAGGAGTTTTCTTGAGGTTTTAGGGAGGGGGGTGGATTCAAGAGCGATGATATGTGCCCTGGTGCCCAAGGCTGGGAGTGCCAGACTCTCCGATTTCCTTGTCCTCTGCCCATCCTGCTTAAGATGGTCTCTCCCACCCTCAGAGGGACCCTGAGGCCTTTGGCTGTGGTGGCTCTCAAGGCAACCAGGGCTGTGGAGGTGGTGGAGGAGGAGAAGGAAGCATGGAGGTATGCCGATCAAGGCCGAGGGAGTGGGGGTTTGACGAGGAGTTCTGGCTTTCAACTGGGTCAGGGCCGGATGATGGCAGGCTGCACAAGACAAAGAGGTTAAAGAAACCCTTAGAGCAGGCTGGCCTGCTGCACAGAGCCAGGCCTCAGCCACCCTACCCCGATTCCTCAAAAGCTAGGTCTTCCCAGACTGCCCTATCCTACTATCTTAGAGAGTCCTACCTATAGTTAATAACTTTTTATTAGCAACTGCTATGTGCTGGGTGCTCACTGTTCTAGGCACAGGCAGTAGAGCCGTGAGGAAGAAGGACACAGTCCCTCCCTCCTGGAGCTCACCCTGGAAGTGGAAGAGCAGCGGAGGGTGTTCAGAGGCACAGTCAACCCGGACCTCCCAGTCTGTAACTCCTCAGGGCTGAGCACAGAGAAGATAGTTCCGTTGTGCTGACACCCGAGACTCCCAACCAGAACCACTTTTCAACCTTCACTGTTCATGTCAAGGCAGCAGACTTTCTTGGTATTTGGTGTTTTTTTTTTTTTTTTTTTTAAATGTTTTTATTTTTTTATTTTTATTTATTTACAGGGACAGAGAGAGAGAGTCAGAGAGAGGGATAGACAGGGACAGACAGACAGGAATGGAGAGAGATGAGAAGGATCAATCATCAGTTTTTCGTTGCAACACCTTAATTTGTTCATTGATTGCTTTCCCATATGTGCCCTGACCGCGGGCCTTCAGCAGACCGAGTAACCCCCCGCTTGAGCCAGCAACCTTGGGTCCAAGTTGGTGAGCATTTTTTATTTGCTCAAGCCAGATGAGCCCGCGCTCAAGCTGGCGACCTCGGGGTCTCGAACCTGGGTCCTCGACATCCCAGTCCAACGCTCTATCCACTGCGCCACCGCCTGGTCAGGCAAGTATTTGGTGTTTTTAAGGTGCCACCCAGCTTGCCTTTATGGGTGTCAGACCCTCCACCTTACAGACCACTTTTTCCTTGCGTTCAGTGGCGATAATGCTCCCCAAAGGGACTAAATGTGCCAGTTGGTCTCAAGAAACTGCCATGATTCAAGACGTAGGACATATACTTGCACATAGACCTCACCTGACTGCTCCCTTCACCACCAATATAGCCAGGCATCTCACTCAGGCCCAAATTTGATGGGCAGGTGCAGAGCCTGGTACAAGGAGACAGGCAAGCTTCAAGTCTCCTTCAGTCAATTTTAACAGCAAATTGGGGTGCTCTTTCCGTTCAGACTTGTGTTTAAGAGAAACAAGATGGAACAGCTCCTCCCCTCCACAGTCAAGTCCTTCAGACACATCCAACAGGTGTACACATGCAAAATACAAACACACTTATCTTAGGAACATTCACAGAACAATAGTCCGCACACAAACATTGCTGACTGGGTACGTGAGACAGAGAAGTCAAGTGAAGGAACAGAGTCAGTCTTTCAGACCTGAAGGAGCCCATATAGGTGAGGACACCAAGGATAAGAACTCTTGCCATTTGGTGGCCAAGGCAGAGTTCCTGATTCCTTCTGACGGCCACATTCGCCCCAAACCTCCCTCACATCACAGAGTCAGGGAGAAAACCTCCCCATGCCTGGAAGCACAGTAGGGGCCCCTCTTGTAAGGAGACGGTGCGTACAATGCCGGCATCTCCAGGGCCCTCACATTGCGTCCCCACAGAAAGTGACTGAGGGATTTAGATGAGAGGATTCCAGGTACATTTTGGCCATGCACCTCTGACCACTTTAATGGCCTCGTTTGTTCCCAGGATTAGAGTATTTTACCAAGTCTCTCTGGTCTGTGCTCCAGAGCTGCCATAGAGGGACACTGTTGGGACAGGAAGGTGAGGGCAAAATGGAATGCCTCTGCAGCCCAGTGAGTGGCATGCCTGATCCTAGGATGGACGTTGAGGGTTTCAGGTGAGCTTTGCTCTCCCTGTTGGCTCCAACAGTCACATTTCAGGCACACACAAGGGGACATAGCCTCCTGAGCATGGGAGGAGGGGCTGGGGAGCTGGCTTGGTTTAACATTTCTCACGGATAAATCAGAGTGGAGCCACCCAAGAATACTGAAGATGGGATTGTGTTTATCTGCTGAACAGACAACTTACCTTGTCTGTAAGGCTGCATTTCTATCTGAGATGTTTCAGTGATGCATTGTTTACGGGGTTTCCACAGGCAGAAGCTTCTGGATGTGGGGTTGTATTTTCCACCATCTCTCGTGGGGCAGCCAGCCTTAGCTTAAGAGTCCCTGGCTCATTCTGGGCAACCTGATGCTCAGCTGACATGCAGGCACCGAGTGAGCACACACTGATGATGAGGATGGTGACAGTGACAGTGATGCTAGAAACCAGGAGTCATTAAGTTGGCAGTGATTGACTCAGTCCCTGGAGAACGGGTACCTCTTGATTGTCTGATTATAGAAGGGCAAACATGCAAAAGCCAAGACACAGAAGGATGAAAAATTACAGTCTGTAACTCATTATTATAAAAGAATTTGTTGAAGAAGGACTGAGCAGGTAACTCTTTCAGTTAGCCAGCTGTTTGTGTGTACCCAAGCTGCAATTGATGTGTAGCCTTGCAGAAGGCTTCTAGGGTGCAAAACCAGGGGAATTTCTGGAACCTAATAGGATGAAATTGTTTCCACTGAACAGACAAGCACCACATCTGTGGTGCATGTCCTATCTAAGTGATCAGGACACTGCTCTCATCTCCCTTTCTGGAAAGTGGCTAACATCGTGTGTGACCCTCTCGGGCAGAGATGCTCCTGGATTCTTTGCATGACTCTCTTCCAGTGGATAGTGAGGATATTCTCCCATGAGGCCAATAAAAGACACCAATTCCTTTAAAAGGAATGCTTCAAAGTGTTTTTCATTCGCCTCAAGCACCTGTTTATTAAGCAAGAGCTAGCCAACCTGGAGTGAACCCAGAGACTAATGAAAATGACGAATGAATTGGGAAATAGGAGGTGTGAGGAAAGGGAAAAGACATTATCATAGGAGACCAATCTGTTTCTTTGTTGTTGTAGCAACCAGGGAATATACTTAAACCGCCACAAGAAAAATTCAATTCAGCATCAAAGGGTTTCTGTGGTCTAGTTGTAAACAGAGATATCCTCTCTCCAGAGATGGTATGAGATTTCTGTAGATTTTTTCTGGAATGATTTAAAGGGTATGATTCTGCAATGAATGAGTTTTTTTTTGTTTGTTTTGTTTTCCTGGAGCACTTAATGTCTCTGTGAGATAAACACCCACTCTTACTTTCTATTTTGATAAGGTTGTTTAGGCATTATGATATTTAATGGGTTTAGTTTTAAAATATGATTTTCTCACTTTTTAAAAAATTTCCACTTGAAATAACTAACACCCATTTAGCCTCTCTGAAGTTGGACCTGCTGTTGGCCACCTGCTTTCAACTTTGAATACATCACCCTTGCCTTTTGGTTTATATGTGTGTGTGTGTGTGTGTGTGTGTGTGTATTTATGGGTGTAGTTCTGGCTCTGCCAGATGAAAGGGATTTTTTTGTAAAGGTAGGCACATGATTAAGTTGAATCAAACATGCACTTAATATGTACCTACCTTCCTTTAATTTATCTGCAGTGTCCAAACCCCGCTATACCACAGAAATCTTACATTGTATTGCTGAGTGACTTTTCCAGGTTGCTGAGTGACATTGGGCATAGATGAGCAAATAATAAGGTTTGGAAGACAGTTTCTGAGACAGGGAAACAAGGATAAAGACAGTCACATTCAATTCATGGCTCCCTCATTACTGAGGAATAAAGAAAAAGTCAGAGTAGAGAAAATAAGGCTTCAGAGACTAGTAAGGGTTCTCAGGAAGAGGAAGACAAAATAAAGCCTGGATCAAGTCCAGAGCTGGGGGAGGAGAGAGAGTAATATGACAGCTCGGGCAAGAGCATCATCCCTCTTCCGCCCAGTGTGGGCTGGGATTCTCAAGCTCAAGGGCAACACTGCTTGGTGTTTGCCCTCAGTGTGTGAATATGGCACCAGCTGACGTCATCATCTAGCAGATGCCTCATAAGTGAGTATTCCACTCCTGTGTCTGCTCTTAGCATCCCAGGGGACTGGCATCTCCACCAGAGGCCAAGCAAAGCAAGAAAGGGTTGGAATGGTGGGGGAGGGCCAGGTAACTCCCTCCATCCACATTTGTACCTCCGCCCATGGCCAGAGGGGGAACTAACTGATGGAGCCAGAGTCTGGTTGAGACCACACCTCCCCACACTGGGGAAGAACACAGATGTTGAAAGGAGGCTGGCTGGTCCTTGGATTCTGGATCAGCCTCTTACTTGTCACTCATCATTATAACTGGGATAAAGTTCAGCAAGGTGGGTGAATACACAAATCAATAATTCTCATGTACTACCTTTCAGTATTTAAAAAATGTGACAGGAAAGAAAGGGTTCTAATTCATAACACACATACTCTCAAGATAACTAAGGATACCTAATAGCAACAATAACAACAAAACAATAAACACAAAAGTAACTAGAAAACATTAAAAAATGATTAGGAATTGCTGTATCAGAAACAAACATGGAATAGAAAAATTTAGTAATTACAGTGGTATGATCACACAAAGTGATCATTGGAACAGAAGAGAAAACGTGTGAATTCAGCATGTAACAAAAGTAATTCAATGGCGAAAATGAGGATGTTTATTTTTATGTGGAGAAAAGGACAAAAAAGAAAATAACAATTACCCAAGTTTCTACTCCTAAATATCAATCACTATTAATATTGTGACTTATTTGATTTCACCCCTGGTTCCATATTAACAACTTTTAATAGATCACTTATATAATAAACACAATGTCCTTTAAAAAATAATCCATGGCTCAAGTTCCAGCAAAGCTAGCCAGCCAGCTGTTCCTGCTATCTCCTGCTCTCAAGATCAATCCTGAGACATTATAGAAACATATGGAAGGCATGGGTAGTAGGAATTGCCAATAACTACAAAAAAGCTTTAAGAAGCCCCAGGGGAGCTCAAGGTTCTGTGAGCTGATTTGTGTGGGGGCAAGCGGGTGGCTGTAGCCTGGAGTGGAGGCCTGGGTAGAAGGAGGGGAAGTTAGAGAAAAGGGTCCTAGGTTTGGTCTCTACCTGTCAGCTATGCCTCTACAGCAGGATCCAGAGCAGCAGCCCAGCCACAGTGCCCTTGTCTGTAGCCCAATACGAGGGCAGATCTACCTCAGAGGTAGAGATGCCAGATTTAGTGAATAAAAATACAAGTTCAATTTGAATTTCAGATAAACAACAAATAGTTTTTAGTGCAAGTATATATATTCCGTGCAATATTTGAGACATACTTGTACTAATTAATTTTAATTGTTTATGTGAAATTCAAATTTAGGTAAGCATTCTCTATTTTGTCTGGGTGGCCCTATTCATAGGTGACGGAGATAGTAACGTCTGCTTTGAGTATCAAGCCTGCTGCCAGTAGTTGGCCTCTGTAGAACTGAGTACTCATCTGGCCTCCACTCAAAGGTGGTGAGGGAGGCCTGTAGGCAACCTGCTGTCATGGAGCTTTTCACGTGAGAAGGGTAGCGAGAGCCTGAGCCTGGCTCACTGGGAAGTCTTACTATTAGCTTCTGGGATTTTTACAGAGTGGTAGTTCGTAAGCTCTGCTTCCATCATGCCCTTGACCTCAAACCTTGTAGCTATAGAATAGAAGGGTAGGGAGGTCACTAATCCTCAAAAGTTTCTCCCAGATCCAAATCTCTGCCTAGTAACCAGCTCAGCAGCAAGATGCTTGCCAACTTGCAGACAACCATGGAATAAGACTAGACGGCAACCTGACTCATGACCTGGGGCACAGAGTCTCTGCCAAGGGCTTCAAATGATCAAAATGTTATTATAACTGAGTGGCTTATTGTTGTTCTTATGGACATTTACTTTGCCTTTTTAGTTTTTTGCATATAGACAAGACTGGGTATAAAATATCTGATTAGCCAAATTCTAGAATAAACTTGTATAAACATGACCTGAAAAATAGTCCATTTCTGTCTAAAAGACAAAATATAATGCTGACACTGATAAAAGGAAGTTTTGAATGAGCCCTCCAAAATCAAATTTTGCTTGTCAAATTGTGCATACATTCTTACACTGACAATGGTTTTCAGATATCTGATCATAAAAAGAGATTGTCCTCAGCCAGAACCAACCTTCGTGTGTGTGTCATCTGTCCACTTGGGCCACTTTAGAACAAAGTTTCTAACCCACACTTTTGGAAGTTTTATTAATTTATTTTATTGACTTTTTTGACAGCTTTATTTTGTTTCAAAGGTATGGGGATATAATGAATGGGCAGTCAAATTTACTGTTTTTAGGTGTACAGTTCAATAAATTTTAATGAGCGTTT
This sequence comes from Saccopteryx bilineata, assembly GCF_036850765.1. NCBI lineage: Eukaryota > Metazoa > Chordata > Mammalia > Chiroptera > Emballonuridae > Saccopteryx > Saccopteryx bilineata. The sequence continues at coordinate 128,587,377 of NC_089490.1, forward strand.
GTCAAAAGAAGTTCCCCAGTGAAATCCAGCTGTTTTTAGCTGCAAGGAAATCCATTCTGACTCATTCAGCACTATGTGGCTCTACTAATTTAGTCACTACAACCTGGGGATATTCCTTTTCTGGATCAAATGGTTCGCTGCATCTCAGATGTTATATTAGATCAACAACTTTGTGGCAAAAGTCTCAGAGACCAGGGTGGGGACTAAGCCACCAAATAATGGAGCTGGAGAAACAAAATCCCTGTTATGAGATTATGCTGATTTAGGTTCCAGGACACTGGCTTTTCTTTTCTTTTCTTTCTTTTTTTTTTTTTTTTTTAAAAGACTTCATTTAGAGAAGGAGCCTTGAGTGGCAGAGGGCTGAAGAGTTGTTGGTAGTCATCCGACCGCAGGATAACTGAGCATCACATAATGCTGACCGACAGAGTTGGGTATGAGGCAGGGTAAGTTATCAGTGGTGCTGAGAGATGGTTTTCCGAAGATGAGGATCGTTGTGCAGGATGAGAAAGTTTCAGAACGAATACTTAATCAGCAATACAGACCAACACAGGATCTTTGTCTTAGAAATATGCTTTATTGAACACAACGACAACAACAAGATAAAGAACGGAGAAAAACATTGCAGGGCTATGATTCAGAACAGGGGAGTGTTGTGTAAATGGCATCTGGGGACACTGACGAGAAGATATTTGTCTTATGGGCAACTCCTGAGAGGAGTTATAATGAGCAGGACACCAGACCTCAAAGGAAAGACTCCCCATTCTGCAGATGATATAGATCAAGTTTCCATTTTCGGAGTGGCATTGGTCATTTTCATCCCCAAATTAGGGCAGAATGATGTAACTGATAGTGATATGGGAACATAAAAGAGATGTCTACATGTCTGCACAACACTGATTGTTGACCTCCCCAAGGTGAGTGAGAGCTCAGACCCAGCAGATATAGATAGAGAAAGTAAGGACGAGGCAACTCCAGCTTCACCCAGGGCCAAGAGAAATCTGAGGCAGGAGAGAAGAAGCAACTTAAGAGAGGCCATGCAGCTAGACAGGAGGCCTGAGACAATGTGGGACCAAGAGTCAACAGGGGACTTCAGTGCTTGTAGCTCTTCCTGCTGGAGGTCGAGGTGGTTGTGTATTTGATGGTGGAACTTGTGCCCCCAGAGCTGAGGCCACCGGCCAAGCCTCTGCCACTGCCAGAACTGAAGCCTCCTCCAAGGCCACTGCTGCCGTACGAGTAGCTGCTGCCTCCGCCCAGTCCGAAGCCGCTGCCCGCACCGCTGCCGCTACCATAACCACCGGAGACGGTGGACTGCACCACAGCTGGGGAGGGGAGGGGGACAAGGACACACAGAGATGATGAGCGCATTCTGCCAGCCTGAGTCCAGTCAGAAGATCTCAGGGCAAGGGAGGGAGGTCAGCAAAGATACTTACAGATGTTGACAGGTCCAACGCCTTCCCCGCTCAGCCTAGGAGGGAGGAAACACAGGGACCATGAGACCTCAGAGAGCCACTACTGGACCAGTGAGGGAGCCTCCATGTGAGGACAACCCATGGGTAAACTGCCTTCTCAATGGATCTCTGAGAGTAGCAACTCTGGCCACCCCCAGAGTGCTTTAACTTGTGTTCATGGTGGGACATCAGGGAGAGCACCCAGATGACTGAGGCGGTTGTGAGTTACCCACCTGCACTCCTCGCCTTCCAGCAGCTTCCTGTAGGTGGCGATCTCCACGTCCAGGGCCAGCTTGACGTTCATCAGCTCCTGGTACTCCTTCAGGAGCCGGGCCATGTCCTGCTTGGCCTTCTGCAGGGCGTCCTCCAGCTCGGTCAGCTTAGTCTTGGCGTCCTTCAGGGCCAGCTCCCCACGCTGCTCAGCATCAGCGATGGCGGCCTGCAAGTTGGCGCACTGTGGGGGAGATAGGTGGAATGACTTTGTAATTTAGATCTCCAGAGCAGCTAACCCTAATTCCTCTTTCTCAGTGAGGAAGAGATTCAGAGTCTAGATTGCATGGAAAAGGAGTTCAGACCCTCTTTGTCCAGTCTCTGTCCATTCTGCAAACCATGTCTAGTTTATGAGTCAGCTGAGAGAGCCCGTGCCCCTCTGTTTTCTACCCTGCATAAGGCTGTAGATTGGCAGCCCCAACAGCGGAAGCTGGTTCACCTGTTTGAATCCTGCCCTTGGGCTAGGAACCATCTCCCTTACTGTGGGAACTCACTACAGGTGAAAACTGCATGGTCTCTCTCCCTGTTCTTTTTCCAATCCCCAGGACTTTCACAAAGGATAGCCACATTTGTGATGGCCACAGGGTGGCCTAGCAAGGAAACGATGCTATCCTTCATAATCCACACCATACCTGTTTCTTGACATGGTCGATCTCAGATCTCAGCCTCTGGATCATGCGGTTGATCTCAGCGATCTCCTGTTTGGTGTTGCGAAGGTCGTCCCCGTGTCTGCCAGCTGTGACCTGCAGCTCCTCGTACTGTAGTCCAGAGTGGAGAAAGTGATGTATATGGGCTTCCACAGGTGAACGGGGACTGTTACACTGAATCAGGCTCTTAATAATTAAAGCTAATGGCTTCTCCAGAAGACATTTTAGGAAATGCTGATGTTACCAGGTCATTGGATACTATACCCTGATGTCAGACCAACCTTTTTATGAAAGCACTGACTTTCTAGTTTTCTTCAGCACCAGCAATGTCCTGTTCTGGTTTTCTGAGAACCAGCATTATGGTGAGGCTAAAGAAGAGATCACTAAGTCCTTATCCACATTAGCTTTCCTCTTGCTTGGGTTTCTTTGACTTACTAGAATTGCACATAAATCTCTAAGTATCTACTCTATCAGTGCAGGGTACACAGTTTGTGAGAGAACACCAGCTTCCTAGAATTGCATTTTCCCACTGAAGTCTGGTGGCTTTGCTGCTGTTTTGGGAGCGGTCATAGGGATTTCTCAGCAGCTGTCCACTCACTGCTCACCTTGGTCTGGTACCAGGACTCAGCCTCAGCCCGGCTCCTTTGAGCGATGTCCTCATATTGGGCTTTCACCTCAGCGATGATGCTGTTCAGGTCTAGGTCACGGTTGTTGTCCATCGACAGGACCACAGAAGTGTCTGAGATGTGGGTTTGCATCTGAGCCAGTTCCTGCAGAACAGAAGATCATCAGATCATTTTCTCTTGTGACGTTTACAGACTTCCCACCCCACAATCTTCCATCCTTTTGCGGAGCCTCATTAGAGTAAGTAAAAGGAGATGCTTACTGCGTCATAGAAGGCTCTCGTGAAGTTGATTTCATCCATGAGACCATCTACCTTGGCCTGTAGTTCAACCTTATTCATGTAGGCAGCATCCACATCCTGGAGAATAAGCCAACCACATGGAGTCAGCCAAGCCCTCCTTCCCCATCTGCCCATCTTTTAGCCTCCCCACCTGTTCTTCTTAGATGTGAGCAGGGTTCCAGAGACCTCTCCTTCTGCAAAGAAACAGGAACCCCTCATCTTAATCAGCTCACCTTCTTCAGAGTCACAAATTCATTCTCTGCTGTGGTGCGCTTATTGATTTCATCTTCATATCTAGAATGAGAAAGACATAGATGTAACTGAGTCAGTGGTGAAGATGATACAGAAAAGGCAGCCTGGAGTCAGAACTTCCCATGATGCATCTATCCAAATGAAAGCTTCTTGCCCATGAGCCTGAGAGAAGTTTTTGTGTCCTAAATTGTTTCTTGTTTTGCTTTCCCTATCCACTTATCTGGCCTTTTTGTCTGGGGGTTTGTTTTTAGGTAACATTTGCAGATTTCATTTTCGTGGACATGTGTTGCTACCAAACCATGCTCACATCTGTACCTGGACACTCACTAGGTTTCACGTACATGCTTCAGAAAACTGAGCCTATTTCTCTCCTTTAACTCACTTGCTCTTGAAGTCCTCCACCATGTCCTGCATGCCCCTGAGCTCCGAGTCCAGGCGGCCTCTCTCCCCAACGATACTGTCCAGCTGTCTCCTGAGGTTGTTGATGTACTGCTCGAACAAAGGCTCCAGGTTCTGCCTCACGGTCTTGGTGCCCTGCTCCTGCAGCAGGGTCCACTTGGTGTCCAGGACCTTGTTCTGCTGCTCCAGGAAGCGCACCTACAGGAATGCAAGGTGGTTATTTGCCAGGTGAAGGAAGGAGAAAAGTGATTTGAGCTGTTGGGTGCTGGAGAATGGCTGAGTGGTCACCACGGTTATGGGCTACTATAGAACAGGTGCAGAAGTTCATGCTGACAGTCCTGCTCCACCAAACTGCTTTCTTCACGCAGAAAGATCTCATCAGTGACATTTTCTCATGGACCTTGAGGTGATCTCACCCTCTAAGTTATGAAGCCTGTCAGTGACTTTCAACATTGCTTCTTTTGCTTTTGAGAAGTTCAATGACATATCTAGTTCAAAACAGTATTTTCCTGATACATTGCACAAAACTTTTTTTTTAATAGTACCTTAGTTAAAGGACTATTAAATGTTTAGAATCTGATGATTAAATTCCAATCTATTGTTGCTTTCTAATCTAACGGTCCATTCAATGCACAAATCTTTTTTAAAAATAAACTCCATCGATGGTCATTACCCAGTTCTACATATTTAGTATTTCAATGGCTATGTAGGTGTTTCTGAATCTTTTATTTTAATCCAGGCAGAAGTATTTTTATTTTCCCTTTTCTGTCACTCTTTTTCCTCTTGCCCAGAGCCCTAGAACAGTTTTCCGCTAGAATTTTATTGCTAATGTTTTAGGTTCAGATTGTAAAGTTGACTCATTCCAGTTTCTAACTGCTTTTTCTTTGTCCCACGGTTGTCAAAAGCTGAGAATTTTTCTAGACAGGAATCAGAGACATCTAAGAGCTTTTGAAGTTCTGAATGATTTGATCTCCTTCTGCCTATGGTCAACATGGAGCTAATTTGGCATCCCAGGAAAGAGCTAGTCTGAGTCCTCCATCCCTCTCCCTTATTCTCCCCCTGGCAGGACAGTTGTTGGTCCTGTAGCTCGGGGACTCTGATTCCCTACTGCAGGGCAGTGCTTCCCAGCTCACCTTGTCGATGAAGGAGGCGAACTTGTTGTTGAGGGTCTTGATCTGCTCCCGCTCCTCAGTTCTCACCCGCTGGATGGCGGGGTCGATTTGCAGGTTCAGAGGGGTGAGGAGACTCTGGTTGACTGTGACCTCTTGGATGCCTCCAGGGGGACAGACAGGGAAGCCAGCAAGACCAGCTCCACCACCAAACCCAAAGCCACTACCAGCTGCACCACCAAAACCAAATCCGCTCCCGGCTCCACCTCCAAAGCCAAAGCTGCCTCCAACTCTGCCACCATATCCGCCACCGACGGCACAGCTGCCGCCTCCAATGGAGATCCTCTTGGAGCCTCCCAGGTTATAGAGGCTGCGGCTGCCAAAGCCAGCTCCTCCACACATTCCACCAAGGCCACCACTGCCTCTGGAGCGGGACACAGAGACACTGCTGAAGCCAGAGCGGCTGACCCCGGGTCCTCTGGCTGAGCCGGCACTGAAGCCACGGTGGCTGGTGCTTTGGGTCCTCACGGTGGATTTGCTAGACATGGTTCTTGAAGATGAGAAGGCTGAAGAAAGCGTGAGAGGCTGGAGAGCAGAGCTGAGAGGAAAGTCTGTGTGTGATGAGAGTCCCAGCAACAGTTTATATATGGTGAAAATGGGCTGGGCTCAGTCCTGGAAGGTGAGCTTGCAGATTGGAAGGGTTGGGCCTTACAAATAGTGAGGTCACCTCCAGCATCTAGAAAGGTATGGAATATAAAGATTGCATTTTTTGGTTTCCTTGATTCATGGAGAAATTCTCTTGCCTTCCAGCCTTGACTTGATCCCTACACAATAAGGTTGAATGTAAATTCACTGAAGTCATGAGTTAGTCATGTTCTCAAACAAAGAAGACAAGGCAGTGATCTATGATAATTGTCTTTTCCTTCTGCTTACTCAGACACACCTCTGTGTGTCCCCTTCCCACACAGGTTTTCTCCTACACCAGCACCACCCTTCCCATCAGGATGGGACCGTGTGTGAGGGAGTACTGGCGTCTGCTCATGCCCTGAGCAGGAAGTGTCCTGCAGTGTTCTTCCCACCATGTTCGAACCTGCCCTTCTGGAGCTCCTGGGTGTCGTTTCTGGTGACTTGGCCATGGTAACAGGGGCTATGAGCTTTTCTTGAAAGGCAAGAAGAACAAAATAACTGAGGTTTTACAGTACAAGGTCAACAATTACTCTCTGTCCTGTCCAATAAGGTGCTCAATGGGTAGTTTTCTGAGAGGACATCGCCCGAGGCCAGTCTGCTTAGAGCCCTGACTGCTGCCCGGGTTCTCTCCATGCCTGTGCCTCCCTCCTCAAGGTGTGCTTTTCTAGTGAGCTGATGAGCATATCAATTTTTCTTTCCACTTAGCATTCATAGACCCTGTTTCTCGACTGCTTTGGAATGTTCACTTAGAGATTAACTTAAAGCATCTAAAATAAATAGGACAAAAATCAATAAGTAATTCACGGAATTTTTATTTCAACAGATTTGGAGATCTCTTACACCTCAAGAATCAAGTATCTTAATGGGTGTCTAGACAAAGTGAGGGCATTTAAAAGCAGTGAATCATAAAAAATGTGCCCTTACAAGTGTGGTGATATCACAAGTAAATTCCAACTGTGTATTTCTTTTCTCAGTGCTTGGTATCTTAAATTCCTACACACTTTCTTAGAAAAGATAAAAGCTGTCAAATGACTATGACTCTTGATTCAGAGGGGAATGAGGTTCATTTTTTTTTTTTTTCCAGTCCAGACATTAAGGGCTGAGCACAAAGAGCACTGGGAGCAAGTGCAGGCATGTTGTTCCAGGAGAACATCTGGTTAAATGGACGACCAGGCAAAGAAAGATAAGCACCACATTGGGATGATCCGAGGAAAGCTCCTGGTACTGTTTTATAAGCAGACTCATCTCTTCATTGTTTTGAGGGATTGTATGTAAGAGGGCAGGGCATTCCCTGCCCAAAGGAGATGCTAATTCAGTGTCTGGCTGGGAACAGACACTGGAAACAGTTCCCCTCCCCTGACCCTAGTTGCACAATGTTTGACCAAGAAATGTGCTGTCACCAAGTTCTGGGAAAGAAGCGTTCCTTCTCACGGCATTGTGTTGTGATCCATACTACTTATTTTGGGGACAGAGGCTTTAATCTAGGCACAGATGATGTCAGGAAAGGTTGGAGTTGTTGTCAAGTCGGGTGGGAGCGGCATGCATTTGCCCAGTGTCTTATGTTCATGTCAAAGCCCCTGGTTGTTTTCGCACTGTGATGACAGAGTTGCGTAGTTGTAATAGAGTGTATGACTCACAAAGACTAAGACATTTATTATTTGGCCCTGTCAAGAAAAGCCTGCCAACTCCTGGTTAAGAGTATGGGCTTTGGAGACACAGTCCTCAGGCTCCCTGTGTTTGTATGCAGGTTATTCATTTTTACAGATTTCAACTGGGGGTGAAAATAGTACCTACCTCTCAGTGTTGTGAGGATTACAGGCAACGATTAATGTAAAAGCCTTAGCAGTTTCTGCACATAAGCTCTCAGCGAAGGTGAGCTAATATCATTATTGTGATGGAAGTATGAAAAAGCTTGCTGTATACAGGTACCCACCAGAGACTTCAAGAACTAGAACACAAATGCAGCCTATGTGTGTCTGTGTGTAACGTGTGGGGTGGTGGTGAAAGGAAATGAAAGCAACAGTAGTAAGGACGTGGAAGCTACACACAGGCAGATGCTTGGGCAACACCTCGTCCAAGTTGCTGGAAGATAACGGTGATTGGCAATCGGAAGGAGGATCAGAGTCCTTGGTGGGAGCCCAGCGGGCTGTTCCTTTCCCTCTCTGGAGCCAGGCTCCCCTGCACCGTCCTCTGCTGGGTCCTCGTCTGTCCTCTGGGCTGTGCACACAGAGACGGGCTGCCATCTACCAGCACAGGTAACCAGATCAGTTTCTCCTTTAGTACTGATTTTATTTATTTCTGGGGTGAGAGGTGGACTCATCTCTGAATGAAGTATATAATCTAATTGCAGCAGGAACCTCACATTCAACCATTTAGCCTATCAGAGAATGACTTAACTTCAACATATTATCTAATCCCAAGATTGGCATGCATATCAGGCAGTACCAGCAATGCACAAGTATCACATTCAGTGTCCTGACACATGTATTTCTCTTACTGGTTGACTTATAAGACATTCTCTAATATTAATATTATATATAATATATTATATATAAGGATATACCTTTTCCCCCCAAATTTCCAATACTACCTACCAGGGAATGATGCCCTGGGAACCAATCCCTGTGACCCTGACCATGAGTGAGGTCAGTTGAGAGGGCTCAGGAGGCATGATGAGGCATCCGTGGCAGATCCAGTCCTGATTACACTCTTTCCTAGTCTCGTCAACCTTAAAAGGTCAACTTTGTACTTGATTCATTTGCCCTTGATTTTCTGTATCTTTGTTTGGGTGTGGGGAGATGCTCCATGTTTCCTAATCCACTTTTAGACTGCTTCCATGAGCTAAGCTGAACTTTTTTCCTCCTTTAGAGTCCAGTCCTCCGCTTTGACATTCAGGAGTAGGCTGTGTTCATAGGTGGTTGGGACACACTGAATGGTTAGAGAATTGACTTTTCAAATGAAATCTCGCAGTGACCCTGAATCATGTTCCATGGTGGAGTTCAGGTGACAAATATTTTCCCAGAAGAATAGGATAGGAAGGCCAGACCTTCATAATAAGATTAGAGCAAAGAGTGATAGTTCATGCAACTATGTGAGAGAAACTGCAGCAAGCAGTGAGTAACTCCAGGGACAGCTGGCCTCCTCCCAGCAGGCTGCTGAATGCAGCTTCTCTTCCAGGGGAACCTCCTTGCAGCCTGGTGCTGCTTCTGATTGCCAGGGAATGAGGAAGGTTTGGTCTAAGGCCCAGGGCTTAATCCAAACTGCATTTGTTCCAGCATGGCAGAAGGTGAGAGGAAACCGCTGACGCTTGAGCTCATGGAAAATCTACCTCAAGAGGATTTGCCCTGTCTTTCTGCCTTCCTGGGTGGAGCTGGCCGATAAGCATGAGGGATATAGGCTTTTGTCATCACCTGTCAAAAGCTTAAGACTAAGTGCCTACTGCTGCAAGCTCCAGCACAGGATGCTGCTGCTCAGAGGGAATCCCACAGACCCAGTCCTGCCCCTACGGAGCACCCACTGAAAAGGAAACTGCAGCCATGTGTTTATAAAGAACACATAGTAGCACCAAAGTTGGAGTAAAAGGGCAGCCTTCTATGAAAAAGTAGTGGTTCAGAAAGTATTGAAACTTTTAAAATTGCTTTACTTAGTAACTAGGCTGTTTGAGAACATGTAGTATGCACTAAACTGCAGCATTTCCCTGTATGTCTCACATGGGCCACCTATTATTTTTTTTCTTTTCACAGAAAACAGTGACAGGGTTGCACCTCTGGACATGATACCTGAATGGCTTTGTCTATAGTTGCGGGAAGTTTCTGACAACTCTATTTTCAATTAGGATGGGCTCTACTTAAGGTCAATCATAGGGTCTAGAGGTCTTTGAAAGAACACTTTCCACAGAGCTCAATGAATGCTCAGTTCAAGCATTGACCTGCCTCTGGGACTGCAGTCCCAAATCCCCAGATATCACTCCAGGTGCCTTCTGGGAAGGATAAGTCAAGAACCTCATATTTGTCCAACTTCCTCCTCATAACCTGGAGGAGATGAGGAAGCATTGTGGCTACCATTTCAACCATCACCAACGATATGCAACAGAGAGTCTGGAAAGGATTGAGGTACAAATATTAACCTACAGGCTTGAAGCATGTCATGTGCCTTAAAAGACACAAATTGAGCATTTATATGACTGTGAAAAAAACCTGATTTCAATTGATTTTGTGACATGTTCCTATAAAACCTATTTCCTGAGTAATACATTTTTTAAATTGTTCATTTCCTTTTGACTTACCCTGTAGATGCTGATATTGGGTAGGTAGGTACACTTGAATGTTTAAGTAACTGATATATGCATAACTGGACTGGAGACTGAAGCACATATTTGGAAGAAGGAACAACCCTTGGCTTTCCTAACCAATGGGCGGAAACTAGTTGGGGGAGGAGGAATGATGTGTAAATGACGAGAGAGGCATTTAGATGCTCAGAGGCAAGTTATGTTGGTGGGGGAAAGAAGGGCTTTGGAGAGGATGTGAGGGTGGGGAGAGAGTGAGCTGAACAGCAGGGCTATTGTAGATCACGTCTGGGGTGAGCAGGGCCAAGGGGCATGGATGAGGGAACGAGGGGCCAGATTCTCCTCTCTGAATCCAAGATCCTTGATAAGAACAGGATTTGAAGAGACCCAAGTCAGCTCTCCGGAGGGGCCAATAAAATCTCCAGAAAGAGTGACCAGTGAACTAATGTCTTTCCCTCTCTGCTGCCTCCCTCACATCCCTGCCTCCCTTCTTACTCCTGCCCCACTTTGATCTTCTGGTTTCTACCTCCTCACCACTTACCGTCCACCTCATTATATTACATCATTTTTTTAAAAAAGTGCAGTTGGATAAAAAATACTCCAACAATCCTTTAATGAGATACACAAATACCTGAATTACATAATGTAGGTGATTCAATGAGGTGCAGCCTTATGGAATGATGTCTCAGTACTTTTGCCTTCTGGTGAAACTCCTTTACTTCAATAAAGGGGAAATAACCTGGTTACCTGTGAATGTACTAGGTACATTCAGGATAATTTGGAGTAATTTCAAAATCATTTTATTCTTAGAGTATGAATATCCTAGAGATCAAATATGCCTCAAACAGTACCATCTGAGATTTCTTGATATTGAGTGACTATTTCTACCTATTAACATTTATAATCTCACTTTTAGCCTAGGGTTGGGATTAGTAGCTGATCATTGATACCCTGGTACAAATCTGTGGAACTAATACTGCAAAGAAGGCCTCAGAAGGACCTAATACACTTAACTTTCTTCCAATTTTCCCCTGGCCTTCCCTCAGCTGCTTCTGGGAAACAGCTGGATTTTTTGAATAAGAGAATACTCTATATGGCTAGGGAAGTCTGAACCCTGTGGCAGAAACTGTTGATTGGCTAATCTATATAGATTCCAGTCCCAATTTACTTCTTTCTTCCCCCTTGCTACTATAAAAACTTGAGAAGTGAAACATTCTTTCTTTTTATTTAAATTTTTTTGTTTATTGACCTAAACTGTACAGAACCCACACAATATCAAGATATAGAACACTTGCATTATTGCAGATAATTCCTTTGTGTTCTTTCCTTATAACCCTGTTGCCTAGCAATCACTGTTTTGATTTTTTACACCTTAGAATAATTTATTTTAAAACTTTATATAAGTGGAATCATACAGTATATACTTTAAAATTGTGTATGTGTTTTTTTTCACTCAGCAAAATATTTTTGAGGTTCATCTACATTGCAGTAATTTTGGCAGTTTATTCTTTTTTATTGCCAAGTGATGTGCCATTGTATGAATAGGCCATACTTTCTTCACCCATTCTGACTGATGGGTTCCCGTTTGAGGCAACTGTCCACAAAACAGTTCTGAACATACTTGTGAATCTTTGTGTGGATGTATGTTTTCATTTTGCACAAACACCTAGGATTAGAATTACTGCATCAAGAGTAAATGTATGGTCAGCCCAGTCAAGCAATCTCACATAATCAAAACCACAATAAATTTCACACACACGCGCGCGCGCGCGTGCGTGCATAAATGTTCACTAATGCTCTCAAATGGTTGTATCATATAAAAAAATAGACTTTAATTTTTAGAGCAGTTTAGATTCACAGCAAAATTGAGCAGAAAGTACACAGAGCAGGGTGTTCCCATATATCCCTCCCTCACAGAGCCTCCTCCACTACCCACATCCCATGGCAGGAGGCACATTTGCTACAGTTGATGAATCCATGCTGTTATAAGCATCTTGTGTAGGCTTTTGTAGGAAGATAAGATTTCAGTTCATTTGGGTAAATATTAAGGAATATGATTGCTGAATTGTATGGTGAGAGTATGTTTAGTTTTGTAAAAAACCACCAAACTGTCTTTATTGTGGTTTTACCATTTTGCATTCCCACCAGCAATGAATGAGAGTTCTTGCTCTACATCCTCACCAGCATTTGGTGTTGTTTGGGATTTTCACCATTCTAATAGGTATGTAGGGGTATCTCGTTGTCTCAACCTGCATTTTCCTAATGACGAATGATGTGAAGTATCTTTTCATGTGCTTATACGCCATCTGTATATCTTCGTTGGTGAGGTGTTTATGAAAGTGTTTGGCCTATTCCCTTCCTCCCTCCCTCCCTCCCTCCCTCCCTCCCTCCCTTCCTTCCTTCCTTCCTTCCTTCCTTTCTTCTTTCCTTCCTTTTAGGTGAGAGGAGGGGAGATATAAGACAGACTCCTGCATGAGCCTTGACTGGGATCAACATGGCAACGTGGTCTGGGGCCAAAGCTCCAGCTGAACTATTTTTAGCACCTGAGGCTGATGCGCTTGGACCAATGGAGCTATCCTCCGTGCCCAGGACCACACTTGAACTAATCCAGTCACTGGCTTTGGGAGGAGAAAAGGGAGAGAATGGGAAAGAAAGGGGGAGAGAAGCAAATGATCGCTTCTCCTGTATGCCCTGACTGAGGATCTAACCTGGAGAGTCCACATGCTGGCCGATACTCTATCCACTGAGCCACCGGCCAGGGCCTGCCTATTTTCTAATTGAGCTGTTAGTTTTCTGATTTTTGAGTTTTAAGAGTTCTTTATATTTCAGGTAACAGTCTTTTTATGGAATCTGTCATTTGCAAATATTTTATCCCAGTCTGTAGCTTGACTCATTCTCTTGACAGTGTTTTTTTGTAAGGCAGAAGTTTTTAATATTTATGAGGTCTAATTTATCAACTTTTTCTTTTATAAATTATGCTTTTAATTATATCTAAAAAGTTACTGACAAACCCAAGGTCATTTAATTTTTATCTATGTTACCTTCTAAGCGTTTTATGTTTACATTTAGATTTGTGATGCATTTTGAATTACCGTATTTCCCCATGTATAACACGCACCTTGTTTTGAATATTTTGGGGTCTAAAAACTGGATGCATCTTATACAGTGGTTGTAGATTTTTTTACTTACATTTCCCGCTGTTTTGAGCTTGTTTTTGTGTTCATTGTTGAAGACAGTGATTCGTCATCAGACACAGATGAGGACAGCTAATGGATGGGAGTTTTGACAGTGATGAGGAGTTGTATAAATTTTATGATGAATAAAACTTGAGTTCAATAACTATGTAATACATTTTTTTTTCAAAATTCAGGCCCCAAAATTAAGGTGCATCTTATACATGGGAGCACCTTATACATGGGGAAATACAGTAATTTTTATAAAGATTGTAAGGTCTGTGTTTAGATTCTTTTTATTTTTTTGCATGTGAATGTCCCACTATTCTAGAACCATGTATTTAAAAAGGTATCTTTTCTCTATGGTATTGCCTCTGCTCCTTTGTCAAGGATCAATTGAACTATATTTGTATGTGTTACTTCTAGGCTCTTTATTCTATTCCATTGACTTATTTGTCTATTCTTTCAACAATACCACACTGTCTTAATACTGTAGCTTTACAGTAAACCTTGAGGCTGGATAGTGTCAGTTCTACAATTTTTTTCTCCTTCAAAATTGTGTTGACTATTCTGGGTATTTTGCCTCTCCATATAAACTTTATTTTGTCAATATCCACAAAATAACTTGTTATCATTTTGTTAGAGATTGCATTAACTCTATAGATTAAATTGAGAAGAACTAACATCTTGACAATATCGAACCTTCCTATCCATGAACATGAAATATCTCTCCATTAATTAATTTATTTCTTCTTTGATTTTCTTCATCAGAATTTTATAGTTTTCCTCATACAGATATCATACATATTTTTGTAGATTTATACTTAAGTATTTTACTTTAGGGGTTATTAATGTAAATGGTATTGAGTTTTTAACTTAAAATTCTAATTGTTTATTACTGGTAGACAGCAAAAGGATCCACTCTGTCCACTCCCAATTTTTATTTATTTTTAAATTAAAAAAATTTAAATTTACTTTATTGAGGTGACATCAATTAATAAAATTATATAGGTTTTAGGTGTACAATTAAAAATATATTATCTGTACATTGTATTGTTTTATTCACCCACCTCAAGTCAAATCTCCATCCATTACTATTTATTTATTTACCCTCTTCTACCTCCCCACACTCCTTTTTTCTTAAGGATTTCTTAACTTTTAAATATTAACTTTGTATCCTGAAAACTTGATATAATTTCTTATTAGTTCCAGGAGTATTTTTGGTCAATTCTTTGGATTTTCTACATTGACTATCAAATCATTTGTAAACAAAAATAGTTTTCTTTATTTCCAATCTGAATATCTTTTATTTCCTCTTCTTGTGTTACTTTATTAGCTATGAATTCCAATACAATATTGAAAAGGAGTGGTGAGAGGGGAAATTATTGCTTTGCTCTTATCACAGCACAAAAACTTCTAATGTCTCACCATTAAGTACAATGTAAACTGTAGGGTTTTTTGTAGATGTTGTTCATCAAGTTGAGGAAGTTCCACCCTAATCCTAGTTTGTGAGAATTTTTAACATGAAAGAGTGTTAGAGTTTGTGAAATACTTCTTCTGTACCTATTTATATGACCATGAAATATTTTTTAATAACCTATTGATGTGATGAATTATTTTAATTGATTTTTATGTATTTTTTAAAGGTTGATGTTCTATTTTTAAAAATTTATTTATTTTTATTTAGACAACTAAATTTAACAGGGTGACATTGGTCAATCAGAGTACATAGATTTAGAGAAAACATCTCCACATCATTTGGACAGTTGATTATGCTGTATACCTATCACCCAAAATCAGATCATCCTCCCTTACCTTATATTTGTTTCTCTTTATGCCCCTCCCCTTTCTTCACCCTCCCCCTTTTTTCCCTTCTCCTCCCCCTGGTAACCACTGCACTCTATCTATGTCCATGAGTCTCAACTTTGTGTCCCACCTATATATGGAATCATACAGTTCTTAGCTTTTTCTGATTTACTTATTTCACTCAGTATAATGTTATCAAGGTCCATCCATGTTGTCATAAATGATACGATGTCATCATTTCTTATGGCTGAGTAGTATTCCATAGTATATATGTACCAAATCTTCTTTATCAATCCTCTATTGAAGGGCATTTCGGTTGTTTCCATGTCTTGGCCACCATGAACAATGCTGCAATGAACATGGGGCTGCATGTGTCTTTATATACCAATGTTTTGGAGTTTTGGAGGTAGACACCCAATAGAGGAATTGCTGGGTCATATGGTAGTTCTATTCTTAATTTTTTTGAGGAACCACCATAGTTTCTTTCATAGTGGTTGTACTAATTTACATTCCCACCAACAGTGAATGAGGGTTCCTTTTTCTCTGCAGCCTCTCTAGCACTTGTTATTACCTGTCTTGTTGTAGCTAGTCTAACAGGTGTGAGGTGGTATCTCATTGTAGTTTTGATTTGCATTTCTCTAATAGCTAATGAAGATGAGCATCTTTTCATATATCTATTGGTATTTGTATTTCTTCTTGGGAGAAGTGTCTGTTCACGTCCTCTTCCCATTTTTTATTGGATTGTTTGCTTGTTTGTTGTGGAGTTTTGTGAGTTCTTTATATATTTTGGATATTAACCCCTTATCTGAGCTGTTGTTTGCAAATATGATCTCTCATTTAGTTGGCTGTCTGTTTGTTTTATTGTCAGTTTCTTTTGCTGTGCGAAGCTTCTTGGTTTGATGTAGTCCCATTCATTTATCTTTGCCTTTACTTTCCTTGCCTTTGGGATTACCGTATTTTTCTCTCCATAAGATGCACTTTTTCCCCCAAAAATGAAGGGGAAAATTCCCATGTCTTATGGAGCAAAAAATATGGTATTTTATTAAATATTTTAACACACTATTTGGTTCAGAATATTTTTTTTCTTATTTTCCTCCTTAAAACCCAAGGTGTGTCTTAAGGTCAGGTGTGACTTATGGAGCAAAAAATACGTTAAATTCATAAAATGTTCTCTACAGCCAAGGTCCATGAGTTTAATACCTATGTTTTTTCTATGTAATTTATTATTTCAGATCTTATATTTAGGTCTTTGATTCATTATGAACTAAGTTTTGTGCAAGGAGACAAACTGTAGTCAAATTTCATTCTTTTGCTTGTGGCTTTCCAATTTTCCCAGCACCATTATTGAAGAGACTTCCTTTTCTCTATTGTGTGTTTTTGACTTCTTTATCAAGATGATTTGATCATATGTATGTGGTTTTATTTCTGGGCTCTCAATTCTGTTCCTCTGTGTGGCTATATTTCTGCTAATACCATACTATTTTAATTATCATGGCTCTGTAGTATAATTTGAAGTCACGTTTGTGATGCCTCCAGCTTTGTTTTTTTTCCTTAGGGTTACTTTGGTTATTAGGGTTTTTTTATGGTTTTATATAAACCTGATGATTTTTTGTTCATTTCTTTAAAAAATGACATTGGAATTTTGATGGAAATTGCATTAAATTTGTATATTGCTTTGAGTAATGTAGCTATTTTAACTGTATTTATTCTTCCTTTCCAAGAAATATTTTTCCATATTATTGTATCTTTTTCTTTTTTTTATTAAATTTAATGCAGTGACATTGATAAATCAGGGTACATATGTTGAGGAAAAACATCTCTAGATTATTTTGACATTTGATTGTGCTGTATACCACTCCCCCAAAGTTAAATTGTCTTCTGTCACTTTCTATCTGGTTTTCTTTGTGCCCCTCCCCTCCCCCAACCCCTCTCTCCTTCTTCACCCCATCCCCCCTCCCCCCAACCCCCACCCCTGTTGCCATCACAATCTTGTTCATGTCTCTGAGTCTCATTTTTATGTCCCTTCTATGTATGGATTCATATAGTTCTTAGTTTTTTTTTCTGATTTACTTATTTCACTCCATATAATGTTATCAAGGTCCATCCATGTTATTGTAAATGATCTGATGTCATCATTTCTTATGGCTGAGTAGTACTCCATAGTATATATGTACCAAAGCTTTTTAATCCAGTCATCCTCTGACGGACACTTGGGCTGTTTCCAGATCTTGGCTATTGTGAACAATGCTGCCACAAACATGGGGGTGCATTTCTCCTTTTGGAGCCGTTCTATGGTGTCCTTGGGGTATATTCCTAAAAGTGGGATAGCTGGGTCAAAAGGCAGTTCGATTTTCAGTTTTTTGAGGAATCTCCATACTGTTTTCCACAGAGGCTGCACCAGTCTGCATTCCCACCAGCAGTGCAGGAGGGTTCCCTTTTCTCCACATCCTCGCCAGCAGTTATTCTGTGTTGTTTTGTTGATGAGCGCCATTCTGACTGGTGTGAGGTGATATCTCATTGTGGTTTTAATTTGCATTTCTCTAATGATTAGTGATGTTGAGCATTTTTTCATATGCCTGTTGGCCATCTGTATGTCCTCTTTGGAGAAGTGTCTATTCATCTCTTTTGCCCATTTTTGGATTGGATTGTTTGTCTTCCTGGTGTTGAGATTTATGAGTTCTTTATAAATTTTGGTTATTAACCCTTTATCAGACGCATTGTTAAATATATTCTCCCATTGTGTAGTTTGTCTTTTTATTCTGTTCTTGTTGTCTTTAGCTGTGCAAAAGCTTTTTAGTTTGATATAGTCCCATTTGTTTATCCTGTCTTTTATTTCACTTCCCCATGGAGATAAATCAGCAAATATATTGCTCCGAGAGATATCCGAGAGCTTACTGCCTATGTTTTCTTCTAAGATGCTTATGGTTTCACGGCCTACATTTAAGTCTTTTATCCATTTTGAGTTTATTTTTGTGAGTGGTGTAAGCTGGTGATCTAGTTTCATTTTTTTGCAGGTAGCTGTCCAATTTTCCCAACATCATTTGTTAAAGAGGCTGTCTTTACTCCATTGTATTTCCTTGCCTCCTTTGTCAAATATCAGTTGTCCATAGAACTGTGGGTTTATTTCTGGGGTCTCTGTTCTGTTCCATTGATCTATATGCCTGTTCTTATGCCAGTACCAGGCTGTTTTGAGTACAATGGCCTTGTAGTATAACTTGATATTAGGAAGTGTGATACCTCCCACTTTATTCTTCTTTTTTAAGATTGCTGAGGCTATTTGTGTTCTCTTTTGGTTCCATATAAATTTTTGGAATATGTGTTCTATATCTATGAAGTATGTCATTGGTATTTTAATTGGTATTGCATTGAATTTATAGATTGCTTAGGGTAATATAGACATTTTAATGATGTTTATTCTTCCTAACCATGAGCATGGTATATACTTCCACTTGTTTGTATCTTCCTTGATTTCTTTTATCAATGCTTTGTAATTTTCCGAGTACAAGTCTTTAGTCTCCTTGGTTAAGTTTATTCCTAGGTACTTTATTTTTTTGGTTGTAATTGTGAAGGGGATTGTTTCCTTAATTTCTCTTTCTGACTGTTCATTGTTGGTGTATAAAAATGCCTCTGATTTCTGAGTATTGATTTTATATCCTGCCACTTTGCTGAATTCATTTATCAGGTGCAGTAGCTTTTTGACTGAGACTTTAGGATTTTCTATATACAATATCATATCATCTGCAAATAATGATAGTTTTACTTCTTCATTTCCAACTTGAATGCCTTTTATTTCTTCTTCTTGTCTGATAGCTGTGGCTAGGACTTCTAGGACTATCTTACATAAGAGTAGTGAAAGGGGGCACCCCTGCCTTGTTCCTGATCTTAAGGGTATTGCTTTTAATTTTTGCCCATTGAGTATGATGTTGGCTGTGGGTTTCTCATAGATGGCTTTTATCATGTTGAGGTATGTTCCCTGTATTCCCACTTTGCTGAGAGTTTTGATCATGAATGGGTGCTGGATTTTATCAAATGCTTTTTCTGCATCCATTGAAATTATCATATGGTTTTTCTCCTTTTTGTTTATGTGATGAATCACATTGATTGATTTACGAATATTGTACCATCCTTGCCTCCCCAGAATAAATCCCACTTGATCATGGTGTATGATTTTTTCCATATATTGTTGGATCCGGTTTGCTAATATTTTGTTGAGGATTTTAGCATCTATATTCATCAGAGATATTGGCCTATAATTTTCTTTCTTTGTGTTGTCTTTGCCTGGTTTTGGAATCAGAATTATGCTCGCCTCATAAAAGGAACTTGGAAGTCTTCCTTCCTCTTGAATTTTTTGAAATAGTTTGAGAAGGATAGGAGTTAGTTCTTCTTTGAATATTTGGTAGAATTCTGTTGTGAAGTCATCGGGCCCTGGACTTTTCTTTTTTGGGAGTTTTTTGATAACTCTTTCGATCTCCTTTGTTGTAATCGGTCTGTTTAGGTTTTCTGATTCTTCCAGATTGATTTTTGGAAGATTGTATGTTTCAAGGAATTTTTCCATTTCATCTAGGTTGTCTAGTTTTTTGGCATACAGTTCTTCATAGTATTTTCTTACAATATTTTGTATTTCTGTTGTGTCAGTTGTTATTTCTCCTCTCTCATTTCTAATTTTATTTATTTGAGTCCTCTCTCTCTTTTTCTTGGTGAGTCTAGTTAAAGGTTCATCATCTTGTTTACCTTTTCAAAGAACCAGCTCCTAGTTTCATTGATCTTCTGTATTGTTTCTTTAGCCTCTATGTCATTTATTTCTGCTCTGATCTTTATTATTTTCTTCCTTCTACTACATTTGGGCTTTACTTGCTGTTCTTTTTCTAATTCTTTTAGATGCAGGGTTAAGTTGTTTATTTGAGCTTTTTCTAGCTTCTGAAAGTGTGCCTGTAGTGCTATGAACTTCCCTTTAAGCACTGCTTTCGCTGTGTCCCATAAATTTTGAGTTGTTGTATGCTCATTGTCATTCGTTTCTAGGAATTTTTTTATTTCTTCTTTGATCTCATTCTTAATCCATTCATTATTTAACAACCTGCTATTTAGTTTCCATGAGTTTGAGAATTTTTGAGCTTTTCTGCTGTGATTCATTTCTAGTTTCATGCCGTTGTTATCGGAGAAAGTGCTTGATACGATTACAGTCTTCTTAAATTTGTTGAGAGCACTTTTGTGCCCTAACATGTGGTCTATCCTAGAGAATGTACCATGAGCACTTGAAAAGAATGTATATTCTGCTGCTTTAGGGTGAAAGGTTCTGAAGATATCTATTAAATCGAGTTGATCTCGTGTCTCCAATAAGTCTGCTGTTTCTTTGTTAATTTTCTTTCTTGAGGATCTATCTAATGATGTTAGTGGGGTATTGAAATCCCCTACTATTATAGTATTGCTGTTGATCTCGCCCTTTAAATCCATCAAAGTCTGCTTTATATATTTAGGTGCTCCTATATTAGGTGCATAGATATTTATAATAGTTATATCTTCCTGTTGGATTACTCCCTTTATCATTATGTAGTGGCCTTCTTTATCTCTTATTATATCCTTTGTTTTAAAGTCCAATTTGTCTGATATAAGTATTGCTACCCCAGCTTTTTTTTCATTTCCGTTTGCATGAAACGTTTTTTTCCATCCTTTTACCTTCAATCTATGTATGTCTTTTGTTCTAAGGTGTGTCTCTTGTAGACAACATATGTATGGGTCCTGTTTTCTTATCCATGCAGCTACCCTATGTCTTTTGATTGGATCACTTATTCCATTTACATTTAAGGTTATTATTGATATGTAGTTGTTTATTGCCATTTTCTTCTTTAAAGGTGTATTTCTTTCTTTTTTTTTTTTTTTTGCAGTATTCTTTTCCCACTTTGATCTGTTTACACCAGGCCCCTTAATATTTCCTGCAGCATTGGTTTGGTTGTAATGAATTCCTTGAGTTGTTTTTTGTCTGGGAAGCTTTTTATTTTTCCTTCGATTTTAAACGATAGCCTTGCTGGATAAAGTAGTCTTGGTTGTAGGTTCTTGTTCTGCATTACTTTGAATATTTCTTGCCATTCCCTTCTGGCCTCAAGTGTTTCTGTTGAGAAGTCAGATGTCATCCTTATGGGGGCTCCTTTGTAGGTGATAACTTTTTTTTCTCTTGCAGCTTTTAATATTTTCTCTTTATCACTTAGCTTTGGTATTTTAATTATGATGTGTCTTGGTGTAGGTTTCTTTGGGTTTCTCTTTAATGGAGTCCTCTGTGCTTCTTGGATTTGTGAGAGTTTCTCTTGCATTAATTTAGGGAAGTTTTCAGCTATGATATGATTGAACAAAGTCTCTATCCCTTGTTCTTTTTCTTCTTCTTCAGGAACCCCTATGATGCAGATGTTATTTCTCTTCATGTTGTCACAGAGCTCTCTAAGAGTTTCCTCTGACTTTTTGAGTCTTTTTTCTCTTTTCTTCTCTGCTTTCATGCCTTCATTCCAGTTGTCCTCTAACTCGCTGATTCGATCCTCTGCTCTATCTATCCTGTTTTTAATTCCTTCCATTGTGGTCTTTATTTCTGATATTGTATTTGTCGTCTCCAACTGATTCTTTTTTATACTTGCTATTTCTTTATTTAGGTTTTCAAACTGCCCCTCCATTGTTGTTCTAAGATCCCTAAGCATCCTTACAATCATTATTTTGAACTCTGCATCTGGAAGTTTGATTATTTCCATATCACTCAGTTCATCTCTCGAAGGTGTCTCTTGTGGTTTCATTTGGATTGCACTCCTTTGTCTTCTCATCCTCTTTTTCTTTGTTTTATTTGTAGAGTTGGTTGAGTCTAGGCTTGGTGTTGTCTGCCTCCAGTTTTCAGTTGTGTTATTTCTAGGTCTTCTTGGGTTGGTATCAGCTGTTATCTGTAATCCACTTTTGGATTTGGGCAGCTTTGAAGTCTTGATTTGTTTGTTTTCTTAACAGGTGATAGTCTTGTTAACTGATCTCAGCAGGGGGCTTCCTTGAAACTGTATCCAGGAATGCGGTGGGTGTAACCTGAGACTCTGAAGGCCTCTTTAGCCAGCTAGACTCACTGGGAGCAGGGTGTTTTCTCAGCTTCAGTAGGTGGAGGTGTATCTCAGATCTCCATGGAGACCTGAGTTACTGCCCCTCCTACCCACTTCTTGTTTTCAGCTGTGTCTTATTGCGCTGATTGGAGCTGGAGAGATGTCCGGAGGTCTCTGATCCGGAAGCACTTCAGCTCTGTTTTGTGAAAGGTTCAGTCCCTCCCCCAGCTATGGTCGCCTCCAGCACAATGAGTCAGCCCTTTTAGCTCCTCTCCTGCATTCCTTATCCCCTCACAGTCTGTCCCTCTCCCTGTCCTCTCCACCTGGGAGATAAGCTGGTCCTTTCAACGCACCTCGCTCCCTGGTCGCCAGGCAAGTGGCTGTGAGCAGTAGTTTCTGCTCCCCTCCCTCCGAGATCCTCTCTGGGCTCTCAGCCTTACCCCCCCTCCATTCCAGCAAGCAGAGGAGGTTCAGGGGCTACCAGGATTCCTGTGATTTCCTCTTTGCTCCTTGGTTTTTGAGAGCTGTTCTTGCAGTTCAGAGTTGGTTTTTCATGCTGATTTTTCCTAAATTGATTTGTATTCCAGTTTGGTGGTGAGAGCCTGGCGTTTGTGCATCCGCCTACTCTGCTGTCATCTTTTTCCATGATGACTGTTCTTAAATTAATTTATAATCCAGTTTGGTCGTGGGAGGTGGCAATCTGTGTGTCTGCCTACTTCACTGCCATCTTAGAATCCTATTTCAAATTTAATAGATCATTGTCATAGATTATAGTCTATATAATTTTGTTATTTTGAAATTGACTTAATGTATGGTCTATCTTTGTGAATGTCTCATGTCCACTTGTAAAGAATATTGTTGTAGACAGTGTTCTGTAGTTCTTTGGACATTCTGCATGCAATTTCTTTGAGAGATATATTGTATTGTAAATCTTTTTTTCTTAGTTGGGCTTGCTGTTTTATTCTCTTCATGTTGTTTTATGAGCAGAAGTTTACACTTTTTATGGTAAGAAATTTTTTATGATGTTTAAGAAATTTTGCCTCCCCTGAGGTCCTCATGATATATTTTATTTTTTTTCCAAATACATTATCATTTTACCATTTACATATAGGGCTATAATATAGCTGAAATTGATTTTTGTGAATGGTATGAATTAGAACTCATGACTCTCTTTTTCCTTCCATTTGGAGAGCAAACGGACCTAGCACCATTTGTTGTACAGTTAACAGTTCTCTATTCCATTACAACGGCACCATTGTTGTGAGTCTAATGAGTCTACATGTGGTTAGTTTCTAGATTATATATATTGTTCCACTGGCTTATTTTTCAGTCATTTCCTTAATACCATACTTTCTCAATTACTATATCTTTATAATAAGTCATAATATCTGAAACTGTAAAAACTTTGTTCTTTTTCAATATTGTTTTGACTGTTTTAGATCTTTTTATTTCCATACAAATTTTTGAATAGGTGTATCATGTCTTATAAAATACCTGCTGCAATTTGATTGAAATTACTTCAAATCTATAGTTCAATTAGGGGAAACTGACATGTTGACAGATTAAGTTTTACAATTCACAAAGATGGCATAGACCTCTCTTTTTTGTTTGCTTGCTTTGTTTTAGGTTTCTTTAGTCATTTTCAATAAGCTTTTGTAGTTTTCTATGTATAAGTCTTTTATGTTTTTAGCTACATTTATTTCTAGATATCATATATTTATATTTTTGATGCTACTGGAAATGGTACCTTAAATTTTATTTCTTAATTGTTTCTTGTTAGTATACAGAGATACAATTTTTATATTGATTTTCTAGTGGCCTTGATAAATTCACTTACTAATTCCAGTAGTTTAGAGAACTTTTAATTTTTTATATACATAAATAATTATGTCATATGTGAGTAGCTATAGTCTGCTTGCTTGCTTTCTATTTCTTAAGATGTTTATTTCTTTGTCTTGTCTATTGCACTGGCTATAATCTCCAATATAATGCTGAATAATTGTGGTGATTATAGTTATCTTTGTTTCCTTCTTGATGTTAATGAGAAATTTTTGATCATTCACTATTAAGTGAATTCACTATACATGCTTTGGAGTTGGAGGAGAGATGACCATTTGATTTTTCTTCTTTTATTCATTAAAATTGTGTATTATATAATGTTTTTCTAAAAAAATGTTTAACCAGCCTTACTGTAATAATAGTTGCCATTTAGGACTTCCAAGCGCCACCCTTTCTTATTCCCCTTCTACCCATCTAAGGAAACTAATAAGAAAGCCTGTATAATACCTTCTTGTGACTTGTGGGAACTTCAAATCATTTGTGGGAATCCTCAGCCTGGCCTCACTCCAACCACCATAAACATTCTACTCTGTCACCTTTTCTTGTTCTTTCAAGCCATATTTGGCCCAGCTTGGGAATCTTGTTTTGCTTTCTTCAGAAAGCTTTATTATGAAAGCAATATACATTTTCATACCATTTTCGTGTGGGTAGCATCATCGGTTTCAATAGCAGAACTAAATTTTGAGTGGAGATTCATCCTGTTGCTGTAGAATGGTCACAATAATTGGTGCTGTGAGCAGGATGTCAAGATGATGATTGCTACCACTAGGATCGTTCTTTTTTTGCTTTGACTTGCTATCTGACTTTGCTGTCTGCTTGTGATCATGCACTTGGAACTGCTGCTTTCTGGCTAGTGGGTTCTTTGAGTTGTGCTGCTGCCTGCTATCAACCTTACACCTTGGGCTGTTCTGCTTTGTGTGACATTTACTGAATTCTATCAAAGCCTCTGTTACAGATGCAATTAACCTATATCAGAAGTTTAAATAATTGCCATTTAGAGTTAAAAGTATGGATGGGGTGCTCCTCAAAGTAGCATTGGGTCATGTGTCTCATATTGAATTGTATTTCTCAATTCCTCTGTAAGTAATGACTGACACTACGCTCAAAAGAATAACTCTTACCTTGTGAACATTGATATGTGTCTCAAGCAGGAAACACCACCCTAACATCATGGACATAACTATTAACATCCCCAGCCCAGTATTATTGAAATTGCTGACTCTATCCAATCAGCAACTGGTAAATATTTTTGTTTTTATGAATTTGTTTAATAATGTTCTGTTCGGTGGCCTATTCAGCAGCCTGTCAGTCATCATTGGCCTGTGCCTTTTTTGTTTTTTGTTTTTGTTTTTGTATTTTTCCGAAGCTGGAAATGGGGAGGCAGTCAGACAGACTCTCGCGTGCGCCTGACCGGGATCCACCCGGCATGCTCACTAGGGGGTGATGCTCTGCCCATCTTGGGGCATCATTCTGCCACAATCAAAGCCATTCTAGCACCTGAGGCAGAGGCCACAGAGCCATCCTCAGTGCTCGGGCCAACTTTGTTCCAGTGGAGCCTTGGCTGTGGGAGGGGAAGAGAGAGACAGAGAGGAAGGAGAGGGGGAGGGGTGGAGAAGCAGATGGGCGCTTCTCCTGTGTGCCCTGGCTGGGAATCGAACCTGGGACTCCTGCATGCCAGGCCGATGCTCTACCACTGAGCCAACCAGCCAGGGCCTTGGCCTGTGCCTTTTAAGGGGCACAATGTATCTTTTTTTACTCAGATACTCCTGGAGTACCTCAACAACCTTGCCATTGCACGGAGTCTTTGCAGGCAGGATCCTAAATGCATCTGACTTTCCCTAGGAGCATAGTGATATTACATTGAGGAGTTATTCTCCCAAGAGATTCACTGGACACACTCACTCAGGACAGACAAATGTTCACAAAAGAACTCACAAAAAAGAGGATGAGCCGTTGTCTCACACATAGTGCCTGTTCCAGTCATGTCAGTTAAATTCCTGAAATTATTTTGTAGTCTGAGGGCCATTCCACCCCATACACTGTTAAGAAACAGCTAGTGATCTTTTCAGCACCCACGATATTAGAACAGTTGCAACATCTTTTAAGCCTTTTTAGGTTCTTAATATAATATATTTCTTATATAAATTTTATTTAAGCTGATTTATGCTGTTACTTCCAAATTGGCCCATCTTGAGTGGGATCCCCTCCAACAAAAGGCTCTAAAACTTGTCCAAGTTGTAGTACAGTGGACACTTACATTCATGCCCTCCAGAGATTCCTTCATTCTGGAGGTTTTAGCAACCTCGTCGCATGCCTCTGGAGTCTCTGGACCACTCAGGATGGCCACTGCTCCTTCAAGGTCATTCCATTCACACCGTGAATCATCAAAGGAACCAGTAACATCTGCATAATTCAGCCCTCAGTAGGTCTCAAGGCTGGTTTGTAGACCTTGAAAAAACAATTCTGCACGGTGTCTTATATTATAAAAGCATTTTATTGAACACACTCTGGAGGTAGTCAGAACCAGAACAGAATTTTGGATTGGAGTGGGGACTCTTGTTTTGATGGTTTAGATACCAGAAAATTTTACATTTTTATCTCATAAAGGACCATGCTGTAAAGACTTATAAGAACTGAAGTAGAACACAGGATCAGGCCTAAGAGAGTGAAGACTGGGGATCGGGCCCTTTCGGGAACCAAAGACTGTGGCTGTGCAATAGGCTTGGTCTAGACTACACTCCAGTAAAAGAGAAAACTTGGCTTGTCAACCACTGAAAAGAGGCAGTCACCAGGGGCCTGCCGCCACCCATGGGAAGCAGTGACTTCAGCAGGCTCTTAGCTCTTGAAGCTTCTTCGGGAGGAGGAGGTGGTGGACACATACTTGACGCTGGAGCTGCTGCCCCCTCCACTGCCGCTTCCAAAGCCCACTCCCAGGGCTCGGCCACTGCTTGAACTGAAGCCAGAGCCACCCACACCGAGCCCACTGCCTAGGCCGACACCCCCACCGCTGCTGGAGTAGTAGCTGCTGCTGCCACCTCCTCCAACACCACCGCCGAGGCCACCACCCAGACCGCTGCTGAGGCCACCGCCAAAACCACCGCCAAAACCACTGCCACCTCCGTAGCCAGAGGAGACATTGCTCGTGACAACAGCTGCAGAGAAAGGAGGGAGAAGTTGGTAAGACCAGACTGTCAGATTGATCCTACACGTTCATTTTATTTGGTCCTGCTAGCATGAGCACTCTAGCTGACCCTTTTTACAGAGTAGGAAATGAGGCCCAGAAGAACTAAGTCATTTAGTTAAGGTCCCTAACAGAAGGCTGGTGAACACCAAATTAGTAGGCAAGGAATGATGCTAAGTTCTTAGAGAGTGGGGCAAGGCAGGAGGGTGGGGTACAGGTGTGTAAGATACAGGGCCTACTCTTTAAGAGATAAGACATGAGCCACATAGCTTCATGTCTCAGTCTATGTCCTTTCCCCTCTACCAGGTGTATAAAATAACCATATATTGGGATGGGAATGTTTGGAATCTAGAAACAGCAGGATTCTGACTTGGTACCGAATACCACATGTTATCATCATTGTTAATATCTGTTTAAAGTTACTTACAGATGTTGACTGGCCCAACTCCTTCTCCACTCAGTCTGAAAAGGGAACAATTGAAATAAGAGTTTAAAAACTCCCCCAAAGACAATACCTATAATCATGTTTAAAGCTTGTCCTATAAGCAAGGAGACTGTACGAGCATATAAAACAAAACAAAACAAACAAAGAAAAAACACCACTTAAATTTAAAAAGAGATAGCTCTCTAAAGGGACTTCCCAAAGAAAAGGACCTGACCAGAGACAGGTTATCAAAGGAAGAGTAGAATTCACATTTTCCTCCACCCATTATGTGGAGCACATGAATAAGAGACTGTGGGATCTATGAATATGTATGAATCAGTTTTTGCCTTGTAGGAACTTATATTCTGTGAGAAAACTTGGTGAGAAAACTTGAACAGAAATACTAACAGAAAGTAAGCAGTGGGCAATGTCATAAGATCAAAGAAAACAGAGTAGTTTGAGAATCCAAAGACAGGTGAATTTAACTCAGCTGGAGGAATCAGAAAGGCTTCCTGAAGGAAGAGGCACTTGAAGAATGGAGAAAGAAGTTGTTGAGTTGCTTAGTTGTTTGAAGGAGAGGCAGCATCTGAAAATACTGGTGGTAGAAATAGGGTTAGAAAAGTGAGTTGAACTGTATGTCCAGATGTTATAGTGAAACCAGATGATCACGCACAAGATAGTGGTCAGTTGTGCATGTGTTTTATACCCTGTAGTGGAGAAGCAACATTACTTATCAAATGTAAGCCCATCCCTATATTATGATTTGAGCCCTACGTTGCTCACCTGCACTCCTCGCCCTCCAGCAGCTTGCGGTAGGTGGCGATCTCCACGTCCAGGGCCAGCTTAGTGTTCATCAGCTCCTGGTACTCACGCAGCAGCCGGGCCATGTCCTGCTTGGCCTTCTGCAGGGCGTCCTCCAGTTCAGCCAACTTGTTCCTGGCATCCTTGAGGGCCAGCTCTCCACGCTGCTCAGCCTCAGCGATGGCATTCTGCAGGTTGGCGCACTATAGAGGAAAAGGAAGAAAAGTGGGGGCACTTTAGTAGTGAGCGAGCTGGGCCTGTGGCATTTTTTTCTGCATTTCCAGACAGTAGCCAGTACATTTGTCCTGGCCATTGAAGATGGGGAAACATTAAAACACCAGTATTTGCTCCATCTTTGTGTTTAGAAAAAATAAAATAAAACAGCTCTCCCTTTTAGAGCTCAGGCCCCCTCCTTGCCCTCTTTTGACCTCTCCTTACCTGTTTCTTGACATTATCGATCTCTGCTCGCAGCCTCTGGATCATGCGGTTCATCTCGGAGATCTCCTGTTTGGTGCTGCGGAGGTCGTCCCCATGTCTGCCAGCTGTCTGCTGCAGCTCCTCGTACTGGTGCCACCGGAAAAGAGGAAAGGCTTCATTTATAGGAGGGTAGAAACTTCCCCAATATTCACAGGCAGGAGCTACCAAGAGGTGGCAAGTGACATAATTCTCTGAGGCCTGGGGCTGATTCTGGCTTTATGGACGTGGTTTTAGATAACTTCCTCTTTACTACTTCTGCTCTCCTAGAGACACTGGTGCGAGATTCAGGGTGAGATTCTTCTTAAGGTTCTTGAGTTTATGTGGCAAAGGCACACATGACTGTTCTCATAACTCAACCCACAAGGCCCCTGCAGGTTTCGGGAGCTCCATCCTTAGCATTTTGTCACGGCCTGGAGCCCTACACATGTGCCGATCCCCTCACTCAGGACACATTCACCCAGCACTCACCTTGGTCTGGTACCAGGACTCAGCTTCTGTCCGGCTGCGGTTGGCGATGTCCTCATACTGGGCCTTGACCTCGGCAATGATGCTGTCCAGGTCCAGGCTACGGTTGTTGTCCATGGACAAGACCACGGACGTGTCTGAGACGTGTGTGTGCATCTGGGCCAGCTCCTGCAGGTGAACTTGAAGTCAGTCATCTGATTCTGTGTTATTTTATATCAGGTCCATTCAAATATTCCAGTCATTGTCAACTTGTGAAAAAATAATAATAACCACCTACATCAGACAGTTAAGCTAATAAATAATCTAAACCATTGCTAGAACTATTTTAAAAACTTTAACAACCCTGAACCTCCATGAAACCCCTGCTATAAACCTTACTCGGCAAAACGATTGTTCAAGAAGTCTTTTGCTTTAAATTTGGATTATTTTAAGGGTTGGCTTTATAAGTAATACAATGTAAGTAATACAGTATGAGGAGTACGAAAGGGAGAGGAAACACAAGGATGTGTCCACAGCTTAGGAGCCATTGGAAGTCACTTAATCTTAGATACCCTAATCCCTAGCGATGTTCCAGTGACTGTCTCTTTGGAACCGGAATAGGGAACATTTCTCACCGCCTCAAAGAACATCTTCAAGAAGTTGATCTCATCCATCAGTGCATCAACCTTGGCCTCTAACTCCACCTTATTCATGTAGGCAGCGTCCACATCCTAGGGAAACAGGGATAGTTGGCACTGTACCCAATTTCCACCCTGGCTTAAATGAACACCTTAAGAGCATAGGCATAAGCATAGCCATAGGCAACGAGTTCTCTTCTACCCACACACCTTTTTCAGCATCACGAACTCATTCTCAGCAGTGGTACGCTTGTTGATTTCATCTTCATACCTGAGGGTAAGAGGAATGGGAAGTGCCTATTAAAAGATGAGGGACAGGTGAGGCCTGGGGTCTTTATTGCATAAAGTCAACTATGAGCCTACTTTTCTGCTGGAAAGAGGCTTCTCACATCATGTAGGTAGAGGAAGATAAGGGGCACTGGCTGTGTGAGCCCCTGGGCAAGCTGTTTTCTCTTTAACAGCACATGAGATAATCATTCTATTATTGTTATAATTCAGTTGCTTCAAGAATATTCCTATAGAAAAACTTGTGCTGTTTCTTCCCAACTCTGCATCTAGTCAATTTCTCTAATGCTTTTTTTAGCTTTCACAGCCTTTAAAAACAAAACAAAACAAAACAAAAATGAACCAGCAGCCCAGCTGCTGGTTCATAAGGACAAAAGAAATTGCTGGAGCCACCATGCTTAGTTGTCATCAACTTTGCAGGGAATCCATTCCTTTGCAGGGAATCCATCAAAAAGCCCATGCTGTATACACTGAGTGCATTGGGAAGGAAAGGTCCAAAGAGCAGGAATTACACTTGTGCTATTTCCCCAACTGGCACCAGAGGCATCAGGCTTGTTGCTCTGGCCAGTCAGTGGCTAAGTGCCTTGCAAAGGAACTGAGTTTGGGGCTGAAACTTTCTAAACGTGAACCTGGATTTTATTTTAGTACGCAGGTATCCAAGGAAACCACACATGCCTAGCCTCTGGGGAAGGCGTATGCGGTAGACTGGTTATAAAGTACAGCTGGAGCCAAGAAGACATCACTCGCCCCTAACTCTACTCGACCCCAACTCACTTGTTCTTGAAGTCCTCCACCAGGTCCTGCATGTTCCTGAGCTCCGAGTCCAGGCGGCCTCTTTCCCCCAGCACGCTGTCCAGCTGTCTCCTGAGGTTGTTGATGTACTGCTCGAACAAAGGCTCCAGGTTCTGCCTCACGGTCTTGGTGCCCTGCTCCTGCAGCAGGGTCCACTTGGTGTCCAGGACCTTGTTCTGCTGCTCCAGGAAGCGTACCTGGAAGGGGTAGTTTGAAGATGGAGTAACCTGGATTTCATGTTTCAATGATCATCACCAGTTTTTCTCCCTTCTTGTGATGTCCCCACTAAACCTTTCCCGTGTGCAAGGCCTGGCCCGGGCACTGGGAGAGGAAGGACAGAGTGAAACACCTAGCCTCACTCTTTTTTTTGGAGACAGGGCACTTATCCAGGGCACAGATATCACTGGGCTTGGCTGGGTAGAGTGTGGCCCAGCGTAGTGGTGGCTAGAAAGACACTCAGGCTACTCCGATAAACTCATCTACCTTTCTGTGTAATCAGCCCCATTATATAAAGCACAGTATTCATCTCTTTGCCCAAAGTAACCAAGGAACCCTTATGAGGTAATCTCTGAATGGGAAGAATTAAGAGCCTGTCTTTCAATCTGTCAACCTAATCAAGAAACAGAGCCACAAATCCAGGACAGAAACAAACAGAAACACATTAACTGCGAATTATGAAGGTATTTGCACAAAATCAAAAAATTTTTCCTCTTTCTACTTTTTTTGGCATTTGTTCCACATTCACAGTGGTTTTTTCAGAAAGGACCAGGTCTCACCTTGTCGATGAAGGAAGCGAACTTGTTGTTGAGGGTCTTGATCTGCTCCCGCTCCTCAGTTCTCACCCTCTGGATGGCGGGGTCGATTTGCAGGTTCAGAGGGGTGAGGAGACTCTGGTTGACTGTGACCTCTTGGATGCCTCCAGGGGGACAGACAGGGAAGCCAGGGCCACCAAAGCCACCTCCAAAGCCACTGCCTCCACCAAGCCCAAAGCCAGTGCCTCCACCAAGCCCAAAGCCACCACCACCAGCTCCACCACCTAAACCAAATCCGCTCCCGGCTCCACCTCCAAAGCCATAGCCACCTCCAGCACCAGCACCAAATCGATTTCTAAAGCCACCGCCAATAGTGCTCATGGAGATTCTCTTGGAGCCACCCAGGTTGTAGAGGCTCCGGCTGCCATAGCCGCCTGCTCCACCAGCACCCCCAAGGCTGATCCTGCCGAAGCCGCCACCACCACCCCCTCCGGATCGGGACACAGAGGTAAAGCTGGTGCGGGAGACAGACGGAGTGACAGCAGAGGCGGCGCTGAAGCTACGGCTTCCCCCGCTCCGGAAGGACACACTCGACTGGCGAGACATGGTGGCTTGTTCCTGGCGGAGCAAGACGATGGGCACTAGGAATTGGGAGGTGCTGGAGAGAACAGAGCTCAGCGGGACGCAGAAGGTGGCTCTGTTACCTGGGACCTGCAATCCCCCTTTTATCCTCTAGAACAGGGCTGGGCAGGATCGTTGTCGAGCTGTGAAATGATTAAGTGGGCTGGGCATGCCTGGGGGGCAGCTGTGAGCTCACTAACACACCTGCACGGTGGTGTGGGGTGCAAGCGCTCTCTTCCTGGCAGGCTCTGCTCCGTTAGGAAGAATCCTGCCTTACAGCACTGATGCCTTGGCAGCAAGTCACACTTCCCTGTGGGGGCTCGGGGCTGTGAGCAGCCCAAGAAGGATGCCAGGAAGCCAGGGGGCATTTGGCCAATGTCCTGAGGGATTCTTACATGACCAGGGATGTTGTCAACCATCCCAGCACTGTATACACTGTCCATGAGTGAGGGACAAAGTGAGTTTCTGCTGGCAGTGATCTATCCTCCTCACACTTCTAGACAGGAGGTTGCTGCAAGGATTTTTAGCACTTAGAAGGCATATATGGTCTGATATCTCAGCTATGAGCCAGAGGGGAGAACAAACGCATTCTTTACTGCAGAATTTTCTTTCTTGAGGGGAGCCACAATTATCCCCAAGTCCAGGGGAAGATTCTTCTGCAAAGTTTGGGCCAGAAAGGCTCTCCAAGCTCCAGAAACAGAGAGAGTGGGGCACCCTCAGTCTCCGATCTATACCACTTTGTTCTTTGCAGAGGCAGAGCTCTCTCTCCACAGCTTCTCCTGATTCAGCATTTTTAGTGGCATTTGAATTTTTCCCTCACACTTTGGCTTGGGCAGGACCGAGCAGGGCTGAGCAAACCCAGGGCCCCCCTGCAATCCCTCACAAAAGTCCTGAAACTCAGTTTGGCAGTCACATCTGTCCTCAGGGGGACCTGATCTGCCCACCCCGCCCCCCAGCCCTCAGGTGTGTCCCAACAAGCCCTTAGTTATTCCACTAGGCAAGAAATGAGTCATTGCGTGTCTGTTGATACAGGCTGAGGGCTGCCACAAACACATACCTGCAGGAGCTTCTAATCTCATCAGGAACGTGTTGAGAATCCACTGGCTTGTTATAACGGAGAACCGCCTGCTCCAAGCAGCGGGAACTGCTGTGCTATCTCTGGGCTGTGGCCCAAAGTCTTTCATTCAGGGCCAGGGGGATGGAAAATAGAATTCTAAGTCAATGGGTTGTCCTGCCAGGGAGACTAGACAGAGCAGGTTAGGGGGACATGGGAGCTGGCACAACAATCTGCCCTAGTTGTTTTAGGGATGTCCCTTTTAGTCAGATCCTCTGCAAACTTTGTTTGAGTGGGCTGTGGCACCAGGTAGGAGAGAGAGGGTCTGGTTAGGCTTTGGCAAATGTCTGCCCTAAACCACACCCCCATTGTTTTGGCTGCAGACCTGAGTGGGGCCACCTCTTTGCTTCTTCCAAACAGAAACAGGATTCTCAGGAAGTGTCTGGGCCATCAAGAGCTTTGGGGGGGGGACACCCTTGGGATGAGGCTGAATGTAGGGGTGGGGTGGGAATGGCTTTGAAGTCTTGAGGCTGAGGGGATAATCTCTCAAGAGTAAAGGGGTGGAGACCCAGCCTGTGTGCTAGGATCTCTAGTCAGGGCCTGTCGTCGGCCACAAGGAAGCCACGGCTGTGGGAAAATGACTTGGAACTGCTGGAGATGTGATTGCTCACCAGAGGTTTGGTAAAGAAGCAGTGGACAGGTAAATACAGACAAACAGATTGATGGCCAGAGCTGGCCTTATAAGTTTTTGGCAATGAGGTTTGGTTGGCTCTCTGCTTAGAAAATCCCAAGACTCACAGAGCTGAGTTTGACTGAGTTCACCAATTTTACATCTTGTTGCCTCTCAGGGAACAGACCTGAGTATCTTGGGGGGCCCTGAGACATACTGGGGAGCCCTCAGTCCTGATAAGACAGATCCAAGCTTGCAGCAGGTATCTGGGGACTCTTAGCACAATTTCTCTCTCTCCACTAGAGGGTCGCCATCAGGGGGTGTTCCCCCCTCCCCACAGGTCCTGGGTATAGTCCCCACTGCCCTTGGGAAGCTCCACTCTTCTTGAGATACTCGGACATTTTCTTTTCTCCGTTCCTCCTCCTCCTCGCTGTGCTGTGGAAGGAGAAGGATTTGGTGGAACAGGAAATACATTCTGGCCCAGTCTGAGAATTGCTAGAGTGTGCCAAACTTAGATTTAGATGTCAGGGACCAAAAGTGTGTGAGTGGCAAGTTAACTGTGGCAGGGAGTATTTGGGTGCCTGACTTGGAGCGGGGTGAGAAGTGGCAATCTTCTGTCCAGCTTTGCAGGAGCCATCCCCCCGCAGGCAGGGCAACCCCTCCCACAGTGCCCGACCTGAACAGCTATAAACAATGGAGATGCTCCCGCAGAGGAGCCAGGCACAGGCACACTCCAGTGTGGGAGAGTCCCACCCCAGCCTGGAATTTCACTGTGGAAGGAACAGAGGGATTACACGGAGCTCACCGAGCTTTTCTGCTGAGCTCCCACAGAGGGACTTACCAAGACTTGGCAGGACATGTTACTTAGCTTCACCAGGCATCATTTTTCCATCTGCAAAAGACCAATGCTAGGCTAAGTGAGCTGTGGTGGCCGGCCCTGCTGGTATCCCTGGCACAGTGGGGACAGGAGGACTGCCCTGGACCTTCCTCACAGAAGTGTGCAGAGACCAAGAATAGGGGCAGTGTTCCTAAGCAAGGACACATCTCCCAGTCCAGGCAGGGAGCAGATTGGGCCAGGTGTCCAGGGGGCAAGGATTAGGCAAATCCTGTAGTACAAACCCAGGGTTCCCTCCTAGGAGCCCCCACACATGGTTTTGTGCCTGCCTGGTAGGTCTCACAGGACTGTACACTTTCCAAGGTTCAGGAACACATCTGGCTCGCCTGCACGTTGCCACAATCAGCTCAGCCTTGCACCCTGGAGGTGCTCAGCAACTCCTTTTTGAATTAAACTGATAGGTCTAAGGTCATCTCCCTCTACTCCTTCCCTAGATCTTTGTGTGAGGCCCTCCCCAGCCCCATTTTGAGTCCCAGAGTCTTGTTCCCCGCTTCTGTCTGTCCCAGGATCCAGGTCCAGAGCACAGTTCTCTTGTCCCCTTCAGCCTAGGAACCCTCTGAGGACAGAGTTCATGACTCTTCATTCCCTGGGTTTCTTCCATGCCTCTCCCCCACTCCACTCCCCGCCCTGAGATCACTCTCCACCTGAGCCCACTAGTAGCCACCGTGCCCTGTCCTAGTGAACACGTCCCCCACCAGGAGAGAAAGAGGGTTACAATGTCCTCATCTTTGCAGACCTCCTACCCCATGCATGTTCAGCACAAAAAATGGGAGCAATAGCTGAGGCGTGAGTCACCTGTTCCTGGGAGGTGGTTGGCAGGCCATGTTCCAGTGCTGAGCCAGATTAGGCAGGACGGGGAAGGGCAGGTGGAGCAACACGAGCCCCAGCAGCTCTTCACAAAGTCCTTGCCTCAGGGAGGAGTTCAGGGAAGGCTTCTGCTTCCAACAAACCCAGAGGGAATTCTGCCTACACCCAGCTCTGGGTCCCAACTTTGATCTCAGCTGAATTCTCAGGATGGCAGTGACACAGAGGAGACGACCTCCGTGGGCTGGGGAGCTGTATGCCCCAACAACCCCTCATGTGCCATGTCTGGCCAACGCTGCCTCGTGATGCTGGGGATCACCATCAGCCTCTCTAGGACTTTCAGAACCCATGTCTGAAAATAGGCAGAGTTAAAACATAAATGCCCACAAACAACCTCTCTGCTGTGGCTCATGTGGGCTTTGAAGGTGACACCCTCCTGCCATTTTCTGGGCCACGGTAACAAGTGGGTCCTTGAGTTTTCCTGTGCAAGGCCTTCGCACATATGTGAGTCCCAGCATAGGTACAAGAGCTCGCAGGCCCACTCTGGGCCATGTCTTTGTCCTTGAATTGTGGGGTCCTTGGACATATAACCCAGCCTCTCACTGCAGTTTCCCACCCTGGTGCTGGGAGCTAAGCAGTCTGCTCATGCAGACAGACAGGGTCCTGGGTTCATCGGGGCAGGCCATGCAAACTGGGATTTTCATTTGGAGCTGGCTGAGGTTGGACAGGAAGGGTGGGGCAGACATCCAAGGGGCTTTGGAGAGCCGACTTGCCCCCACTCCTCAGAGTTAGCAGGCAATTGGCACTTGTGGGGTGAGACTGCAGTACAGAGAGCTCTCCCGGCCTCCCTCCAACAGGTCTCTGCAAGTCTGGGGAATGTTCTTCCCTCACTTGAAGGTGTTTTGCCAATGGCATACCAAGTCTTTGAAAAATCCCCCTTGGTTGATTGAAATGATGGCTAGAAATCAACAAATACTTTAATTAGTCAGACAGAATAAAAAAAGATATACAGCAAAAACCTCTGCTCTTTGCTTTCTCATGGAAGATGGTTTTATTTATTTTTTAAATAAACACTTATATGGGACTTACCACGTTGTCAGCGTCTGTCCTATAAATCTGCATCTATAAATATAAAATGGTGCATAAACGAAGAAAGGCTTTTACCATTTTCTTGACATTTGTTTTGGTCCTCATACGTGAGCATAAGTGTGCCTGGTACTCTGGACATTTGCAGCCTTTTCCTACAATGGAGAGGCAGGGACATGATTCATTTGTACCAGGCTTCTATCTTTATAGTGTCGGAGGCATGCAAGGGAGTGTGTTTACATTCTTAGCCTGCTCATGGTCCTTTCCTCCCTGCCCCTTTCTACTCCCACCGCGGGATCGGGCTTGGGATGGGAAGATGGAGGTGGAGACTGAAGCTGCCTTCTCGGAGTCCCTGCCTGGGGCAACACGTCCTCATTCTGAGTTTTAGGGCAAGATGCAGGGGGTGGTGCCTGGTTTCTATCTGGATTTTCTGGGCAAGCTCCAGTCGCACAGGGTGAGTCAGTGTCAGCAGTGATGCTATGATAGGGGAGGGAAGGAAGAGGCCGAGTGTACGGAAGCAGGAAGTGTCACCGCTCGCAGGGCCAGCCTCATAACACCCGGGGCAAACAGACCCTTTCCCAGCCAGCTGCACCTTCTTCTCCACATCCCACAGGCACTGAAGACACTGGCTTTGCTTACTGTCCACTGGGACCAATAGTCACTGTCGAAAGCTTGTGAAAATAAGTTAGCTTTTTCCAAGAAAGACACAGCATCAAAGAATATTGAGATAAGAGAGAAGTGAGTTTTCAGTAATGGTGGGGTGCCATGCTTGAGCTGCCACAATGGGGACACAGTAAATGAATGGGCATGACAAAGGACAAGGCTCTCTCCTCTTTGATCTCCTTTCCAGACCCAGGACAGTAACCCATACCATTTTCCTGGTGACAAGGGTGTACATACATGGATGGGTTAGGGAATCCCTTCTGACTTGGTTTCTGGAGAAACTCAATGCCCGTAAATCCCTCAGCAAGGCAAGGTCAGAACCAGGACGAGGTCTGGTCCTCTCTGCATGCCATCCATCACCATGCACTGCCTTGCCTGGGCTTTTTAGCAAAAGCCATTCATGTCCCACTCTAAGTTTGCATGTCTTTGTCACCTTCAGAGAATAGTTTCTCAGGCCAGCGTGGGTGGAAGCCTGTGTGTTTCAGGTGGCTGACCGGGGGCTGCCGTGGGTATGTGGTTTTACTGCATCCCACCTCCTTCTGCACAGAGCCCTAAGAATTCCTGGCATTGTCCTGGGCCTTTCCAGGGTGGAGCCTGGCCTCTGAGCCCAAGCCAGCCCTGAGGCCCTTTCCCCCGAGGCGCTTGCCGATACCAGGTCCCGGTCGATTGTGGGTGCTGACACAGGTGAGAAGAGGAATGGGGTGACGGAAACCCTTTTCTATCTTGCCCTCTTCCTCACCCCCAACTTCCACCAACCAATAAAAGGAGTTCACACACAACTCCATTTGCCCGTGTTCAGAATGCCACCAGCAAATCCGTATCTGCTGAAACAGTTTTCAAGTTTTCATCATCCCTCATTCCACTTATCAGTCCATGGGTTTCCACGGCCTCTCAGCCTCAGCTTTGCACCTCTAGCCAGGTGGGTCCATTCACACCCCCTCCACCCCTAAGGCCCCCACTCCCGCTTTCATGCGAGGGCAGGGGCAGTTACTTTAAGCTAGCTCTGTCTCTCATCTTTCTGTCTTGGCTTCTCTGCCACAAAACACAAGACAAAGACCCGGCTGAGGATTTAGGCAGTCTCTTCAAAATGGGGGAGGAAGCATGTCTAACGATTGCTAGATGAGGCACCTCCTGAAACTCTGGATTTCCTATCATCTCAGTACGTCTCAAAACATAGTGTGAGTCAGTGCCCAGGATGTCCTTTGAGGCAGGAGAGAAGACAATAATGACAGTCATTCTGACATCTTCTGACAGAGTGTCAGGCATGGTTCTGGATGTATTCACTCATGTAATTCTTATGACCTCATGAGATGAACCTATTTTTATCCCTATTTTACAGATGAGGAAACTGAGGCCCAGAGAGGTTAGGTAGCTGGTAAGTGACAGAGCCTATATATGAAGCCAGGAAATTGTGGCTCCAAGGGTCCTTGTCTTCACCATGGTTGACAGTGTGGTTGTTGATCCATGACCCTAACTTGACCCTGAAGAGAAGGACTTAGGCAGTTGCTCTGGTCTTCAGCCAGCCTGTGAGGACAGAGACACAGGGGGCTTTAGATACCATTTGACAGTCAGTGTGTGTCAGCATCTTCCAGCAACCCTGAGGGGCAGGAAGCTCGTACTTGGGTAGAGATAAGGGGATGGACACTTGGGGAGAGCTCTCCCCTCTCCAGACTGTCAGAATCCACCGACTCTAGGGAAAATTCCACAGGGCTGGGGTCATACTATAAAACATATCTGAGGGTGAATATTGGGGATCACTGGCTGCACTCCTCTCTTAACTTCCTTGGCACCAAATACAGGACAAAGGCCTAGATGCCTCCAGGACAGTCTCTTCCGGAGGGCCAGGAAGTGTCGGGCCACCATGCCCCCAACACTTCATGTGTGGTCCAGAGTCTTAGTTCAGACTTCAGTTTTTCTTTCCCATTCTCATCTCTCCCAATCCAAAACTCCTTATGGCCAACACACCCAGACAGGGACCCACAGAACTTTGCTCTGGAAGAGCAGTGGTTGCGGACAGGAGAAGAGGACATGGGATGGCCCAGCCTGAGGCTTATTTGGAATTTTTGATCCTTTGGGGTGGGCCAAGCTACCCAATGGCCTCATAAGGATTAGACCAACTCCTTACATGAAACTGCTTCCGATTCAGAAAAGAAATTAATCTTATTTCATGCAGACACACAGCCTCGTTTCTTTGGCAACATTGGGCCTGATTTCCTCCAGTTTGTTTTTTAAATAAATGATTATTGGAAAACTTACTGTGTGCCTGACATTGTGCTAAGATTTAACATGCATTGTCTTGTTCACTACTCACATTATCCCGGTGGTAATAATGCACTGTTATTATCCCTATTTTCTGAAGCTCAGAAAAGAAACATGTCTTATCTGAGGTCACACAGCTAATAAGTATTGAACTTATCTGATCCTAAGTCTGGCTGTTCCTACAGTCTATGTTCTCAACCAAAGCACAAGTGGTGATGCCCATGGCACCTTGAGGAGCCTAGCACTCTGGTAAATCTCCACCAGCAGCCCATATACCAAGTCCTCCTCCACTGAACAGACCACCTAAATGAAAACGACATGCTCCTCTGCAAAACGGCTTTGAGACAGAGCTGCCATTCCATCACCTCTTTCTAATAGATCCTAGCCTCTAAACCTCAAGCCCTACCCATGAAGAAATTCTGGAAGCACCACTGGGGTCATCAACACCATGATGCCCCATAAGATAGAACTTCATACCTCTCTGGATTTCTGAAGCCTGAGTGTTCTCCACTTAGCCATCAACCTTCTCAGGCGAGAGTGAACACAGAGTGCCAAGGAGTGAACAAAAGCTTCATTCACAGTGTCCCTCCTCCCACCCCACCATGCCCTGCTTCCCTCCTCAGTAGCCCAGGACTCCCAACCAATTTCTGAGTCTGTCACAAGGGTTTACTCTACGCATCAGCCTCTTTACGCTCCAGGCTTTCCCCAGGAGGGGCAAGCTCGCCATCTAGGGCTAGGAAAACACTCAGTGGCTATCCATGCCTCACAGCCAAAACATCATGACCTTCCCAGCCTCTTGGGCAGTCTCTAGCCACCAGCTGACCTGGGCATCCTGGAAGGCTGGGCCCCCTCAGTCTGGCACCAGCTACAACCACCTGCAGATTGGCACACTGCCCTCAATAGAGAACAATAACAAGTTATGGTCTGCAAGATCTCAGACATAACACGGCTTCATTGTTAAGAGTCTGGAAAATGATCTCACGCTAACCCTGAGAACTGAGGATCTTCAGTCCCTCAGCAAAGCATGACCCTCCTTTGCTAGAGAACACATAGTAGCTATGTATTAGCCTTATACTCACCTTCTCATTCCTCTGAATTCCCATTTCTCACCAGCCCTCCTACCTCCCATGGTAGCAGAGTAATAGCCCCAAAGGATGGTCAAACCCAAACCCCTAAATCTGTAGGTATATTTTGCTACATGGCAAAGGGAGATTAAGACTGCAGAAGGAATTAAGGTTGTTAATCACCTGACCTTAAAATAGGAGAATTATCCTGGTTTATCTAGGTGGATCTAATGTAATCTTAAGGGTCCTTAAATGTGGAGGAAGGAGGCAGAAAAGGAGGACAGAGTGATGCCTTGTGAGAAGAAGTTGACTGTTGTCAACTTTGGAAAAGAGAAAAGGCACCGTGAACCAAGGAGTGCAAGCAGTCTCTAGAAGCTGTGAACAGCAAAGAAATGGATTCTTCCTTAGAGTTTCCAGAAGAAATACAGCTTTCCAACACCTTGATTTTAGCCCAGTGATATTTATTTCAAATTCTGATCTCCAGATCTCTGAGATATAAATTTGTGTTTTTGGTTCTTTGTTATAGCAGCAGCAGCACACCATCTCTATCTGGAGTCTGCTTTGACCAAAGGAAGCTATCTACTCTGTGTCCTTCACATCGAGTCGCTATCTACTGGGGAGCCTCTTCTGGATGCATGTTTTCCTGCCCCACGGTCTGGATGCATTCTGGGTTTTTGTCCACTGATCTCAGTTGAAGAGTGTTCACTCTGGATTGGGTCCCTGAGTCCACCTTCCTCAGTACTGACCTTTCCATCCTGACCGTTCCAATTCCTTGCCCTAAGGCTCAGCGGGAGCAGTGTCCATTGTGAACTGACAGGTGCAGGTGCTCCCTCATTGCTTGAGAGTAGGAAGAACTCGGACTGGAATTACATCCATCCTTTGGTTACTAAATAGGTGAGAGTGAGCCATCAGCCCATACCTGTTCCATCCCAGGGATGGGCACATCCCTGACCTCTTAGGGTGGACACAGGCTGCTTGATAATGAGCACCCCACTTTGCCAGGCTCCATTTTGTTTTTTTGAAGAGATTGATATTTTGGTGGCCTCATTTCCTGGTCAGTTTACTTCACCTATTGCTACCTTTAACCAGTTTGGATTCTCCCTCTATCACCTGCTGTCAGCTACAGGTCTTCATGCTAGTGAGGCCAAGAGTATCTGCTGTCTGGTGAGCAATGTGTCCTGGAATATGACACCATGATCGGTGTCTTCCCGAGGACCCTGGCCTGGTGAAGAAATGATGACATTTCTTAGTGGTCTAGCTCCTTGTGAGGGAGACCGTGGAAACTAGCCTCACCCCTCCCCCAAATAGTCCCCAGAGGGTTTACCCCAAACAGAACGGGCTCTGTCCATCTTCCCAAAGGTCCTTCTTGTTTGGCAAGAACAGAGAGCCCTTTTATGTTAGAATCTTGACAGAGGTCTGCTCCTTGAGGAGAGTAGGGAAATGCCTGATGGGTTCATCTCATAATAACCTCAGCTGGGAGCACAAGGTAAAGACAGCCTTTCACCTGAAAAAAGCTCCAGGCTGCTCAGGAATTCTTCCCTCCCCTTCACTCTACACTCTCATGAGAATTCCCACAACCTGTCACCTCTCCGCACCCCTCCAGGGAGGTAGCATGGTTACTGCTCTTGCACTGGTGGTGGGCAGCCCCAGCCGAACGTTGAAGGAGCAGAGTGAGATATATTTTGGATTTGCTCCCTAAGGAAACCAATGCAGCATCAATGTTCTAACACCTAACCGTCAGATTCAGGTGACCCAATGGGGCCCACCTGTGTGTCAGTTGGTAGGTACCTCCTGAGACCTCCAGCGCCATCATTGATCTGTTCTGGTTCTGGTCCCCAGATTCCAGCGGGGCCTCGGGCGCAGGTTGGCCATGTTCTTTATTCTGATACTCTCAGATCCAGGCTGTGGTGGTTTTCCACGGACAAGAATCCTGACATGGCTGAGGCAGAATCTGCTTCCACAGATCTGAAGGCTGAGGGAAGGAGCACCAGAGTAGGCCTTCATCTGGGCTGTTACTCGTCGTCCCTCAGGCATGTGGCTGGGCGCAGGGAGCACTGGCCACCAGTCCTCTGGTCACAGACCCTCTCCTCAGCCTGTCTCTGAGAACACTGTACAAGGGGTCCTCGGGTTACGACAGTCTTGACGTACGATGTTTTGAGTGTACAATGCTCATTCCCATGAAAACTTTAAAAAATTGAGAAATGAGTGTTTTGGCTTACACCATTAGCATTGTACTTTTTTTTACACTCATTTTTTGTCACTTTTTCTATTACTACAGTACAGTGTACAATGCAGTATATTTATGGCATTTTCCTTTTTCTGTGGCTTAGTTGTGTTACAACTGCATTAGGATAGGTGAGTGACTTAGGCTAGTGTGTGTCTCAAATTACACCAAAATTCAGGTTATGTCACTGCTTTAGGAATGAACTGTGTCTTCACCGGTAACCCAAGGACCCCCTGTAGTGGTTGCACTTCTGCATTCCCTCACTGGGAGTTCAGGCTGCACTGACTGGGAGCAAGCAGAGAGGGCACCTCTCCCCAGTCCTACTGGAGGCCGGGAGGGGAGGGCCCCTCTCCCCAGACCACCAGCACATTTTCAGAGAGTTCGTATTAGAAGGAAGTTCTTCCTCACTGTGAGTTAAAATCAGCCTCCCTACAACATCCACTGCTCAGTCGTGGTTCTGCTCTATGAAATTATACGAAAGGGGGATCAATTCCTCTACCCCTTTGGCAAAATTTTCTATGTTTGGGAACATTTCTTAGTTCTGCCCCTTCTCTGACTCAGAGGACACTGGCCCTCAGGGAGAATAACGTGGATGAATCCCATGCTGCAGCAGCTTGTCCCGCCCGCCCTCTCACAGCTGTCTGGGGCTGGCTGCAGGCCTCAGAACCAGCCCGTCCCCGTGCTGGCCTCTGGTCTTGCCAACTGGTACCTCTCTGTCTCCCTCTAATATGGATACAACTCCTTAAATATTCCCCACACTACAGTCATTCAAGTCCACCTGTATGATTCAAACCAAATCTGCAAAGCACCTGTACTTTTGTTTTTGTTAATATTTTTTATTTAAATGGGGATGTGAGTGTATGTATATATTTGTTATTATTTGTTAACTACTGAGTGACAATTCTTCTGATACACAGCTGTAAAACACTGTGACTGTGAACCAGGCTGTGATACAGCCTGGAGTGCCTTTGTGTGCCAGTAGTGCGGTAGTCTCCGCTCCGGAAGTGCAGCTTTGACACGTCTGTGGGGACTGGGCTGTGGACAGGGGTCCCTCCCTGCTGACCTGCCCCCCTCCCCAAGCCTCTGCCCTGGACTTTTTTCTCAAGTGCCTCCTTTCAGGGCCCTGGGAAGAGAAACAGACTCTGCTTCCTGGCTGCTGCATCCACTTTCCAGTGGCAAGACCTGCCCTGGCTCTCTGCTCTCAGACCTTATCTCTCACAAACAGAGCCCCCTATGTGGCACTTAGAAAGGACAGGGCAAGAGGCAAGGGCAAGCGGCAATCCCTGGGCTGCTTCCATCCTCAGACCATGCAGCTGCACACCTGACCAACGAGTACACCTAACCCAGAGACAAGGAGGTGGTGAGTCCATTTCTGTAATTATACCGTTTAGTGTCTAGAAACCACAAATGAGCACCTAGAAAGCCAAATTACAGTGCTTAGAATGTGAGTGTAGCAAGCAACAGCTTCTGATCAGGCAGTCACAACAAGAGCCCTGGTCGGTTCAGCCCAGGTGTGTGTCAGGGAGGAGGGGGTGGCTGAGTCGCACAACCCCACCCCACCTGTGAGAGGTGGCATCTATTTAGAGATATTGAAAACTACTCTCATTGACCGAGGCAAAACTCAGGGAAAATTCCTGAATAATTTCTTATCCTGAGACATTGTTCTGTCCCCAGTACTCTGGGTTCATGGCCACACTGACCACCCCTGTGGATGACCCTGACCACATGGGCATTTGGACATTTGGGTGGCTTTGATCATGTCTGGAAGTCCTGCCCAGTCCACACCTTGCCCTCCCAGACCCGTATCATTGGTCCCACAGTCTCCAACTTCTCTGGGACATTTCTGCCAACAC
This sequence comes from Saccopteryx bilineata, assembly GCF_036850765.1. Classification (NCBI taxonomy): domain Eukaryota; kingdom Metazoa; phylum Chordata; class Mammalia; order Chiroptera; family Emballonuridae; genus Saccopteryx; species Saccopteryx bilineata. The sequence goes on from NC_089490.1 coordinate 128,632,241, forward strand.
TAGTGTCTCAATTTGGCTCCTGAAGAGAGAGCCACATCCTGGGGCAGACACAGGAGAGCACAGTGACATTTCTTCTTCTCCTTCTCCAACACCTTGTACACCATCAGGGCAGAAGAGAGTGTGGGAGCTGCTCCCACCAGACTTCTGGCTGGTGACCCTAAGCAGGTTTCATAGTCCCTCTGGCCCTAAGTTCTCTTATTTATATAGAATGAGGGTGCTAATTGAGTTGTTGATGAGGGTTTAATAAGACATATTAAATTGAAAAATGAACCTAGCCCATGATCTGGTATACAGGGTGCCTTTAATAGAAGTTAGCTTTTATCATTATTTCTACTTTCCAAGCTTCTCGCCATACTTACTTCCATTTCCTTGATAGGCTCAGCACTGCCCTCTGCCTGCTCCACCTCCTGACCTTTGACCGGAGCTTGGCCTTGGTGCCTAATTCTGCTCCAACTGGTGTCCCAAATGTGGGTCCTGTATTCAGGAGCACCCTTCTACTTAGTCACAAGGGCCCTTCTCTGGTGCCTCTAGCTGCGCTCTCCCCACAAAGCAGAGTCTTCAGGGCCGCAAGGATATCTTGAACCACGCTCTCCTTTAGAGTAGCTAAGGCAATGAAGATCCTAAAATCCCCTGTCCAGTCCCCACCCAGCCTTAGCTTAAACTCTTGAGGTCAGTCTTTATGGTGGAAACACTATGCAGTTGTGTCCCATTGCACATCTCTTTGCAACTCTGAGGTCAGTGACTTCCTGTTGGTAGCTTTAAATCATCAATGTGGGAACATTTATACCAAAGGAATCGCCAAACACTGCTGATCTTGATTTATTGCTTTGTCGATGTCCAGAGCCCCACTTTCTTTTTTTTTCTTCTTCTTCTTTTCCAAGTGAGAGGAGAGGAGTTAAAGAGACAGACTCCTGCATGCGTCTCAACTGGGATCCACCTGGCAACCCCTGTCCGGAGCTGATGCTTTGCCCATCTGGGGCCATAGTCATAACCAAGCTATTTTTAATGCCTGAGGCAGAGGCTCCACGGAGCCATCCTCATTGCTCAAACCAATTGAGCCATGGCTGCGGGAGGGGAAAAGAGAGAGAAGAAGAGAGAAGGGGGAGATGGAGGGGTGCAGAAACAGATGGTTGCTTCTCCTGTGTGCCTTGACTGGGAATTGAAACCCAGGACATCCACATGCCCGGCCGATGCTCTACCACTGAGCCAACCACCAGGGCTCAGAACCCCACTTGCAATCACAGTTGCCACTTGCCCCATTTGGCTGCTGAGCACTTGAAATGTAGGCAGTTCAAATTCAGATATGTTGAAAATGTAAAACACACACTGGATTTCAAAAACTTGGTATGAAAAGAATGTAAAAAAAATCATGAATAGCTTTTATATTGATAACATGTTGAAATCATAATATCTTGTACACATTGGGTTAAGTTTACTATACTATTAGACCTAACTTTATCTTTTAAAAAGAATATATGTGTGTATATGTCTACATGTATGCGTCTGTGTGTTTATACCGTATATACACTTTCCCCAGAGAGCTGATTGTTGAGCATTGCCCAGAGCAGCACTGTCTCTGACCTTCCTGCTACCCCAGGGCTCTCCTCAGGCCCTGATCTTTGTGGAACCGACAGACTGTCCCTCTCTATCCTTTACTTTCCAAAGCTGCAAAGCCTCAGAGATGTGTAATAGAGGCTCTTTTCCCTCCTCCTCACCCCTTTGTTTCACTCAAGAAGACTTTCTTCTGTCTGTTTTTCCTCTCGCCCATCCTGGCTGGAATCCTAGTTTCCAGACAGCAGCCCTGAAAAGTCAGTCACAGCACCTTGAAAATTCTACTCCCAGGCTCGCCACCGAGCCTGCCCACTCTTTTCCTGAGACCCTCGCAGGTGGAGTCAGCATTACCGGTGACTACCGGTACACCTGGCCCTTGGGGATGTCAGGTGACCGTTCTCAGCTCCATGAAAAACAAGTTTAAAGTAAGACAGAGGGGTGATTGAGTCACAGAGAAGGGTGTAGTGCAGATGAGTGGTGTTCAGAGCCCTGGGGACACAGCTCTGTAGGTTTCTTGTACCCACCATCATCCAAAGCAACAAGTCAGTTGAGGCAGTTCTGTCCTGAACACTGCATGAGAAAGTGTTGCACCTCCCAGGCTCTGCTGACCAGGGACTCCTGGAGGAAATGACATATTGACTGAGACCACTGAAGGGCACATGCACCTGGGGTAGGCAGTTCAAATTCAGATATGTTGAAAATGTAAAACACACACTGGATTTCAGAAACTTAGTATGAAAAGAATGTAAAAAAACTAGCAATCCTGTTTAAAGTAAACCACAGACTTAGCAACATATACATGTCAGGAGGATGGCATGGCTTTAGGAAGAGATTCCCGGGGTTTGGTTCAGGGCAAAGTACAGGGGCAAAAGCTCCATTATGGTTAGGAGAGACTGAGAAGGAAGCTGTGGTGGGATCTGAAGATGTGGGTGAGTTCCTTGGAGGGGCAAATTTTTAAAAACATGAACTTCAGTTTGGGATACAAGGTGAAAAAAGGAGGTGGCAAGCACTCTTGTTACTGGGAAATCAAATTAGAATCAGAGTCTCCAATGAATCCCTAAAAAGTACTCGTGGTTTCTTAGGTAGTTCTCATGGTCTCAAATAACATTAATAATAATAACAACAACAACAACAACAGCAGCAGCAGCAGTAAAGACACCTAACATTTATTAGGGGCCTGGCATGTTATGTTTCAACAGCAACAATGTCAAGAGGTGGTTATTATTCTGGTTATTTTTCCTACTTTTGCAGAAGAAAAAAACAGATGCAGAGAGGACAATAAACTTGCTAAAGGCACAGCCTTGCTGAAAGGTGTCTGAGACCAGAGCCCTCGGCCTGCACCCACCTGGCATTGCCTAGGCAGAATCACTGCCACTCTTCTGTTCCGTAGCCCATGCTGTTTTTCTACAGGGTTCCCCTTCACTGTCCCCTTTTGGATGATTTTTTAAATGTTGAGTGGTTGGCTGAGTGGTTTTATTCTCATTGTTTAGAGGAGGACACTGAGATACAGAGATTGCACAACAAATGCTGAGACAAGAATGGCACTAAATTGCTTTCCACTGATCTTGAGCTAATGGACAAAATAAGTGTGATTAACTATGTTTAATCTAAAGGACTGAACTTATTCTGAGTGCCGCTCCTGCTGTTAAATTGTCCCCTTCTTTTATGAAATGATGAACAGTAGATGGTAATTGTTGCCTTTTCAATGTCCTTTTTTAACAACAACAACAACAAAAAGGCTGGCAGCCTGGTGTCTGATTCAAAATCCTAGCAGATCATGAATTTTCCATGTCCCACCCTATCAGCCTGGAGCATGGGGCTTGCTCAGTGCTCACCACACCCTTTTCCCAGCCAGGGCATTTCTCCTGGGGCACCTCTGCTGCTGAGAAAATATGAAAAATGCTCACGGGGTGGTGCCAATCTGCCTCTCACCAAATTGGGAGGCTACCCTCCCTTACCCCTGACCATGGACGGAGGAGTCTCAGAGAGCACTGGGTCTGGGCTGACGTGCCATCTGAGGAAGTGCAGAGGAAATACCCTCGTCTTTCTATTATAGCTGCAGAGGTTGTGGTGACCTCACCAACCTTCTATTTCAAACCTACCTCAGCTTTCACGGGGCCCCTTTCCCTGACACTCTACCTGCCTGGGAGAAAGTCAACAAGAATCTTCCCACAACCCATCCTGTCCCATCTGTCCCTCGGGCAGTCAAAGCCATGATTCATAGAACTTTTATTTGTTTTGAGGATTTGCCATGGCAACCCCTCTCTTGATTTGGCTGAATTCCAGGACCATCAAAGATCTATTTAAACAAGAAACAAAAATCAGGAGCCAGTGAGGGGAGCTAGTTCTTAGAAGATAAATATTTTCTATTTGTAAATGAATGCTTGGATCATCTATGCTTCTGAAAGATCTGTTTTTTTGGCTTAGCCTTTATTTTTCAATGGCGTTTTCTCCCCTTTCCACTAGCACTGGCTATGGATGGTGATTATATTCTAGACTGGAATGGAAGGAACAAGAAACTGTTAGGGTAGAGAAAGGAAAAGACTTGCACTTGAAAAATATCTTTGCTTATCAAGCTGTTATTGTGGTAAGCCCCCAGCTGAATGAAGGAACATCAGAGGATTGGGTCTGGCTACATGACCTGAGAACCCCCCCCCCCCCAAGAAGGCCATTGGGTAAAAGAAGCAGACAAGAAACAGTCTTTATTGCTGGGCAAGGTAACACATGTGTGACAGGGAGTCAAGGTCCTGTGTAGCTGTACGGGTGACAATCAGACGAGAAACAGAAGTCTTCTAAGGTCAGGCTGTGAGACATAAGGGCTCTGGAGTCTCCTCAGAAGGTACTCGTGAAAAGTGGAGACTCCTCTGTCAAGGATGGCCACAAAGGTGGCTGGACTGGCCACCCCACCAATGTCTAAAGAAAGGGCAGTGCCCAGAGAGCCCACACTTATGCTTGAGGCCATCTCCTTTATGCTTCTCCAGATTCTTCTTACTGGTCTAGAATTTCATTTTTCTTTATTTCTTTTTCTTTTTTTTAAAAAAAAAGTTTTTATTTTTCTGAAGTGAGAAGCAGAGAGACAGACTCCTGTAAGTGCCCAACCGGGATCCACCCAGCAAGCCCACTAGGAGGCAATGCTCTGCCCATCTGGGGCGTTGCTCCATTGCAACTGGAGCCATTCTAGCACCTGAGGCAGAGGCCATGGAGCCATCCTCAGAGCCCAGGCCAACTTTGCTCCACAGCCTTGACTGTGGGAGGGGAAGAGAAATATAGAGAGAAAGGGGAGGGGGAGGGGTGGAGAAGCAGATGGAGACTTCTCTTGTGTGCCCTGGCTGGGAATCGCACCTGGGACTTCCACATGCTGGGCCTATGCTCTACCACTGAGCCAACCAGCCAGGGCTTAAGATTTCATTTTGATACTTCTGTTCTCAGAACCCAGTCAGCTTTCCAGGATAAACTGCCATCCGGTCTGTTTCAGCTCCATTTCCTCCAAAGCCCCTCCCCCCAACTCACATTGGCTCCACTGCCTAGCCCACTTCTTCTTCTCAGCCTCCCTCTTCAGTCCCCCCTGCTCCTGGGCCAGGGCCAGCACCATCTGTTTGATTTCGGTGCTGTCCTGAGGCCCCCACCACTGAGGAGATTGGTTTTTATACCTGACAGGTATCAATGAAGCCACAGCCCCTGTAGGTAGTCTAAGGTAGGGAAACCTGAGATGGGTTACATGGCAACCAGGGAAAAGGGAACCCAGCCCAGTGCCTAGAAATCAGAGACATCAGGCTTCAGATAATGGAATATGATGGATGGAAGTTCCAACAGATGACAGGCAGAGAGCCCGCAGGATGTCAGGGCAGGTAGAAGGCACAGCAGTTGGGTGGGCAGAAATAGGCAGTCTCCATACTCAGAAGCAAGGCGACAATGTGGAAAGAGTGTGGGCTTTAGAGAAAAAGATGTCAGAGAATCCTGGCTTTAGGAACTGGCTCTTTGGTCCTGTGTTTGGTATATTTCTGTCATAGGAATAACAATATCCACCCCAGAGAAGTGGAGCAGGTGACATGCTCAGGGAAACTGGTCCAAAGTAGGTGCTCCATAAACATCAGTTTCTGTTCCTTCCCTTTATACACCCGTATAATACTCTGGGCCTGGAGTGTAGGAGAGAGTCACAGAGTTGAGACCTCACAGATGCAGAAAAGGCGCTGAGCTCTGGTTAAGGCCAAGAGGCCTCAGCCCCGTCACGGGACTCTCAGGTGCTATGTTTTAAGGGACCTACTAAAGTATAAGGTACATTATAACAAGATACCCAGAAGAGTGGTATGCAAATTAAAATTTGAGAAGCATTGGTAGACTCTAGTCAAACCATTCGTGCAACTCCTGAGTTCCCTATAATACCCGTCAAGAGTTGCTGAGTCTATCCTTTTTCTTTAAATTTATTTAGAAAATTAAATTTAACAAGGTGACATCGCTCAATAAGAGCACATAAGTTTCAGGTAAACATTTCTATAGCGTTTGAACTGTTGATTATGTTGTGTACCCATTACCAAAAGTCAAATCATTTTCCATCACCTTATATTTGTCCCTCTTTACACCCTTCCTCGTACCCCTTCTGCCATACCCCTATACCCATAACCTGTTCACTTTGACCTATGTACATGAGTCTCAGTTTTATATCCCGCCTATGTGTGATAGCATACAGTTCTTAGCTTATATCTGATTTACTTATTTCACTCATTTTAATGTTCTCAAGGTCCACCCATGTTGTTGTAAATGTCTTTATATCATCATTTCTTATGGCTGAGTAGCATTCCATTTTATACATGTACCACATCTTCTTTATCCAATCGTCTGTTGAGGGACACTTTGGTTGTTTCCATGTCTTGGCCACTGTAAATAATGCTGTGATGAACATGGGGGTGCATGTGTCTTTTTGAGTCTATTCTTGAACACTTCCCATGACGATGAGCACCCTATCTCTTAGAGCAGCCCACCTCATCTTGAGTGTGGTTCACCCCAACCAGTCCTTTGATGCAAGGTCCTCCCACTTCACCTTTCTCACTTCTCATCTCTTTCCCCCAACAATGGCTGCAGGGACTCAGGGCCTATAGTCAGTCAGCACCTCAGGAGTGCACCCCAACCCAAATCCCATAAAAACCCACTTAGAAGGTCAAGAGAGATCCCATTTCTGTGAATTTTCCTGTCCAGATTTTATTACTCTTCCTTTCTGGTGTCTTTTAAACCTGGATTTTAGAACTATAACTTTTGTCCTGGGATGTCAGAAGGCAGAAGCAGCCCAGCGCAGGAGGATGGCAGAGCCCCTGCTCTGCCAGGGCCCGTGGGCTTCCTGCCTCCGGACCATTCTTTCTTCCTGAGCGTGCACCATGCCATGATGCAGCCGGTCCAGGAGCAGCTTGTTGCCCGTGGCCAGGAACACGGATGTGTCTTAGGCCAAGGTCTGTAGTTTGTCCCCTCCTGCAAGACAACAGGAAGTTCAGCTCCTGGCCAACAGGCCCCTCTCCAGACATGAGGAGCTCCTGGCCAACAGGCCCCTTTCCTGACATTAGGAGCTCCCTGACTTAGGGCGGCCCCCATGCTTCAGACGCTCGTGAGCAGGCCCTTGCCCTTTTGGTCCTCAGGGTAGCTGGGTGTGGGGATCCAGCAGGAATTGTTATCACAAGTAGTCACATACAAGGAGCAATGGATTTGCAGTCAGAGGCCTGGGCCAGGCTCCGTCGCTGACCCTCTCTGAGGTTTGTTTCAGCACAGGTGAGTGGGAATCAGGTGTGAGAGGTTCAGCCTCTGTATGTAGTGAAGATGGGAGCAGCTGAACAGCAGACGACACCAGGCTGTGCAGAACTCAGAGGGCAGCCAGACCTGACCTTCTGGGAGAGAGCAGGATGGCTCAGGTGTCATTCTGCCTTCCAGGGCAGCCTCAGTGGCTCTGCAGAGAAGCTGGCCCACTGCATATAGCTCCTCCAACTCCACTCCTACTGAAGCCCCTCCACACCCTGAGGGGGAAGAAAGGCTATAAGCCTTGTCTCTGCTCATAGTGAACTTAAACCCCCTTTACTCTGCTCTGCATAGCTCCAAAGGACTGTTCCTCCTGGGCTTCAGGGAGCCAGAATTGAGTTGGAAAGAGCCCACTAGTTTCATATGACGCACCCTCTGGCTTCCCCAGACAGCCTCTGCCCTGCCTCCCCTCTCTTGCTGCCCCAGGCCCCACCTGCACTCTCCTCCTCCACCCCACCGAGTGTCATTGAGCACTATAAAATTGTCGGACACTCCCAGTGTCCAGCATTCCCTCTGCTCAGGTCCCCCACCTGCCCATCTCAGAGAAATGACCTCTTTGCCCCATATTAGAGACCAGTGCCACAGAGCTTTGGGGTGGGAGCCTGGCTCTGTCCCTGACAATTTAGGTGACTTTTGGTGAGGCTCCTGCCCTTGCCTGGGTCCCAGTTCCCTCACTGGTGAAAGAAATTGAGCAGTTGCCGCTGTGCAGTACAGAGGGCCCATGTCAGGAAAGCAGGGCCATGCAGGGAGTCACGGCAGCACTGAGCCCTCTTCCGTATTACCCTGCAGTCATGCTCCTGCCGCCACCCGCCAGGCAGGATGAGCAGGCAAGCGCAGCACTGCCAAGGACCAACTCCTGTCCGGGCTCATGAGCTGGAGTCAGAGCCCTGCACCTACTCTCCACCCAGCCCCCTAAAAGGCAGGGAATGGACAGAGTAGCTTTGGGATCTTCTCCAGCCCAGGGTGGCTGTAGGGAGGCAGGGGTCTGATTCTCTGTGTTCTCATCTGTGAAACAGCAATAGCAGTATTCCCTAGGCCCCTTCCCCCTGTCCCTGCGCTGTGCTCAGACAATAGGTGTGAAGGTACCTGTTAAACGGTAAAGCACAGGTAGGTACCAATGAGAAAGGCATTGTATGCCACCACCCTTGCACTGTGGCCATGGCAGACAGAGCTCACTGATGAGGCCATTCTTCCCCTATGGAGATGGACACAACCACAAGGTCCTCAGGATCACACTCCTGGCTAGTGGCTCTCAAGTTTGGCTGGTCACTAGAATCTTTTGCTAACTTTCAAAAGACACCCATAAATTCTGGACCCTGTTCCAGTTGCCTGCCTTAATTGATTTAAACTAGGGGCTCAGACATCAGAATATTTTCAAGTTCTCAGGTTATTTTTAGCCTGTGTAAAGAGCCACTGCTCTTGGCAACAATAGTCAAATGACCATGTAGATGCATCTAACATAGTGGTGATGCTTTCTGCTAGTCATTGTCATTCCCTAGGGCCCTCTGTGTTCCCCAAATCATCCAAGTCTGGCCTGATCTGTAATCCACATTCAGCCTAGTGCTGTCCCTCTGGGACTTACCAAGTTGAAAACTCAGGTCCTGTTCCCTGTAGGAGGTTCTACTCTGGGTCCAGCACCTTCATCTGCTGCTCAAGAAAATAGACTCAGAACCCAGAAAAACTCGGCCCATCTCAAAGACTCCTATAAGCCTCAGACACAAAAGGATGTGGGACAGTTCTTCACCCCTCCTCAGATCTGGTGATGAACCCGCAACCTTCAGAGAAGCAGCCTTCATCCCCATACTTGAGAATCTAACATTTTTTCTAAGCCTCTGGATCAGAAAGTTCTTTCTGTTATCCCACCTCAGTCCTTACTGCTGTAAAGGGATCAGGGGAACAGAGGAGAAGCAGCAGGTGTGTGTGTGGATCCTTTCCTAAGGAAGTGGCAATGTCTCTATCCAGTTGTGAACTCTCTCTCTCTCTCTCTCTCTCTCTCTCCTTATTGACCAAGGAAGTAAACTTGTTGCTGAGTCTTGATCTCTCCTTCTTCCACCTGCAACTGCTGACTGATGGTGTTGACTGTCAGGTTGAGGGCAGCCAGGAGGCTCTGGCCTGTAGTCACCTTCTGGGTGGTGGAGGGTTGGAGCCTGGCTCTGTGACCTTGGCCTGAACCCCAGCCACTACTCAGAAGTTTTACCCGCCGATCCAGCCCATCCATCCCTTCCTCCAGTCTTTCTTCCCCCACCTTTGGAAGCAAGCCCCGTAAGGACCCAAGGACTTCCTGGCTGAAGGTTGCGGCCTCCTGCTGGTCATTGAAGAACCAGCCAATCAGTCCTCCTCACATTCCTCCTCACTACAGGGCAGGACTGGCCACCCCCACAGTGATTTCAGAGTGAACGGCTATTTAGGAAGGCGCCAACTATGGTCACTGAAATTCACAGCCTGTCCCAACACCCAACTCACTCCACCCAAGTTGAAACTTAGGTTCCAAAACCTTGTTTTCTATCTTAGCTTACTAGCAGAGAGGTTCAGAGTGCGGGGTCCCCACCAGCTCTACCTGTCCTGGGCACCCCCCCCCCCCAGGAGGCCCAGCCTCTCAGCAGTGAGGAAAGGGTTGAACAAATGCAGACACCTGTCTGCCAAGCCCCCATCTTCCCTCAGGGAAAGAGGGAAGTTCTAGTTCTGCCATTGGACACAAACGAGGTTGCACACACACCCTTCCCATGTTTCTCCTTTCTTCTCTCCCAGCCCTTCTTCTACTTTCTTCCCAAACTCGGCTACACACTCATCCCGGCAGCTCGAATATTCTCAGCACCACAGCATGCCTGCTCTGAGAGCTTCTGTTTCTGCTCTAAAGGGAAAATTAACCCCGAAATATAGGTCACATGGTGATACGCAGTGGTGTGTGCCATGTCCCCGTGGGTCTGCACAGTGTGCGGTACCTGCACACGTGAGCATCTTAATGGAGTCCGTATATACACCTTGACTCAGAGACCAAGCCATCAGATCGTGCTGTTTATTGAGGATGCAATGGGAAGGCCTGCAAGAAGAAAGGAGAAGGGAATGGGCCTCCTCTTCTCTGTTTCCGGGTGCAGAGAGTGAAGAAAGAGCCCCTGTGTTGTGCTTGGTTTCACTCGGAATGAGTAGTGAGTCTGAACCAAGGCGGGGGGGGGGGGGCAACTGGGCCTCTCTTGGTTGTTTGTCCTTCAGTCCTCCTTTTCTTGGACAGAGAGCCAGCTTCTAGCATAGTCAGGAACCAGGACAATGGCCTCTCAGAGGAGAGGGGGCCTTGGTCTGAGCGCAGTGGCCAGAGAGAGTAGTTGGTGGCTGGAGGCTAGAGCCAGGGGCTGAGCTGGTAAGGACATGAACACCAGGCATGCGCAGGGAAGAATTTCACCAGGTATGGTTGTCCACACCTGTCCCGGCTCATGAAGACACAGGTTAGTAGAAGTGAGGTGGCCAAGGTCTGAGCCTGAGGTACAAAAGCAGGGCCAGCAAGGTGGAGATGGGATTGACAGTGGGCTGGGGAGAGCACATGTGGGAGCCAGAGCCCCTGCTGGGGACACAGGGATGGCAGGAGGGCACTGGGCAGCCCTCTCTACCGACTGGCTTTCTTGGAGGGGACACTCGAGCTGGAGCCCTTCCCCAGTGTATCCTTGTAGTCGCTGGCACTGCCCCGGCTCCGGTTCTCTCCTCCACGGACACTGCACACGCCAGAGATGCAGCTGCTGCTACTGGCCACGTAGCCACCACTGACTGAGCTGGGCCGGAAGCCGTAGCCACTGCTGCCGCTGGTGCTACTGATGATGGCTGCGGAGGAAGAGCGGGTCAGTAACCCTCAGCTAGAGCCGGGGGCTCTTTGTGGAGCCGTGGTTAAGTGGGGGCTCCAGTCACAGCTTTCCCTGCCCCTGGGGGAAAATATCTCTGAGACAGTTTTTCTCATGTCCTGCTTTTTTCGTGCCCAACTTATACCCAATCTGGCTGCTTCCTAACTCCCAGAGGCCCATTTTGTTTGGTCTAGTCACCAGTGTATCCACTTGCCATTCTGGGTGCCCACCCCCTGCCTATTCTATTAGCTATTTTTTGCTAAACTTCCCATCTTCCAACCTCTCCCTCCTGCTAACCATGCCACAGATGACATTCTTCAGAAGCTCTGTCTAATCTCTCTTAGCCTCACTGGGATACCTAGAGATCCACTACTATCCGCCTCCCCCACTCACTAATTCCAACCCCTTCTGAGACCCCAGCCCAGGTCTGACCCCAATCTGCAGATGTGATTCCCCAACCCTCACAGGCACCCACATTCATTTTCTTGCAACGTGTCCTTTTGTTTCCCCATCCCTATGTCATTCTCCCTGTTCCTAGCTGCTGGCCCTTGAGAACAGGGAGACAGAGTGATAAGGAGAAATGAACTCTGGGCTGAGAGTCAGGAAGACTGATTTCTGGTCATGCCTCTGTTATCTGGATCTGTAGTCTCAGGCAAAGTTTTCCCCTTCTGGTTCTTAGATTTCTCATCAACATGCACAGGGTGTGACAAAGCCCATTTTCAGGTTGAGATTCTACAATTTTAGGCCTGCACATACAGGTACTTACAGATGCTGACAGGGGAGGGATATTCTCCTGACATCCTGTTAGGGAGAGAAATAAAATAAGAGCAAGCAATCATGCAACTCATGATCTATTAACTTCCGAGCTGGTGCCTCCATCAGCCTGGTGTGGGTTTTTTTTTTTTAATTTTTTTTGTATTTTTCCGAAATTAGAAATGGGGAGGCAGTCAGACAGACTCCCGCATGTGCCCGACCAGGATCCACCCGGCATGCCCACCAGGAGGCGATGCTCTGCCCACCTGGGGCGTTGCTCTGTTGCAACCAGAGCCATTCTAGTGCCTGAGGCAGAGGCCATAGAGCCATCCTCAGCACCCGGGCCAACTTTGCTCCAATGGAGCCTTGGCTGCGGGAGGGGAAGAGAGAGACAGAGAGGAAGGAGAAGGGGAGGGGTGGAGAAGCAGATGGGCACTTCTCCTGTGTGCCCTGGCCGGGAATCGAACCCAGGACTCCTGCATGCCAGGCCGATGCTCTACCACTGAGCCAACTGGCCAGGGCCCTGGTGTGGGTTTTGAAACCCAATGGGCACCTATGGGAATTCCAGGTCTTCTTCAGCACAAGCAGAGACTGAAAAGTTGGGGGATTGCCCTGAATCTTTTTGGTAATAGGCAGCAACCCAAGTCCAAAACTAGTTTGTATGAGGTGCACATGGAGGAGTGGCATTCATACTTCCCAAGGTCAGGCCTTGGCACTGAGCCTTTTCATCTCCCAAGAACATTGGGGAAGCCTGAACGCAACATCTCCAAAGAGCTCATCGGGACCTGGACAGGTAAGGAAGGTGAAACTAGAGGGCCTAACACAGACATGCATTTTGGGGGTATTGGAGGAGAGTATGTACCCACGGAAGCTGTGAGGATTGGATGACTTAATCCACATGGGACAGTGCCTGGAATGAAGTAAGCACTCACTCCTCTGTAGAGGTTGTTAATAACTATTATTATTCCTGTCATCAGTTCCCTGTTACTCCCCAAGAGCTCATCTTTTCTGAGTTAGGATGCTAAGCTTTCTGCTGAGGTCCTCCCCAAAGCTCGAACCTTTCTTGCCAGAGAATACCGTCTCCCCCTGACCCCTCACCGGCACTCCTCGCCCTCCAGCAGCTTGCGGTAGGTGGCGATCTCCATGTCCAGGGCCAGCTTCAGGCTCATCAGCTCCTGGTACTCGCGCAGCATCCGGGCCAGCTCCTCCTTTGCCTGGTGCAGGGCAGCCTCCAGCTCGTCCAGCTTGGCCCGGGCGTCCTTCAGGGCACAGTCGCCCCGCTGCTCGGCATCGGCGATGGCCGTCTCCAGGTTGGAAGCCTAAATAGGGAATTGGAAAAGTTGGAAAACTGGAAGGGGTCATTGGAAGCACTTCTGTCTAACTACCACTCATTCTTTGAGATTTTGAGTAGAGATGCCTTCCCCTATCCTTTCCACCTCTTGCTCCTCTTTGAGGCTGGGGCCCTTCTGGCCCTGCCAAGTCCTGCCTTAGCACTTTCTTACTCCCTTGTGTCTTGACATTGCTGGTGATAACAAAGAGTGCATCCTGTCCTCCCGAGATGATAGTCAATTCACTTCAGTTATTGCAAAGGCATTTTACTTGGCCACCCTGTGCCAAGGATACAAAATGAGTAAGGGTTAGATTGGTTTTCTGCTCTTGAGTTGTTCAGTCTAGGAAGAGATATCATTGGAATAATGTGTTATAGATACAATGACAGTGGCTGACCACAGAAGCACAGGAAGGAGATTCTCCAAGACCAACTTCTATTTCCTAAGTGCTCATTGGCCATCTAACACGACATTCAGTCCTTTCTCTGCTTTTTATATACCTTAGCTCATCTAGGCCTTACAACGCCCTGTACAGTGAGGACAAGTGACACAATGTCACAGAGCTACACTAAGTGTGGAGCTCATGGAAGAGTGGAAAGAGCACTGGACTAGGAGTCAGGGACCCTTGGTTCAGATCACAGCTCTGTCACTATGATCTGAACCAGGCCTGTTTTCTCATCTGTAACAATGGGTGACACTTGCCTCAGAGTCCTTGTGGGGATTCAGTATGCTACAATGATAGGTGCTGTGGCTATTGTTATTATGTGCATGTATCTTGTTTGCCACCTGAGGCTGCAGCCTATATTCCTGGTACCTGCTGAATAAGACTTTAATAAATATCCACAAAAAGCATTTTAATGGGTGTTCTCTGAGCCCACTTCTCAATCACTTAATCAATAATTGTCCATTAAGCTGCTACCAGGTGCCAGGCACTGCACTAAATGCTGGAAAAACAATAGGGAAGAGAGCAGCCAGCTCCCTGCCTCCTTCCAGTCCAGCGCAGGAAGAGACAGGCAGGTGCAGTTATAGAGCTGTGACAGGTACAGGAAAAGCACAGGGACCAGGGAGACCACAGGAGCCAGAGGGCTGTGGTCTGAGCCCAGCCTGGGGGGGTGGGGGGAGAAGCCTTCCTGAGGGAAGGGGTTCCAAAATAGAAGTCCTTGGTCCGAGAAGGTGCTGAGATACCTCAGGGAAAAGTGCTCTAAGTGTTTGAGGCACTGACCTCATCTGACTCCTTTCCTCTTGTGGGGAGAGCTAACTCATCTCCCCTCCAGTTGTGCCCGCCTGCCCCAGGCCACAGCCAACCAGACCCCTCACCTGTTTCTTCACATTCTCAATCTCTGAACGGATTCTCTGGATGAGCCGGGTCAGCTCTGAGATTTCATTCTTGGTGTTTTTGAGGTCATCCCCATGCCGGCCAGCTGCCAGCTGCAGTTCCTGGAACTGGGGACCCCAGAGCACAGTCATGATGAGTGTGATAAACATGTCACAAGAGTACATGTCGTCTCAGATTGCTGATGTCATGGGGGCAGGTCACATTGGACACTTAACTGAACATTGCCTCCACTCTGGGAATGATCATGCCCAACCCTCATGTTTGCTGGGCTTGCCCTCTCCGGCCCAGCTCACCTTGGTCTGGTACAGGGCCTCAGCCTCAGCCTTGCTCTTCAGGGCGATCTCCTCGTACTGGGCTCGGACCTCATCAATGATGCTGTCCAGGTTCAGGTCCCGGTTGTTGTCCATGGACAGGATGACAGACATGTCACTGATATGGGAATGGATCTGAGTGATCTCCTGCAGGGGGAAATAAGGGACTCTTGGGACTTGACTATCAAAAGCCAAAACCTTCCCCAAGGAAGGTAAGCAAATCCTAGTGATATCAACTTTGAGTCTCTGAATCAAGGCTGTGGTTCCCGGGGCATGGTGAGGTCTCTCTGGGCCCCAGACAGATTCCTGGCACCATGGAGCTAGGACCTGGTCTGTTTCCTTCCCACCCAGGAGGTGGATATTGAGGAACCTCAGGGCTGAGGAAGGAAATGAATGACTAACCCTGCATCCTCCTTGAGAACAAGAGCCTCCACGCCCCTCCCAGTCCTCAGAATAGAGTTTTACCCATTGGCTGCCTCAGGGGGGTAGAGTGAAGAGACAGACTTACGGCTTCAAAGAGACACTTGAAGAACTTGATATCCTGGTCCATGGAGTCCACCTTGGCCTGTAGCTCCACCTTATTGGCATAAGCTGCATCCACATCCTGAAAGATGCCCCAGCCATCCCCGGGTCACTGCCAGTGCAGCCAAGGGGCCTAGCTGCCCTGCACGAGGAGGTGGCCACCCTCCTCACTCTGAGGGGCCCAAGGAAGAGGATAGGAAGGAGTATCTCGAGCCTCTGTTCCATCAGCAGGGATGGGTGCTCCTTGAAGGGAGAGTGCCCAGTCAGGCTGGTGTCAGTCACCCCTGTGCTGTGTAAACAGAATCTGGGGCTGCAGGGGAAATCCCTGGGTGTCATCCTGTACGGACAAACCCGTTCCCCTTAAATATCAGGAAGGCCATCATCCTCCCTGCCTTTGTGTTCTCTCTTCTGAACAGTTTTCCATCGTGGTTCCCTGCCTTCACCTCATTATTTCTGAATAATGAGCTCACTTTCTCTGAGGGCAGAGCACACTGCAGGTTCAGTACCTGCTGGTCACAGGCCAGCCCCGGACTTGGGCCTGCCTCCCCCTCACCTTCTTCAGCAGCACAAACTCGTTCTCTGCAGCCGTCCTCCTGTTGATTTCTTCCTCATACCTGTGGGAATGCCAGGGGTTGGTGGTGAATGTGTCTCCCTGAGAAACCTCATTTTCCTAAAAAAAGACACTGAGGAAGAGGGAGTATGGCTGTCAGAGGGCACAGGTGCTGAGGGCTGCCAAGCACTGGGCCGGTGGGACCAGCCAGGCAAGGAAGGCTTCCTGAGGGCAGGGATATGGTAGCCAAGTTTGCAAGAACGAGACTGTTGAAGATCCTGCTTCAAAAGTGAAGAAAGAGTGACCGTCCTATGGGAAATCTCAGAGGAAGCAAGACATAATCTCTCTGAAAATTTGAATAAAGCCTTACAAATGAACGGGAGCATTTCCTGAGATACTCCTCATAGCAGTGGTGGGAAGAAGATGGATTTAAACCCCTCTTTTACCAGTAAGAACCCAGAAGCTTGGGAAAACAAGGTGGTTACTCAAGATTTCCTTCACCCCAGAGACAGAGTTAATCCTCTGATCACTGTTCAACTAACTGAACTGGGCATTTGTCCTAAGCGCAAGGCCAGAGGCTAGAGGGGCAGAAAGCAAATACCAGAGTTTTGTTAGGGCGATTCTGCTTCATATGATGAGAACACCGCCGCCTCCCTCCAAACTCTTGAAGCTGCAATACCTGCCAGGGCCCCAAGGGCAAGATGAGTTCAGAGGGACAGGGCAGTTGTGAGGTAAAGGGGTCCCTGCTCACCTCTTCTTGTAGTCCTCCACCACCTCCCGCACATTCCGCAGCTCCGAGTCCAGCCGCACCCTGTCCCCCCACAGCGTCTCCAGCTGTTTCCGCAGGTTGCTGATGTAGCCCTCGTACACGGGCTCCAGGTTGTTCCTGCAGTTGTTCACGTCCAGCTGCTGCAGCAGCTCCCACTTGGTCTCCAGCACCTGGTTCTGCTGCTCCAGGAACCGCACCTGGAACCCGAAGCCCCAAAACTGTTGAGTACCCACAGAAACTGTCATACCTGTCACTCACAGGCACTGTGCCAAACTCTGCACCCCTCATGAGAGCTGATGAGGTGGGTAAGTCCTTAACCTTATTTAATGGAAGGGAAACTGAAGCATAGAGAAGCTTAGCTTCTTTCCAGGATCGGATGGATTAATCAATTGTGGAGACCAGAACTGAACCCAGACATGAGTCCTCATAACTCATGCATCCAGTCACTCAGAACCCACCATGAAAACAGCACAGGGCAGGGATGTGCCTGAAGGTGCCAGGACAGAGTCAGACTGGGCCTATGTTTGGGGAAGTCGGCCTCTCTGATGAAGAGGAATGCTGTTCATTTTATAACACATCAAGCTCAATAAGGCTTAATGGGCCAAGACCTTTGGCTATTCTAAATTCCTGTAAGGCCCAACTCCACTTTGTTTGTGGCTCTTCCTCCTCCCCTTGTTCTGCTCCTCAGAACCATCTTCTCTATGGGCAAATGGAGTTCCCCATGCCACTGTGGCCTCACTGGGCAGGTCACTGACCAGAGTGGGTGGATTTGTGCATACTTTTCTTGTTTGGTTTGGGGAGCACTACTTTTTATATGAGTTGGTTCTCTAAAGCCAGAAACACCAGGACATTGGAAAGCTGCCTGGCACTCAGCATTGGGATGGGTTAGCAACCGCACAGCTTGCCTCCAGCAGATCATCCAGCGTCTGGTTTGGTTTAACCAGTCCTGGCTCTTTTATTTACATCCACAAGTCTGAGCACTAAACACAGAGTAAATCCTACACTTAGGACACCATAATACCCATCTAGACCACACACTGGACACACCTGGATTGTTGATAGGATGTATGCACCTTCTCTGGCTGCCTAGATTATGGGATTGTGCTCTTCTAGAGACTAAAATGGTTTGGCAATGGTCCAGGCCTCTGCACCTGCTTCCCCTCACCTCAGTCAGACCACCTTTGTTCATAGAAGTAATTATTTTTGTGTTCATTTTTCTTTCCATGTCTCCAGACTTTATCCTTCAATGGGGTTTGACCAGCCCCAAACCTCAGAACACCTTGAGGTGAGTAGGGGCAGCAAAGCATCTTCCTCTGAGCAGCAGTTGAGAATTATAGGGAGTGAGGCATTGGGGGAGGGGTGTTGCTAGGCTCTGATGGCTGCCGAACATCTCAACCACTGGCTTTTTCCTGGGATGACCTGTCCTTGGTACCTCACTGTCATGTAGCCAGTATACCTATCCAGTCCTCAATACTGGGTTTGGAAGCAGGAAGCTGAGCATTTAACCTTACCTTCCTCAGATGACCTTAAACATCGCCTTCACCCCTGTGCTTTTACTGACTCATAAAATAGGAGCAATAATTTCTTATCAACCAAAAGTGAGGGGCCTGTCTGAACTGGATGATCCCTTGAGGCCCCTCCCAGACTTCTGATGCTCTCCTTCTGAACACCCTTCCCTAGCTCTCTGGAGATTAGAATGATAGTAACAATAACCACCATTGCATAGTATTTAGCGTGTGTCAGGCATTGTGCCAAAATCTTCACATGCATTTTCTTTTATAAACCTGACAATGACTCCAAGAGGTAGGTTATTCTTCCCATTGTAGAGATGAAAAAACAGAGGCCTAGACAAGGTACGTAACTCTCCTCAAACACACAGCCTGTAAGGGAGGGGAATGGGTGGAAGCCAGGTCTGACTTCCCACTGCACTATTCCGACTCTCGAGAAAGTCTTCAGCCAAGTGAAGCAAATGCCCTTGGCAGACCACCCGAAGATGACCGCGCACTGATGCTCCCGAATCATCCGTCAGACGACCAGTGGAGGATATCAGCTGGCTCTGGTTGAGAGGAGGACAGCTTCCCTGGTTACTCTGTGGCTGGTTCCCTCTCGTTGGCTTTTCTGCACACAGTCTGCGTGGGCCCAGACTTAGCAATGGTGCCGGCCTGGCCCTCTAGAGTAAGGAGCAGAGCTTTTCCCTTAGGTGCTCTTGTCACTGACTCTGTTTAGTCTCTGCCAGTAGTGACTGACCTGTCTCTCTGTCTTTTCTAGGAAAAGACTAAAACAGGGAATTTATACAAGTAACCCTGATGATATAAAATTCCTGCCTTGGCCATAGTAAGTACCTCCCCATATCTAACCTCAACCCCTCATGTTGTAACAAAAGCTCATATTCCAAGAAGAGACTGTTCACAAGTTCCCCAGACCCACCTTGTCGATGAAGGAGGCGAACTTGTTGTTGAGGGTCTTGATCTGCTCCCGCTCCTGGGCGCGCACTTTCTGGATCTCGGGGTCAAGCTCCACGTTGAGGGGAGCCAGGAGGCTCTCATTGACAGTGACCTGGTGGATGCCTCCAGGCGGGCACACAGTTGGACACACAGGCCCCAGGGCCACACTGCCAAACATGCTGCCCGCAAAACCGCTGGCCCGGCCCCGGCCAAATCCATAACCTCCGCTCTTCCCACTGCCACCGGCCACATTGAAGGAGATGCTCCGGGAGCCCCCCAGGCTGTAGAGGCTCCGACTGCCGAAGCCCCCGCTGAGCCCTTTGCCCCCTGCCCGGTAGGAGGATGAGCTGCCCCCTGAGAGCACGGCTGAGCAGCCACTGAAGCCCCCCTTGGCGGCAGCTCCGGACTTGTAGCTGAATTGGCGACTCATGCTGCTGGTGGAGGTAGATAGAACTCAGATGCAGTAGCGACAAAGGCCAAATCCCACAAGGGCCTCACTGGTTGCTGTGAGGGCTGACAGGTGCTCTTTCTTATATGTGCTTGGCACCGGGGCTTGTGGATGGGCAGTCAAGAGCTTAATTCATGGGTTTGGCTTGCCTGGGAGCAAGAAGTCATTTTCTCTATGCTGAGCTAGAGACCAAGCCCTCCCCAACCCTGAAACAACATGAAACCTTCAAAGTGCTGGGCTTGCAAGCCTGGCTCATGTAATTTGGGTTTTATCTAATTAACCTGCTGTTATAGGGTAATTTGCCGCAGGCCTAGCCGCTCCAGGGGGATGTCACTGGCCCTTCATCATCCTTATCTTGATTCATCTTCTCTGGGTTGTGGGCTTTCTCTTGCAGGTTCAAAAGGGTGGAGGAGATGGACTTCTCTGGACAGAGCAGGCCACAGGGTTGAGTATCTGGGGACTCCAACCATAGCTATGTTCTCCTCTTCCCCAGAAAGGGGCAGATTAGTCAGGCGTGCACCCCTCCCTCAAGCCTCTTTGAGGTGCAACCAACTGATGGCCTCTTCTCCTAACCCACAGAAGACAGCATCCTTATCTGCTGGGCTATTAAGGGTAGACTGACACTCTCCCTGGCATGGGACATGTGCAGCCCAGGCCAGAGTCAACCATGGACACAGGTGGGCCATGTACTTCTGCGAGTTCCCCAGGGAAAGGGGTCTCCACACTTCACCTCTCTCAAACTTTTATAAAAAGGCAAGGAACAACTGATGTCCAGTCCTTCAAGCACTGGACAAAAAGAGGAAGAGCAAAGTAGAATGGAGTTGGGGCAGGTGGCTGAAAAATTTAGAGAGTCAGCTGAAAGGAGAGAGGGGATGACAACGAGCCTTGCTTAGGGCTCGGAGGTTTTAAGGAAAGACTCCAGGGGGCGGGGTCTTACTTCATCATTTTATCTTTCCTCCAACATGTGTCTGCTAATAAGACTAGGAGCGACTTGAGGACAAGCAATCTGTTTAGAGTTTAAATAAAAGAAGCTGCTGTCAAGGTGAGACAGAACTCCTGTGACATCTCACCCATGTGAGCCAAGAATGCAGGCTGGCTGGGACTGTTCCAAATGGCACTGTGGTTCCTGCAATCTCTGCCCTCGATTTTGCCTGCTGTTCCCTCCTCCTGTGTCCCTGGTTCTGGGGATAGGTCCTGGACCCCTCATATGATTGATATTACACTGCTGTAGCTCCTTTTCTTCCCATGGTTGACATTATCCCTGGAGACTACCTTGACCCAAAGATTCCTGCTGGGACCCTATGGTGTGCTGTGACTCTTGGCTTGTGGTGGCCACAGGAGGGAGGAGAATTTAGAGCCAGGCTAGAGTGAGGCTATCTGTCACTTTGTTTCGGGGTTGACCTGGAACCCTTCCGTCTTCCTCCCAGCACTGCTCCTCACCCTTCGGCTGACATTTTGATCTCATGATTCTTATTGAAACCACCAGAATTTCTCTTTCCTACCTTCTCTCTCCAACTCTCCTCTTTTCTTGTCTCCATCTTCCATCCATCCTCCCCCCTCTCCCTTTTACTACCTTTTGTTCTATTGCTCCCCCACCGTGCCTTCTTCCCAGGGGTTGTCCTGGGTCAGCATAGTGCAGGTGTGAGCTCCCCTCATCCTCCTCAGCCCTTAGCATGTCCTTAGTATGTGCTAGGAGGACAGTGACTCTTTGGGCAGCTCCAATGAGGTTCCTCCAAAGGCTATGTATGTCATATGCTATTTTAGTTTTTCTTTGTAAAGAAATTAGAAGGTTCTCCAGATCAGAGACCACCTAATACATAGTCTTCCCTTCCTCCTTCCTTCCTCCTCTCCCTTCCTCTCTCCCTTTCGTTCTCCCTTCAGTAAACCTCTGTTGAGTATCTGCTGTGTGCCAGGCATTGTGCCCAAGGCTGGAGAGAAAGAGCGTGTGGTGCAAGGTTAAAGGCCTTTCACAGCTCTTGAAACCCAGTCCTCACACAGTGATCCTGCTCTATGGCTTTGCATGTTTCTCTGACGTCCATGACAGACCCCCAGCTCAACCCTGCAGCCCCTGCCCACAATCTCCCTTCCTTGACACTCCCTGCCCTGGCCAAGGACATCTTACCCATTTGCCTCATCTTTAAATGCCTCCAAAATTCAACCAAACTATTTCTACCCAGCCAGAAACAACATTTTCTCCATTTCTTCTGTTCCAAATCTTTCTGCTCTTTTGAAATTTTGTGGAAAACCCTAGATTCAGCCCCATCTCCTCTCCTCAGTGACCTGGACTGCTCTGCCCATTGACACCTGTGTGTAGGCTGCCATGTTCCCTGAGGCCTGGGCCTGGGTGAGCGTTCCATGTCCCCCAGGGGACCCCTCCCTCTGTGCCTCTCCAGGTGCAGGAGCGCAGGCAGTTGTTGGTGCAGCAAAGAGCAGGGACAGAACATCTTCAAAAGGCTGCTGTGCCGGCACCCACCAGAATGGCACCAGGTACAGGCCCAGGCTCCTGAGCTGCCCTGGGGTCTGAACTCCACTCCACCACCCAAGAGTCTTCCTTTGTTTAACCTCTAAAAGCCTCACCTTCCCCAGCTATAAATGGGATAATAAACGCTTCATGGGCTTGTTGTGACAATCACGTGTTGATCCATGTAAAGTGTCTGGTAGGTGCTGGTACGTATTCAATGTTCGATAAATATTTTCAATTACTAACAATAGACAGTAAAGCAGAATTTAGGAATCAGCCTGTCCTTTCTTCCCCTTTCTGTTTCCTTTCCCCTGGGGAGAACGTTTGGATCCACCCATGCCCATAAAGTGTCACCTGCCGATAGAGGACAAGGAGGAGTGGTGTTTCTAGAGGTCCCAGGCTCAAGGAATCTCTCCATTCAAACTATTTCTGACCATGAAAAATTCATCATTAAGGATAATAATAATAAAGTCACTGTCTAACAATTGCTTGCCAAGTACAAAACTCAGTAGGAAGCACTTTTCAAACATTAAGTCTCTTGGTTTGATCCAGTCATCAAATATTACTGAGCACTTAAAGTGCTGAAGGGAGCAATGAAAAGTATCCTGCCCTCAAAACTCTTGGTTTCTGGATCCCTCCAAATGCTGGGTGTCCTTGAGAAAAGTATCTCATCAAGCTATTAACAAGTCATTAACACCTTAGCATGAATTAGCTAATCAGATACTGGCCATCAGGTATGAAACACCCAAAGTGGTTGATGAGGATGGAGACAGAGCAGGAAGGAGGGGAGTTCTCGGCCACTCACAGGAAGGGTGGGCCCAGGTGGGGCTCCTGGGTGCTTGTGGTTTTTACTGGAGGGAAAATGGGAGGGACTGAAGGAAACCAGAACCGGGCCACAGTTCACCAAGGTTGCTAAGGCCCTTCTCTGGCTTTAATTGAGATGTGGGGAGCCTCGGGGGCAGAAGGAGGCAGAGCTCCTTGCTTTGAGAGGCTTCTCAGGCTGCTGGGGGGAGACAGGATGTGACCTGCTGTATCTTAGCTTCATTTTCCCTCATGCCCTTCCATGGATCTCCCAGCTTTCTAGGTGGAAATGAAATTTTGAGCAATGTTTGGCCGGGCATGGAAGACTCTGATCCGCATCTTTACTCACCTGTGAAACAGTAGAAGGGAGTGTGTCAGACCATAGAGTCAAATCCCCAAGCTGCCGGGAACGTCTAGCTCAGACATTCAAGTATATCTGGGCTAGCTTTAAAATGGGTATTAAATAAATGACAGTGTGTATGTCTCTTGGTTTTCTAGCCAAAATGCTTTATTTGGTTCACACAAATTTGTAATTTTCTTTGTATTTCTGTTTCTATGTCTGTGATGCTGATCACTTTGACACATTTGTGTGATCTCTTGACCTCAGGGATCCACTTGCTCCCCCCTCAGTATCTGGGGTCTGATGAGCCTCCGGAGTAGGTCTCAGAAAGAGATGGGCAGGAAAAGCTAGTACAACCCAAGATGCTGAGTGAGAAGAAAATATAATGCATGAAAGAGGGGCCCCTGAGGAGACCAAATCCACAAGGGCTGCCCAAAGGAGGGGGTTTGAATCTGAGTCCTTTAAAGGCAGAAGGCTCGTTGAGATGGGCACCAAGGAAACAGGAAAAGAGCCCAGGCTGGCAGGAGGAAGGGCATCAAGGAAAAAGCCTCCCAGGCTGAAGCAATCATGAGAGTGAAGGAAGACCATGGAAGGAGGGACCCGAGGTTCCAAGCAATTCATGGGATAGGGCAAGTGGCAGGGAGCCACAGAGAGCTTGTGAAGCCAGGCGAGTCTGAGCCATACATGTTAGAGGAGCAGAATCAAGCTGCTGTGCGGGTCGGAGCAGTGGGGGTGGAGAGAGGCTGGAGGCGCTGAGAGGCAGATGGTTCTCTAAGCAAATAATTGTCTCCAAAATTAGAGACAATGAGCTGGGTTGTTTGGATGACATCAGCTCAGGTCCTACCAGCTCTCCTCAGCAGACAGACTCAGGAAATGAGCATGTTGTCTGTGAACCTCCATAAGTCCCCCTCGTCACACCCCCATATCCTCCTGTAGTTCAGGCAGACGGGATGCTCAGCCTCAAGCCAGCTGGATGGAGCACAGTCCCTGGGGGATTTGGTCACAATCAGAGCCACTCACCTGGGCACAGGACAGCTGTTCAGCAGGTTTGCAGTTGGCAAGGCCAAAGGTGAGCTTACCCCAGAAGATCTGGGGTGTAAAGGACAGAGGAGGGCTGTCCTGCCGGGCACTCAGCTTGGCCCTCATCCTACAGTGTGGCTGCCAGAGAGGTGCCTTCTTGGGAAGCCCAGCCTCCTCACTCAGCTCCATGTCCAGAAGCTTCTCCGTTGAGTTTTGCTCACCATCCTCTTCCTCCAGCCTCACCCCAAGCCTCTGGCAAACTGTACACACCTGGGGCTTGGAGGGCCCAGGTTCTGGACCTGTTTGACCAACTTTCTAAAACTCTGTTTCTATATCTCTAAAAATGGGGATACTAATACCTATTCCACTGACTCCTCAAGGTGGATGATGGGCAACTTGTAAATGATGATGATGATGATGATGATAGCTAACACACAGTGTGAGCTCGACCAGGCACTGCTCTGAGCACTTCACCTGTATAACTCATTTAATTTTCACAATAGCCCCATGAGGCAGGTACTGTTATTATCTCAATTCTACTGAGGCACAAGAAGGTAAGTACTTTACTCAAGGTCACACAGTAGTGAGCAGCTGAGCCAGGATCTGAGCCAGGGTTCAACCCAGGCAGCCTGGCGGCAATCTGCACATTTAGTCACTGCACCATCCTGACTTCCTCACGTACAAATGCTTAGTGCAGGTGCCTGCCCTGTTCCTGGTAAGTAGACATGCCTAACTCTAGCTTCCCACAAGCTCTGGGTCCTAAATCCTGTTGTCCCCCTTACATCTGCACCACAGTGTCAAAACTTGAGCTCACACTTCCTATTCCACATAGCCCAATCCTCCCAGGTATAACCTGCCCTCAAAAGCCACACGTTGGGGGTGGGTGGACGTGAACATGGACATGAGCAGGACAGGGGTCCAGGACTGTCATGGTCGCCTCAGGTGTCTGTGGCTGATATCCACTGTGATGGGTTGGTGCCTGATTGTACCAATTGCTAAATATGTTCAGTATCTTTCATAGACATGTACCTGTGAGCCAATGAGCAGCTGTCTGTGCATGTGTACATGAGATTTTTTTTTTTTTTTTGTACATGAAATTTTGATGATCGTTCACCTGACAATAGGCTCCATCTAGAATTAACTATTGTTTGCAGACCTCCATATTTCCATTCTTCTACACTGGTGGCACCTAAACAAAAGCCAATTGTCTCATTTTCACTATATTCTTATTCATAATAACTGAAGGGATATGATGACCCAGTGCTGGTGGCCAAGTAAAGGAATCAAAGTCATTCATTTATTCAACATCCTTGAGACCATACAAGCAGAAAAGGTTCTGATTAGTTGGACCTGAAGTGGTAGGAGATGGACAAGATGACTTTTCAAGATCACAGAGCATCCATTTCCATGAGACTTTTTCTACCAATGAACATGGATGAATTAGCTAAAGTCTCGTGCTACACCAAATTTGAAACTTTGGAATAATATTTGTAAAGCTCATAAAATGATGTCAGAGGCAGAAGGAGAGGCAAAGGGAGGAGGGGCAAGAAAGAGTGGATGAGATTCCAGGAGACAGGGCACACACATCATGGCTGACATCTTGTTTTGCAATCAGTAATTCATTCACCAATTACTGAGCAACCTCTCTGTACTCTCATATTGGGGATTAAGGAAGAGAGAGTTTCCCAGATCCCCCAGGCTTGCCCTTGATCAATCAAATGGAAGGTATCTCCATTCTCCTACTGGTCCCAACTGTTTGGCTGATATTTATTTCAGATTGCTATTTGCCATACGGTAGGAAAGGCTGGGAAAGAAATCTGGGGACACAGTTTCTCTGGCCTCTTTTCTTCTACCCCTGCCTCCAAATTTTATTTTTTACTTGGTTGAGATTCATATAAAATTAAGCATTTTAAAGTGAACACTTCAGTAGTATTTATGTATTCACAATGTTGTTCAATCACCACATTTTCTTAGTTTCAAACATTTTCATCCCAAAAGGAAGCACAGTATCCATTTGCAGGCACTTCCCATTCTTCTTACCCTGATCCTTGCAACTACCAATCTCTCTGGATTTACTCATTTTGGAAATTTCAAAATGGAATCATATAATATGTGACCTTTTGTGCCTGACTTCTCTCACTTAGCATAATGTTGTCAACATTTATTCACAATGTAGCATGTATCGGTATGTTAGTCCTTTGTATGGCTGAATAGTATTACATTGTATGAATATGCCACAATGTTGTTTTTATCCATTCATTGGCTGATGAACATTTGCACTGTGTCTTATTCCTTATAGGCTCCTATAACACATGCCATAGACGGGAGGCTTATAGACAACAGTAATTTATTTCTCATGGTTCTGGAGGTTGGAAAGTCCAAGGTCAAGGAGCCAGCATGATTCCACTGTAGAGCGGACCTTCTTCCTCATAGCTGGATTCTCACTATGTCATCCTGTGGTGGAAAGGGCTAGGGAGTTCTATGGGCTCTCTTTTATTAGAATATTAATCCCATTCATGAAATCGCCAATCCTATAACCTGAGCACCTCCCAAAGGCCCCACTTTCTAACCATCATCTTTGGGGGTTAGAATTACAACACATAAATTTTGGAGAGACATAAACACTCAGACCATAACAGGCTGCTTCCACCTTTGGCTATTGTGGACAGTGCTTCTATGAACATGCATACACATGTATTTGTTTAAGCACTTGTTTTCAATTCCTTCAGATATGTATACCTAAGCATGACATTGTTTAGTCATATGACAAGCCAATGTTTAATTTTATGAAGAACTGCCCAAGTATTTTTCACAGTGGCTGAACCATTTTACATTCTCACCAGCAATGGATAAATGTTTTGATTTTATCAAATCCTCACCAGCATTTTTTATTTTTCATTATTTTTTTATTACAGCCATCCTAGTGGGTGTGAAATAGTACCTCATTGTGGTTTTTGATTTACATTTCATTGATGACTAATTATGTTGAGCTTATTTTTCATGAGCTTGTTGACTATTTGTATGTTTTCTTTTTTTTATTCTCTATATTTCTAATAGAAACTCCATAAAAATTTTTAAAAATGCAATGGTTCGCCCTGGCCGGTTGGCTCAGCGGTAGAGCGTCGGCCTAGCGTGCGGAGGACCCGGGTTCGATTCCCGGCCAGGGCACATAGGAGAAGCGCCCATTTGCTTCTCCACCCCTCCGCCGCGCTTTCCTCTCTGTCTCTCTCTTCCCCTCCCGCGGCTGAGGCTCCATTGTAGCAAAGATGGCCCGGGCGCTGGGGATGGCTCTGTGACCTCTGCCTCAGGCGCTAGAGTGGCTCTGGTCGCAATATGGCGACGCCCAGGATGGGCAGAGCATCGCCCCCTGGTGGGCAGAGCTTCGCCCCATGGTGGGCGTGCCGGGTGGATCCCGGTCGGGCGCATGCGGGAGTCTGTCTGACTGTCTCTCCCTGTTTCCAGCTTCAGAAAAATGAAAAAAAAAAAATGCAATGGTTCTGACAAAATTCACACAAGACTATTGGGCATTCTTTGCCTACAACAGGGGTCCCCAAACTTTTTACACAGGGGGCCAGTTCACTGTCCCTCAGACCATTGGAGGGCCAGACTATAAAAAAACTATGAACAAATCCTTAAGCACACTGCACATATCTTATTTTAAAGTAAGAAAACAAAATGGGAACAAATACAATATTTAAAATAAAGAACAAGTAAATTTAAATCAACAAGCTGACCAGTATTCCTATTTATTTACTTTTTTAGATTTTATTTATTCATTTTTATTAGAGAGAGAGGGGAGAGAGAGAGAGGAAGAGATAAAGAGAGGACAGGGGGAGGAGCAGGAAGCATCAACTCCCATATGTGCCTTGACCAGGCAAGCCCAGGGTTTTGAACCGGTGACCTCAGCATTCCAGGTCGAAGTTTTACCCACTGCGCCACCACAGGTCAGGCTTTTTAAAAGTTATTTTTATTTATTTATTTACTTTTTTAGATTTTATTTATTCATTTTTATTAGAGAGAGAGGGGAGAGAGAGAGAGGAAGAGATAAAGAGAGGACGGGGGAGGAGCAGGAAGCATCAACTCCCATAAATTTCAATGGGAACTATGCTCCTGTCACTGACCACCAATAAAAGAGGTGCCCCTTCCAGAAGTGCAGCGGGGGCCGGATAAATGGCCTCAGGGGGCCACATGTGGCCTGCGGGCCATAGTTTGGGGACCCCTGGCCTACAGTGTCTATCTGTAGCACTTTTGCTTAGAAAGACTGACATTTATGGAGCGTTAGCTTTGTTTGAGACACTGTGTTCAGTACTCCTCTATATGGAGTCATTTGTCTTTCAAACTACACTTGTGTGCCAGTAGTTTATTGATGGTGGTGTGACACTTTGCACGTCACAGCTGAAGAAACTGAGGTAGAGATGACTCTGGTCTGGGAGGCAGCTGTCATCTCCGCTTCTGGTTATGACTCCGCCACCACCAGTACCATGACCTTCAGCCTCCCAGTTGTAGACTGGTGGTTTCTCATCTGTAGAATGGGACCCTCTACCATATTGTCTTGAAGAACTCTTCTTCCTCTGAAATACCTTGATTTTGTGCTTCTTTGTCTTGTTCCCAGAGAGCTAGATTTTGGAATTCCTAAAGCATTTTTTTTGTTTTGTTTCCTCTTTCATGGAAAACAAGTATGGCTATTATGATGAAAACCTCAGCATTTGTCTCAAGGGGCAGGACTGGCTTGCCTGCAGAATCTTTCTTGGGAGTTTATTTTTCTTTATTTTTTTAAGATTTTATTTAGAAAATTAACTTTAACAGAGTGACATTGATCAGTAAGAGTACACAGGTTTCAGATAAACTTTTCTATAGCATTTGAACTGTTGCTTATGTTGTGTACCCATCACCCAAAGTCAAATAATTTTCCATCACCTTATATTTGCTCCTGTTTACACCCTTCCTCATACCACTTTCCCCTTCCCCCCCATATCCCCTTCCCCTGGTAACCACTTCACCTTTATCTGTGTCCATGAGTTTCAGTTTTATATCCCACCTATGTGAGAAATCATACAGTTCTTAGCTTTTTCTGATTTACTTATTTCACTCAGTATAATGTTCTCAAGATCCATCTATGTTGTCGTAAATGTTACTATGTCATCATTTCTTATGGCTGAGTAGTATTCCATTGTATATATGTACCACATCTTCTTTATTCAGTCCTCTATTGAGGGACATTTTGGTTGTTAACATGTCTTGGTCACTGTGAATAATGCTGTGATGAACGTGGGGGTGCATGTGTCTTTATGTAACAACGTTTTTGAGTTTGGGGGGTAGATACCCAGTAGAGGGATTGCTGGGTCATATGGTAGTTCTATTCTTAATTTTTTGAGGAACCACCATACTTTATTCCTGTATGTTTTCTTTGAAGAAAGGTCCATTAAAGTCCTTTGCTCATTTTTTAAATTAGGTTTTTGTCTTTTTGTTTTTGAGTGGTAAGTGTTCTCTATATATTTTGGACTCTAGACCCTTATCAAAGACATAATTTTCAAATATATTCTCACTCTACAGGTGTAATATCTAAGAATCCTTTACCAAATTTAAGATCATGAAGATTTAGCCTTATGTTTTCTTCTAAGTGTATTACAGTTTTAGCTCTTATATTTAAGTTGTTGATCTATTCTGAGTTAATTTTTGTTTGAAAGTCAGGGTTCAACTTTATACTTCAGCATGACGGTATCCAATTGTCCCAAAATCATTTGTTGAAGAAACTGTTCTTTCCTCCACTGAATGCTTTTGGCACCCTTGTCAAATGATCATAGATGTATGGGTTTTACCTCCTCCCCTCAGTAAAACCATTTTTAAATACATTGTGCTGGAAAAGAAGGATGGTCCTAGGGACCTTATCTTCTTGGTGTCTCTGTTGGGGGAAGCTTCTGTAAGCATCTACTAATTGCTAAGACCAGCAGAGAATGAAGTCAATCCTTGTCCTTGGGGACCCTAGGTCTGGTGGTGATGGAGCCAATCACACACAGAGATCATCTCAATCACATGTGCAGATATCACAGTGGAGGTGAGCATTAGGCACTACAAGGTCCTAGACCCCTGATGGCGAACCTTTTTATAAAAATAGCCCACTTTTGCAGTGCTGGTCAACCTGGTCCCTCCCGCCCACTAGTGGGCGTTCCAGCTTTCATGGTGGGCCAATCGCGGCGCCATTAGGTTGCTCTGCTACCGCCCACCATGAAATATCAGGCTGCTATCCTGGCTGGAGCACTGACTGGGATGCTTTTGCCTTGAGAGTCCCTGGAGTCTTACCCTCTTGCCCATCTGGTCCTAGTCTTCTCATTCTGGGTGCTGCTGGAGCTTCCTGTCACAGTGCCGGCATGGAGGGCAGTGCTAGAGGAGGAGCTGAGGTGGTAGCTGCTTACACTGCTGCTGACGGCTAAGGAGGAAGAGCCAAGAGCAGGGAAGAGGGCAGCGGGGTCAGTCAGCAAGTGAGCCAGCCCCCTTCACCCCACAGCAACCCTCAGCATCAAGAAACACCACAAAGATAAATGAGAATTTATTGTGATTCCAGCTTTGTGTGAGGTGAGAATCTCCTGGATATTCTAGGACCATCGGTTTCCAAGGCCGTTTTCTCAATCCTTTCTCTCAATGACAGTGCCCCAGGGAGAGCTAGAAATGACATGGGTGGGCATGACTTCAGTCACTGGTTCCATAGAACAAAAGAGGACTAGGTTTCCTTTGAAGCCAGAGAACTCTCACAAGACAGTGGCAGAAACTCCCAGCTTGGGGGTGACTTCTTCTTATCCTGAGCTCCCCAGCTTTCTCATCCAGCAGAATCCCTACCCAGCCCATCTTTCAGGGATACTTACAGGTGCTCACAGAGGATGGATTCTCACCCATTCTCACCTGACATCCTGAAGGATGAGTGTTAGAGAAAGAGATAACCCCAGGGATGTGCCTAGATTCAGCTAAGCCTTGATGGACTCCTACTTTTATATGCATATTATCTCAATTTGTTCTCATAACAACCCATAAAATGGAGCTCATAATCCTTATTTTATAGATGATAAAACAGAGACACAGGGACGTTAAATGATTGACCAGAACCAAACAGCTAGTATGTGGCAAAGCTAGTAATTAAACCCAGGTCTGACTTATCCCACTGGCTCTTTCCACAGCACCACCAACCACCTGTGCTCCATGCCTTACACCTGACCCTTCCTTGCAGGAAGATCCCAAATGGCACTTCATCCCAGTGGGGAGCCACTCACAGCCCCTTCTCCCTTGGCACCATGACATCCCCATCACTCCCTCACCCCCTCACCGGCACTCCTCGCCCTCCAGCAGCTTGCGGTAGGTGGCGATCTCCACGTCCAGGGCCAGCTTCAGGCTCATCAGTTCCTGGTACTCGCGCAGCATCCGGGCCAGCTCCTCCTTTGCCTGGTGCAGGGCAGCCTCCAGCTCGTCCAGCTTGGCCCGGGCGTCCTTCAGGGCACAGTCGCCCCGCTGCTCAGCATCAGATTGATGCACTGGCCATCTCCAGATTGATGCACTGAATGACAAAGAACAGGGAGATCATCAGAACACAAAATAATTTTTAGATCTTACAGGTTAGGTGACCTAACCCCTTCACTTTACAGATGAGGCCCAAGGTGGCAACGGATAATAGCTACAGAGCCAACGCCAGAAACCTGGCCTCCTCTATCTTCTATTGCAGGTGGATATCTAATGTTGTCATGAAAAACCGTCAGAGCAGTTGCATTTCTGGAATGCTAGCAGACACTTCAATGTTTGAAAAGTTGTCTAGTGCCTGGGGTTGGAGGCCACCAACAGCTGTAGGCTACGAGTACGTCAGGTCCAGCAGAATCATGCAGAGACCCCAGCCAGGATGCCTCTGAGGATCAGGTAGCATGACAAGTACCCTTATAATAGGATTTCTGCCTGTAGGATGTCTCCCAGCAAGAACCCTACCTACCCGTTAGCACCAAGAGTGAGTGCTTCTGGACTATTCCAGCACTCGGTGAGGATGGTCTGTCTAGATGCTCCCCAAGTCTAGTATGAATGGGTCAGGGAGTCTCTCCTTAGAGCAGGAGGTTAAGGGCCAGAACTTAGACCCATGGCCACAGAAACCGGGCTCTGACAAACACCTCACAGCCCTGTGAGGACACACACTACCAAAGGAGACACAGTCCTCATGGCGCCTGTGAAGCAGTCTTATGCAGAGTCAGGAAGCTGTCCCGGTGTTTTCAACATTGCTCAGCCTGGAGGTTGTGAAGTGCAGGGAGGAAAGTCGACTCTGACTCTTCAGTTTGTTAATACTGCCACCAGAAGCGCTGAGCTGGTTCTTTGGGGAGAATACAGGAAAGATTCTCCACCCTTTAAAATGATTTCCCCACTGACACAGGGTTTAAGGTTTGCTGCTTCCAGATAAGACAGGATCCCTCAGGTGCAACCGACATGGGGCTGCAGCATAAGGCAGGGCACCCGGAGGCTTCATCTTCTGTCATTTGCTCTCGGTCACCGAGACCATTGCCACCCAGAGGGAACGTCGACGCACATGCCACACACACCACATGTATTGAGTGTTCAGTAGGAAGAGGAGGCGTAGGGCCTGCCCTCAGAGGGTCGTACCTGAAGGGAACATGGGCAGCTTCATTGCACACAGAAAACATCTGAGAAAGAGGGAGCAAGAAAGAGGCAACCTGGCTTCTAATCCTGGCTCTGTTAACAGCCAGCTGGGGACCCCGGGCCGGTTACTTCCCCTCTCCAGCCCACTTTCCTTAACTAAACTGTGGCGTCAGAAGAAATAAGTTTGAGGTCCCTCCCAATTGTGAAAAGGGTGCCTGCTCTGACCACAGGGGGACTGAGCAAGGGGGACATATGGACTGTGGATGGCCAAGGTGCTCCCAAGCCCAAGAGAGGACTATTTTCTTCTACTAAAGGGTAGGTTTTAATTTCTCCATCACAGAGGGCAAAATGGGCCCTGGTGTTCTCTGTAGAGTTGCTGCTCCTCTGCTTCCTCACATTGGTAGTCTCACACCGGATCCTCTGGAGGAGCCAGTGCAGCTCTGGCATCTTGTTCTTGGTCTTCTTAAGGTCGTCACTGTGCCAGCCGGCAGCCAGCTGCAGCTCCTGGATCTGGTTTCTCAGAGATAGGAAGTTGGTGATGAGACAGGACTGCGCCACCTCACATTCAAGATAGGGGGAACGTTCTGAGCAAACACCTCCGAAAAGAGCCAGGGAAGGAGGCTCCGGAGCAGAAAGTGATGAGGCCAGGACCTGGTATCCTTCTAGCTGTTGGATGGTGGTTCTGACCAAGAAGTTCACCTGCTTCTTTAAGCAGAACCTGTTTTCTGGGCCTCTCACTCCTTTCTCATCACCTGCCGGTAGTCTTTCCTGGGCTAGATAAAGGAAAGCGGCAGTTGGCATTTACTAAGCACTTCCAAAAGATAAGAAGAGCTCTGACCCTTTCCACTCACTTAGTACTTCTTTGTAGAGGCATCTTTTAAAGGCCAGGTTCTGTTCAGGTACTGGGTTACAGCTGTGAACAGGATAAGGGAGGTCCCTGCCCCCACAAAATGTACATTGTCTTGCAGCCCTATTATATGGACAGACAGAGGGCCAAGGAAGCCGAGGGCAGCACATAACCTTGGGGGAGTAGGATTTTTGGCTCAGGACTTGTAGCTCAAATCTTTCCCTTTCTGCTTGACCAGTGCTTCAGAGAACAGAGGCTGACATGGTCATAGATGGAGACAAGAACCTGTATCCTTGCTGTCTTCGGCTTTAACAAACAGGAAATGGCGTATTAGAATTGGCAGGACTGGAGTCCTGGAGAGCCCCAGGTAAAGGTCTTCTCAGTGATAGACCTTTATATCTATTCAGAATAAGAACTGAATAGGTTTTATTCCAAAGCATAACACCTCTTACCCAGAAGGCTCCTACAACCCTACTTTCTCCTCTTGGAAATCCTCCCACACTGATCAGAAAACATCTCCTGGCCTTTCGGCTCTCTGAGCAGCACCATGGCAGTCCACAAGAGCAAGCACCTTATGAAAGGCGGCAAAAAGGGAGCCAAGAAGAAAGTTTGATCCAGCTCTGGCTGGTTAGCTCAGTTGGTTAAGAGCATCATCCCAAAACAACAAGGTTGTGGGTTCAATCCCTGCTCAGGGCACACATGGGAAGCAGCCAAAAAAAAGAAAAAAAATGTGCATGACTGAGTGGAACAACAAATGCTTCCCTTCCCCTTCTCCTCTCTCTCTTCCTCTCCTTGTGTCTCAAAAAAAAAAAAAAAAAAAAAGTTTAGCCCTGGCTGGACACCTTGGTTGGTTTGAACATCATCCTGGAGTGTGGAGGTTGCCAGTTCGATTCCTCAGTCAGGGCACATACAGGAGCAGTTTTATGTTCTTATGACTCTCTCACTTTGCCTCACTTAACC
This sequence comes from Saccopteryx bilineata, assembly GCF_036850765.1. NCBI lineage: Eukaryota > Metazoa > Chordata > Mammalia > Chiroptera > Emballonuridae > Saccopteryx > Saccopteryx bilineata. Next base: position 128,666,906 of record NC_089490.1, read on the forward strand.
CCCCCCCCCAAAAACTGCTCCATTTTGTAAGAAAGATTGGTGTGATGTAAAGGCTGTGTCCATTATGACATGTTAGAACAATACTAGTCACAAAGACTCAAGAAACCAAAACCACATCTGATGGTCTTAAGGACATGCTTTTGAAGTACCCCTAGCTGATCCGCAGAACGATGAAGTTGCATTTAGAAAATGTAAGCTAATTACTGAGGATATTCAGGGTAAAAACTACCTGGCTAATTTCTGTAACAAAACATACTCCATGGTCAAAAATGGCAGAACATGACTGAAGCTCATGTTGATGTCAATACTGCCCATGGGCATTTGCTTCATCTACTCTTGTTGCTTCTACTAGAAACACCACAGTCAGATTGGGAAGACCTCTGATGCTCAGTGTCTCCAGGTCCGCCAAGTCCTGGAGAAGACGATGGAACTCATGACCCGAGACGTGCAGACGGAGGAGTGGAAAGAAGTGGTCAATAAGTCGATTCCAGAGAGCATTGGAAAAGACATAGGAAAGGCTTGCCAATCTATTTATCTGTTCCATGATGTCTTTGTTAGAAAAGTCAAAATGCTGAAGAAGCCCAGGTCTGAACTGGGAAAACTCACGGTGCTTCACAGTGAAGGCAGCAGTTCTGGGAGAGCTACTCAGGATGAGACAGGTGGTAAAGGTGAACTGCCTGATAAATTGAGCCCATAATCCAAGATTCCATTTAAAATGAACACTTTTAATGGTGACAAATAAAAAATCCTATTTGTGATTTAAAAAAAAAAAGAGAGAAAAGAAAGAGCTCCTGGCATCCTCTTCCTCACCTCTAGCTACTAGCGCAGGCCACTGTCCTTTACAGCTGTTGCCTCCTCCTGCTCAATGGCAGCATGCTCCAGACCCTGGAAATACTTGGTTTTATAACAAGAACACCTCCACCAGAGATTCCCTGTCCTTCTCTGTTGGATATGCCCATTCATACCAGTTTTATGATTTATCCGTGATAATGGTCTCTGCCAAAGATTGTTTTTGGGTAGAATGTTGTTACACCATTAATATAACTGCTTTTTCATTAAGCACATCTACAAAGGTATCTCTCACATTACTGACTGGTGGAGATGTCCTCTTCCCAAGAAAGGAGGGGCTGGTGGAGGAGGAAGATCCCCACCTCACATGCCCACCTTGCTCTGGTGTAAGACCTCAGCCTCTGCCTTGCTCTTCAGGATGATCTTTTCATACTGGAGGGGAACCTCAGCAAGGATGCTGTCCAGGTCCAGGTTCTGGTTGTTGTCCATGGACAGGATGACAGAGGTCTCACTGGCATGAGTCTGGATCTGAGCCATCTCCTGAGTTGAGAAGTGAAGACAGAGTCAGGGTCCCAGGCTTCCCTCCTGTGCCCATCAGTCTTCTGGGCCTGCATTCCCTGGCAGAATGGGCTAACATGGAGGCAAGGAGTGCCTGCTGGAGATCTGTCTGTGGGAGCCGAGGGAGGAGCCTTACATTAGCAGGACACAACCTGTATGGGCAACAGGCGGTGGAAGGCATTTCCCACAATTTACAGAATCAAGAATTTGTGTTTTAGTAGAACTTCATGGGGTCATTTTCTCCTGCCTGTGAGTAAGGTCACTGTCATGGCTCAGACAAGGTTGTTGTCTATGTATATGGTCTTTGGGGACCAGGGCCTTACCCTGTCATGGCCTCCCAGTGCAGGGTTTTGCACTTTCCCATCAAAACAGGCTTTATGCTTATTTTAAATCCATCCTATTGGCATCTCCCTAAAAGAGCCAGGTGAAGTTCTCAGCTGGTAAGAGGCAGGATGGGGAGGGGGAGGAATGCCCTCACCGCGTCGTACAGATACTTGAGGAACTTGAGATCTTCCTCCAGAGAGTCTACTTTGGCCTGGAGCTGCACTTTGACAGCATAGGCCACATCTGCATCCTGCTGAGAGGCACTCAGAGCCATCAGTCAATATTACCCGCATCCCATCAGCTGTCCTGTCCTTGCCCCCAAAACATCTGATTTCCTATGTTTTGCCCAGAAAGGGAAGCATGTTGATGAGTAAAATCATTCAATGTTTCTTTTCTCTCAGACTCACTGAATCTTTAGGAAGAGGGAAAGGAGAATGAGGTCTGTTCTTTCTCTGTTACACCTGGAGAAAACAAAGCCCAGATAAATGGACTGAGTTTCCTCAAATCACACAAGAAGGCTGAGCTGAACCAGAGTTTCCCAATTCCTAGACCAGAATTCTCTCCTGTCTTCTATATCAGATAGGTGTATATCCTGCCTCTTCAACTTGCTGAAGACCTGATGGAGTCATAATTCCATCCCCATTCGGGCACCAGACCCCTTCAGAAAGCCTGGGTGGAAGTGCCGAGCAAAGTTAGCCAGGATGGAGGTGAAAGAGAGACCAGAATCCATAGGCTCTTCTCTCTCACCTTTTGAGCACCACAAACTCGTTCTCAGCTGCTATGCATTGGTTAATCTCCACCTCATACCTGCGAGCCAGGAAAGAAGACAGCAGAGGCCTTGGTCACAACGGCCAAGCAACCTTGACTTCCCTCTGGTCAGGCCACACTGCTCTAGATATAGTTTCCTCAAGACCTCCTAGAGGTGAGTCCTGCAGAGGCTGGTGGTGGCCGTGCTGTGTCCTGGAGTTAGCTCATTTTCATCCTACTTGCTGGATCCTAGGAAAATATTCAGGTGTCTATTAGGCTCCCCAAACTGGCCACTGAACCAGTCAGTGGATAATAATCTTAGGAACTTCTTCCTTTCAACCAGATAGGAAATTTTGAAACAAGGTAGGTCTTTCCTCCACAGCCAGAGAAGGGGTGTGAGCCCCTGACCCAAGGACTTGCTTCCTCCCCTTCTAAAGTGGCTCAAAAATTGGATACCCTCAGGAGCCTCTGTGAACACTACCCTGACCTTTGGTGGCCCATTCCCACCTCTTCTTGTAGTCCTCCACCACTTCCCATACATTCTGCAGCTCTGAGTCCAGCCGCACCCTGTCCCCCCACAGCATCTCCAGCTGCTTCCGCAGGGTGCTGATGTAGCCCTCGTACATGGGCTCCAGGTGGTTCCTGCAGTTGTTCAGGTCCAGCTGCTGCAGCAGCTCCCACTTGGTCTCCAGCATCTGGTTCTTCTGCTCCAGGAACCGCACCTGGAGCCATGGTGGATGGTGCCATGTCCCGTGGACATACACCATTGACTCCCCAGGTTATATATATTTTTCCTAAAGTTACTTGACTCAAGTCCTAACTCTCTTCATGGAATTCCATATAAACTAGACCCTTTGCACATGCTCATTCCACAGCTTCCTGGACAAAATCAATCACTGGAAAAGGAGAGCCCACAGCTTTCTTCTGTCTCCTGACCCAGCACCCAAGAGATGCTCTTCCTTGTGTCTGTACATGTTTCTTCTTTACCATGAGCCCTTCCCTTTAAACAGTGCTGCTTCTATTAACTCTTGTCTTCTTTAAACAGCTGGAGCTTCATTGACCCCCAAACTGGCCACTGAACCAGAAGACCTGTCCTCCAGAAACCCATCACTTCTTTCTTAGCCCTTTGAGTAGTAAGTTTTTTCATGCTTGCTGACCCCTGGGACTGAGTTTTTTTGAAAAATTGAAATTAGAGAGTGACATCAGAGAAATGGCGCCGTGAGGAGTGCTACTGATAAATCTCCCCCAAATTTCAACAAATTCTTCAATCAGAGACAGAAAAATCTATCCTTGGAGTGTCTGGAAGTCCCATACACTGAAAACGAAGTGCTATCAATGAAACCACCCTCAGATGCCATTATGGAAAAGGAAATTGAATATTATGGATACAAAAGAGAGAGATGTAGCACAGATAGATGTGGAAAAATCTATGGAGAAAAAATTTAATATATTGGAAACCTTGGAGCTAAATGACAGATAATTTAAAATAGAAATCCTAAAAATACTCAGAGATATACAAGAAAACACAGAAAGGCAATTTAAGGAGCTCAAAAAACAACTCAATGAACATAAAGAATATATTACCAAGGATACTGAAACTATAAAAACAAATCAAACAGAGATGAAAAACTCAATTCATGAACTGAAAAATGAGGTAACAAGCTTAGCTAATAGAACAGGCCAGATAGAAGGTAGAATTAGTGACATAGAAGACAGGCAACTTGAGGCACAACAGAGAGAAGAAGAGAGAGACTCAAAAATTAAAAAAAAAATGAGAAAGCCCTACAGGAACTGTCTGACTCCATTAAAAAGACTAACATAAGAATAATAGGTTTATCAGAAGAGAGAGAAAATGGAATGGAGAACATATTCAAACAAATAATAGACGAGAATACATCATAATGAAACTGGCACAAACCAAAGACAAAGAAAAAATTCTCAAGGCAGCCAGGGAAAAGAAGAATACAACATATAAAGGAAGGCCTATTAGATTATCATCGGATTTCTCAGCAGAAACTATACAAGCTAGAAGAGAGTGGACCCCAATATTTAAAGTCCTGAAAGAGAGGAACTTTCAGCCAAGAATACTATACCCATCAAAACTATCCTTCAAATATGAAGGAGAAATAAAAACATTCATAGATATAGAAAAGATGAGGGAATTTATCATAAGAAAACCCCCACTCCAGGAAATACTAAAGGGGGTTTTCCAACCAGATACAAAGAACAAAACAAAACAAAACCACAAGTAAAAGCTCCACCAAAAACACAATAAAACCAAATTTAAACTGTGACTACAAAAAAAAAAAAAAAGAGGGGGAGAGGATAGAGATTAATAGTAGCAAAGGATGATGGAAAGCAGAAGCACTCATAAGATAGTGTACTACAATGAACATGGTAGGTACCCTTTTCATTACTTAATGGTAACCACCCTTGAAAAAACCACCACAGAAGCACATGACTTAGAAAAGGTAGCAACAGAGGAAAGAGGTATGAAATACAACCAAACAAAAACAAATGATAGAAAAACAAAAGAGAAGAATCAAACAAGATACAAAACTAACAGAAAGCAATTTATAAAATGGCAATAGGGAACTCACAAGTGTCAATAATTACACTAAATGTAAATGGATTAAACTCACCAATAAAAAGACACAGAGTAGCAGAATGGATTAAAAGAGAAAATCCAACTGTATGCTGCCTACAAGAAACACATCTAAGCAACAAGGATAAAAACAAATTCAAAGTGAAAGGCTGGAAAACAATACTCCAAGCAAATAACATCCAAAAAAAAAAAAAAGCAGGTGTAGCAATAATCATATCTAATAATGCTCCCTACAAGACAGCAAAAGTACTCAGAGACAAAAATGGTCATTTCATAATGATTAAGGGGACACTGAATCAAGAAGACATAACAATTCTTAATGTATATGCACCAAACCAAGGAGCACCAAAATATATAAGACAGCGACTTATTGACCTAAAAACAAAAACTGACAAAAATACAATCATACTTGGAAACCTAAATACACTGCTGACAGCTCTAGATCGTTCATCAAGCAGAGAATCAATAAAGATATATTGGCCTTAAATGAAACACTAGAGCACCTGGATATGATAGACATCTACAGGGCATTTCATCCCAAAGCGACAGAGTATACATTTTTCTCTAGTGTACATGGAACATTCTCAAGAATTGACCATTTGTTGGGTCTCCTGGGCCACATTTGCACCTCTGCTGTGTGGCTCAACCTGAGCCCTATCTGCTAAGGGAGTTGAACCTCTTAGTAGGGGCCTTAACAACGGAACATTTACAATGTAGAAAAGGTACAAAGTGAGATTGTCAAGGCTGGAGAAGACTTGTGATAAATAAAAAACAAGGAAATACTACAGAATGAACTGAGCCTATGCATATTCCAAAGTGATGGGCTAGGGAGAGCACAGACTAGGGATGGGGTCCTGGCACCCTTCTGTGTGTGTCCCACACACACTCAATGAGTGCCTCTCCGTGCCCAGGTCTAGAGATGGTGATGATGATGGTGCAGGTGACAGTTGTGATGCAGAAGGAAGAAGAGGAGATAGAATGGGATTTCCAGACAACAGTGCTGTTGTGATGGCCACACACAAGTGCCTGCCCCTCCCAGCTGGTTCCTAGGGAATGCAATTGCACAGAATTTTCTTTGGCCTACACAGTAGGATCTCTGACAGTCCCCATCTTCATCTTGCTGGCTACCTTTTAGTGAGTACACTTCATACCCCAGTCTTTGAGTTCACTGGACTAATCAGTGTTCCAAGGCCCAAGGTTCCAAGGCTCTGTAAAGTGGGGGTTGAGAACTGGATGGTGGGCCAAACTGAACAGGTGCACTGTGCATCTGAGAGGCAGTGAGCAGCCCAGCGGGACTGTAGGGGAAGGTTTGACTTGGGGAGCGGAGGCTAGTGGGAGAAAGATGGTGGCTAAGCCAGTGCCCTTCTTCTTGCAGACAGTGTGGAATCATATGAGGGTTGTGAAGGGAAGAAATATCACTGAGCTAGTGCAGTGCTTTAGGTTAAAGTACAGGCTCCATGTTACAAGAGGAGACCTGTGCGAGAGACAGGACCCCAGGAGCCCTGAAGGATCTGAGTCCATTTGCACCATAATCTTCTACCACTGTGGTTGAGGATATTCTTGGAAGGTAAAAGTCCTGCTCCTCGAACACACTACATTGGAGATAAATAGAAAGCAGTGTGTAAATAATCCCAAGAGGACATGTCCAAAGTCATGTCTGCTTGGTTGGAGAATGGATCGTGAAGGTCATTTTTCTCTAGTCCATTGTTTGTTTGTTTTTTACTATTCTTGGGCCTAGTCAAGGGTATCAGCATTCTGTAGATCAAGGTCATCAATGAGAAGAGGAAGAAACTTGAAGGACTTTTGAACTAACTTTGGGGTGACAAGATTTGAGGACAAACCACAGTACTTTAGAATTGGAAAGGACTTGAAACTGAGTTCCCTGGAAATGAGCTCAGTGCGGAAGGCTAATGCTTTCTGCCTGTCTGAACCAGTCTGAAAGAAGCCTGTTTTTTTATCCTCATCCGAAGGTAGGTAGCTCAGGCAATAGATTCATCTGCCTTTCTCTCATTCCAACCCCTCCCCTCTCAGCGCTGTTCACCTTCCAGACAAGAAATTGTCTGGGTCTTGGAATATTGAGTCCCATGGTAAGTGGGGTTTGCACCCGCGCGGTAGGCCAGAGTCCGTTTCCGGTCTGGAGCCCTAGACTGACAGACTGTCCAGTTTCCCAGGATGACGGTTTGTCCAGTGCTACAACCTGGGCTGTTCTGGAAAACCTGGACAGCCAGCTGCCCTAACATCACACATTATATCACAGAGGAACAGAGTACCAGACTCCCCAGTATTTTGTAGGGGTCATTGAAATGACATCTTTCCAAGTGTGTAAAACTTAGTCGAGCAATTCACTGGTCACTCTTCATCGCTACTAGTCCCTCTTCCCTCAGCCCTGCCCCTACACACATTAACAAGAATTCTCCAGATTATTAAGAAAACAGGTAGCTGGATCACAATAATTTAAATTCAGTTTCACTTTCATGTAGATGCTGTGCTGAGTGAAATCCTAGACAGGCAGTCAGCATGCTCCACATCCCCCCTGGTGCCACGTTAGTGTGGAAGACGTTGCACAGTAAGCCTCTATTTGTGAACACTTATGAGAAGATGTTCAGTGACCTGACACCTGGTGGTGGTTTCCTCAGCACAGCTAGTCATAAAACTTTCTAGCGGCACTCCTTGGCATCTTCCTGCAAACACCCTTTCTGAGTCTAAGGGCTTCCCAGTCCTCTCGTCAGCATTAACAACTCCTTCCTCTGTCTCAGGAAGGGGCATGTCCACATTCTTCCTGCCTCAAGAGAGAAGCGTCACAGCAGTTTAACCAGCAGGCTGCAGGGCCCTCAGGGTGCTTCTGTGCTGGTTAGAAAGAGGCAGCCTTAGCCTGAGTGCAAAGCTGAATTTCTGGCTCCACTCACTTTTCACCCGGCCTAATGTTGGGCACAGCCCGCAGCAGCCCTGGGCGGCCGGCCTGAGTCTCAAGGACAGGCTCAGATTATACAGGTGAGCTGAGCTTTTGGCCAGAATTCTGCTGCTTTCTAGAGGAGGATCATAGAGTCCCCTGGCTTCCCCACTGAGCTCCTCCCTACTCCTCCAGGGCTGGCTGAGCTCCGTCCTTTGGTCCCCTGGGTCCTTTCCTCTCTGGGGAAAGCGGTAGTCCCCAGTTCTCTGCTCTGTCCACTGTTTACTGCCCTGCCCTGATTCCCTCTGGCTTAAGGACTTGCAGATTCTTTGCTGAGTGTCCTGTTGCCTCCAGCATATCTTGGCCTGTGCTCACTAAGCTCCTCCATGCTCTCTTCTCTCCCCATGCCGCCCACATTGGCTTCTCAGGCTTTATGATTTGACAGGTCCCTATTCCTTTAGTGTCAATCAAGCAGTCTTTTTCCCTCTTTTTTAAAATATAAGCTCTCTGGACTCTTTACAATCTCCACCCCTACCACCTGCCTCTAAGCTCAAATGCACAGAGGCGTGTCAGACAAGCTCAGTCTTGCTCTAGGAAGGACATGTTTGCTTCCATTTGCTTTTTTTTTTTCAAAATACCATCAGGCTCCTATTTCTGTATTATTTCATCCAACTCTTTACCTCAGACGCTTCCAGCCCAGGTCATTTTTGGAAGAAATTTGTAAGATATTTTCTGACCCTCCAACCCCCTTTGTTGCATGAATCCATTAAAAAAAAAAAAAAAAAAAAAAAAAAAAAAACAGAACAGAGAGGCAGGGGGAAGTGCCTTAATCTTTTCATCATGACTGTGAAGTTTGAAGCTTGATTCACCTCTTCCTTTAGCCATTTCCAAGGGAAATAAGCGGGCTGCACGAAGGATGGCAATTAAGTCAGTCATCACTAATGACATGCTCTCTATCTCCCATCAGAGCACCGTGCAGGGCCCTGTCCAAACAGGAGGGGGAGGTCATTCCCGCCCAACCCTGTCCCCTGGGCCTGGGGCGCGGGAACTCCTGCCTCAGCTCTGGGGGACCGGCCACCCCTCCTTCTTGTGCCCACATGAAAACGGAGCCTGCTAGACCCTGGTGACAGGATTAGGAGGGAGACTTAAACACTCAGGCTGGGCAGAAGCACGGAAGGGCCTGAGTGACCACAGGCAAGGTAAAAACTGTGAGGAAAACTTTAAAGTAGGAGGATGTCAAGAGAGAAATATAAAAAATAGGTGAATATTTTAGGAAAAGGGAGCTAGAAAAGACTGGATCAGTGAGGAGGGATGGATTTGTTCCAAGGGGAGTAGCTAAGAACAGAGCCGGTGGAGGATGAGTCCAGCAGGCTGGAGGCAGGGGCTTAGAGCGAGGACTTTCCAGTTCCACTACAGCCTGTGTGGAAGGAATGAGCCGCCTACTGACTGCAAGGAACCCCCTACTGCTGTGCTGAGGGGTCCTAAGTACCACCCTCCAGGATGTAAGCCTGCTATGCTTGGATGAAGAGGCTCAGGCCAGTGGGGCTTAAGCGACACTCGATGCTGGCACCTGAGGCTGGGATCAAAGTGTGAGCACTTCCATCCAGAGCTGAGACCATAGTCAACCCCTTTGAAAAGTTCTGTCTACCTTTCCCGTAGAGAAGAATGCCTTCAGACCAAGTCCCCATCTCCAGTGTCATGGGCCCCCACTGAGGCAAGTGGGACTTGGCTGCCATGCTATGAGACGTGACATGTGGCTCTCAGTTCAGAATTCTGGTTGTAAAATGAGCCTGCAGACCCGAGAGCGGGGGAGAATGATGAGCACCAGGATGCAAGCGGCGTGTCGGTGGAAGCCAGTGGGCACAGGGGCCTGGGGCACACCAGTGAACACAGGGAAGGAATCGCGGAGCAGCGTGCAGCAAGGGCAGGAGCTGCATGTCACAGCAGAGAGCCAAAGGAGAAGGTCTGTGAGGGACCAGCAGACATGGGAGAGAAACTTCTGAAAATGGGTGTAGGCTGGGAGGGCCAAGGAGAATTCAATGGGGGGAGAGCCTCTGGCCTGGGATTGGAATCGGGTGGGAAGCTAGCTTGTCAGCTGAGTCTCAAGTATAGACGTGGAGAGATCACTTGTTGAGAGTTTGCTTGGTATATTTTAACTTCACACCAATCCTGTGAGGAAAATATCACCCCCCCCCCATACACACTTTACAAATAAGGAAACATGGAAACAAGGAGACTGAGTGCCCAAGTCATGGTTATAAGTGGCAAAAGAAACAAGCCAACAGTGGGATTCAGATTCCCAACTGACTGAGTACAAAGTGTGTCTCCTTGTGCAGCGTGACTTCATGCCCCTTTTACCTCCTCCAAGAAGCCTTCCCAGGTTGTCAGTATTCAGCTCTGATCCCTTCCTTCCTCTGTAACCCCTTGGCTGTGCCTCTATGCCTGGATTGTCTGGAGAGAAAGATTGATCTCAGAGCCCTCCCACCCCAATACAACCAGGACAAGGCTTTACACACAGTGCGGGTGGGGTTGGGAATATTAATGAGGGATGAGGGTTCGAATTCCCAGGACCTCTGGATCAGCACCAACATCAACATCCTCAAGCACCCATTGAGGAAGAGTTGTCTGAAGGCCCCAAGTTTTCTGACTAGGGGTGAAGAGGTTCAGATGGTAGTAGCACCATCACCACCACCCCACCTGCCTCCTGTGAGAGGAGGGGTCAGAGAGGAGAAGGAGGGGAGATAGGAGCCCAGTCCTGGGCAATAGAGACACTAGGACTAGCCTGGGCATGCTAGGGAGTGAAACTGCTTCTCCTCCAGCTGGCAGCTTCGTGATGGGCACAGAGCCTGTCCAAAATCACCCCACACCTTCTCTATTGTGGAGAAGTCTCCTAGCAGTCAACACAGACAGAAGGTGCAGTACCTGGGTCTAATGGCAGAGGGCAGTGTATGAACAAAATACAGACACCATGGAGTTATTTTACCTCTTGGAAATAAGCAGTTGGTGACTAGATGGGAATGTATATCAATGAGCAGACCCAGTGCCCTCCGCCCTGCACTTAGCCCATCTCAGCCAGGTCTCTGGGCACAGTCCTGCTGTGGATTGACTGGTTGTGAAGCAGTGCATGGCTGGCAAGCACAAAAGGGTTCACAAATACACATTAATCACAATTATTAATCACAACTAACATCTATTTGCTGCAAACTGTGTTCTAGGCACTATAGTTCTCCTATTTTCCCTTTTCACATTCTTTATCTCCTCTGATGTGAGAAATTTGATAGGTAATGATGTGTAGTGGCTGGAAGCATGGACTGTGGTTCAGTTTCCAACTCTGCCATTTACTAACCATGAAACATTGGGTGGGTTATTTAAGCCTTCTGAGCCTCAGTATCCTCATTAGTGAGACGTGCATTATTGTAATAGCAATAATCCCCATCAGGTTACAGGGAGAGTTAATTGAGTTGCCAGACTGAAAGTGCTTAGAAGATTAGTGTTGAGGACGATATAGGAAAAGCTAGCATATAGGATGCACTCGATAAAGACCAGCTTGTATCAATTGTATTTTACAAGGACAGAATGCTGCACTAGGTCACATCTAGGCATTAGAAGATCCTGGATTTGAAACCAGGTGTGTGCTGGCTTAGTCAGTATGCTGGACCCAGGGGGCCCTCTGGCCTGAGATGGTACTGGTTTAGGCCTGTTGTCTGAGGATCCAGCTTAGCATGTGTCCAGAACGAAAGTGTCCCAGTTTGATTGACAAATTACCTAAACTGCATACATGTGGATGTATAGAAACACACATTTTTTAAACCCAAATGTGTATTATTATCATTTGCATGCCAAGCCATCAAAACATGTGTGCACCTTGAGCTCTCTCTCCCCTGTGAAGGTAAGCTAACTAAGCCACATATTCCTGTAGCAAGCGTATATTGAGTTTTGACTGTGCACCAGACTTGAGGACCCCAGAACAAGAGGCTTAGGGAGAAGTCGGGGAGGGGACAAACATGTGTGCAGCTAACATAAAATCAGGAAAACAAAGCAACCACTGTAATACAGCTGAGAATGGTGCTGTGTGCGCGCGGGGCTTTGAACTTCGGTAGAGCACTTAGACATCCAGGCCTCCATTTGCTCCCCTGTAAAGTGAAGGGACAGGGAAGGATTGTTGGGCCAACAGCTCTGTTTCTTTTCATTTGATGCTTGAGGACTCACTAGAGCCCACCCGGAGGGACAAGAAAATACATGAACATAGAAGGTAGTGTTTCAGCCAGGCCACAAAGGATGAGAAGGCTTTCAATAAATGGGGCATTGTTCCTGAGATTGAAAAATCATATTTGCAAAGGCCTATGGGTGTGAAAAGTCCTGGCCTGCTTGGAGAAAGATGGGAGAATAAGGACAGGAAATGATGTGGGAGAAGAAGGGCTCATGAGCACCTTGAATGCCACTCTCATTCTTTTTTTTCTTTTTCTTCTTTTTTTCCAAGTGAGTGGAGGGGAGATAAAGAGATAAACTCCTGCATGCACTCGAACTGGGATCTACCCAGCATCCCTTGTCTGGGGCTGTACTCACAACCGAGCTATTTTTAGCACCTGAGGTGGAGGCTCCATGGAGCCATCCTCAGCGTCTAGGGCCAATGCTCTAAAATCAATCAAGCCATGGTTGCAGGAGGAGAAGAGAGAAAGGGTGAGAAAAGGGGGAGGGGTAGAGAAGCAGATGGGCACTTCTCCTGTGTGCCCTGACTGGGAATGAAACCTGGGGCATCCACACGCTGGGCTAACACTCTACCACTGAGCCAACTGGCCAGGGCCACCACTCTCATTCTTGACAACTGGTCCCACCCTGATTCTGCTTCTTATCATGTTGCTCAGGTCAACTCTACTAACTGATTCTGGGAAAATAACGCTGTTGCAGAAACATACACACTTACCTAAAAGAGCACCCTTCTCACCTCACCTAGTTTTTCTTCATAGCAGTTTTCACTACTGACTGCATGTTACTTATTTATTTATTTGTTAGTTGCTTATTTTTACTCTCCGCACCAGACTGTAAGTTCCCTGAAGACAGGGTCTGCACCTGTTTGTTTACTGCAGTATTCCCAGTGCCTGAGCAATGACTGGCTCACCAGGGATTTACTCAGTAAGCCACTAGTATAGGTGCATAACAGACACAGATGCATCCACAAGCATCTGTTCGCTCAGGCCTCAGACTTTAGGATGGTAAAGAATTGGCAGGAAGAAAAAGAAAGCAGGGCTACTGTCAGGGAGCAGGATTTATTGGCAGGTGTGTTAGCAGGGAAGTGAGGAGGCAAAGAAAAAGAAAGACTGACCACCCTAGCAACGAGAGGCAGTTCATGTGGAACACTGGGTACTTTTTAAAAAGTGGATCGAGAAGCCGGGCCGAGACTTGAATGCCTGTCAGTCCTGGCATGACTTGGTTCCTTCCTCCTGGGGGTGTGAGTCTCTCTGTAACAAGGCTGATCATGCCCCTCTCACAGGGCCAGTGAGGGGAGCAGGGGCCCCAGAGCACGAAAGCTCTGAGTCTGCCCGGATGCACATCAGTAACAAATCTTAGCCATTTACTGGGAGCAGCTCTCACCCCGTGCCTCCCTGGCCAGACCAGAGAGCAAAGGTCTGTTCATGTCAGGCCAGGGACTCAGAGGAAAGCAAGACTTAGACCAAGAATAGTTAGATGGGCAGTGCAGATACTGACATCCTGGGCAGCAGATTGACAGTGAGAATCAAATGACATTGAGCGTTTATTGCAAGGGAAGTAGAGAACTGGACACGACCCCAACCAGAGGACATAGAGATTCCCTGGGCGGTGAGGGCCCAGGAAAGGCACATGAGGATATAGAGGGTGGTTCTTGGTCACAAGGAAACATGCTGACATGTGTCTTATCTCTGCATTTGGGGAAGTGACCCAATGAAAGATGGTGGTCCAGGAAGAGGTCATTGAGCACTCCATGACCAAACCTCCTGCACAGCAGTGTCACTCAGCTGAGGACAGCAGGGAGAGGGGGAGGGACAGGGATTGCCGTTACAGGGGCAGCACCTCCTGACTTGGAAAGGGGCTCTAGGGAGGAGGAGAGGAGATGGGTGGGCTCTGCCGCTTCTTGCCGTTCATCTGGAGGCCTTCTTTTTGGTTGCACAGCTGCTGCCTGAGGTTTTGGTAAGGGGATCCTTGAACTCGCTGCCACAGCTGCCTTTGGTTTTGACGTCCGCCACCCCAGGTTTGTAGCTGTAGCTGCTGGAGGCGCCGAAGCCCACGCTGAAGCCAGCCCCTCCTGCCCCAGCTCCGGCGTTGCTGATGACAGCTGAAATGGGTGAGAGAAGACCCCAGCCCCGTCATCCCAGCCACTCCCTTCGTTCTTTCCTCTGTGGCGGCTGCACATTGAGACAGATTCTCTCTGTTGTGCACTTTTGGTTTCCTCGGAGATTGTCATCAGCAACTGGTCATTTTTGATACACTTGGCCCCATGTACTGTATTTGACCTTTTCCTATCCGTCTGTATTGTTCTATCACTATTGGACTTTAAGCTTCTGCAGGCTCTGTCAGTGAATGTCCCCACGGTTTGGGCCACATGAAGAAAGGTCGTCACGGACGCTTCTGGGTGCTGTTGCTGAGGAAAGGGTTGCAGGAGTCCCTGCCTTCATAAGATAGCACCGCCCCTTACTCTCTTCAGCCTGCAAGTCTGGAGGAGGGGACTTCAGTGATCTTTTTCATTATTTCCTTTTACTGTAATTCTGGGTCTTTATTTGGGTCTGGCCTCAGTAGGAAGTGAATGTAGCCATTAAATATTACTTTTACAATAGACTCTTGAATGACTCACTGTTGAGTATCATTTGATTTTCTACAGGTCGTACTTTGTATTTCATATTATTATTTCCTCCACCCACTGCTTCTCCTTGGAGACTAAACCCAGCTTCCTTTATGTGCCCCTAAATCTGCCCTGAGCCCACTCTAATATTCTGACTTCTTTTTGGTGTCACGGAATTAGAGAAACTTAGACTTATGGTGGGTGACCGATGGCAGAACTGGTACTGTGGATACTTACAGATGCTCACGGAATTGGGATATTCACCAGACATCCTGAAGAGGGAGAAGAGAGCAGATAAACCCTCCACAAATCCATCTTTCCAGGGAGCCTCCTGTGAATGAGCTTCTCCTCTCAGAATGTCCCACTTTCCACCCCATCTCAGCCTCCTCCCATACACCTCAGCAGGACCTCTTAAGAAATGGAGAACTGAGATGAAAAATCTGCCACAAGAAGTCAGCTCTCAATCAAAGCGGCTTTGGGATTATCTGATGTGTGGAATAATTGTGCCCCCACTTCCCTCTAGCTACACTCTTGGTCTTACACAATTAAGAGGAATGACTTCACTTCCTCACTGGCTCCAGCGTTGCCAGAGTGACCTTGAAATACACGACTCTTGGAGGTCATCCTCCCCTCTCCCACCCATTCTTAAGAGAGCATCACAGAAGGCCCAGTGACGCTCTATTTCTCAAACCTTGCTGACATTAATACTTTCTCTCTTCCCACTTCTTTGAGATTTTTTTAATAACTCAGTTCTTCTTGTCTAATTTTAGTCTTTTCAATTGCCTCATGTCAAGCTCATTCTTTTAAGTTTTATCTCAGTAGGACCTGAACAAAACCAAACTATTTGCTTTCAACCTTCTTACTAATGCAGGGATAAACTGCTCCAGAGGAAAGGCATCCAGCCCCACCTGCACTCCTCGCCCTCCAGCAGCTTGCGGTAGGTGGCGATCTCCACGTCCAGGGCCAGCTTGGTGCCCATCAGCTCCTGGTACTCGCGCAGCATCCGGGCCAGCTCCTCCTTTGCCTGGTGCAGGGCAGCCTCCAGCTCGTCCAGCTTGGCCCGGGCGTCCTTCAGGGCACAGTCGCCCCGCTGCTCAGCATCAGCGATGGCCGTCTCCAGGGTGGAGCACTGAGGGGCAAACGAGTTCAGCGCTTTGAGTCAAAGCTCATTTCTGAGATTCCACTCAGACTTGAGTCCTCTCCTCACTTGGTCCTGACTGATAGTAAATTCTGACTGATAGTAAATTCTTTGAGGTCCTCCTGGTTTCTCCACCTTTGGACCTCACTAAAGGAGAATATGTTCT
Source organism: Saccopteryx bilineata (assembly GCF_036850765.1). Taxonomy (NCBI): domain Eukaryota; kingdom Metazoa; phylum Chordata; class Mammalia; order Chiroptera; family Emballonuridae; genus Saccopteryx; species Saccopteryx bilineata. The sequence goes on from NC_089490.1 coordinate 128,682,937, forward strand.
TCCCCTAACTCTAGGCACGGTTCACCCTAACCCATGCCGTGGCATGCAGTGCAGCGTCCTTACCATGAGAGAGAGGAGGAGAAGGGCACTGAGAAGGTGGGCACCTGGGCACATGGCCCCTGCCCTCTCCCTCCTGGTCTGTAACAGGGGCTATAAAATTCTCATGCCACCCCTGAAGTTTCTGGGTAGCTGACTTTAATTCTGCCTCACAGAGTAAAGGTTGTCTTGTGAGATCCTGTAAATCATGAAAGAGAAATTGAGGACTAATAAAGTTTCTGTGAATAAAATGTCTGTCCAATAAACCTGCCACACTGAGAATTTGGCCTCCAAACTTTCACAGAGAATCGTGCTACCTGGCAACAGCCTAGGAAGATAACTGACGGGTTTGACAAGCTGACAAGTATCTGCCTTGGGTGGAGACACACTTGCAGGAGGAGACTGCAGGTGGGGCTCTGTGGCATCCATGTGAAAGCTGCGGGGGACGTGTGGGTGGGTGGGGGAGCTTCCTGAGCCTCCTTGTCTTGACTGTGTGTTCTGGTCCCTTGGCTAAGGTTTTGGTGGCATCCAAGTATCTGGCTTCTCTTTCTGGTGTGTCCCCTTCCTCTAGAGTCACAGTTGCTTCATCCCAAAGAGAGCAGCTGATCCTGCGGTCATATAAAATTCTAGACTCTTGTCCAGCTGGGTCATCCTCCTCTAGCAGGCAACCCCCAAGCCATGCTAACCCCCACAGCTTTTGTGTGAGTGGCTCATAGCTTCAGTGACATCTAGGACCCAGCTGCCTTACCCAAAAAATCCACGTCCCATCCTTGGAACTGGGACGGGCACACCACTCACAACCGAGCCCTGGGCCGAGGCTAGGGCGAGAGGCTCTTCTTTTCCTGCCATTCTTTAAAATTCACTGCCTGACCCTCCTTCCTCCAGCACAGCTTCATCATGGGAAGCCTCCTAATGCCTCTCTTTTACCTACTGCATTGGGTCTCAACCCCAGTTCTGGCTTTGAAGGTGTCCATAATCCACCCCTTCTGACCCAGGACTGCCCTGCTCTCTGCTACTCCACCCATCTGGACCTGCTTGGGGCCATGCTTCTCGTCCCTGCACACACAGCATGCACACGCCCACCTCGGGTCCTTTGCTCCTGCTGGCTCCCTTACCAAGCCCCTTTCCCTCCCCTTTTCTGCCTCCCATTCCAGAGCAATCCCGCCTCCTGCCAGCAGCTCCAGCCCCTGGGACTCCTAGAGTACTTGTGGGCGTGCCGCACACTGGGTGGGTATTTCATCCTTTCATATCATCTCAGACTGTTCTCTCCTGATGAGTTATAAATGCCTGAAGGACTGACCCTTTTCCGTATTGGGTCCTATACAGATTGGTGCTAAATAAACCCTGTGAGCTGACTCATTGCATGGGACCCACCTGCTTCTTCACACTCCCTATCTCTGAGCGGATCCTCTGGATCAGCCGGTTGAGCTCTGAGATCTCAGCCTTGGTGAGTTTGAGGTCATCCCCATGCTGGCCTGCCGTGACCTGCAGCTCCTGGATCTGAGGTTGGAGGAAAAAAGAAGAGGAGCACAGGACAGTTGAGCATTCACTTCTCAAGGGTGTTCAACATGGGGGAAGGCCATATGCTATTCTCATTATCCAAGCAGTTAGACACAATCAAAGGAGGGAGAAGGGGCGAGAGATGGCAGAACGAAGGGAGAGGGAAGGGGAGGAGAAGAAAGACAATTCCTTCCTTCTGGATCGAAAGGCCCTGCCCCAGGTCAGCAGAATCCTCAGGTTCTCCAATGTGAGAGCCTTGGCAGAGCTAGAATTCCCTGTCCTTTTTCTTTTCTTTTTTCTCTTTTTTTTTGGGGGGGGGTGAGAATAGGGGAGATAATGAGATAGATTTCCACATGCTCCCCAACCAGGATCCATCTGGCAACCTCATCTAGGGCCAATGCTCAAGTACTGAGCTATTTTTAGTGGCTAAGGCTGATGCACTCGAACCAATGGAGCTCTCCTCAGCACTCAGGGCCATGTTGGAACCAATCAAACTTCTGGCTGTGGTAGGGAAAGAGGCAGAGAAGGAAGAGAGAGAAGAGAAGCAGATGGTTGTTTCTCCTGTGTGCCCTGACTGGGACTTGAACCCCAGGCATCTATGTGCTGGGCTGGCACTCTATACACTGAGCCACTGGCCAGGGTCACCTGTCCTTATTTGATAAAGTTAGGGACAAAAAGAAAAACCAAGACATCTGGATTATCCACAGAAATGGTGTCAGAATCTTGTCAGAGCCCTGGCTGGTATGGCCTCTGCTGTCAGCAAGGGCCACGGCGGGCGAAGGGCTAAGCTCCATACATGTCCCCAGTATATGTCAAGACTGTGGTTGGCCTGCCTGGGCCACAGGGAGGCATTTCCACGAAGCCAAACTTCGAGATAGAGGAGGTCTCCACCCAGCCTAAATACACATACATACACATGCACATACATACACACTTCTATACATGATAAGAAGGCAGCAGCTGTGATTGCTGGGCCTTGATACACCTGGCACGCAGCTCACCTTGGTCTGGTACAGGGCTTCGGCCTCAGCCTTGCTCTTCAGGGCGATCTCCTCGTACTGGGCTCGGACCTCATCAATGATGCTGTCCAGGTTCAGGTCCCGGTTGTTATCCATGGACAGGATGACAGATGTGTCACTGATGTGGGGCTGGATCTGAGCGATCTCCTGGGAGACAGTTAGGGAGTGGAGCCACTTAAAAGCTCCCCATGAGGAGAGCATGTCTCCTGATCCTCCCTGCTAGAACCCTCACTGTCCTCTTCTGCTTTCCTTAGCAGAGCCCAACAGTGTCTGTGCCTGCTGGGGGTCAAATGCATGCATTGAGGTTTTTGTCCATGTGGGAACACTCTCTCCACCATGCACTCAGGAATGCTCTCACCCTTATTCCCATTCTCTGCAGCAAGTCACCCTTCACCCATACAATAAGTCTAAACATCTTATATGTGGCACTCGAGTCCTCTAGGGAGTTCCCAATGATGTTCCTTTCTCTAGACTGCTCCTGGATAATTTTTTTTTCCATCATGGTTTTCTCAAAGTCCACCTCATTGCTCAGTACATAGTAGGCCCTCAACTGCACTAAGTGGAAAGGCTTCTCTGCCAACCTTTGATCCATACAACCATCTAGGCAATGGACTAGAAAATACTTGTAAGAGGGGCAGACCACACAAGGAGGTCACCAAGGTCCTTACCCCTTCATAGAGGCACTTGAAGAATTTGATCTCATCTGTCAAAGAGTCCACCTTGGCCTGTAGTTCAACCTTGTTCATGTAGGCAGCATCCACGTCCTGGAGAATAGAGAGTGGCCAGCTGCCCTCCCTTCTTCCCTTCCTCCCTCCCTTTCTCCCTCCCTCCCTCCCTGCCACAAGGAGCCTCAGGTTCCCTACTCTCACCACTCCCCTCACACCATGCTTCACAGGGAGGCCCCATTCCTGAGAGCAAACCAACCAGTGTGCAGTGTGCAATGGTGCACTGGAAGTGTGGCAAATGCCTCAGTCTGGGAGCATGCAAGGGATTTGGAGAGAGGAGCTGGAAAATTAGAATCCCAGTCACCCTGCCCAAAGGGGATGAAGGTCCCTTTCCTCAGCCAAGTGCTGAGGGCACCCTCTAGGCTTCCTCCAGTCCTTCTTGTTCTCACCTTCTTGAGCACCACAAACTCATTCTCAGCAGCTGTGCGTCTGTTAATCTCTTCCTCATACCTGTGTGGGCAAGAGAAAGAAAAGCGCACGGCCACTGGGATAATTCAGTCCTGCAAATGCTCACTGAGCAGTTAGTGATCACCTCTGTGCCAAGAGATACAAGCCAGTAATCTACAAACTGGGGTTCATGTACCCTGGGGTCATGCATAGCTTTCTTCAAGGGAATGTGACAAGGACAGATTTAAAGAAATCAATTTTCAGTTCCTTAATTCATGTGCAGTCTGCCCTAATTGATCTGCCTGGGAATTTAGCCATGAGAGGGACATAATGCAGATTCCACTGTCCATCTCCCTTTCACAGTTACCCTCTCCCTGAGAAGCAGAAAGATGCACCCCTCCTCTTCCACCTGGTATCTTACTACTGTGCATTAGCTCAGCATGCAAAACCTCACAGGCACCAACCAAAATGCTATCCCACCTTCCAGCTGTATGTTACACCTGTTCCTTATACATCTGTCTGCTCTAGGTGAAGCAAGATCTTCTAAATAGGTATTTAGCTGGGGTGAGATGTTCTTAATACAGACACATTGTGGATTGGGGAGGTAGAGTGTTGATCATTTCACTTAAAGGCCTCACTATCTCTTCCCTTACTATTGTCAAAGAAAGTATTATAGGACATTTGTGAGAGCAAACAAAACAATATTGGAAAGACATACTCAATGCCAGAAAGTGGCTTTTTTTCACACACTTTAACATGAGCAAATCTTCTCAGCTTTTACTCCATCTGGAGGCAGGTCACTGGCTGCCAAAAGAATAGAATAGAATAGAATAGAATAGAATAGAATAGAATAGAATAGAATAGAATAGATAAAATAAAATAGCCTGTTGGAAAGCTGAGGAAGTGCATGTTAGTGAATGGGACCAGAACATTTTCTGAAAACTGCCTGATTTTTCTCATTACACTGGATAAAATACAGAAAACAGAGTATATGATTTATCTCTGATTCCATGCCTATTATTCAAAAAATAATTGAAAACTTTTTTTATCAAATTACATTATGAAATAGTTGTTTTTACTACAATCAATATTTATCTTATATTATCTTAGAAACTATTCAGTCTTACCTTCCTCCTATTAACAGAAATAAAAGTATATGCTAGTTGCAGGCCAGTTAGTTTTTATCAGTTTACATCTTCCTATTTCATAAAATACATTAAAAAGTTTGGTCATTGTGGCTATCAAAATTAAAGACATTTATTTGTTATAAATAATTTTTCATTATTTACTTATAGAAACCAAACATCAGAGTTCAATGCACAAATACACATATTTTAAAAGAAAAATAATGCATTTCATAGTACTATTGATTTCATAAATAACTTATAATTTAAAAAACACATTACAATGGGTAATTGTAATATGAGACAGTGCATATTAATTTCTTATTTTAGAATTATATTATTATTTAATAAAACAATAATAAAATATTGATTAAATTAAATCAACACCATTTTAATCTTGAATGCTTTCAACAATCTACTTACAAGATGTATTTCTTAGCTGTTTGCTGAGTAGATTTTATAATAGGCCCCAAAATGCATATTTATATTTTTCTGACAGAAAGCAATTTCTTCTGGTTTGACAAGGAAAGCTGGCTTTTCAAATAAGTTAGATGGCAGATATTTTCTATAAACCGAATGAGCTAAGTCTGCAACTCTGGAGTTTTGGAAATGTGTGTGTGTGTACACATATATAAAAAGTGGAACTGAAACATTATTTTCTAAAAATAAAAAATTGGCAAAGGTATATTGAACACTAACAATGTTTTTATGTTTCTAGCCCTTTCTGGTCTATTGGATTTAGCATGAGGCCCTAAGGGACATAGTATGTTGTATCAACAGTGGTCATTTAATTGTCTTGGTAAAACTGTTGTTTTCAAAAACTTCCCAGAAATTTGAAAGGTAAATGATTGTATTGAATAGGAAACAAATCCTTTTTTGCAAGTGTTTTGCAATTTTTGTCCTCAATATAAATAAGGAATAAATGATTTGTCAGCTGACAGCTTCTTATAAAAGGAGTCTTAGTAATGAGTCATAATGAGATTTTGACACACAAACATTGACTGTAGGGTACTTTGTAAGTACTGAGGATAAATCAATGAACAAAACAAACATCCCTGCTTTCATGGAGCATAGAGAGAGAAACAAAAACTATAATAAAGGAATAAATTATATAGTATGTTGGAAAATGATAAGTACTATGAAAGAATAGAAAGCAGGCAAACTGGAAAGGCATTCAAAGAACTGAGTAATACCATTCTTGTAAAATTCCCTCCATTAAAATCTATTTGAATGAACAAAGTTTCCCAGCACTTAGATAAAAATGAAAAATGTCAGGACTAGAATCTTGTCTAATTCTAGCAAGAATAATATTCATAAATAAATAGATAAGCCACTTGGGGAAAAAAAAGTCTTGCTCCATTCAACTCAATAAGAAATTATTTCCAAAATTACTTTTTACTTTTTTTATGTTTAATGTTTAGTTAATAAAATTAGTAACAAATAGTTTGGATAATTCAACCCAAAATAAAGCTTTAGACATTTAAAAATATATGATCACAAGAAAAATTCTAAAATGTTAAGTTACAGGCAGATGTTGTGGCAGCTGAGCTGATCAACAAAAAACATGGAGGCATGAAATTCATCACATTGGGATGAAATTATGTGGGGAAAGTGGCATGAAAATTGAAGTTCTAATGAGGAAAGGATTAGGGTAAAATTTATGATGTTTAAAGCAGAGCTTGTTCACATCAACTGTTTTTGTATTTTTAATAAATTATTTCTTTTCTACTCTTGAGATAAAAGATTTTCCATGAAATACACTATGATTATTTATCTGCCTCACTGATTATCAAATGTGATAGAAATAATCAAATATACTGAATCAGAGCCAGTAATATCATAGAAAAAGAATTTTTGTGACTTTCCATTATTTAGATGAATGATGGTGGGTATTAAACTGCCATGACACCTAGATTCAGTTGGATATATTTAAATGAATTAATGTAGTTCTTATCATTTTAAATAGCAATATACATAAGATGTTTGAAATTATGTCTTTTGCAATGATGTAAAGTTATGATAAATTTTTTTCATCTTTTTTAATTGTGAGAAGATTTTTAGTATTGTGGATACTTAAAAATTCTTTTAGAGTGTTTATGAGAAAAATCTTGACCACTGTCAGAGTAGAAAAGGGTACTTAAGACCCAGACTGCCTGTCTTCCAAAATTTCAGTTTTATAGAAAAGTAAAAGCACCGAAAATTTTAACTCAAAGATGTCTTATTATTAGGTTCTTTTATGATGTATCATAGAGTGGCTGACAACCCACAACAAGGACAGATAATAATGAAATTAATTTTATAATAATAATAATAATAATAATAAAACCAGCCAATTTTTTTTTTACCCCTTACTACAGGCTAAACATCACGCTAAAGTCTTCACATGCATTATTTCATTTAATTGCCACAACAACCCCATAAAGTAGGTTCTATTTTATTAATAAGGCAAAGACTTGCCTGAGGTCATAAATCTAGTTAATAGTGAAATTAGGACCCAAATCCAAGACTGCTGGCATCAAGGAAATAATGCCTTACATTTGTAAGCCCTTTGGTTCTTCTGAGAGCTGTTAATACATTTCTATCTTGTTGTTCCCTCTCCACGGCTCTTGTAGGTGGCAAGGCAGGTATCAGTGTCTGATTTTTGTAACTAAAGTCCACAAGGATCAAGGGACTCACCCAGGGCCACTTGACTAGTAAGTGGTAATCCCAAAACACCTGGTCTTTTCACACTGAAAGGCTCAAAGAAAGTATAGTCCCTGGATGCCTCTGACTCTCTCTTCTTCCCGGAATCCTGCTCAAATCTCCATAGGGCTCCAATATTCCCATCTTACTTTTACTCAATCTCAGCTCACACTGAACTCATTCCCATGGACTAGGAGCTACCTGAAAGGGTTCTTTGAGCCCGTCTTCACAATCTATGTGCTTTTGGAGGTCAAGGACCATGTCACCTCCTCCCTCAGGATCTCCATGCAGGACTCAGGCCAGAGTTCTGATTTTTTTTTTTTGGGGGGGGGTTCAGAATAAGGATGAACAGGCAGATCAAGTGTGGAACAAGAGACATTACTCAGCTCTGACCATTTCCCCTCTTGAATTGTGGCAGAATCATTTATCCCCAGAAATCTTGGCACCTGGCAAACTGCCCAAATATCAGTTCACACTGAGCCCAAATGTGCCGTTGGCTCAACTTGGTGTGGGGGGACCATCTCTGGTTCCAAGTACATTCCCAAGTAATTTTTCTCTAATAATGGCATTCAGCAGGACATACATGCATCATCATAAAAACAAACAAACAAAAACAAAAAACAAAAAAAACTCATTTTTGCTTAGCTTTAAGATTTGTTCTAAGATTGGGGTGGTGTGTTATGTTCTGGGAACTCCCATGGAAAATCTTACTTGGGAGGAGTTGCAAAACCATTTGGGTTGTCCATCTGGTTTTAACACGATTCTCTTTCTCCCATTCCTCCATTTCCATGTTAAAATTTGAGCATACCATTTCCTAGGAAAATCAGAGGAACATTTTGGATAGCTCTCTTCTCTTCCTAAGTCTCATCCTGTCTAAATCTCTCTCTTTCCTCTACAGGAAAGGAAATTGCAATGGGATCAGCAAAAGATCTAAGAAAGCAAAAATGCTGGCTCCAAATCAAGACCCTCCAGGGGCATATTCTCTGCCTCTCCACTTACCTCTTCTTGTAGTCTTCCACCAAATCCTGCATGTTCCGCAGCTCCGAGTCCAGCCGCACCCTGTCCCCCAACAGTGTCTCCAGCTGCTTCCGCAGGGTGCTGATGTAGCCCTCGTACACGGGCTCCAGGTGCTTCCTGCAGTTGTTCACATCCAGCTGCTGCAGGAGGCTCCACTTGGTCTCCAGCACCTGGTTCTGCTGCTCCAGGAACCGCACCTGAAACCCAAAGGTGGTCATAACCTGGAATCCTCATTCTGTTGCTCCTCAAGAGTGGAGAGAGAGCCTTGGAAATCAAATGCAGTCATCCTGGAGTAGGACTGGAGCGCGAAAGAGCAGGACTCGTTAAAGAGTTGATTTAGCCAAGGGAACATGCGCATCTGGGCCTCCAGAACAAAAAATAAGATCCAGTCTAAAAGAAATCAGAAGTGGATTTATGCAATGCTGTAACTGCCACTGTGAGTGATGTGATTAAGGGAGCTTCTTTTGTTATAAATTCTGGTGTCTTCAGAGTGAAGGGAAATGGGAAGCAGGGCAGAAACAATGATAGGGGTAGCATTAGAAAGTCACTCTGATAGCATGTTTTTTCTAGTGTGCAGCCTTTTGGCTCTTGGTTTGTTTCTTTGGTTTTCAAAGTGGGTTATCACAACTTGACAAGGTTCCTTCCTACTTGACCAAAGATTTCACATTTTTGGACTAAATAAACTCAGGCACTCTGCTACACACCAGCATTCTCTCTTCACCTATCTGTCAGCTTGACAGAGAGAAGAAAACATGCTAGGGAAGAACAGACAGAGGAAGAAAAGGACACCCGTTTTCTGGGACAGTAGCTCTGTTTCTTCCACTACTGCCGTCTCCCCTCAATCACGCCCTTCCTCTTCCTGGACATAGCCAGAAGGACACAGTCTACTGCTGCCTGCTCTGTCAACTAGAGCACATTTCTTAGCTTCCCTCTGTCTTAGTTTCCTCATCTGCATAGCAGAATGATAACAGAATCATGGGTTGCATGTTATTAAACAAGAACCATTGACGCCCTGGCCGGTTGGCTCAGCGGTAGAGCGTCGGCCTGGCATGTGGGGGACCCGGGTTCGATTCCCGGCCAGGGCACATAGGAGAAGCGCCCATTTGCTTCTCCACCCCCCCCTTCCTCTCTGTCTCTTCCCCTCCCGCAGCCAAGGCTCCATTGGAGCAAAGATGGCCCGGGCGCTGGGGATGGCTCCTTGGCCTCTGCCCCAGGCGCTAGAGTGGCTCTGGTCGCGGCAGAGCATTGCCCCCTGGTGGGCAGAGCGTAGCCCCTGGTGGGCATGCCAGGTGGATCCCAGTTGGGCGCATGCGGGAGTCTGTCTGACTGTCTCTCCCCGTTTCCAGCTTCAGAAAAATACAAAAAAAAACAACACTGAGATAGCACCAGACACTGAGGAGTATCAGCTATTGTTAGTATTATGTCCCTTATCATTCATGATCTAAACCTTCTGTCCTCAGGGGAGACAAGAAGAGCCCATTCCTTATTTCCTCTCTATTCATTGTGGTCAATACCTCTGACTCTCCAGAGGCATCTTCCTTGTTACCCCAGTTTCTGGGTCTTTTTCACACATATACGCAACTCACATATGTCTCTGGACATGCCCTCCTCTGAATCTTCTTTCAACCTTCTGGATAGTTTTGAACACTTCCCCTAGAAGCCTCCCTGTCTTACAAGTTTATCCCACTTCTTACCTCCAAGTCCTTCTCTATTCACCAAACATCATGTCTTGTAACACCTGCTGGCCTGTGTCCCACTAGTGCCACTGTCCTGGATGTGTGTCCCCACTTCCTTGTCTGACATTGAGATCCCTCACAGGACTCATTCCACGAATCTCTTGCCCAGACACCAACCCCCTCCCCCAGAGTTTGATTAAGGTTGGTTGAGGCCCCAGGTGCAGAAGAAAATATTGGAGCCCTTGTCATTACAAAAAAGTGTAAAGTTGGGTTTTGCGGGCCCCTTCAGAAGTCAGGGCACAGGGCACATGTCCGATGCGCCCACTGTTAAATCCGCCTTTGCTCGCCCCAGGGTCTTCTTCTGCAAAGAAGGAATGAAGCTTTGGTTTCTCGAGAATGTGTGCCTGGTACTGTCCTAAGCACTTTATACACATCCAACACAGCCTCATTACAACCCTAAAAGGTAAGAGCTATTTTTGCATCCATTTCATAGATAAGGAAAGGAAGGCTCAGAGGGACATCTAACTCCCCCAAGTTCCCATGCAGCTGTCAGTGACAGAGCGAGCATCCCTGTGTACAGTGAATATCAATGCTCCAAGACCCACCTTGTCGATGAAGGAGGCGAACTTGTTGTTCAGAGCCTTGATCTGCTCCCGCTCCTGGGCGCGCACTTTCTGGATCTTGGGGTCCAGTTCCACATTGAGGGGAGCCAGGAGGCTCTTGTTGATGGTGACCTGAGGGATGCCACCTGGCGGGCACACGGACGGACACGCGGGCTCCAGCCCGGCACTGCCAAAGACAGTGCTCATAAAACCCCCCAGGCGGCCGCCAGTGCTCCTGCAGTGGCCGAGGGCAAAAGCACCTCCCCGCCCAGCGGAGGCGCTCAGAGCCAGGCGCTGACCACCGCCCAGGCTGAAGAGGCTCCTGCTGCCAAAAGCGGTGGTGCCTTTGATGCCAGCCTTGAATGAGGCAGAGCTGCTGCTGACCCGGCCTGAGATGACCGCTGAGCAGCCACTGAAGCCCAAGCGCTCCCCACCAGTGTAAGGGTTTAGCTGGCGGCTCATGGCTGCGAGGATGCGCTGTGCAGCAGCTTGATGCAGTGCGGTGTGGGAGGCAGGAGAGGAAGCAGAGGGCGGCTGGACCTTCTGCCTCACTCACCCCTTAAATACAGCAGGCCTGACAGTGTGGAGTCACCCTAATTTGTAGGTCGGAAAGATCATTTAGGCCACATGGGGCCTCTTGGGTTCTCCATTTGGGAAATAACCATCCCTTCTGTAAGATTTTTGTCTCTTTCTCCCTGAATTTCCCATAAATGCCCTATAAAATGTCCCCAAACCCTGCATTTGCTTTGCTCACCTTCTGCATTATAATAATTTGGCTGCCTTATCTCCACTTGCTGCCCTCCAATTACTGGGGTTATCATGCCAAGATCTCTGGTGGAAGCTTCCTGTGGGTCTGGCCTCTCTGGGAGTGTGGGGGAAGAAAGAGGTACAGGGAAGCAGATGTCCAGGTTGGTTCTGCTTCGGGACATGACCAGGGTCAAGAACATTCCAGACAATCGTTGTTAGCTTGTTTCCTGCTGCTTCCGTAGGCTCTGGATGAGGGTGGTTCTGTCCTGAGTGCTGGAAGGAAGTCAGGAGCGTTGAGACTTCTGACCTACCTGCAAGGAACTCTCAGTCTGTTGGGGGAAGCAGAACACAGTGACAGACTTAAGGTTATTGAGAGCCTTGGTCCAAGTGCTGGGGTGACTTTGGGCCAAAGTTGAAATGTTTCTCAAAAAAAGCATTTCTGGAGTAAGAGTGGAGATACTAGCTAGGGAGGCAGGAAGAAGACGGCCTGGGGCAATAGCACAAGAAAGCTTTAGGAAGATCCAACCCAAGGAACCTGTGATCAGGATACTTCCTGCCCTAGCATCTCTGATTCTGTATCAATACGTGACCAACTCTTAGGAACAAGGCCAAGAAGCAGACATGGATTTAACCGCAGGCGCATTGGGGCACACACCCTGGACCCCGACTTCTGAAGGACCCCGCAAACCTCAACTTCACACTTTTTTTCTAATGACACCAAGTTTGGTTACCTGTGTGCAATTTTAACATTAATAGTACATAATATATTTTATTTAAAAATATGGTTAACATGTATTTTTATTTTCCCTGTCTCTTTCTTTTTTTAAGAGGCCCAATATTTTCTTCTGCGCCCAGGGCCTCAAACGACCTTAATCTGCCTCTGTCAAGAAGAGTTGAGGAAAGCTCTTTTAATCTGAAATTAAGAACCAGATTCTAGATCTTTCTTCCATATAAACTCAGAAGTGTCCTTCTTTGATCTAACCCAATTTTCTTTCCTCCAACGTAAGGTGCCCGCAATTCTTCTCTTAGAACACCCCCTTCCTGTTCTATTGCTCTGGTGTCCATGTGGCATTCGACTTTATCACCATACTTCTGATCTGAGTCTGAGTATGTGTCCCACTTGCCCCATCAGATTGACAGTCCATCAGGATTTATCTTTCCCTCCCTTGCTCCCTCCTTGCTAAGCCCAGGCCTTGGCATCAGGGACATTCAGGATAAATGTTAAACAGACTGGCACTTAGTTTAGGACAAGGCTCACTGCTCTGCCCTCTGTTATAACCTGGAGCCTGGACTCCCGAAGGGATCCTCATAGAGTAGCCAGAAAGCACCCGGAGGTAATTGGGTGACACAGCCTTCCCTAAACCAATCACAGAGGATAATAACAACTGAGGTGTTTACTCCATGGGGAACAAGGCTGTGGGGGCACTGGTGAATGACCGAGATGGCACCAGCCCCAGATGAACAGATAGAGGAGTCTGGTGTCCTGTGTAGGGAAAATGGCAAACTCTCTGTGCTATCTGAAAAGAGATGCTATATAGTTCATTCTCTCTCAAGGGGGAAGGGGCAATGTCAGTAAGCCTGAGTAACCAGCTGGCTAAAAGCTCAAGGTTATGTTTTCCATTATTTCATGAGATTTTCCCCTTGACCCATAATTTTAGCCAGTTTTTTTTTTTCAAACACAAGAAAGAGTTTATTAATTCTGATCATTGATAATAAAAAAGTAAAAAAGGATTTAAATTGAAATAGGAGAAATTTGCATAGGATTGGCTGTCAAAGGGAGCCGCTAAAGTCTCCATTTTTCTGGAAAGATTCTAAGAAGCTGAGACACCCATCCGTCTGGGACCACACTACTTCTGCCAAGGGTTAGGGAACAACAGGTAAGATGACCTTTTCTTATCTTGCCATGAAGGGTTGAGTAGTTGGATGAATCAGGAATTCCTCAACCCCAGCCCACTGTACTCACAGATTATATATAAGTAGACAGAAGTGACACATCCAGGTTTCAGAGGCATCAGATACGTGGGCAGATCAAAAGTTGTCTGAAGCCTGAGACAAGGACTTCTCATCACACTTGCCTCTGATGGCAGCTTAGTGTGTGACCTCAAACCTTGGTGACCCCTTCTGCCATTAGTTCTGGGTCAGCAGAGCTCAGCAACATAAGGTGGAGGAAACCACTCTAAGCAAGGATTGACAAATTGTTGCCTGTCATATTTGGCCTCTTTTGCCCTGGAATGCTAGTTCTTGGGAAATTATTACGTATCATGTAGGAAAAATATGTAGGGGTGGATTCCATGATGGGTTAATAAAAAAGTTAAGTGACTTATTGCAGAAATTCTTAGATCTATTCATATAATCAGTGCTTTCTGCTGCATGAAAGGTGTTGCTAAATTCAGTACTTTCCATGCATAATGACTGGAAAGTGGGATTGTAAATAAGATTTATTTATTTTCTTCTTTTTAATAGTTTTCCATTTTCTAATATCACCATATAATATATTTATAAGTCACTTATTTTTTAAAAAAAAATAGAGAAGAAAGAAGAGGAAGATTATTCTAGTATCAGAAATAAAGGAATATACTTTAAGAAACACTGAGCAAGTTGTCTTTATTTCACCATTAAATCAACTTCAATTTCCCTAATTCAAACATACTTACAACATCTAAGAACAGAGAGGAGATCTAAGCATAATAAATATACTATGCAGTCTGATCTGGCTTTTTGGCAATCTGCCCAGGGTTGCATTGTCCAAACCAAAGGGAAAGTGTTTGTCTAGACTCGAGAGCATGTGGCAATGCCATCCTAGCACTGGTCAAGGGAGAAAGAATTCTCAGGCTGGTGACCAGTGTCTATATCTACATTGAGGAAGGCTGTGTAGACTGGCCAGAGACTGCCAATGCTGACCATGTGTCCTTGCTCTTCTCCTCATTTTCCAGACTCTTTTGGGGTTCAGTGGGGGAACTGGGGCAAACTAACTGTGAATGGCACTGACAAGTGCATGTTAACAGCCCCTGTGCCACCTCCATGCTTGTTTCTCCTTATTTCGGTAGCCTTGCAGGCCATGTGGGCCATGTGGTAGGGCTACGAGACAGAGCAGCAGAGGTCCCAGAGACTTCCACTGGGAGAGCCATGTGGGAGGCCTGCCCCAGCCTGCCTTGGACTGTGAGTGAGAAATAAGCCTCTTTTTTATTAAGTTAAACCACTGAGATTTCAGGGTTTGTCTGTTAAGGCTTTCACTGTTAATTGTCTGAATCCAAGCATAGAAGTGAGATGGTAGAAATTCTCTTTATGTTTGGTTCATGATCATCATATTGTCTTCTGATCTCTGTTAGACCTTCTCTACTTCTCTTCTCACTTGGCTTCTTGAAAGAATAGTCTGTCCTAGTAATATGGAGTGACGACAGTAACAATGGTTTAATAGCATACTGTGTGCCATTCACTGAATTAAATAATTATCAAACATTCTTTCATTAAATGTAATTTTTACGACAACTTTATGAGGAACTACTATGATTAACTTCTTTTTACAGAAGAGGAAACTGATGTTCACAAAGCAGAAGTATCTTGCCTAAATTACACAGTTAGTAAGTGCCAGAGAAAGACTCAAACCTGGGTTCATCTGACACCCAAGGTGTTAGTTTCTCCCACAAGCTCTACCACACAAAGTCTCAACCCTTCAGGCCTTTTTGATGTGGCAGCTTCTTGCCTCCCCAGCTCCAGGTGTCACTACACCCTCCCTCTCCACCTGCCTCCCCAGCTCCAGGTGTTACTACACCCTCCCTCTCCACCTGCCTCCCCAGCTCCAGGTGTTACTACACCCTCCCTCTCCACCTGCCTCCCCAGCTCCAGGTGTCACTACACCCTCCCTCTCCACCTGCCTCCCCAGCTCCAGGTGTCACTACACCCTCCTTCTCCACCCGCCTCCCCAGCTCCAGGTGTCACTACACCTCCCTCTCCACCTGCCTCCCCAGCTCCAGGTGTCACTACACCCTCCCTCTCCACCCGCCTCCCCAGCTCCAGATGTCACTACACCCTCCCTCTCCACCCGCCTCCCCAGCTCCAGGTGTCACTACACCCTCCCTCTCCACCTGCCTCCCCAGCTGCAGGTGTCACTACACCCTCCTCTCCACCTGCCTCCCCAGCTCCAGGTGTCACTACACCCTCCTCTCCACCTGCCTCCCCAGCTCCAGGTGTCACTACACCTCCCTCTCCACCTGCCTCCCCAGCTCCAGGTGTCACTACACCTCCCTCTCCACCTGCCTCCCCAGCTCCAGGTGTCACTACACCCTCCCTCTCCACCTGCCTCCCCAGCTCCAGGTGTCACTACACCCTCCTCTCCACCTGCCTCCCCAGCTCCAGGTGTCACTACACCCTCCTCTCCACCTGCCTCCCCAGCTCCAGGTGTCACTACACCCTCCTCTCCACCTGCCTCCCCAGCTCCAGGTGTCACTACACCTCCCTCTCCACCTGCCTCCCCAGCTCCAGGTGTCACTACACCTCCCTCTCCACCTGCCTCCCCAGCTCCAGGTGTCACTACACCTCCCTCTCCACCTGCCTCCCCAGCTCCAGGTGTCACTACACCCTCCCTCTCCACCTGCCTCCCCAGCTCCAGGTGTCACTACACCCTCCTCTCCACCTGCCTCCCCAGCTCCAGGTGTCACTACACCCTCCTCTCCACCTGCCTCCCCAGCTCCAGGTGTCACTACACCTCCCTCTCCACCTGCCTCCCCAGCTCCAGGTGTCACTACACCTCCCTCTCCACCTGCCTCCCCAGCTCCAGGTGTCACTACACCCTCCCTCTCCACCTGCCTCCCCAGCTCCAGGTGTCACTACACCCTCCTCTCCACCTGCCTCCCCAGCTCCAGGTGTCACTACACCCTCCTTCTCCACCTGCCTCCCCAGCTCCAGGTGTCACTACACCCTCCCTCTCCACCTGCCTCCCCAGCTCCAGGTGTCACTACACCCTCCTTCTCCACCTGCCTCCCCAGCTCCAGGTGTCACTACACCTCCCTCTCCACCTGCCTCCCCAGCTCCAGGTGTCACTACACCCTCCCTCTCCACCTGCCTCCCCAGCTCCAGGTGTCACTACACCCTCCTTCTCCACCTGCCTCCCCAGCTCCAGGTGTCACTACACCTCCCTCTCCACCTGCCTCCCCAGCTCCAGGTGTCACTACACCCTCCTTCTCCACCTGCCTCCCCAGCTCCAGGTGTCACTACACCCTCCCTCTCCACCTGCCTCCCCAGCTCCAGGTGTCACTACACCCTCCTCTCCACCTGCCTCCCCAGCTCCAGGTGTCACTACACCCTCCCTCTCCACCTGCCTCCCCAGCTCCAGGTGTCGCTACACCCTCCTTCTCCACCTGCCTCCCCAGCTCCAGGTGTCACTACGCCCTCCTTCTCCACCTGCCTCCCCAGCTCCAGGTGTCACTATACCTCCCTCTCCACCTGCTTCCCCAGCTCCAGGTGTCACTATGCCCTCCTTCTCCACCTGCCTCCCCAGCTCCAGGTGTCACTACACCTCCCTCTCCACCTGCCTCCCCAGCTCCAGGTGTCACTACACCCTCCCTCTCCACCTGCCTCCCCAGCTCCAGGTGTCACTACACCTCCCTCACCTTCCACCTCACACCCCAGCAATCATGACCTGTTGTCAGCATGCAGTGCTTCTGGCTACAATGCCCACTCGCTCTTCCTGTCTACTTGGTAAACTTTATCCTCTGAAAACTCTGTATATGTTACCTCCTCTGTATACCTTCTGGGACCTCCCTGAAGAACCCCACTTTCCTCTGTGTTGCTTCACTGCCTTCTTTTGCTGTCAGTATCTCACTGTGTGGCAGTTATATTTCTTGTAGTTATGTCTCCATTAAAGACATGGGCCAAGCTTATATATTACTTGTATCCTCAACACTAACACCTGCCAGGTTCATGATAGATGATAATAACGTTCATTGAACTGACTACAATTTCTTCACTAGTCCCAAGAGTGTATTACCCAAGATGAGTCATTCGTCCAGCAGTTCTCCTTCGAGCAGTCAATCAACTGGCATATTATTTATAATATGTTCACTTTAAAGGTTGAATTTTGTAAATTGCTTTGCCAGCAACTAAATAGGTCTTTGGGTGAGCTAACAAAATTAAGTTTTTGGCTTTAGTTTTTGTTTTTACTTGAAGCACATCCACAACACAGCTCTGTAGTTGATTCATGTTTTTTTTTTCCCTCTCCTTTGGCAACAATCAGCTTGTTCTCTGTATCTGTGGGTCTGTTTCTGTTTTGCTTTGTTTATTCATTGTTTTATTTTGTTAGGTTCCGTATATAAGAGAGATCATAATGGTATTGTCCTTCTTTGTCTGACTTATTCCATTCAGCATAATCCCCTCTAGATCCATCCATGTTGTCACAAATGGAAAGATTTTAGTATTTGTTATTGCTGAATAATATTCCATTGTGTGTATACATATATACTATATCTTTTTTATCCACTCAACTATTGATGGACATCTAACTTTTTTTCATTTCTTGGCTATTCTTAGTACTGCTGCATTGAACATAAGGGTGCATATAGCTTTTCAAATTAGTGTTTTTGTTTTCTTTGGATAAATACCCGGAAATGAAATTGCTGGATCACATGACAGCTCTATTTTTAGTTTCTTGAGAACTCTTTACTGTTTCCCATAGTGGCAGCATCAAGTTACATTTTCACCAACAGTGTCCAGGGGTTCCCTTTTCTGAAGTTTTTGAACCAAAAAGCTTGAGGATGAGATTCTGTTTCCACTAACCTTTATTAAGCATAAACTTTGTACCAGGCCTTGCACAAGGCATCCTCATATTGTCTCACCACACTCTGGGGTGTTATTCTGCCTGTTTCACAGGGAAAGAAATGAGGCTCCACAGGGTTAGGAGCTGTGCTCCTGGTCCCCAGTTACTTGCAGAGTCTGAATCTGAATTCAAAGCTATTGCCTTGAAGCCAAGGACTCTCTGGACCCACTGTGACCCTGTTCAGAAGCCGCTGTGGGCCTCCACCTGAGCGTGTGCCAGCCTCTCCCCTGCTCTTTGCATCCTGTTGCATCCTGACAGCCTCATTATGACCCGGGTCCCTGTGAGAAATCTCTGAGCCCAGAATGTTTTTAAAGCTGAGTGATGTGTGTTTAACAAAGGTGGCCCCATGCTTAAACACAACTCAGACACATAGACTTTCATATCCATGTTCAACCCGCTGAAATCTCACCAAGGACCAAGAGAACATCGGTCATTACATTAGAGAGAATCTACCTTTGGCCTTTTCCAGAACAACCATAACTTGAGCCCCAGACTTCTGGAACTGGCTTTCTGCTACCTCTTGACCAGTTTGAAATCTTGCCACAAGTATTGGCTCCCTCTCCCTGCTGCTAACATGAACGTTCTTAAAGATTGGCCATTCACTGGAGCATCAACCTGAAAAAAGCATGACTTAGGTGCATCTGCTGGTGATGGGGAACAAAGATAAATTCTGAGTATCACACATTCAGTGGAGGGAATGGTGGCTCTGGCACTTGATCGAGGAACTCTTTCACTTGGAATCTAAAGATATTTTGGGACTCTATAGAACACACTGGACCTCAGATGCCCCAGGTTCCAAGTCATGAACCTCTACATCTAGAAAAGCCGTGACCTGAGATGAGGGTTCCCTTAAGAGAGAGAAACATCCTGCCCCTTTGTGAGTTTGTAAGTTTATTGGTGAGATGAGAAAGCAGGGGTGAGATCTGAACAAGGACAAGACCCCCACATTAACAGCACAAATCCCTTCATTGATAGGACCAGCTGGCAGGGGTACCCCCAGCTATAAAATCTTCAGGGACCATGTAAGGTACAATGGATAGCCAGCTGTTTCCCCTGAGCCGGTGCTCCTCTCAAAGAGAGAGTTCTCACAGGCCTCTCAGTAAGAGAGCACCTGGCCAAATAACTCCTTACACCAGGACGTGGAATGGGCAGCAGGAGGGCTGGGGTTACTCTTGAGAAAAAACTTTTCTCTGCAAAGAGGAGGATTCAGGAAGCAGAGGCTGAGTGAGGAGGTGTCTTGACACAGAGTTGAAGGATGGGCTAGGATTCTGCTTCTACATGAAGGAAGACTAAGGCAGAGAAATGGAAGAAAGGAGATGCCAGTGGCAAAGAAAATCAAGAGGAAGTGTGACAGAGGCATTTCCTGGGGAAGGGACTTGAGAGGAAACCAGGGCACAGCATCAGCTGTCGTTCTCTTCATCTGCTGGTTTTCTTGGTGGGGGAGCTCAGAGCTGAGGTCTTCCCTGAGGGGTCCTTGAATTCACTCGCACTCCCCAGCCTGGTTTTGGCCTCCCCACGAGGGCTGCAGTTTCCACTGCCGGTGATGCAGCCTCCAGACAGCATGCCGTAGCCGACAGAGCTGGGCCGGTAGCCATAGGTGCCCGCTCCGCTGAACCCGAAGCCGGTCCCTGTGCCTGCAGTCCCAGCTGTGGAGCTGCTGATCACTGCTGAAGAAGGTGGAAGGGGGAACGATAAGTGTGTGACCCAGGAGAGAGGTGTCCCTAAGTCCCCTTCAACCTCCCAGTCCCAACTAACTTAAATGTCTCCTCCTTAACCAAATACTTCACATCAACCATGGACCTGAGTTTAGTGACACACACTTAATTCCCGAGCAGCTCAAACACCAGGAGAAACAGCTCAGATCCCACAGGACCCTAAATCAGGCACCCTCTTCTTTGAACCAACAGGAGTAGCAAGGACTTCCCCTGAAGAATAGATGATGCTCAAGCAAAATCTTGTATTTAACTTTAGAAAACAGTCTTGGTTTTTTTCAAAGGATTTTCTAATTGGTTAATTTAGGGAGTTTTTAGCTGGCTGACTTAGACTGAGCTGAACCCTATAGGGCCATCATTAAAACTGGTTGTGCACAGCATGTCTGAGCTTGGTCTCCACTCTTAGTGAGTAGGTGCGACTCTTCCAGCTCGTGGCCTCCAGGCCTGCATCCTGTGGGAAAGCTGAGGCTGTTGTGCCAGCATGGGAAAGATATCTGGGGGGAGGGGCCAGAATGGGATGGGGACCTGACTCCACGGCAGGAGAAGCAGCAGGTTTCAGCAGGGGAGGCGATTATGGCAATGGAGCTTTGCCAGACAATGCCAGGCTGCTCCGTGCAGGTTCTGGTGGCAGGCGTCCATTTGCTGTGTGATTGTTAATGGACTGAAAATATTTCCTCAGAGGCATGAAATACTCACAGATGCTCACAGAGTTGGTGTATTCTCCAGACATCCTACAGGGAGGAAAAAGCACAGTTGAATCTCCACCATATGGAATCTGACCTACCCTCTCCACATACGTGGAATCCGACACACCCTCTCCACAGCCTGAAATCCTCACCGGGCTAGCTCATATTCAGGCACGAACTGCACTTGTGTGTATCTAAGTACCTCCTCCTCCATCCTCAGTCTACTCTCCCCACTGCAGAGATGTATGAACTTGGAACCTTGGAGCCCCCAGAAGCACTTCCAGAGTCCTTCTTGCCAAGTTTCTTAGCCCACTTTTTCATCCCTGAGAGGTTACCACCTGAATAAGGGTATGTGGAAATGTGAGCATCAGGAGTTGCCACTAGTGGACCAACCTCATGATTTAGTAACTTTTTCTCTCCGAGCCTTGTGTATAAAACAGTGCTAAGTTAGAATGAGGCTGTTTTTAAAGTCGATGCTTCATGTACCACCCTTCCAAGTATTGCTATGACCATGTACAACTCATGCAGTTATGTAGCTACTATTAATTTATTGACTCCGCCTTTTGTAACAAAAATGCTTTTCTCTTAAAAGGAAGTTTTTTATATCACCTTGACAAATAGATGACCAGTAGCTCTACCTGACCAAATAAGAACAAAACAGTAGCAGTAAAAATAAATATAATAAAAAGTAAACAATTAACTGTAAAGGAAATCTGTCTCATCTGGTCATATGCTGCTTAAGGCTATGTTTGTCGGTGACTGAAAAGCATCGTCAGCCCTTCCAACAGCCTGCCCCTAACGCTCTGGGAAACTGAGTCAGAGGATTTCAAAAGTTCTTCTAGCTTTAATATTCTAAGATTCCCTTCCATCACCCACCTGCACTCCTCGCCCTCCAGCAGCTTGCGGTAGGTGGCGATCTCCACGTCCAGGGCCAGCTTGGTGCCCATCAGCTCCTGGTACTCGCGCAGCATCCGGGCCAGCTCCTCCTTTGCCTGGTGCAGGGCAGCCTCCAGCTCGTCCAGCTTGGCCCGGGCGTCCTTCAGGGCACAGTCGCCCCGCTGCTCAGCATCTGCGATGGCCGTCTCCAGGTTGGAGCACTGAGGGCCAGGAGGTAGCAACCCCCTGAGTTCTAAGGTACTTTAAACCTCACTTCACACCCCCCCCATGTGCTCATAGTAGTTGGGTCCTCCTCTGTCCTGCTCCACATACTAGAGCAAAGTTGCATCCATGGGGTCAGAGCTCTGTTCACTTGGGACTGGGAGGGGTGTTATTCTCAGCCCCTGGGCTCTCTGAAAAGATCCTTCTAATTGTTCTCGGACTTCAGGTGGGGACTAAGTATGGGGAGTGAGAATGGGGGCTCTATTTAAAGAAAGGAGTTCTGAGATGGAGAGCTAAGTGAAAGAGAAGGAGCATGGGAGAGTATGTGTGATATGGGCAATTCACTCCTCCCTTGGGGGTGAGCCAGGAGCCCCTATATTCCCTTCACCTGCTTCTTCACACTCTCAATCTCTGAGCGCAGCCTTTGGATGAGTCGGGTCAGCTCTGAGATCTCGTTCTTGGTGTGTTTAAGGTCATCCCCATGCCGACCAGCCGCTAGCTGGAGCTCCTGGAACTAAGGGGAGATGGGTCAAAGCTGGGACCTTGACTCAGCACCTGGCAGACTGTGTCTTTGGAGAATGTAACAGAGGTGAGTAGGGTCCCCAACTTCACCAGGCCTATAAGTGGCCTCCCATTCAATTAATGGATTTACTTATTTTCCTTAAGCATAGTTGATCTCACTGATGGTTAGATTTGGCTATAAGGATTGTTGAAAGTCCCATACCCTCCACACTTAAACTTTATAACACACAACTCCAATTATGATAATCCTCTATTTATAGCTTTTCAAAGTCAAGGTCAAATTCAAATTCCTAATATAGCATCAAGGTGCCTTGAGATCTGGCACTCACCAGCCCTGCCAGACTCATTTCACACAAGCCCTGCCCATCATCTCCCTGGCTTTCCACCTGGGCCAAACAGTTTCATGTTCCCTCAATATCCCACATGCTCTCAAGTCTCTGAGTCTTTTATAAGTCTCTCCCTCCACCTGGAAAATCTTGTTCCCTAGCTGGCTCCAACTCAGTCAGTACAGAATTATTTCCTGCAGCATGCCTTTCCTGATCCTTCAGTTGGGTGCACTTCTGTCCCCATAGCCTCTGCCACACTAGTCCATAGGTCTTACCACATTGTACTATCATCACAAGTTTCTGTGTATTTACCATCAGACTCAGAATGCCTGGAGGGCAGAACCTTTTTTAAAATTTCTGAATTCTTAGTACCTATCACAGTTCCTGACTGGTGCTCAAATGAGGTTTTATTGATGAATGAATGAATAAATGAATGAATGAACCAAAGGGGGAGCTGATTAGCTGCCCATCTGTATTTTCTATGGCTTCCTTCCCTTCACAGTTCAGCTGGACCCTAGGCTACTGGCCATCTTGCTGTGCATGGAGGAACATTTTGTGCATGTGTGATAGGGGTATATTTGGCTATACCACAACACCTCTGGTCATGAATTTTGGGTCATCTACTAGTTCGGAATTATTCCTACCTTGATGTCATCTATTGGATAGTCAACAGAGAGTATCCTATTTCTACCCCAGAATTTGGCTTATGAAAAACACAAAAATGTATGACAGTCAGACTTCTGGTGGTTGTGGATTGCCTGTCTCTGTTCCTGGGTGCTTTGCCTTGCTACTTGTCTCATATTTGGTCCTAGCATGACTGTAGATTCAGGATTCCTCCTAAAGGTGCTGGAACCTTGGAAGACAGGGTTCTCCTATGTCCCTGTGTTTCATCTTTGGAGATAATCTTGGGACAAAAAACACTAAGGCAGGAAGATGCCTTTCTCTTGCTTCTCTGCAAAGCTGTGTGAGCACAATGGCTCCCCCACCCCACACTCTGACAGGGACAGAGGCATTAACTCCCCCAGATCTGACACCAAGCAGTCTCCCGAGTGGTTAACCTACAAAGTCATCCCTAACCTTGGTTTTCAGGAGTAATGTAGAGGGATTTGGGAACTGAGGACTTAAGTGAAAACATTTATCAAGAAGCCCTGGCCTATGGTGTATCCCAGGTTTTTAAAAAGCCTCCTTTCTTCTCACCTCTGCAGGCCAAATCTTCCTGTCTCTAAGGTAGCAAGGAAGCAAGGAGTAGAGAATATAAGGTCTCAAGATTGTGGATTTCCCTTGAGAAGGAGCTTGATAAACAGCAAGGAACAATTAGGAAGTTGTCATCTAGATCTGAGAAACCACATTATCTAAAGAATTATCTCCCCACCCATTAAAGAAATTAAGATCTAAGGAACTAAAACACCTCCTTAGTTCTTGAAGTTGGACTTGAATGAAAAGTAGTAGTTACCTAGTTTCAGATCACACTGAAGAGACCCCCTAATTTATTGTAATTAACAAGGAGTTGAAATGCTAACCACCCATATCTTCTTCCTTCCCAGACTCAGTTAAAAACTCTGCCTCCAGATGTTGTTCCTAACCTGCCCCACCTGATCCTAGTTCCCTAACCTCTGTCTCCTCTTTGTTCATGACTCTGTTTGTGCCACATTCATGTGCATCAGCTGTGTGTCCTCCCATGGCTGCCATGGTCTAAGTGGTTCTTAAGGACAGAGCTTCATTTTCTCTTCCCTTTGAGCTTTCCACAGTGCTAGGGAGTGTGTCATGATCCCAGTCAATGCGTGGGTCATGGTCGGTCATGGGGCTGAACCAGAGGCCCTGAACCATTTGATTCTGGGGAGGTGTGCAGCCTCACCTTGGTCTGGTACAGGGCTTCGGCCTCAGCCTTGCTCTTCAGGGCGATCTCCTCGTACTGAACCCGGACCTCATCGATGATGCTGTCCAGGTCTAGGTTCCGGTTGTTGTCCATGGACAGGATGACAGACGTGTCACTGATATGGGACTGAATCTGAGCGATCTCCTGCATGAGAAACAAAGAAGCATGAAATATCTTTTGTGAGCAGAGCAAGGTGCCAAGGTGTTGGTCCTATCCCAACGAGAGAGCCCCAAAACCTCCCAAAAGATGCAGCTGCATACTTCAAAGCTTATCAAAACGGAGCTCACCAGCCCAGAGGTTCCAACCTCACACCTAAATACTGCTGCGTGGGTTTGAAGCAGCCCACGCAGAACACAGTCCCCATGTCTGTCACCCGAGACTGGTCAGAAGTAGGGAAGGTAGAGGGGAAGCAGCCTGGACCCCACACAAGAGGCCCTAAAGACACAGGAACCCACAGATGATTGGCCAGCAGGCTGAGACTTGAAGCCAGATGGTCACAGAGGCAGTAGAAAGGGTTTGAGGACTCTCCACCTCCATCCCTAGGGATTCCTGCTCAAGACCTAAGGAAATTCCTAACGCGGCAGAGAGAAGATAGACAAAAATGAGAATGAGTTCTGCTGAAGGCTGGTGGGAACCCCTTAAGGACCCATGGCTTCCTGGAGGATGTGAGAGCAGGAGACTGGAGGCCAGGCTGGGACTGATGGCACACATCATTGGGAGATATGAGATAGATGTCACTCTTGCCTTTGATCTACAAAGCTCCCAGCATCCAAATACCGGAGATCTCCTGAAAGTTACTGATGAATAAATAACTGCTCATTCACATGTGTCCTTCCAGATGACAGAGCTGGGGTGGGTGGGGGAGCCTTACCCCTTCGTACAGACACTTGAAGAACTTGATCTCTCCTTCCAGGGCATCCACCTTGGCCTGCAGCTCTGCCTTGTTCATGTACGCTGCATCCACGTCCTAAGGGAATCCAGAGACCCCTGACATCACCCTACTTCAAGCTCAGTAGTGTTCTCCTGGGAACTGGCACCCCAGCACCAACTCTGTGACTAGCACCTCAGGGAATGGAATCAAGAGCCACAGGGTAGGAACCTGACTTCCACCCAGGACTCACTGTGAGACCTTGAACAGGTTCCTGGTTCCTCTGGAACTCCTGCCCCATTCAAAAATGAAGTCTTTTTACTGATTCTATTTCTCAAACAGAAAAGTATGGGAGAGAGCCCTCTCCTCCCACATACCCCACAGTCCACCATCAGTAGTCAGAGCTGAAGGCAGAGCTGGAAGATAAGCCAGTAACTCCTCTCAGAGAGTGTCTTGTTTCCAAAACCAAAGTGGGCATGAGCTGGAGATTGACTATCCATATCTTGGCTCCTGCCCATTTACATAAAACACAAGGACTGACAAAGTGATGTGTTCTAGATAAACATCAAGGTTTCCCAACATTTCCCAAGCAACAAATCCCTCCATCTGCCCTGGCATTTCTGCTCCAGGCCCTTGTATGGAGCACAGATCTCAGTTTCCTCTCTGATGTCACCTCCCCTGTCCTCCACATTCCATTCCCTGGGTGACCAAGGGATATATACCCCCTCCTTACCTTCTTAAGTACCACAAATTCATTCTCAGCAGTTGTGCGCTTATTTATTTCCTCCTCATACCTGCAGGAAAAGTGTCACAATGAGCAGGACAAACACACACACACACACACACACACGTGTGTGTGTGTGTGTGTGTGTGCCCGCGCGTGTGCATGTGTGTGTGTGTGTTGGTATGTGCGTTTTCATGTGAAAAGAGAAAAAAGATGCCCATGTTGTGTATCTTCTAATAAATATTGTTTTACACCTTTGCAAATCTGTCCAACTCACTAAGGCTATTTGTACAGCATGTGGGCAGGCTTTGAAGCAGCCCCCTCCCAGGCCAGATGACCAGGTGGTTCAGGGTCTTCATTTCCTTTGCTGCCTGGATAGTGAGTAGGTGCTTCTTCCTTGCACTCAGTGTCCAAACCATAGGAACAAGCCACTGCTCCTTTCAATCATTATTCTTGTGTGATCCAGCTGTCTGACACCCCTACCAGAACTCCACCTATTCCCAAGCATGAGTCCCAAAGAAGCCAGACTGTCCCCTGGGGAAGGAAGAAGAAGCATGGCCCATATGTCCAGGACCTGAGAGAAAGGAGAACAGAAAGACAACAGAGATTCCAGCTCCCTAGTCCCAGCTTTCTGCCATGCTGGGGAGTCTCCTTGGAACTTAGAGGCAAACTGAGTAAGCACAGGGACAAGAGACTGTGGAGTATGCACACTTGAGCTCTCCTAAGTGGGGAAAGCAGTGCCTAGGAGGTGATCACCTGTCAGGACAGTCTTGTTACTTTCCAAGAGACTGACTGTTCCTTGTCCAGCTCTCCCGGCTACCCAGAGAAGGCCCTTATCTCCCCTGAGCAGAGGAGTGAAGGGTTGATCTCTCCTACCCGAGCTCAGTGTTCTTAAGGCCAGAGGCAAATACCCCAGTACTCGCTGGGAAAGCCCAGCCCAGGAGATGGCCAGCCTGAGGGCAGGGTCCCTGCTCACCTCTTCTTGTAGTCCTCCACCACCTCCCGCATGTTCCGCAGCTCTGAGTCCAGCCGCACCCTGTCCCCCAGCAGCGTCTCCAGCTGTTTCCGCAGGGTGCTGATGTAGCCCTCGTACACAGGCTCCAGGTGGTTCCTGCAGTTGTTCAGGTCCAGCTGCTGCAGCAGCTCCCACTTGGTCTCCAGCACCTGGTTCTGCTGCTCCAGGAACCGCACCTGGAACCCGGATCAACAGACCAGTCATGGAGAGAGGCTGTGAGGTTTCCTTTCCTGGATGGTAGCTGTGTTCTCTTATGCTGCATTAGCTTAAAGAATTAGCCTCGGCCCTTAGAAAAAGCCACTCATGCCCCTCCCCATGCAGGCCCTTTGACTGAGAGGCTCTTTTCTGGGAGCAGCCCCTTAAGATCAAGAGAGGCATCAACATCTTCATTTCCCTTTAATCAAGATCTGTCTAAACCTGCCTAGACCAACGTCGGTCATCAGCCTGCGCCATCTCTCTAAGCACGTCCTAAGACATGTAAACTGGCCTGTGCTGGCCTTCAGGCGCCTGGGAGGCTCTGCTCAGGCCCAGTGGCCTGGCCTGTGCTCTGCCTACTCTCTGTCTCCTTGGTCATGGCCTTTCCTAGCCCAGCCAGAGGTCAGTGTTCAGCTGATCTGGGGTCTTGGCCCCTCCTATGGTTGCTTTCATGTCCAACTCTCCCTGATCTCAGAGCATTTTCCCAGCATTCTCGAGTGCCAGCTCATAAATACCATGCCATTCCTTGACAGAAAACCCTCTGGTGGTTCCACATCACCTACAGAGTCAAGTCCAAATTCATTTTTATGATCTTCACAATGTGCCTGCCCCTCTTCCACCACTCACCTAACACCCATACATACCCAAGGTGCCCCCCTCTCCAGACAAGTCCTTCATGCTGCATGTGACTGCTGCCTCTCCCTACCACTGTCTAGCAAACTCTTACCTAGGCTTGACCACCCTCCCTCACTGTGATTTTTGGTTAGCTTCCCCTACTCCCCGAAGCCCAGGAAGTCTACTTCCCAAGACAGTCCTACCCCTTTGTTCCTCAGCAGTTCTCAACCTCAAGTGTGTATCAGGGGCTTGTTAGAAATGCACACCCTCAGGCCCCATCCCAGAGTTTGTGGTTCATTAGGCATGAGGTGGCGCCTGATAATGTGCATTTCTAATGAGCGCCAGGTGGTGTTGACGCTGCCAGTTCAGGGATCACTTTTGGGAACCTCTACTCCAGTGCACCACTAATCCCCATGGGCCTTGCCTTGCCTTATAGTTTGGATGTCCTCCAGGCTATGAATCTGTCTTCTGACCGGAATCTGAGCTGGTCTGGGTCCCATGAGAGATGGAACTAAACCTTATGGCATTCTAGACCTCCCAGGCTGCTGTAGGCCTCTCCTTCGTCTGGCTTTGAAGCTTCACAAGCCATCACTCTTCTCCACTCAAATCACTTTTCCCTGCCTCCAGCAGACCTTCCCAGACTAAGCTGTCTAGCTCCTCCCTCCGCTCTGACCACCGTGATCTCTCAACACTGATATCAGGGTTTGTCCACTTCTTCCCTGCCCTGTCCTCAGCTGTGTCTGCATCCCTGGGAAGTGTCCTGCCATCCTTTGCCTCAGATACGGAGCCCCCAAGGGCAGTGAAGGTGGAAAAAGGAAGGAGCTCTACACTTGGCTTTCTCCAGGAAGACCCACCTTGTCGATGAAGGAGGCGAACTTGTTGTTGAGGGTCTTGATCTGCTCCCGCTCCTGGGCGCGCACTTTCTGGATCTCGGGGTCAAGCTCCACGTTGAGGGGAGCCAGGAGACTCTTGTTGATGGTGACCTGAGGAATGCCCCCTGAAGGGCACACAGATGGACACACAGGCCCCAGGGCCACACTGCCAAACATGCTGCCCGCAAAACCGCTGGCCCGGCCCCGGCCAAATCCATAACCTCCGCTCTTCCCACTGCCACTGGCCACATTGAAGGAGATGCTCCGGGAGCCCCCCAGGCTGTAGAGGCTCCGACTGCCGAAGCCCCCGCTGAGCCCTTTGCCCCCTGCCCGGTAGGAGGATGAGCTGCCCCCTGAGAGCACGGCTGAGCAGCCACTGAAGCCCCCCTTGGCAGCAGCGCCGGACTTGTAGCTGAATTGACGACTCATGCTGAAAAGGTCAGAGAGCTGGAATAAGAAGCTGAGCTGTAACTCAACAGCCCGCGACCTTGGCCTACCCCTTTATAGGGCTCGAGAGGAAGCGACTGCTCTGATTTATCTGTTTAGTTTGCCTGGGAGCAAGAAGTCATTTTCTCCCAGCAAAATCAGAGATAGGTAAGTAACTTGAAAATCCCCAAAGTGATGGGCTTGCAAACTTTGCTCATGTAATTTGAGCCTTATCTAATTAACTTGGTGTACTTAGCACAGCTAGATTATCTCTAGAAAGATCTTGGCTGGGGGGTTTGTCACAGCCTCAATTGCCCTTCCCCAGGAAGTGGAGAGGGGAGGGGTGGATTCCAAGGGTGCAGAGGGGAGACCTTTAATTGACAGTGTCCTCTGTGAGAGATCTGATGACTGCACCAGCATCAGATGGGCTGCTTCAGGATGGCTTTTATGTGGTCAGGAAGAGGCTCTGCGGTGTAGCTTCTCAGGGTTCCTGGAGACAATTCTTATGGTGGCCAGAACCATTAACCAGTTGATGAGCCAGGTTTCAACCCAGCCCTCTGGCCACCAACCCCTATTGTGGCCTCCCAGGTAGGTCTGCTCCTCTCTTCTGGCCAGGTTGTCCTGCACGCACTGACTTTGCCTTTGCCTCTTCCCACTGCCCTCACCCTTGCCCGTGAAGTAATGGTATTGACACCATTCATGATGGCTGACACTGGTGCAGTGCTTTTACAACATTAAAACAGCTGCTGATACATAGAAGCTCATTTAATCCACTTGACCTGGGGAGGAGCTATGATGTTCCACATTTTACAAATGGGTAAGTCAAGGTTCAGATAGTTAAGGACAATGGACATTTCATGAGCCTATTTTTTCTATGAATCCCAAATGATGCAAATGCCCAACAAAACCTAGGCTCCTGCCTCGAAGACTCCCTTGGCTGATTTCTGTCTCCACACTCAGAGGGGCCTTACCATGCAAGCCTTGTGCTCCAGTTAGCCATCCACTCACCTGCTTGTTTATTCATACATCCACTCATTTAACAAACCAATGTTGAGGGATTAATCTGTCCTGGATACTGTGGAAGGCTTCAGGGTCATGAACTGATAAGACAGAGACCTAATTCACAACTCTAAGGGGAGGGCAGACATCTCATTTTATTAGCTCCTTGACATTACCAAAGTATTCACAATTCCCAAATGTCAAATATATTCACAGTACACAATTTCTTCTGTTAAAAGGCAGTTATTTCACTAGCCAAGGTGTTTGAATGAACAGCGTGCCAATCCTTCTTTTCTATTCTACACAGAGATTAAGGCGCTATTCTGCATTAGACCATATATTATAACACGATAACATTATGCCTCAATACTGCTGTACCAAACAATTTACCAGATTCAACCTTCCCTTCTTTTTCATATAAAACAGCATTTTCTAGTTAAGAATAATAATTTTCTTAGATGGTCTCAATTTCACTACCACTAATGGCACTTGGCAATCTTTTCTTTTTTCATTAGACACAAAGGATTTATCCCTTTGCAATTTCTTCATAGTCACGAGTTCAGACCACCAAAGTTGTGCTATGATGATGCTGTTGAGTGTTCCAGCCAGAATCACTCCCTAATTAGTCTTTTCAGTACACCAGAGACAAGGTAGATGTGACTCAGATCTGTGTTCCTGCAAAACTACGAACTGCTGCCTCAGGCCTTACTATCACTCCCTAAGGACTGAAAGCAAGTGTTCATACTACCAATGCCAGTGTCAGCTTGGAGCTAGCCCCTAATCCCATATGGCCTTTACTACCCTGGCCTTCCCCTCTTGTGAAGCTGCCACAGGGCACCCCGGGGAAAGTTCTCTGCTTACATCTCAATGCAGCCACTACTATCTGCCCCGCCTCCCAGACTGTGCCACTACTCTGCTTTAATTCAGTGTCTCTACCTATATTCCAAGTGTGTGCCAATCTTCCCTGGCAAACTGAAAGTTCTTGAGGACAACTGTCATCCTCCCTCTAGTCCTCTTTACTCGCTGCCCAGACCCACGGAGGCAAGGGAGTCTCAGGAAGTCTAAGAGAGTGCTAAAAGACTCTAAGGCGGTGTTTCCCAACATGGGGCCCACGCCCCACAGGGGGGCAATTCGATAGTTAAGGGGGGCAATTTGAAAATGGACTCCACACGACTTTAACTCTTTCGCCCCGGGCCATTTAAATGCAATGCTAGATATCGGTGCCAAATTTAACAAAAAATGCAATTCTTAAATAATTGCAGTAAATAATTAAGTATAATTTCGTTTGACGAGACCAAAATATCAACTGGGTGATTGGCGTCGTCAAGTAAACTTCGTCCTGGGTTCACCGTGGAGCGTGCCGTCTGCCGCGGGGAACCCCGGATGTTTTAAAAACTCACTAAACAACGCAGTTATTCTCACCTAATTGGCCCATTGCAACTTCTGTAGTGTTTTACATCATTCAGTTGGTGTTAATTTGAAATAAGTGTCAGTCAAAACTGTTGTAAAAGCTCGTTGATTTAATAAATATACATATATATATTGTATAGATATAATTGGTAAGTATTTGATTTTATTTTTATCAATATTAAACTCTTTATTAGGTACTTCTTGCATTGGGGCTAGAAAGCACTAATATTTTATAAATATTATTGGGGCTATAATAGTGCATGCACGACAATTTTAATTTTAGAAGCATAACTTTCCAGAAAATTTTGTCAAGTGGAAAAAATATAGATACCTTTTGATTTGCAGTGGTAGTGTAGTAAATGTGTTATATACATTTAAATAAATATGAATTTTTAGTATACGTTTACTCTATGTCACATTAAATATATTTTAACACATATTTTAATATTAGTTTTTAATTGATCTTATTTTTATTTCTTATAGCCCATAGTAAAATGAGTGGTGCAAGCAAGAAAAAACTCGTCAATATTCGGAGAAATATTTAAAATTTGGGTTTATACCCACTGTTCACGATGAGCGGATTCCTTTTTGTCTTTTATGCCAGCAATGCTTGACCAACGAATCAATGAAACGAGGTCGTCTTGAGGCACATTTGAAGGCGAAACATAGTGCTCATATTAATTCAGATTTGAGTTACTTTAAAACTTTAAAGAAAAATTTTGAAAAAAGAACAACATTAAAGTCTATTTACTGCTCATACTTCAACTAATAATCGTGTTCTTGAGGCTCGTTATCAAATTACTTTATTTATCACTAAAACTGGAGAAAATCACACTATAGGAGAGAATTTAATAAAACCGTCAATATCAGCATTTCTTAAAATGGTTCTTGAAAAAGATGACAAAGATGTAAAAGCTATGCCAGTCAGTGACAATACTGTTAGCAGAAGAATAGACGAAATGAGTTAGGATATTGAAAAACAACTTATTGAAAAGCTGAAAACAAGAAAATTCTCCTTGCAAATGGATGAATCAACTTTGAGAGACAGCAAGGCAGTATTGATAACTTACGTAAGATATATTGATAAAGGACATTTTGCTGAAGAAATGTTGTTCTGTAAAAGATTAGAAAGCACCACTACCTCCAAAGGTATATATAATAAGCTAAAAAACTACTTAGATGTCAATGATAATACCAATGAAAAATATAACATCTTGTGCTGCAGATGGTGCTCCCAATATAATGGGCAAGAAAAATGGCTGCTTAAAATTGATGAAAGATGCAAATCCAGAAATTATTCTTGTGCATCGTGTTATTCATAGGGAAAACTTGGTAGCTAAAAACATCTCGCCTGTTCTGAATGAAGTATTACATACAGTAATAAAGTGTGTTAATGCTATTAAAGCTAGTGCCAAATGTGAGCATCTTTTCAAGCTATTTTGTGAAGAACAAAATGAAGACCATGTGAGACTTTTACTTCATACTGAAGTAAGATGGCTATCTAAAGGAAACTGTTTGAAAAGATTTATGGAACTGTTTGATACTCTTAGTGATTTTTTAAGCGACAAACCTGAAATGAAGTATCTGTTAACAATAGATGGTAAAGCATTTGTGAGTTATTTAGCCTATATCTTTGAAAAACTAAATATATTAAATAAGCAACTTCAAGGAACAAATAAAACTCTTGTCGATGCAAAAGCAAAGATATTAGGTTTCGTTACCAATATTGAGTTATGTCAGAAACATATTAACAACAAAAACTTTAAACAGTTTCATTGGCTCCAAAAATGTGAAGTAACTGATACCGCTTTACTTGTTATTGTCAATCATTTGAATATTCTATCGGCTGATTTAAAAGAAAGATTTTCTGATTTAAAACAAATTGATTTCCCAACATGGATGATGCAGCCAATGTTAGTGGATTTGTCTGATATATCAAATATGCCGTATCAAGAAGAACTCACAGAATTGCAAAATGATGAGTCAGTTAAAGCTTTATTTAATATCAAAGGAGCGATGGCATGGCTTTGTGAGGAAACAGAAATCAAATACCCAAATTCAACCAAATGTGCAAGAAAACTATTGCTACCGTTTCCATCTTCATTTTTAGCTGAATGTGGATTTAGTGCTGTAAATGATTTACTGGTAAAAAAAAGAAATCGGCTGGATATAACACAACGTGGAGACTTGAGACTAAAGCTAACCAAATTGGAACCTAATATAAAATCTCTGTGCAGCAAGCATCAAGCGCAAGGATCACACTAAATTAAAATAATAAATTAATATAAAAAAATCTGTATTAAAATTATTTGGAATTTAAATTTCTGTTTTTCATTATATGTTTTGAAATTTTACTTACTGTGTTTTGTTAACAATTTCATAGTGATTTCTTCTTAGAACCTATCATTTATGTTTATTAAGTGAACAAATCAATTTTTTAATGTTAAAAATTATGTATGTTACATAGGGGGGGACATAAAAATTTTAGAAAGGTTAAGGTGGGGCATGGCACAAAAAAGGTTGGGGAACACTGCTCTAAGGGGTGCCCTGAAATCATTTCCCTTAAAGAAAGGATCCTTAGTACCTGTCTTTAAAACTTTCTTAAATGACTTTTAATTTATTTATTATTTATTATTATGATTATTATTTTTAGTGAGAGGAAGGGAGGCAGGAGAGACAGATTCCCTCACATTTACACTGACCAGAACCCACCTGGCAAGCCTACTAAGGGGCGATGCTCTGCCCATCTGGGGCCATTGCTCCGTGCTGAGCAACAGAGCCATTTTTTTAATGCCTGAGGCAGAGGCCACAGAGCCATTTACTGTGCCTAAGGCCAACTCCCATGAACCAATTGAGCCATGGCTGTGGGAGGGGAAGAGAGAGAGAGAGAGAGAGAAGGGAGAGGAGGGTGGAGAAGCAGATGGTCACTTCTCCTGTGTGCCTTGGGTAATCGAACTCGGGACATCCACAAACCAAGGCAACGCTCTACCACTGAGTCAACCAGCTAGGGCTTAAGTGACTTTTTAGAAAGTTGGCCCTTACATTTCACACCCTGCCACTGCTCCCCGGGGGAATATTAGTGCCACCTTACTAATCTTTGCCCAATTACTAAGTTAGCTCCACCTCCCACAGAGGGGCAGTGCTGTCATAAGCCTTCATCCAGACCTCTAGGACAGGTATCACTGATGGGTTTAGCACAGAGACAAGAAATTAACCTCCATCATCTCCAGGAGCAATAAAATCATGTTGTGAAAGAACATTTAGTATTTCTCATCCTGAAAGATGAAGCAGACATACTTTATCTTATACACTTACTACAACTAAAAACCTAGATATAAACAAATGTAAGAAGACTCTAAAAGGTTAAGAGAAGGCACACCTCAAGAGCCAGGGAAAAACATGGTGGTCAGTTCTCTGGTTTTCGTTCGTTTTATATAGTCCAGACTTAGAGCAAAAGAAAGCAGCAACTTGGAAGGGCATGGGCTTTTTTAAAAAACCCTAACAAAAGCCCAATCTCTCTAGCCAAAGTTATAAGAGTAGGGCAGCCCAGCAAGACAGACAACTTATGGGCAGCAATCACTGTACTCCAGCCTACATCTCAGAAAGCAAGGCAGCCCCACCCCATTCACTCCATCTAAGGCAGAGCAGCAATCGTAAACTCCATACTCACCAGTGTTTCAAAACATTGATAAATGAAGGAAAACTAAGAGAATATGCTGCCAGCGGACCTGCCTTATGAAAATGGCTAAAGGGAGTTCTTTGAGAAGAAAGGAAATGATAGAAGATGAAATGTTGGGACACCAGGAAGAAGGAAAGAACATGGTAATAAAAAATAGGGGTAAATATAACACACTGGCCTTCTCCTCTTCAATTTTCTAAATTATGTTTGATCATTAAAGCAAAAATTATGACACTATCTAATGTGATTCTAAATGTATTTAGAAGAGATATGTAAGAAATTATATGATAAATGAAAGTGGGTAAAAGGAGGTAAGAGTTAAGGTTTCTTCACTTCACTTGAACTGCACCAAGGATGAGAGCAGCAGACTGCGGTGGAAATGGGTGAAGCAGGGGACACTCGCTACTCCGGTGTCAGGTGTCAGCTTCCAGGGCTCCTCATCAGGGCGGGTTCGCAGCCCCCAGTCTGGCCCCTTGTTCCTGACATGCACGTGCCTGGGAAGGCACTTTTATCACTGTTCTCTGATGGCACACTCACTGGTCTTCCTTCCCAGTAGACTAAGGTCTTGGTCACCTTTTTGTACCCATGTCGAGGACAGAGTCTGGCACATAGAAGGTGTTCTGTGAATGATTACTGAGTGAATGGTGCCACTCTGGGAGCCTAGGGCTTGCTCAGACAAAGAGCTATGCCCCATCTTTCTCTGGCCACCTTCCCTCATCCAGGTGCTCATGACAGGGAACTGATGAGACCCCCCCGCCCAGTCCAACACCGCAGGCCTCCATGGCATGCTGGGCTGGGGCTCCTTCCTGGGGTCTGCCAGCCCTGAGCTCCCACCTGCTGCTTCTCGCTAAACACCCTCTGGCCGTTTACCTGATGGCACTCCTCATAACAACTATAGCAACAATATTACCCTTTAATTAGGCAGTAATGATAACCAACTTGGTTGCCACTAAGGGCTCAAGACCTGAAGTTAAGCCTGACCTGTGGTGGCGCAGTGGGATAAAGCGTCGACCTGGAAGTGCTGAGGTCGCCGGTTCGAAACCCTGGGTTTGCCTGGTCAAGGCACATATGGGAGTTGATGCTTCCTACTCCTCCCCCCCCTTCTCTCTCTCTCTGTCTCTCCTCTCTCTCTGTCTCTCCCTCTCCTCTCTAAAATGAATAAATAAATAAATAAATAAATAAATTTAAAAAAAGACTACATCAAAAAAAAATTATTTGAAAAATGAAGCTTTCCCAATAAAAACGGTAAGTAAGAGTCATTTTTGCCCACCTTCTGAAGCTAAACAGAAATGATGTGCCATTCTATCAGCAGAGACAACTGAAGGGAGAACAGCAAGTGAGCATGTGTGTGTGTTGAAGGCCAATGGTAGTGAACAACACTCAGGGCCCACCTGGCCTGTTCATAAAAGTTCCTAAATAGATGAATTTCCCATGAAGTTTATTGGAAAGAATGGTGGGGAATGGAGAGGGCTGAGGCAGGCTGGAGGCAGAAGTAGGCAACTCTTTAAAAAGAAACACAGCCCTGGATAGTTGGCTCAGTGGTAGAGTACTGGCCCAGTGTGTGGATGTCCCAGGTTTGATTCCCGGTTGGAGCACACAGGAGAAGTGAGGCTTGACTGGCTGGAGCG
The DNA here is from genome assembly GCF_036850765.1 of Saccopteryx bilineata. Lineage (NCBI taxonomy): Eukaryota > Metazoa > Chordata > Mammalia > Chiroptera > Emballonuridae > Saccopteryx > Saccopteryx bilineata. The sequence goes on from NC_089490.1 coordinate 128,719,914, forward strand.
ATTTGGCCCCTAGCTCTAAGGATGGCTCTGTGGCCTCCACCTCAGGTGCTAGAAAATGGCTCCTGTTGCAACGGAGCAGCTTCCCCAGATGGACGAAGAATTACCGCCTAGTGGGCTTGTTGGGTGGATCCTGATTGGGGCACACATGGGAGTCTGTTTCTCTTCCTCCCCTCCTCTCACTAAAACAAAAAAAGAAAAAAAGAAAAGAAAAGAAACACGAGGCGCAAGATCTTCTCCATGGAGAGAGGTGCCCAGGGCTCTCTTCATGTCCCTTACAACCCAGCAGTTCACAGTGCCCACTTATTTAGACTGGACTCCATCTGGGGTGTGGCTCTAACACATATTTGCTTCTCTTCTATTTTTATCCTAACCCCTGGAGAAGGGGAGACACATGAACTCAGCCCCCCTACCCCTCCCCACCATGTTGTCTTCAGGCGAATAACCCACACTGGTTTTCTCAGGGAAAGGTGAGGCCAGGCTGCCACTCCGGCACCCTCCAGGTTCGCATAAGTCTTCCCCTACCTACCTCTCCTCCTTTGGGTGGGGCCTGGGACTTTGGCCTCAATCTAAAGGCACTGGCTGTGTGGTCTAGGACATGCTTCTTGTCTATGCCCCATGGAGGGGATTTGAGTAGAAAGTTCTAAGGTTCCCTTTGCATCTAAGATCCTATCCTCGCCTCCAGGCTGTCAAGACCCCCTGAGTCCCAGAGTAGAGAGATACCTTCACCCCTATTCTGTGAACCCATGGAAGGCAGAATCCTGATGCCTTACATGGATTCTTGGGGCTTAAGAAAATTAAATTTGGAAAATTTTTTGATAAATCATGGCTGCAGATGGCCGGTATAATGACTGACACCCATGAAGGTAGATAATGGAGAACTGATAGTGATCATATGCTGAAATGATCAGGTTAATAGATGCCACAAGATCAAGGTCAGAGATTCAACTTGGCCTCTCGGAGGGAAACCTTAGCTGAAGCTCTGCTTTCTTGTTAAACTTGACTCTTCATTATCCTCACCAGAACCAGCGTCTCCAGAATTCCAACCTGAGGTCTGGATCCTTGGGAGCTTCTGCTGGCCCCTGAAGATCCCACAGCCCAAGATGCTGACCCAGATGATAGACTGGATTTTCTGAGGGGGCTTCCTCTCCTCATGGAGACTGTCTACTTAGCTGAAGCCAGACATTGCTGCACCAGAAGTGGAGACTCCACTTGACCCCACCACTCTGGGAAGACAGAAAAGGGAGTCAGAGCAGCTGCAGGAATCCCTGCATGCCTTCTAGGTTCCCAGAAATGCATCTCACACACAGCACTGAGGGTCATCTTCCTGAAGTGTCCCATAAAGGGGCTGTGGCTCCCGCACCATTCACTGATCTGGGTCATCTCTCCACCATGGGGCTCTGGGTGGCCTGACAGCCTGGAGGCGAGCATGGAATCCTAGAAGCAAAGGGCACCTTGAGCCTCTCCTCCCTCCTCGTCTCAAGCCAGGGAAAGGGTGACTCTTAACTGGCCAGTGAAGGGGAACCACCGTTACTCATAGTAGCTCACATTATTGGTGACTTCTCCAGATAGCCTGTTGGCACGAACACATTCAGAATAATCAATCAATCCTCTGACCAAGGCTCAGAGGAGGACAATTTCCAGAAGAAAGAGACCCTAGGTCTGATCCATAATTTGTAATTCAGTTTCACTCTGGAAAATACCTGGGTCCCAGAATTCGATCAGTTCCCACCTGGAGTAACAAGGGCCTGTGCTTCCACTATAGCAAGCTTGACACCACTGTTCCCAGACTCCCACACTACTCCTGGCTCCCCTGTTCCTCATGACCTTCAAATGCTTCTTCACCTTTTCCCCAGCCCGGGCTTAGTCCAGTGCTAGACAGGGCAAAGCTAAGGAAAGCTATGTCTTTTTTCTCTGTCTTTCTCAAAAGAGGGAATTCTTCCACTTCCCCCCTTGGTCCAGAGGTCTAGAAAGATAAATTGGAGGAGTGAAGGATTCACGCATATGGGCCCAGGATCTATGCTAATTACATATACTCTGGACAAAGGCCCTGACTAGACACACACCCCAGCCCCACTGACAAAACTCCAAGGGTGACAAACAGTCAAGGATATCAATGTGGTCCTCTCCATGAACAACCGGCATCTGGTTTGAGGTTTGTCAAAACCTCAGGTAATGTTGCAGAAATAATCAGTGCATTAAATAATTGTCCCATGCTACAGATAGGAATCCTGGCACAGCGTCACTACTGATGGACACTTGCCCATTCTCTCTGGGTCCTCTGGGTCCCCGTCTGCCTTCCTTGCCCTCCAGAAGCCTGCGGAAGGTGATGATCTTCATGTCCAGGGCCAGCCTGGCTCCCAGCAGCGCCTGGTAGTCACAGAAGAACCCAGCCAGGTGCTCCTTCCACTGCTGCAGGGGCGCCTCCACCTCAGCCCACAGGCCTGGATCTCTCTGAGGGCAGCCTTGCCCGTCTGCTCTGCCTCCAGGGTGATGTCTTGTGGGGCAGTACTCTGTCAAGGGCCAGCAGCAGGCAGTAAGTGCGGCACAGGAGACCAAGTACCTGCCTGTACCTGGCTGGGCTTCTCTCTTGTCCGCTTTCATAATTTTTTGTGGAAGGCGTAAGAATACAGAAAAGTAGGGCAGAGGAATCCATCACCAGCTCGCCCCCACAATAGGCTATGACTACCAAATGGGTGCCCCCACCTGGTTTTCAAAGTCGGCAATCTCTGCTCAAAGTCTCTGGATGGCTCATTTTAGGTCACTGACCTTCATCTTGGTCACTTTGAGATCATCACTCTTTCTCTTGGCAGTGACCTGGAGCTTCTGGTACTGCGGCCTGGGAAAGGCAAGAATAGCATAGGGAGAGCCAGCCCCCGGACTCCTCACTGAGACCTCTAGCTGTCTGCCCAGTTTGGTCTCTGTGGTCGAAACAAACCCATAGAGGAGACATTCCTGTCTGCGAGGAATGTATGGTCTAGCTGAGGAACCAAAAAAAATCAGAAAACAAGGTCAGGCCTCCAGAAAATGTGCTTCCACAGAACTGGGGTGGACAGACAGAGGTAGAAGGAAGCTGGCCTGGCTGCCATGATACTAAGAATTAAGAGCTGACTACACTGATTAGAGAACCACCTTGGTGTCTCTGAATGTGCCTGGGTCTGCAGAGTCAGGTTGCCACCCGTCGTACAGGAGTGGCAAGTCCCCAGGAAGCCAGAGCCATAGCCAGTGGTGGCTGAGCCAGAGACTTTCACAGGTACCCTACCCGTTAAACTTTAGGATGGGACACATGAGGTCAGGGGACCCTCCCAACCACAAGGCCAATGGAGGGGGTCAATCCCTGTTGGCAGGAGCGGGACCTTTATATGTCTTCTGAGCATAATTCAGCGTAGGACACTTCTCCAGGTAGGCACCTTGGTCTGGTACAGGGCCTCGGCCTCAGCCTTTTCCTCTGGGCAATCTCTTCATACTGGACCTTGACCTCAAAGAAGATACTATTAAGGTCCAGGTACCAGTTGTTTTCCGTGGAGAGGACCACACTGGTCTCCTTGACTGTCTGCTGTCCTTGGGCCAGCTCCTGTGCAGCAGGACAGGCTCAGGCCTTGGGGAAAAGCACCCACCGTGTGGGCTTCCCAGTGCCAACTCACCACCAGTCACACAGAAGCTTGAGGGCAGCCCAGGGAGCCTTCTTCCTCTTCCCTGGTTTTCTAAGCAGGGGCTCCCAGGGAGCTCATACCCCAAACGCACAGCCATGTAGAAGACTTGGAGGAATTCAGTTTCCTGCTGCAGGGTGTCCACTCGGGCCCTGAGGTCCACTGTGACTAAGTAGGCACTGTCAACATCCTGAAAGAAAGGAGGCAGGCTCCGCTGTAGGCTCAAAGAGCTTTACCTGAATTGTCAGGATGCCATTAATAGTGCTACTCTAAAAACATCTAAAATACTGACAGGGTGAGAGCAATGCTCAGTGCACTATAACCTAGTGGTCATATCCTTAAGTTAAAAACAGGACTTTTGAACCAAGAGTTAGAGTTGCCTTCATTCTTTCTACTTCTCTAGTCTTGCACTCAGCACAGTGCTGGCTGGGGTGTTAACGGAGCCAGGGGCTATTCACAGCCTAGGAAACTGAGCCCAGCACACTGCGGGGTGAAGAGTGCTGGCACTAAGACCCGGTGGAGATGGCCAGCTTCCTCTCACCTTCTTCGGCACTGCAAAGTCATTCTCAGCATTGGTCCTACTGTTGATTTCTGCTTTAATATCTGATGGGATTCAGTAGAAAAGAAGACTGTTAAGTCTAAGATATTCCCTTTTCTTTGCTCTCCTACACCCTGAAGGTACATCCAACAAACAGATTCCTAAGAAGAAAACAAACAAGGATTCCTGGAAAGAAAGCCCAGTGTTATGCTCCAATAAGCTGGGAATTGATTACAACTTCTTGGATGCCCCGAGGCCAGACTGCTGAGCCTACTGACCCCGCCAAAACCAAAACCCATCCTGCCAAGTTTGACCGCCCCAAAATGTCCACCCCTCTGTCTCCCCAGCTGCTGCCATGGGCCAGACCTCCAGCTCCACTGGAGGAGATGCTGTTGCTCTCACCAAGACTGAAGATCTTCCCCGCCCAGCATAAACTTGGCAGAGGTCGCTACTCTTTTGGACTAACAGCAAGCTTCCTGTCTACTTCCAGCACCTCCTTCGCAGGATGGCAGGGCCACTGCTGAAACTTCCACTTTGGTTCTTCAAGGCATAGACCTTCCTGCTTGTGGTGACTCGAGATGGGAGAGTGACACTGAGAAGATGGAAAGATGTGTCTCAGTGTTTCCCTGCTGGAATATGGAAGGTTTCTTTACGTGTTTCCTGGAGTTGCTGGTGGGTTAAGGATATGGGTTTGGCTTCTTGAAGCTGAGAGTGACAAGAAAATAAATAACACCATCTACTTGGGAACAGTATATCAAATAATTATATTGCTAGTTAGCAGGGTTTGCTTGTTATTTATCTATCAACTATCAGCTAACCTTCCTCTCTGTCTCTCTCTTCCCCTTCCCCAGCCAAGGCTCCACTGGAGCAAAAGTTGGCCTGGGTGATGAGGATGGCTCTGTGGCCTCTGCCTCAGGCACTAAAATGGCTTTGGTTGCAACAGAGCGATGCCCCAGATGGGCAGAGCATTGCTCCCTGGTGGGGGTGCCAGGTGGATCCCGGTTGGGCGCATGTGGGAGTCTGTCTGACTGCCTCCCCATTTCCAACTTCAGAAAAATACAATAAATAAATAAATAAATAAATAAATAAATGTAAATGGATTAACTGCTCCAATCCAAAGACATAGGGTAGCTGAATGGATAAAAAAAGAGGACCTGTACATATGCTGTCTACAAAAGATGCACCTCAAAACAAAAGATACACATTGACATAAAGTAAAAGGATGGAAAAAAATTGTTATGCAAATGAAAATGAAAAAAGCTGGGGTAGCACTTATATCTGACAAAATAGACTTTAAAACAGAGACTATAGTAAGGGATAAAGAAGGTCACTACATAATGATAAAGGGAGAAATCCAAGAGGAAGAAATAACCATTATAAATATTATATATATGCACCTAATATAGGAGCACCTAAATATATAAAGCAGATTTTGATGGACATAAGGGAGAGATCAACAGCAATACTATAATATTAGAGGATTTCAATACCCCACTAACATCAATGGATAGAACCTCAAGAAAGAAAATTAACAAAGAAACAACAGAATTAAGGGATACACAAGATAAACTGAATTTAATAGATATTTTCAGAACCTTCCACCCTAAAGTAGCAGGATATACATTCTTTTCAAGTGTTCATGGTACATTCTCTAGGATAAACCACGTATTAGGGCATAAAATGAGACTCAACAAATTTAAGAAGATTGAAACCATATCAAGCATCTTCTCTGACCACAGTGACATGAAACTAGAAATCAACTATAATAGGAAAACTAAAAAACTCTCAAACACTTGACGACTAAACAGCATGTATTAAACAATGACTGGCTCAAAAATGAGATCAAGGAAGAAATAAAAAATTTCCTTGAAACTAATGAAAATGAGCATACAACAACTCAAAATCTGTGGGACACAGCAAAAACAGTCCTGAGAGAGAAGTTTATAGCATTACAGGCATATGTTAAAAAGCTAGCAAAAGGTCAAATAAACAATCATGCAACTAAAAGAACTAGAAAAAAAAAACAGCAAGTAAAGCCCAGAACTAGTAGAAGGAAGGAAATAATAAAGCTCAAAGTGGAAATAAATTACATAGAGATTAAAAAAACAATAGAGAGGATCAATGGAACCAAGAGCTGGTTCTTTGAAAACTAAACAAGATCGATGAACCCTTAGCCAGACTTACCAAGAAAAAAAGAGAAAGGACTCAAATAAATAAAATTAGAAATGAGAGTGGAGAAGTAACAATGGACACAGCACAAATACAAAGGATTGTAAGAAAATACTATGAAGAAGTGTATGCCAAAAAACTAGACAACCTAGGTAAAATGGACAAATTCCTTGAAAAATGTAATCTTTCAAAAATCACTTCTCTTGTGTGCCCTGGCTGAGAATCGAACCCAGGATTCCTGCATGCCAGGCCGATGCTCTACCACTGAGCCAACTGACCAGGGCCTCCATTTACATTTAAATTTATTATTGATATGTAGTTGTTTATTGCCATTTTATTCTTTAAAGATGTATTCCTCTTTTACTATATTCTTTTCCCCCTTTGTTCTGTTTACAACAGGCCCCTTAACATTTCTTGCAGCATTGGTTTGGCTGTAATGAATTTCTTGAGTTTTCTTTTTTTTTTTTTTTTGTCTGGGAAGCTTTTTATTTCTCCTTCAATTTTAAATGATAGCCTTGCTGAATAACAAAGTCTTGGTCATAGGCTCTTGTTCTGCATTACTTTGAATATTTCTTGCCATTCCCTTCTGGCCTCAAGTGTTTCTGTTGAAAAGTTGGATGCCATCTTTATGGGGGCTCCTTTGTAGGTGATAGCCTTTTTTTCTCTAGCAGCTTTTAATATTTTCTCTTTATCTCTTAGCTTTGGTATTTTAATTATGATGTGTCTTGGTGTAGATTTTTTTGGTTTCTTTTAATAGAATCTCTGTGCTTCTTGAACTTGTGTGACTTTTTCCTACATCAATTTAGGGAAGTTTTCAGCTATGATTTCATTGAACAAGGTCTCTTACCCTTGTTCTTTCTCTTCATCAGGAACTCTCTGATGTGGATGTTGTTTCTCTTTAGGCTGTCACAGAGCTCTCTTAGAGTTTCCTCAACTTTTTTTAGTCTCTCTCTTTTTTTTTTTTGCTGCTTCACTTCCATGCTTTCACTTATCTTGTCCTAAGTCGCTGATTTGATCCTCAGCTTCATCCAGACTGCTTTTAATTCCTTCCTGTGTAGTCTTCATTTCTGATATTGTATTTGTCATTTCTGTCTGGTTCTTCTTTATGATTTCCGTGTCTTTTTTGATGCTTTCAATTTCTTTACTGAATTGTTCATTAAGTCCATCCATTGTAGCTCTGAGATCTTTAAGCATCATTATTTTATACTCTGCATCTAGTAATTTGATTACTTCCAATGCGTTCAAGACTTTATCAGAGGATTTATCTTGTTGAAGCATATGACTTATGCTTCTCTGCCTACCCATTATTCTCTATGACTTGTAGGCTTCTTCCAGCTGTGATCTCCTTATCTAGTAGAGCCTCTTTGAAGTCTTGATTTGTTTGTTTTCTTCTCAGTTTTCTTAACTCAGTTGTAGTCTTGTTTACTAATCTAAACAGGGGGCTTATTTGGAGCTGTATCCAGGAATGCAGTGGATGTAACCTGAGACTCTGAAGGGCAGATCTGCCAGCTTCTCTCTGAGCGGGGTGCTTTTTCTGTTTCAGTAGGGGGAGATGTATCTCAGATCTCCATGGAGACCTGAGTTACTGCCCCTCTTCCCCACTTCCTGTTTTCAGCTTTGTCTTGTTGCTCTAATTGGAGCTGGAGAGTTTTCTGGAGGGGGGTCACCCAGAAACACTTTAGGTTTGTGCTTTGTTGAGGATTCAACCCCTTCCCCAGCTATGGCTGCCTCCTCACTGGATGAGTCAGCTTCTCAGGTCATCCCATTCACTCCTCTGCCTGTCACTGTCTGTCTTTCTCTCCCACTTTCCTTTTGGAAGACAAGCCAGCCCTCTCAGCTCAACTCATTCCCAGTTCCCCAGGCAAGTGGCTGTGAGCAATATTCTCTGCTCTTCTCCTTGTAATGAGAGCCCTTCTGGGCTCTTAGTCTCACCCCACTTTCATTCTGGAAGCAGGGGAGACCCACCATGCCTCGGCGCTCCCTACCAAGCTCGGTGTGGCTTCTTTTTTGCTCCTTAGTTTTGAAACCTGTTCTTTTAATCCCAAGTTGGTTTTTCACGCTGATTGTTCCTAAATTAATTTGTAATCCAAGATGCCTACTCTGCTGCCATCTTGGTTCTCTCTTACCAATGTCTATAAAAAATCTTGCTGTAATTTTGATTGAGATTTCATCAAATATATGGATTAATTTTGGAAGAATTCACATCTTACAACATGAGTCTTTCAATCCATGAACATAGTGTATCTCTTTATCTGCTTAAGGTATTTTTATTTCTTTTATCACTGTTTTTTATATTTTTGAGCACAAAGATAATACATAAATTTTAACTGTATATCTAAGCATGTTATGCCTTATTATCTATGTCTAAATATTATGCATGCCTAAAGTATAATACTGCCTAATTGATTTTAATTTCCAACTGTTTATTTCTATTTGTAGCCTGTAACCTTGCTAAATTCACATTTTAGTTCTAGTAGCTTTTGTGCAGAATCTTTGGGATCTTTTACATAGACAATCACATCTTATGTGAATCAAGTCAGTTTTATTTTTTCTTTCCAATTTGTATGGTTTTATTTCTTTTTCTTGCGTTATTGTTCTGTTTAAGAATTATGGCATGATGCCAAATAGAAATAGTAACAGCAGGTGTCCTTGCCTATTCCCAATCTTTTTTTTATAAATAAATTTTTATTTTAATGGGGTCAAATCAATAAATCAGTGTACATATATTCAAAGAAAACATGTCCAGGCTATCTTGTCCTTCAATTCTGTTGCATACCCGTCATCCAAAGTCAGATTGTCCTCCATCACCTTCCATCTAGTTTTCTTTGTGCCCCTCCCCCTCCCCCTCCTCCCTTCCTCCTTCTCTCCCCCTGCCCCCTGTAACCACCACGCTCTTGTCCATGTCTCTTAGTCTCGTTTTTATGTCTCACCAATGTATGGAATCCTGTAGTTCTTGTTTTTCTCTGATTTACTTATTTCACTCCATATAATGTTATCAAGATCCCACCATTTTGCTGTACATGATCCGATGTCATCATTTCTTATGGCTGAATAATATACCATGGTGTATATGTGCCACATCTTCTTCATCTAGTCTTCTATTTTTTTTTACAGTGATTAAAGCCTTTAAGCAAACTCTTGCCCAATATAGCAAGGATCCATAAAAGAGTAGTGTCCTTAACATGCTCACCAAGTCCAAGTTGGCCCCAACACCATGCCAAATCCCTGAAGAATGCAACCCAACCCCAGTTCAGTCTGTTAGGAGCTGTCACAAGGAACAGGAGTCCAGGAAAAGTCCACATCCAGGAAAAGTCCGCATGGCACTGGAATTGTTGTCACAATTCTACACTTTGCAGCTTACATCCAAGTCCCAATGACCACTGCTTCTAGCTGGTAATGATTCAGGTAGACTGGAAATGCCATCTGCAGCATGTGTGAATATGGAGCTTCTGTTCTCCTCTGCCTGGAGAGATGAGACCAGGTTGCTTTTCCCTGGAGCTCCGTGACTGTGGCTTGGTAAAGAGAACCTTGGGATACACTAAGCTGGGTGGCAAAGGTAGATTCATAATAGAAGTTGGCAAAAGGGGGAAAGAGAGCTCTAAATTAGGAGTAGGTCCCAGACTGAAATATGAGTGGGGCATTGAGGTAGGAGGAATAAAGGAAACACTATATATTAAACAAAGCAGCAGAAATTAGGACTATCAACACCCACAACAGAGATCTTTGAGGGAAGAATAAAAAACCTGACTATTCAGGCAAGACATAGTTAAGTGGCCCTTGTGCAAATGAGATCAGTTTACCTGCTTCTTGGAAGAAATACCCTAGGCTTGTCCACAGTGTTGTAGATGGGGCCGACAGCCCTGGGCACCTTCACCCTTCTATGGCAAACCCCAGCATTCTGGGCAAGGTTAGGTCATAGGTGGCTGGAGCAGGGCTGAAAGAGACTGAACCCTCCCTTAGAGGAGTGAGGGGGAAGCCTACCTTCCATTGTCCCTGTTTCCTCACAGCAGAGGCATGTAAGCCTGGCAGGCTTTAGCTCAATGACCTTCCTTTCCACTATTGAAGCAGGACCCAGATGGCATCCTATGAGACCCCTTTGGGGCATTGGAGCCTTTAAGGGCATATCCTAAAAGCTGGTAGTTCCCCTGATCTCTATTGGGTTTTTTCTGCCTCTAGGTATCTTAAAAGCCATGCTCAGAAGATCTCACTGAGGGGTTTGAGGATCCCCATCCACCTATATAAATATTTTCCATATATCTGGAGCTATTTGGAAAAAGAAAAAAACAGTGTAATTAGCTGGATCAAATAAAGAAGGTAGTAGTTTGCAGGCAAAAAAGATTTGGCATCTCCTGTTCATCAGCATTCAAAAGAAATTTAAAAAATTTTTAAGTAAAAAGCATGATATGGTAGACCCATAGGAGTTCCAGGATATGACTACCCTCTTTTAAATTTTTTTAAATTGACCTTAAAATATTTGCTGGGTACACTCTAATAATACCTTAACTTTAAGGATTGTAAGAATGACAAAATACAGTGAATGCTTTTGCTCCATATGCAGGAGCATTTTCAGTTTAACCAGTTTAGGAAATCCGATAATAGAATAATGCATACAGACAATGAGCTATAACATGCTTACAGCCTTTCCTGTTCTGACAGAGGTTACTGTAGATCGGAATATGTATCCACTGTAACATGGACATACGACTGTTTGCCAAATGAAGGTATATGAGTAACATCCATCTGCCAAAGTTGTCCTGGTAGGGGTCCTTGAAGTTTAACTCCAAATGAAGGGGCAGTATAGGACCCCTTGGACAGGATTTCCCAATCTGCCGTGCTGCTTCCTGGGAAAGTTGAAACTGTTTACACCGGGCTGCAGCGTTCTGGTGATGAATAGTATGAGACTGACTTGCTCGGTCTGTCATGGTTGCTCCATATAATTTTCTTTTGGGTAGCTTGATCAACAAGGGCATTACTAGGCCCTGTCCAGTTGGCTCAGTGGTAGAGCGTTGGCCTGGAGTGCAGGATTCTCGGGTTCGATTCCTGGCCAGAGCACACAGAAGCAGTGCCCATCTGCATCTCCAGCCCTCCCCCTCCCCTTCCTCTCTGTCTCTCTCTTTCCCTCCCACAGCCAAGGCTCCCCCAGAGCAAAGCCAGCCCGGGCACTAAGGATGGCCCAGTGGCCTCTGCCTCAGGCGCTAGAATGGCTCTGGTTGCAACAGAGCAACACCCCAGATGGGCAGAGCATCCTCCCTGGTAGGCGTGCCAGGTGGATCCCGGTCGGGCGCATGAGGGATTCTGTCTGACTGCCTCCCCATTTCCAATTTCAGAAAAATACCAAAAAAAAGGGGGGGGGCATTCCCTTGTGCTAAAGCTCCAGGGAGCATGGAGTGAGCTTGAATATGTCCTATAAAACGTGGAGCTCTATGTTGACATACAAGTCTTTGAAGAAGGAGGAACTGCTGAAATAGTTCATCAGCATTTGTCCCTAAGACAGCAGTCTTTATAGTGGAAACACCATAAGTAAATATTTGCTGTCTGTATATAGATTAAAAGAGGAATATGGCAAATGCTGAAAAGCCATGATAATGGCATATAACTCTAGACTTTGAGCTGATTTTAAGTTGACAGTTTCAGTATAAAGTTGTCCATTGATTTGCAAGAGCGATTTGCCATTTAGTGGAAGTTTCCCAGAGCCACTGTTGTTGATCCTTTGAAAAAAGGAACAACAATAATTTTGAGGCTCAAAACCTATAAGCTGTAAGGGTTGCCTATGCCCCTTGATAATCCAGGAGACAACAAGATCAAAATATGGAAGTGTATTCCATGGGCAATTAGATGGTTCAATGTGCCCAAGGTGTAGCTGCTCTTGTACCAATTGAGCAGCTGCCCTAACTTTCTCCTGAGAAAGGGGCCGTTGGTCTACCCATATAGGATTATCTGATTTCCAAGTAATTGAGTCTGCACAATGCATTATTGAGGTAGCAGGAGCTACCAAGGCCCCTATGCTAAATTTTGATATCCTAATCCACACCTTCTGGTATTGGGTGCCACTTCTATGGGGGTGAGAATTCCTCACTGTTCTTTCCCTAGTCCCTTGGTGGGCAAATCCCTGATCAAACATCTGAGTACTGACTAAACCATTAGGACTGACAAGCAATGCTCCCATATTTTTCAAAACATCTCTACCCCACAAATTAACTGGCCATCCAGGAAGCACATAAGGCTTAAAAAAATCCAGAATGACCTTCTTAATCTTCCCAATGTAGAAAACTAGAACTTTGTTGAGGGGATTTACTCTGCCCTATACCTTGTAACCTATTCCCAATGTTAAGGGCAAAGCATTAAGGACGTTGAAACTAGGAATGTGAATTTTGAATGAAGTCCCCAGTTGATTTTTAATGCACCACTTCTACTCCCAGAGCAGCTCTTGTATTAACAGCTATTTGTGAATTTCTCATCCATCCCTTAAATGGAGTATAAGCTCCTGCAGAATGCAGTCTCTTGTGAGTACTGGTACCCTCAAAATAGCCAAGTGCAGTACTTTGTCCAGTCATTGTCTAAAAAATAGTCACTAAACTAAAATGAAGTAGGATGAGGGGCTTTCTCTACTTGCTAGATGGGATGCTGCCCAATTCACGAATTGTTTAATAAAGTCATTGAGATCTTCAAATTTAAAACTAACTAAATAAATAAAATGAAATGAAATGGTATGAAAACAACACAGAGCTTTAGGTGCTCCTGACCACCCACAGGCTGTGTCTCTAAGCCTCCTTCCTGACTCTCTGTCCCAAATCCCTCAGTAGGTTGGCAGGATTAATGAATGACCCACAAAATAATACCCCCAAGATGAAGATCAGTATTTAAATCTTTCAAATCCCAGTGCAAGGCCTTCCCCACTTCACAGCAAGTAGAGAAGCATGAGCGCTCCATTCAATAGGGCTTCCTGGAAGAGGTGAGCTGTCCAAGGACTCTCATTTAAGTTGACAGGAAAGAAAGAGTTTGGTGAAGGTGAAGAAAGAGGCTCATTTGAATTCATAATAGGACTCCCAGACAGAGAAAGGGAGGGAACCACGAAAGGGAGTGTGTCCCAAAAATCTGCAACACCATCACAAGAGAAATATTTAGCCCAGTTTCTTATGGAAATAGAGCTCGTAAAACCCTTCTACTTGTGTCATCTTTTTTTGAAGCCCAGGATCTGACAAATCAATTTCCAGATTTGGGAGAAGATGGGCAGAGGCTCTGCAGGGCAGAGTGTGACTCATATTCTGACTTAGTCTCTTGGGACTCTTACGAGGGAAAGAAGAATATCTTCCTGGAGCCGGTCCCTCACTCCATTACCTACTTACAATCAGATTTCTCTCAGGCTTCAGGCCTGTATCCCTGAGTTACCCTACAAGGCTAATTTTATTTAGAATCCAACCTGAAAGTAGCAAATGTCTGAGTAGATTTGAAAAGAATGGTTGTGTTCCAGGTGGGATAGGAATGAGGAGCTATGAGCCGTAGGAGTCTCACACCACCAACAGTCTCAGGAATATAAGCTGCCCCCTTAGCTGCTTCACTATCTCTCCCCTCAGAAAGTTATCAAATGGCTCACCATTCCTGAAGCATTCCAGCAGTGCACGCATCAAGGGCGGAGGCCTGGTTCTATGCCCACCCTGGGCCTTATCTGTTTTCTGACTTAAATCAGAGGTTCAAATTTATTGACTGCAAAAGCTTCCTTCCAGCCCCAAGTGTCTAGGGCACTAGTCCCTGTTTAGGGTCATGTTTATGTTTGCATGGTATACACACCCTAAGACAGCTGGGCGCCTCGCATTTCTCCTTCCCAGTCTAAGCCCTCTCCTCCCCAGACCTCTCCCACTTGACCAAGGACCCTTCTCTGAGCACCAGATCATCCTGGAATAATCAACTTCAAGTATTGTCGCCTGTAGGCTTCAAGCTTTTCCTGTCCAGCACCCTCAAATCTGGGGCCAGCCAGTCTGGGGACAAATGAAGCCACTTATTGTCTTCTCTTATATTTCTTTTTTATTTTCTTCTTCTTCTTTTCTAAGTGAGACAGACTCCCGCATGCACCCTGACAAGGATATACCCGGCAACTCCCATCCGGGGCTGATGTTCTTCTCATCTAGTGCCATGCTCACCACTGAGCTATTTTTAGTGCCTGAGGCACAGGCTCCACAGAGCCATCCTCAGCTCCCAGGACTGATAAGCTCAAACCAATCAAGCCATGGCTGTGGGAGGGAAAGAGGGAGAAAGAGTGAGAGAGAGAGAGAAAGAAAGTGGCGGGAGAAGGGTGGAGAAGTAGATGATCACTTCTCTTGTGTGCCTTGATGGGGAATTGAACCCTGGATGCCTGACACTCTGGGCCAAGACTCTACCAATGAGTCAACCGGCCAGGGCTTCCTCTTTCATTTCTCACAACTATCTCTACAGACTCTAGGAACAGAGAGAGACTCTCAGACTCTAAAAACCTCACCAAAGTTTTAAAGCTAGAGTAGAATGAAAGAGAAAAGAATCCCTTAGTATTTTGTTTCTCAGTTGTTTTCAGCCACTTCTGCTGCATCTGAACACTACATATATGAAGCTCTGTCTGATCCAACTGGAGCTTCCAACTCCCATTTGTGTAACTCTAGCCAGTCAAATACCAACCCCAAGAGCTCATCCCACCTGCCTGGCCATTCCTGAGCTCCCAAGAGGTTCTGGTCAGGTGACAAGGCCATCTGGGGGAAAGGGATTAAAATCATCTTCACACTTACAGGAGAAGGCTGCCCTGCTTGAGATATGCTGGGGAAGGGGCTCCCAGAGGGTTGCTGGATGAGAGGGGAAAGATGGGTTCATTATCTGCTGAATGCTTTGGGAGAGTTCTCTGATGGGAGTGGGGAGTGTTCTATGAAAATAGCAATCTCTTATTTTGGAGGTCACTTTATAGTCTCAGAGGCTTCCCCAACTATTCTCCTTCAGCCTTGTTGAGACCCCCCCACGGGAGCATTGGACGGCAGGGACAAAGAGAACCCATGACCTAGGTCAGGCTGAGGAAATTCTGTCCTGGAAGGTCAGAGCTGCAGACAGCCTAGATGGAAGCTGAGGGGCTCAGCTGGTTCGTCTGAGGAGAAGGGGCCTCAGATCAGAGCTTCTGTCAGAATGGACAGGAGTAGGGGGCAGTCTAAGGAAATGCTTGTTAAGAATAGTAACCTCTCCTGGAAAAGATAATTTTCCACAAATACCCCTGTTGACTCCCTGGTGATATTTATTACAGTAATATAATGCTATAGTAAATAAGTATATAGGAATATAGAAAAATATAGAAAGTATATAGAAATAAGTTAGGATATAATATTAAAAGCCATTAAGGCAAGTGAAGAAGGCTATGCCCTCTGGGTGAGAGCTAATCTAGTGTGTAGAGATATGATAGGCAAGACCATGCCCTCTACACAGGGCCCAGTTATTGTGTATGCGAAATAATATGTAGATAAAAAGAACTCCCTGGGAGGAACTCCCTAAAAGCGGATTGATGTGATAATCCTGTAGATTGACACCTGTTAGAAGGCATATGCCAGAAAGGGTACTAAAGCGGAGGGGACCCCAGCTGCAGCCAGTCATCCACACTCCAGTGTTGAACGTGGACTGTCTCCACACTGCTCTGACCAAGGACAGCCAAGAGGAGCACGCTGACAGGGCCCTATTCAGCTGTACCCAGGCACACCATAGGATCAGTGAGTAATAAACTGATTGTGTGATTCTTGCAAATAACTTGTGTGTTGGTCATGTCTTTCTTCTGGGGGTGATTGATTTTACTACCGATAAGTAGAATCCTCATAGCCACCTCAAGAGTAGTCTCGAAGAGGCCCCCAGCCCTGCCATTAAGCAGGAGTGTCCCACTGCACAAGGAAGTCGAATCAAGGATGCCTGATGCACGTAGAGCTTGGACTCTACTGGGACAATATTGCAGTCCTCATGTCTGGAGACTGTATGAGTGAGAACATCACACTCATACCTTGACTCCAGGGCTAGCCCTTTTTCTTTACTCTTCTTAAAGTCTTCAGGAGAGAAAGCCCTTGGCTTCTCCCAGCCGCACTGCCTCAGGGCAACATGGTCTTCCTCCAGGTGGCCTCTCTTTACCCTTTCGAAATCTCTCCATTTTCTGGTGTCTTAAGTTAGAAGCAATGAGTAATAGCTCTTGACTACCACTTCTGCCAAGGCTTAACATGAAACACATATCACATGCTATGAATTGCAAATGAAGTTTATTGTGCAGACACCAAGACCACAGCACTTTAGATGCAGAGCCAGCGAAACAGGCTATGTACACAGAAACATGTTTCCCTGGGGGCACTGCCAGGGGAAAGGCATAGGCTTTGAAATGGAGTTCTCAACAGAATACTTGTGGGGGTAGGGGTAAGGAGCATCAAATGGGCAGTGCAAGGAGGGGGCGAGAATGGGGGCTCCGCTAGAAGCACAAACCTAGGCAATGTGGATTCTTCCCCAGGGACAGAAAGTGTCACTGGCTTCAACAAATTTATTTGGGGAGGAGATATTTCAAAAACTCTATTTAAGCATCCCTTTCCCCAAAAATGCTATCAGAGGTGGATGACAAGGTTTGATTTGCTGTCCATTATATGTACAGAGACAAGCTTCTATATTCTGGAGTGGAAGGGTCAAGAGCAGGACTCATCTTTATCTAAAAGAGGTCACGTTGGAACCGTAACCTTCACCAGAGCCAGAACCAACCTTCTGAGATCTAGAACCTCCCCCTCCTGATTTAGAGCCACCTCCTGAGCCATATTCTCCTCTAGAGCCAGAGCCGCCTCTGGAACCACCACCAGAGCCGTAGCCTCCTCCAGAGCCAGAGCTGCCTCTGGAGCCCCCGCCAGAGCCGTATCCTCCTCCAGAGCCAGAGCCACCTCTGGAGCCCCCGCCAGAGCCGTATCCTCCTCCAGAGCCAGAGCCGCCTCTGGAGCCTCCGCCAGAGCCGTATCCTCCGCCAGAGCCATATCCTCCTCCACCACCACTTCTGGAGCTCGACCCTCTGCTTCCAGAGCTGTATCCTCCTCCTCCTCCTCCTCCTCCTCCTCCTCCAGAACCAGATCCTCTCCCTCCAGAGCCAAAGCCAGCCTTGGATGCCACACTTGAAGAAACAGTGCTGCTTGTCACAGCTGCAGAGAGAGATGGTGTTACCATAAAAAGTTATGACTGCCTCCACCTGCCTCTACCCAACATACTACCCACAGGATAGGACCATACCCCCCACTTACACACAGTCACGTTGCTGCTGAGGTCTCCAGACATCCTGTAAGGGAGAGAAAGAAAATAACTCAAGGCAGAGGACTTAGGTTTGTCATACGTGTTGTTTTACAACTGCCACCTACAAATGTGCAGGTTAGGCTCCAACGTCAGCCACCGAAGCCTGAGAACCGCTGCCAGACCACAGAGAGGGGCTAGCCCCACGTGTCCACACTGCCTGGCATCCCACCCCACCTAAATTTTTTGCTCTGATAAAAATGATTAAAAGGCAAATTCACTTTTGACTTTGCGCTCCGTGTTTGTATTTAAATCTGTCTTAGGAAGTCTGATATTCAGAATCCAAGCCACACGAGAAATTTTGAAATGGAGCTGCACTGTACGTATGAACACTTGGTGCAGAAGGAACTGCAACTCTGCTCAGCCTCCCTGCCCCGCCCTCCTCCGCTTCATCTGGACCCTTTCCCACTCACTGCCTCTTTGAGCTGCGGATAGCAGGCCGGTCCTGGCAGACAGGAACAGAGCAGCGCCTGCGCCAGGCAGCTCCCTCTCTGTCATGCTGGCTCTCTGGTGGCCCAGAGCAGCTTCCCCCCTCCAGATGCACATAGCCAGATTAAATCGCTGGGGTGTTAATAACCTTGACAAAGTTTTCAGACCACATTGGAGAGCAAGGTTCCATTTTGAGGGGTTAGCAAATGGTTCTGTTTATCCCTCTGGAAACCTGCAAAATATTAGGTCTGGTGCCTGCTCTGGGAGAGCCCCCCCCCCCCAGCCAGTCTGCAGGGTCCAGACCACCATCTCCCATTCTAGGTCACAATGTGGAAGGAAAAGGGACTGTGCAACTCACAGATCCAGAAAGCAAAGTTTCAAACGGTCTAGGACTAACCTTTTTTCACAGCATTTTGTTTTTTCTTTCAGAAAAAAACCACAATTAACTTCTTGCTTAGCTAAATTTAACTTACTCTGCCTTGTTAGTCATTCCATATTGACAAATCTGCCGCTGTACAATAATGCTTTATGTCCTGAATCTCTGCTTTGGGGACACAGTGCATTCAGCTCTCAGTCCTCAGAAGGCCCTGCTCCATCCCTGCTTTCCCTGCCTTTGCCTCCAGCCCCCATTCAAAGAGACAAAGGAGGATGAGCCAGGGTCCCCTTTGCCTTCGCAGTGCCCCTCACCGGTACTCCTCGCCCTCCAGCAGCTTGCGGTAGGTGGCGATCTCCACGTCCAGGGCCAGCTTGGTGTTCATGAGCTCCTGGTAGTCGCGCAGCAGCCGGGCCAGATCTTCCCGGGCCTGCTGCAGGGCCTCCTCCAGGTCAATGAGCTTGTTCTTGGCATCTTTGATGGCATGCTCTCCTCTCTGCTCAGCATCTGCAATGGAGTCTTGCACGTTCTTACACTAGGAGAGAAAAAGAAAAGATTTTTGTTTATACAGAATGGAGTCTGCCTGACAGACAGAGGTGTTTAGGATGTGAGAAGCTGACTCACTGGCCCTGGAAGTGCTGGGTTCCCGTGGACTTAATGCAAGCTGCAGACAACTGTACTGAGACTTCCTGTTGTCTCTGGGACATCGTCCTCCCCTGTCACCTTTGACTGGACCCTCATTCTTCCCCTTTGATCTCCACAACCCAGGCTCAGAATCATTATCCCATTTTATAGTTGCAAGTGGAAATATCTGATGTGGACTGCTCCACAAATTCTGTTGTTTCTGGAATAGATTCTCTGCCTCACATCATCTCTTCCAAAGCTAATGTCCAGCCCTATGCCTACTCCCTGAAATACTCACTGCCCCTCCACCACGCAGCTGGCTGGGTTCAGGGCTGTGCCACAGTAGGAAGATATGGCTGCAATCCACAGCAAGTCCAGTGACCTCTTGCTTTATTTGTTATTATTGCCTTTCACTGGCCTAAGCAATCAAAAAGTGGATACATCCCCCCCCACCCCCGCACTACTCCTTGCTTTAGAATGTCTCAGGCTGCTCTAAAAATTGTTGTAATCCTTAAATTATGTTAAGCTCAAGGCATTTGGGATCAACATAAACTAGATTAGAACACTTCAGTTTCTTTCTTTTTTTCTTTCTTCTCTCTCTCTCTGTCTCTCTCTCACACACACACACACACACACACATACACACACACACACACTTGCACATACCTATATACAGCCTCCCACCCCAACCCAAGCCCCACTCAACCAGTGGGGCTGCACCAGTCCTCAGGGCCATGCCCACCTGCTTCTTCACGTGGTCGATCTCCCCTTTCAGTCTCTGAATCATGCGATTCAGCTCACTGATCTCCATCTTGATCTCTTTCATGCTGTCTCCGTGTTTCCCAGCAGTGACCTGGAGCTCCTCATACTATGGGAAGAGGAGGACAGTTGCCACTAGGAGAAAGGTTGGTTTGAGCCAGGGAAAGTCTGATGCTGGTCCAGGGAGGGTCAACCAAGCTGCATGTCATGGCCGTGTTCGTGGGAGGTGGGGGGACCATCTTACAACCCCAAAGGGTCTCAGTGCCAATCTCGATTCAGGGCATTTAGGGTACTGTGGACACTCTGGGGAATGATGCCTGACTTCCATTAGATAAAACACTGCAATCTTATTGTACAGTTTCTGGCTGGTTAGAAGAAGCTGTGGCTCTACCTGAACTCCTAGTACTTGCCTTGCTCTGGTACAGGGCTTCGGCTTCAGCCTTGCTTTTATGGGCAATCTCTTCATACTGGCTCTGGACCTCAGCAATGATGCTCTCCAGGTCCAGGTTGCGGTTGTTGTCCATGGACAGGATGACATTGGTGTCCGTGATAGTCTGGTGTGCCTGGGACAGCTCCTGCAACATATGGGATGTCTGGCCATAGCTTCCCTACCCAGTGAGGAGGAACCCCTTCCCTGGTGTTTGGGAAACACACAGTCTCAGACTCAGCATCCAATTCATGGGGTTTGAAGTGTTGTAACCACCATCCTCAAACCCCTGCCAAGGTTGTCCTGAGAATTGTGGGAGAGGGGTCTGTATTTGCGAGCCTCCTAGATAACAGCCTTCACCGTTCACGCAGTTTTCCTTAGTGCCTCAAATTTTACTTCCTGTTTCAGAAGTCATATATATGCACTCAGGTAGGGAGCAGAGAAGGATATTATGATATATTTGACCTCCGAAGCATATTGGACATAAAAATGGGAACAGGACAGCCCTCTTCCTAATGGGAGCCGGACATTTGGGGTCTGGAGTAAGGGAAAGTTGTCCTAGTGTTTTGTGAGCCTTGTGTTCTCTGACTTCAGATGAGAACGTTTCTCTCCTCCAAGACCTACACCATAGAAGCCCCATAGTGGCCTGGAATGATGGCAAGTTGAAGTCAACCAGTCTGTAAACCCCACCTATACCATCTTTTCACCAGTTGGGAAAGGGTATCCTTTGGTGGGAAGAGTGGGAAGAAAGGTTCTAGCAGTCTCCTTACCGCATCAAAGAGGACTTTCATGAACTCAAGTTCCTGGTTTAGCACGTCTACCTTGGACTGCAGCTCCACCTTGGCCATATAGGTATTGTCCACATCCTGGAAGAAAGGTAAGGAGCCTCTGGTGAAACAGATGTTCCCCATTCACTCTCCAACCTTTCAGCTTTCTGGGTATGGAACCCACCCTCTCTCTATACTCTACTCCACCCATTCTTCTTAGCTGTTCTCCAACATCTCAGTCACCTGCAGATGAGCCATGCCCCCACGGGACCTCATTGAGCATGGAGTCCACTATGTGCCTCTCCTGAGGGCTCCATGCCCAAGTTCATTGCTCACGTCCCTGACACCATCAGAGCTCTAATGAGACCAAACTTTGTCAACTATTCTCTCATTCTTGCTTGAGACATAATAGCCTCTGTGGTTTTTAATGGTCCTCAACAATTCCATCCAGTCTGTCCATTCTAACCCCTCCTGAATTCCTCTGGATTTTATACCAAAGCCTTTGTAAGAACCAGGCTGAAAACCTAGTCTTTTGCCTTTTAGTTTTAACCTTTGTCAGCACACTCAACAGCCTCTTCAAGCAGGCATTCTAAGGGAAGTCCCATTCCTTCCTCAGCTCTTTAGAAGAATTAAGTGCTCTTTGCGTTTGCATCATTCATGATCCAATGTAGGTTTTAAGTAGGTTGTTGATGGAAAAGTTTCTAGAAAATTGCACAACATCGTTGAAAATTGTCTCCAGGAACTTTAACTACAGAGAGACTTTTATTTCCAAGAGAACCTGAGATAAACACGCCTCCCTGCATTGCCTGGCCCTGCTCTTCTCATGCAGAGTTGTTCCCCCAGCCTGTCTGGCTGAAGACAACAGACCTCAGAAGCACCTTCATTCCCACACCAGCCATGCCGTGCTCCTGCTCACCTTTTTAAGTGTCACAAAATCATTCTCAGCAGCTGTGCGCTTGTTGATTTCATCCTCATATCTGTTGGGACCCAGAAGAGATAACTGTTAAATTAATTCTACTTGTTTACTTTTTTCTTTTCCTTTTTCTAGTGGGTTCACCAAAAACATCCTATTCTATTAAGCACTCTTTAATTGTCTAAACTGAAACTATGATATCCTAAATGAGGATGGTTCCCTATAAATTAACTCTCAAACATGTAAAAGAGATCATTTCTAAAGCCCTGAATGGTTCCCTCACAAATAATTGACAAAGACCCCTCTCCTCTTTATCATCACAAATGCAGTTGGGAGATGAGTGGCTTGCTGGGGGAATGATCAGATGGATCAGATCAATATTTATCTCCATTCAGTGTTTACTCTGCCACATACTTCTTCTTATATTCCTCAACAAGGTCCTGCATGTTGTTCAGCTCCGAATCTTGGGATGTCCTTTCTGCAGAGAGTGAATCCACATATTTCTTCAGCTGACCAATGTACGCCTGAAAGATGGGGTCCAGGTTGGTGGAACGGGTGCTGACATTCATCTGCTGCAGCAGCTCCCATTTGGTCTGCAACACCTGGTTCTGCTGCTCCAGGAACCGCACCTGCCGTAACCAGATGGAGAGGACGTGAACTCTGGGTTGCCCCACATCAGGACCTAGAGAAGTCTACATGGCTTTGTGTTCTGGAGCTGGACGCCGGATCACATTAGACAGAGCTTAGGCGCTCCCTGCCTCCACAATGGGCAAGGTTTACAGACTCCTGATATTACACCCAGCATTCTCCGTGCACAGAAATCTTTTTCCTACTTCAGAATTTATTTGCAGCTGCTCCCAAGACTGCAGGTCATTTCTCTCCTCATCCTAGTTGAATTCTCGGCAAAGGTCCCATAAATTCTGGGGGAAAACCAGAAGCAGGCAGCCACTGGCACTGTTCCTAAGAGTGATGAATGTGAGAGCACTGGAAGGCAGGGCTCCTCAGTCTGGTTTTTAAGAGCCTTGTAAATTCCACAGACAGGTTCAACTGCTTTGAAATATAAGAAAACCCTATAACATTCCCAAGTGGCACCAATGAAGACTTTATGGGTCACAAAACTGAGAATGTTTCTCTTCAAGTCAGGAATTTCATTCATCCCTGTGCAGCTATTTCAGATTCAGCTTTGCAGAATTTAAGAAAGTAGTAACTTCTAGAGAAGGAAAGACAATCTCAGAAGATGTCCTACCAATACCTTCCAGAACCTGCTGTCACATGGTCTGAACCAGTCAGTCTATTATTTATCTATATCACTTTTTCTACAATTTTCAGAATTTTCCATAAACATTATTTATTTAGACAAAAATAATAAAACTAAGAGCACAAATAATTCCTAACTACAGATTGTTATGGAAGAAGTAGCCCACAAAGCCAGCACCTTTCCAATTTGGATATTGCTAACAGCCTAGGATTATATGACTACACGGATGGCTCCTAACAGAAACAAATCTCTGTGGTTTGCTTTTCAATCAGTATGGGGAGTAGGGCATCTTAAGCATCAAATGCAGCCAGCTTCTCATGACTCACCTTATCAATGAAGGTAGCAAATTTGTTGTTGAGAGTTTTGATCTGCTCCCGCTCCTGGGACTTCACATTCTGGATCTCTGGGTCCACTTTCACATTGAGAGGCTGCAGGAGGCTCTGGTTGATGGAGACTTCATGGATGCCACCTCCAGGGAATCCTCCAGGCCCAAAGCCACCAGGACCCCCAAAGCCACCACCACCTCCCATGCGGCCTCCACCAAAGCCGCCTCCTCCAAAACCGCCGCCTCCGAAGCCACTGCCGCCTCCGAAGCCAGCGCCGCCTCCGAAGCCAGCGCCGCCTCCAAAGCCACTGCCGCCTCCGAAGCCACCTCCTCTGCCACCAAATCCAAAGCCACCGGAGCCAAAGCCTCCGCCTCCGCCTCCTCCTCCGGCCACACTAATGGAGATGCTCTTGGTCCCTCCAAGGCCAACAAGACTCCGACTGCCAAAGCCGCCTCCACCAAAGCCCCCTCCGCCACCGCCATGGCGACTCAAGCAGGAAAAGCTGGCACCTGATCTCCGGCTCCCCCCAGTGACCACAGCGGAGCCACTGCTGAAGCCCCGGAATCCTCCTCCACCTCCTCCTCTTCGAGATTTGCACGTGATTTGACAACTCATGATGGCTTTGCCCAGCAAGGAAAGTTGGACGTTTCCGAGAAGAGTTAAGGCTGGAGACTCAACTCTGCTATTGGAAGTCTATCAGGGTCGATTTTTATACTGCCAATGAGGTGTTGGTGTACATGGGTGTGGGCCCACTTATGCATGGGTTTGGTCTGCCTGGAAGCTATTCCTGGTGTGTGATTATCAAGCTAATAGCCATTAAAAATCTACAATCAGCTCCATCCCAGAACTTGCTTTGATTGCAAACTTCTCTTGTTTATCTGGGCATCTGTCATGCAATTTGATTTTTGTAAAATCATCAAAAGAGAAGATCAGTATGTGGGTTTCTCAATCTGGAAAAGGACCTTCTGCAGAATGCTGCTCCCTGCCCTGGTCCAACCCAAGGGAGGCCTGCTGACTTGAGCCTGAGCAAGCTTGCCACCCCAGTTCAGCTGATGAGGGAGATAGCAGCTTTAGAGACTGTGGAAGCCCCTCAGTACCAGCCTTAGAGTTCTCCTTGAGTTTTCCTCTGCCCCAGGAATCTGTCCTTAACAAGTGCCTTTGCGTGTGCTGTGGGGAAATAGGTATCCTCTTACAGAAAGAAGTTGACCTAGGACACTGAAAAAGAGTTGTCATTCTTCAAAATATCTTGACTTTTTCATCCCCATGCTGCAGCAGGAATGCACAAAAGCCAGGCATTGATGAGAGGAGAATTTTTTTCCCTGTAACCAGAATTTTTTATAACCATCAATTTTGTCAATTTTCTACATGAAAACCAGAAGATGAGAGGATTAAGGAAAGTTCTTCTTCTGGGTCTATCTGACTCTGGGTACCCAATAAAAGGTTACAATCAAAAGCTTTTCACAATTCTAACATCAAAGTGTTCTTTGATTTAGTCAGTCAGTCGGCATGGTTTGCCCAGTGATTCTGCTAAACAATTAGGAACTTGGGCTCTTCAGTGATACCCAGGGTTGGAATGAATACTAGGAGATCCATCAAGTCCTCAAATGCACAGAGCACCCACACCTGAACTCAATTACAGTTCTTCCTCTGTCCATGTGGCCAAATGTGAGAGAGGCACTATGGAGTACTAGAATTAAATGTAAAGTCAGAAATTCTGGGTTTGAGTCCCAGTTTTGCCTTTTAATTGTAAAACAGTCTCTATTACATTGAATTAAACTTAGTCCTATTTTCTTAGCAATAAAATGAGAAATTCATCTGAAGTGTTTTTGAAACCCATGATGCACAACCCAAATGTTCGGTATCGTTGTTATTTTGGATGAAGCCAAGATGTCTCCTTTTCTTTTCATGTGCTGTGAACTCCATATAGTCACCTAAGTTACAGAACCAGGATTTCTCAGATCCTAGGACAGAGTTAGCACACAATCGTGTAAAAGACATAAGCTTCTATTTTAAGTCCCAGTTTCATTGTATTTTAGTTAAATGACTTTGGATGATAATTCACAATCTTCTGAACTTTAGTGTCCTCACTGATGAAAAGTGAATAGTATGCATAAGAATTGGCTGTTGTAAAAACAGAACAAGGTAATAAACACATATGCTAAGCACAGTTCTTAGTTAACAGCAGAAACTTAGTGTTCTCTACCTTCTCGTACCACTTCCCCAGAGTCTTCAATCCCATTTGTTAACTCAGTGGTGAGGTAACAATAAGTGTAAATAACAGAGAGCTAGTTATTCGAGAGGTTTGATTTGCAATTAAGAGAATGCTGAAGGAAGTAAATCCATGTGTCTCCCTTCTTTATTTTCCCCAATTGAGCTTATATAATCTTAAGTATGCAAATAAATCATAAAGCTGCAAGCTTTGGAGAGAGTCTCAATCCAAAGTCAAATGTGTCATTATCTATAGATATCTAACTACGCCCTAATTGTCCATTACTCCATCATGACTGTGCCGAGGCCATGCCAGCTCTGGGCTGTGGGGGGAGGTAGTCCCTCAAAAAAAGGAATGAACATTTATTGAGCATCTACTGTGTGTTTCAGCACTTTATAATTCTGCTTTCACACGAGGTCTCCCTTTCTGGTCTCTCCGCAGAGCAACTCCCCTTTCTAGACCTATTCGTCAGTTTTTAAAAGTTGAGGTGAAGAGGGAGAAACTCCCTCTTCTCTTGAAATGTGTAGGGTGGAAGAATGCAATGTGAATATTATATAACATTTTATTCCCTTTATTTATTAATATTTATTTATTTTAGCTTTACCTTTTACGTATTTATTGTGCTTGTCTAGATAACATACTCTGTATTCCTTAAGGGAGTGAAATGGAAGTAAAGATGCTTTGTTTGGGCTGTGATTTTGCAGCTGACTTCCACTATGGTCCTCAATTTCTTCATCTATAAAATAGAAATATTTATTCTAAATCCCCACTGTCCCAACAAGGATATTGACCATATTGACCTGTTGGTGTAATGAGTTTTAGCTTTGCTGTCTCAGAACAGAACAGCGCTCCAGCAGGACAAAATTCTTCTTTCAACAAGCTGCCAGAAAACCTAGATCCCTGGATACTTTTCCTCACAGGTTTTCAAAGGCACATTCTTTGGCCAGAGGAGAGAAAAGCAAGATCCCAATGTTAAGCAGAGAGAGATGAAGTGCTTAGCGAGTGAGAAATAAATATGGATGCTGACACCAGATTCTCCAGGTAAGAATTAGTTTCTCCTCCCATCTACCTCCTCAGCAGCGTGACACCGCCCTTACCGCCTCCTCAGGGTCCTCCTTGTGTTACAATAAGCCAGGTCTCCGGATTTGTCCCCAAATTCCTGCCATGCAGAGCCAAGGTCTGCATATTTATCTTTACCCTGAGCCTCTGTCCCCTCAGTGCAGAGCCACCACTCAGGGAACAAGCCTACAATTCAAAAATCACTTTGGGGTTTGGAATGCCAGCTTTCCCTGATGTGGGAATGTAATGTTAGCATGTTTGAGTCTTCACAGTCTGCCATGTACCTGTTTTCTAAAGATTTTTCCTGGACTTTTCTCAGTTTCCCACCTCTCTCCACCTGTATCGGGGATTCCTTCCACAGGCCAATAAGGTAGTCTCTCCTTTCCAAAGGTTTAAAACACCAGCCTAACAGAGCTGCTACGCCCTCAAGCTATCTGATCATATGGCTCCAGAATGGAAACCAAGTGTTTAGATTTCGAATATAAAGCAAAACAAACAACAAACCCTTCGCCTCCAGCTCCTGCTGCTGAGTTCAAGCTGCTCAAGGGACCAACGCCCACAGCATCTAATAACACCAAGAAAGAAGTTCAGAAAGCAGAGAGGATGGCCAGCAACAAGTTGGAATCAAGCTGCCCACAGGCTGGCCTGCAGCAGAAACCTCTGGAGGCAGCTGTGCCTAGTCCCCACACTGCCTGCTAAGCACGGCTCATTCCATCGGAACTGCTCCAGTGCTCTAAGGGAAGGCGAGACAGGAGACTTTCAGGCTCCCAATAGGAATCACTTGCTCAATATCTTCCCCGGGGCTTTTTTTTTTTTAAACAGAGAGAGAGTCAGAGAGAGTGATAGATAGGGACGGACAATAGGAATGAAGAAAGATGAGAAGCATCAATCATTAGTTTTTCGTTGTGACAGCTTAGTTGTTCATTAATTGCTTTCTCATATGTACCTTGACTGTGGGGCTACAGCAGACGGAGTAACCCTTTGCTCAAGCCAGTGACCTTGGATCCAAGCTAGTGAGCTTTGCTCAAACCAGATGAGCCCGCGCTCTAGCTGGCAACCTCAGGGTCTCAAACCTGGGTCCTCCGCATCCCAGTCAGACGCTCTATCCACTGCGCCACTGCCTGGTCAGGCCGGAGCATTTTTTTTTTATAAGTAATATGGTAAAACTGTTCACTCATCCATAGTCCCAGCCCCTGACCCAGTTCCCCATTAAAGCCCTGGGCCTCCCTTCCATTCTTACCTGACATAAACTTTTTAGTTATTTATTTCAATCAATCCCTTTTATTACCAACAATCCAGTGGCTATCAATTTTACAGTGCCTTGGGTAAACTGGTTTTAACTAAGAAACCAGGCTTATGAGCAACCAGGCCCACCCACCATAGGAGATACCCAGCACCCCACTGTGTAGAAGTTCATTTTGGAATGCAGACTCCCAGACTCGTCAGGAAAGCAGGATGTGGCCACTGCTTGGGAACAAGGCAGGCTCCAGAAACAGAGGAGGAATGAGGGCAGGGATACTGCCCAGGGCTCAGCAGGGGATCATCTCATGTTGGTTGACCTAAAGAAGAATAAAGTAATCAAGCAACCAACAAAGGAAACCTCCAGCTTCATGCTTAGCATACACATTAGGTGCTCAGCAAATGTCACTCTTTAGCTCTGTGGGACTCAAAAAGTCCAATGCACTCTTAATTTTCCAGTGGGGCCCCAGCAGCACTGACCCAGGCAATGGGAAGTTACACATCCTAGCTTGGTTCTCCAAGGGATTAACGCACAGTTCCTGTCATGGCTACTGACAGGCCCTGGAGCATGTTCCTTGTTTGCTAAAATGCTCTGTCGCTACTGAAACCACTCTAATGCTGTGCATGTGTGTTCTCACCTACATGTCTGCATACACACAGAGAGAGCCAAAAGGGGTGTGCCATGAAAAGTTCCTGCCATTCCCAGCCCAACCCTTGTTCCAGACACCGATATTCTTACCCTTCCCCATTACTATATAGCCACCCCAACATGGAAAGACAAGACAACCATCAAATAGTCCATCGCATCCTGGTGATTTCAGAAAGATGGGGTCATCATAATTATACCACTATGCCTTCCCCACAGTTCAGAGATTTCCAGGTTTCCCCAGACTTACTGCTGCCCCCTTCTTACCCAGCCCTGCACTCCTGCGGAGCCTTCCTGCTAATCCTAGATGGCACCTCCACATTCAGAGCTGTACTTCACAGTCAGTGCCTCCATCTGGAGACCTGTCATTTCTTCAGCAGCAGCCCCAAACAAGGTGGCCACTGGAAGTCTGATCAGATGCTGGCAGTCTACACTTTCCTCCCACCAGCAGCCTCCAACTCACTCTGCCCCATCACGTAAAGCACCTCCTCATGTGACCTCTGTTTCTGCTCTCATGGCTTCCTATGTTGGGTTGGCTGGGATAATGGTAGGAAGAAGCTAGTGGAGAAATATTGCCCTACAAAAAATGAGAAAGAGAGAGAAAAGTATGAAAATAAATGGAATTTTTAAAGACCAAATAGTTTTTTTTATTTCAAGAGATTCACATTCTTCAGTCTAGCAGCAAAGCTCTTCAAGATGCTTTTGAACCTGCGAGTATTTTGTTTTGGAATGAATGGCCAACAAGCTTCATTCTGGATGAATTGCTTGTTACAGAAATTTTTATCCACCTTCCTCTCAAAATAAAGAAAGGAAAGAAAGAAAGAATGAGAGAAAGAAAGAAAGAAAGAAAGAAAGAAAGAAAGAAAGAGAAAAAGGAAGGAAGGAAGGAAGGAAGGAAGGAAGGAAGGAAGGAAGGAAGGAAGGAAAGGAGAGAGGGAGGGAGGGAGGGAGGGAGGGAGGGAGGGAGGAAGGAAGGAAGGAAGGAAGGAAGGAAGGAAGGAAGGAAGGAAGGAAACTTCAAAACTCTTTTGACAGCGGTTTTTTAACATAAAAAATCATGAGTCTTCCAAACTCTTCTTTAAAAGCCTTTTAAATTCTAAAAAAAAAATAAAAATAAGCAAGTGAAATCATTGTTAATTAAGCAGTGAATGTTATATAGAGCTACTACAGTCATTCATTTAGAATGTATCAAATTTATGACAATCATTTTTATGAAGCATAGGTACACTTTCCTAGCCTATCAGGTGTTCAGAGCAGTGTATGTGTTTCTCTTTGGCATACATTTTTTTTAATAACAGAAGTTGTGTGACACACTGGGAAAAATGTATTGAGTTGTAAAGGTTGAGTCCCTCTGCCAGAACTAACCATATGACCATGGCATGTCACCCCTCTCGCCAGGCCTACCTTTCTGACCTGTAGACTGAGGGGTTTGGAAACCAAGAGGAATAAGAACAGCATTAGATGAGTGATCAGAGAACCTACGTTCTATTGTATTTGCAGCACTGTGACCAATTGACCCCACAGCTTAGGGACAGCTTGCAGCCTTCCTGAGCCTGGGTTTTTCTCATTTGCAAAATGAAGGCAATGCACTACAGATCACACTCTGACCCTGCTTTCATTTATTTCCTCACTGAAGGACAAAGGAAGAAATGGCAGCCACAAGAGGACCCAGGTCTGCTGCTTCTCCTTTTATTCTATTCCTTTCCTTGTTATCAGAGTTCACCAGCAGACCTGAGGACAGGTAGATAACTTCACCTTTTCTTCTTGGGCTCCATGTTAGCCACTAAGAAATTTTTTTTTTTTTTTTTTGCATTTTTCCGAAGCTGGAAACGGGGAGGCAGTCAGACAGACTCCCGCATGCGCCCGACCGGGATCCACCCGGCATGCCCACCAGGGGGCGATGCTCTGCCCATCTGGGGCGTCGCTTTGTTGCATCCAGAGCCATTCTAGCACCTGAGGCAGAGGCCACAGAGCCATCCTCAGCGCCCGGGCCATCTTTGCTCCAATGGAGCCTCGGCTGCAGGAGGGGAAGAGAGAGACAGAGAGGAAGGAGAGGGGGAGGGGGGGGAGAAGCAGATGGGCGCTTCTCCTGTGTGCCCTGGCTGGAAATCGAACCTGGGACTCCTGAATGCCAGGCCGACACTCTACCACTGAGCCAACCGGCCAGGGCCCTACTGAGAAAAATTTTAACAAAAGTTTGTTTGGGTTTTGGGGTGTTTGGGATGTAAAATCTTAGGCTCTCTCTCCTCACTTGGACAGAAGCACCCTTGGTTTTTCTGGCATCTGTCTGAACACCCTGCCTTGTTTAGTGTTGCGTGCTTCAAAGCTCTGTCTCTCCCACAGAGAGCAAGATCCAAAGGTGAGAATGTTGTGGATCCTTTCTAGAAAATCCTTGGGGGTGGAGGTGGACATACAGAGTCTGAGTACACTCCACCTTCCCTTCCAGCCCCCCAAAATCATCACTGAAGCTGACACCTAAACACTAGAGCATATATTCTTATGGCTTCCCGTACCCCCATACTTAAGGTCAGATCCCACACACTCACACCATCTGGTCAGGACCTGCTCCCTGGAGACCCACTAGTACATCCATTGAGTTGGCTCACATCTGCACTTTGCAAGTCCCCAGAGAGCGAGGATGGTGTCTACACTTCTTTCTGTAGGTTTAACTACATGACGTTCACTATCAAGCAGGAATAAGGCTCCTCTGGTCAGAAAGAGAGATGATGGTGAGAGAATTTTATGATGAGAATATGCAGTGGGATTGTGAAGGCAGGTCCATGGCATCGGATCGTGGTTGACATTTTCCTGGGTAGACACTAACCAAGCACAAGCCCTGTCCTCCACAGCCAGCAGAAAGGTTGACCTGGCAGGCCACCCTTGGGACATCTCCCGCATGTTGCTCACTTGGACAGTGGCACAGCATCTGGAGCAGGGGTCCCCAAACTACGGCAGGCCGCATGAGGCCCCCTGAGACCATTTATCCGGCCCCCGCCGCACTTCCGGAAGGGGCACCTCTTTCATTGGTGGTCAGTGAGAGGAGCATAGTTCTCATTGAAATACTGGTCAGTTTGTTGATTTAAATTTACTTGTTCTTTATTTTAAATATTGGATTTGTTCCTGTTTTGTTTTTTTACTTTAAAATAAGATATGTGCAGTGTGCATAGGGATTTGTTCATAGTTTTTTTTTTATAGTCCGGCCCTCCAATGGTCTGAGGGACAGTGAACTGGCCCCCTGTGTAAAAAGTTTGGGGACCCCTGATCTGGAGTTTCTGACCCTGGGAAGGGACAGTCAACTCATTCGGCCTCCTCAGCAGGATCTTCCATTTGCGCAGGACTTTGCCCTTCACCAGTGCTGGTTTTCACATTCTCGCACTCATTTCTACTCTGCTGGCAATCCTGTGGGGTGAGAATTAATGCAGATGGGAAAACAAAGACATCCAGGGGTTTGTTCAGGACATCTGCTCTTCTGTTGGTCACAGGGATTGCCAGCATCTCCCCAAACACCAGAGGGCCAATGGTTTGGAACCGCTGCCCTCCCCAGCTTGTCTCCATATACCCTCCCTCTTTTTCATCTCCCCAAACCCTTCCTTCAGAAGACCCTTTTCTAGAAAGCTCTTGCTGATCAAGCACATGGGATGCCTGTTTCCCCTTAACTCTGTGCTCCTTTACACGATCACGCCGTGCCTTTGTTTCCCCTTATTTAGCTAATTTATTACTCCTCTTCCTCCAGTGGCCAAACTATGTTTGTGGGTGTTGTCTCACACATTCCTAAGTAGCTTCTTAAACAGGAGTCCATGGAGAGTTGCTGGCTGGGCCCTGGGCAGTTCTTGAAAAGTGAGATGCTACTCGGGAGTGCACTGTTTCACTGAGGAAAGGGAGTAAACTGTTGCAGATTCTCACAGAGGCCTACGACCAATAGGTTTATGCAGCACTGTCCTGAATTGATCTCTCTGGGTTTCTTGCCACCTGCCCCAGGTGCCCTGACTACCAGAATGCCTTGCCACATTGCCACAAATTTGCTGGCTGATCTCTTGGGCCACTGCTTTTTGGCCACACACGGCAGCCACAGGAACAGGATGCTCTGGGTTTCTGCTCACACCCAAGAGGGTGGAGATGGTAGGCGGAGAGGCTACTGTGGGTGTGGGCCTAGAAGGGCTGGGAGGAGAAAGAGTGTCATAGATTATCAGATTGCATGTGAGAAAGAGGGGTGGTCCCCTCCCACCTCTCGTCCTAGACTATGTCACAAACTAGGAAAGACAGCTGAATCTTGGCATCCTTCCCCTCCATGTAAAATGTGAACTCTGCTCACAGACCCTTTGGTATGGCATTGTGGGAGACAACACGGAGTTGCCAAGGGCCTCAGCAGGAGCCAGTTTTAGAGGCCCCCCTCCTGTTTTCTCTGGGTACGAAGCACTGGCACAGCAGTCCTCAGGACTGAGCCCAGGTGTGTTGTGACAAGGAGAGTAGTAACAGGGGTATTCACCCTGCCCACCAAGAACCCTGCTCCCAGGGCAGCACAGCGGGAAGTGAGGAGTGAATCAAGGATGCCTGTGCGGCAGCAGCCCCTTGCACTCGCACTGCACAGGAACACCAACCTCCCTGGGGGGAGGGGCCTCAGCAGTGGTGGGAAGGCTGGGAGCTGGAGAGGGTCTTGGGGGCTGGAAGGCCACCCAGGGGCACACACTGGGCTGGGTGAATGCTCCTGGGGGGGGGGGCAGGGCAGAGTGGAGAGAAAGCAGGGAGTGAGGAGCTCATGCTGTTGCTAATGTCAGTGCTGTTGAAAGAAGTGCCAGTATTTTCATAGCTCCCACATCCTGAGGACTGATCTCTTACTCACCAACCACCCTCCTGTTACCTTCTACCTCTATTAGCAGCGGGGAGGTTGAGCTCAGCTGAATCCCCAGGATTCCTTGGCCTCTTTCTAAGCCATGTTCCTGTAGAAGGTCCTGCATGCCCAGCCCCCCTCCCAGGCCCTGGTGAGAGTCTGGTGTCCTAGCCCTTCTAGGGACAGCTGCTTCCCAGACAGCAAATTGGGGACATCATACCTGCACAGGCTGGCTACTTAGATGATCTTGGAAAAGCACATTTTGCCTTTGCCCTAAAACTCAGACAACCACCCGCCAAGGCCAAGGTGTGAGCAGTCTCCCCCTGCTCCCGGAGAGCCGGATAGAACACTGCCGCCATTAGAGGGGAAGGACATCGGTGATTCTATGATGAGACTTGGCGATGCCAGGTCAAGTTTCCTCCCTGACATCTTAGCAGTTGGGAACAGTGGCCCGCCCTGTGCCAGGGCAGACAGGGGTCCTTCCAAGGACTGAGAGGACATGGGTCCTCAACCATTTTGAGGAGGACCCTGGTGGGCAAAAGCAAGGAGAAGAAAGTTTCTGGTACTGCCTGGGTGACGGAAGCCGCAGGGTGAAACCCTGGGCCTTTGGGGTTTCTTCCTGTCCCTTAGGTCTTTCCCTTGCCCTCTGTCCCAGAGTAAAAAAGTGACGACAGTATCCCAAGAGAAAGATTCTGAGGGATTCTCTGTTTAGGGAGAGAAAAAGCTATAATGAAAAATTACCCTTGTGTGGTGCCTTGTAATACACAAAGGCCATGTGTTATGCTGGTTACGGATATGGTGGATTCATGTCAACCTGGGTTGAATCCTGGCCTCACGCATTTATTAGCTTCTTGACCGTAGAAGTGTTACTTACCTTTTTGTGACCTCTATTTTCTTATGGATAAAGTGGGCAGAACAGTAATATCCACTTCAGAGAGCTAGTAGAAAAATAAATGAAACCACGCATGTAACATTAACACAACTTCTAGCAGAAGGCCAAGGTTTCTACTTTCCCATTATCCCAGTTGCATATAATGTCACAAAATCCCATCATTGTGGCAATAAAATAAAAACGGCATCTGCTCACCCTGACCATGTACCCAAGCTCTGGTCCCTTCGCCAGCCTAGGTCCCAGTAGACAGTCAGCTCAGTCCTGCTCAGGTATTAACCTGCCATCATTACAAAGCTCATGGCAGTGTATCTAGGATATAAGCCTTCTCACCTGAATGAGTATTTTTTAAAGAGGAAGACTGTTAAATGTTTCAAGACCCACAAGAATAAAGCCATAGCGAAGAATGAGAGACAGGACTCCATCTTGGTCCCCAAGGAAACAGCCCCTCCTGGGTACCCCAACTGTTCCTCAGCTTATTGGCCCAGCCCACACTCCAGTACATTCTTAAGGAGGAACAACAGTGGTAATGACAGCTGCCTTCCTGTCACACTTCAGATCACTCACACAAATGCCATCTCATTTTGATAGTCTTCTGAAATAAGGTGGGCAAATATCATTATGTCCATTTCACACCTGAGTAAACTGAGTTTCTAAAAGAATGAAGAGACCTTCCTGAGGGCAACAGATGAGTACATGGCAGACCTAGGATCAGCATCTTTGGGTCTACACTCCTTTGTGAGCCCCACTTCTACCCACTCTACCCTCGTCTGCCCAACCTCCGCTCTCAGCACAGAGTTTTAATGAGAATGATCTGCCCTTCTGAAAGGCTTTCTATCCCCATCTAACATCTGTACTAATATCTCAGATACATGTTAAAGACCACTCCAGCTGATAGCTTCATGTCTAAGATAAAGAGACTCGAGTGAGTTCAGTGACTCATCAAATTCTTGTGACTTAAGGGTGAGAGAACAGAAACCCAGCCCAGCAGCTCTGCCACCAAACCACACTGCCCCCCGCAGCATGGAATTCAGTGCCAGAAAATGCTTCAGGTAGACTAACAACTGGAGCTTAGTAAATACTGCAGTCAACACCCACTTGCCCACAATGATAAT
This sequence comes from Saccopteryx bilineata, assembly GCF_036850765.1. Taxonomy (NCBI): domain Eukaryota; kingdom Metazoa; phylum Chordata; class Mammalia; order Chiroptera; family Emballonuridae; genus Saccopteryx; species Saccopteryx bilineata. The sequence continues at coordinate 128,755,424 of NC_089490.1, forward strand.
GGAAGACAGAACGTAAACAGGAGCTGTGTCTCTTCCAGCTTCTGCATCTCTTCACCGCATCACTCCCCCTGGGATGTTCAGGTGTCAGACTGACTGCTCCTTCCTATTCATACACTTGTGGGTGGCCAAGGAAGGGACTAACAGGTGGGGTCCAGAAGCAAGATAATCCAATCCTTGCTCTGTCAGACCTTTAATAGCCACATGTTGATGATGATTGTCTTGCCATGGGATGGACATCATTTTTTTCCCCTGGTCCTGCCAGATGCATACCTCTTTATGGTGGCACGCAGCAGGTCTCAAGTGCCAATGAGGTGACATGAGGCTCCTGCCACATCACCTTGCCTCATAACCTGATGTCTTCACTATGGAAACCTTGTTTATATATCATCAAAACAAGAGAGAAAATTACTGAAGAGAAGGTAGCCAAAACCAGGGCACTTCCCATGGATTTTAAATGTTAACTTGTGAATATTGATAAGAAATGGTTTAAATTGAAGTACCATCTCATGTGTCCTTCAGGATCTCAGAGAGATTGCACTATGTTTTCCGTTTACCTAGAATGTTCTTCCAAATCCACCAAGTGTAGAACAAAAGGAAATCGACTGTGCTGACAACAGGAGAAACTTGAGGCTGATAACAGAAGAGATGAGTAAACAAAAACCCATTTGAAAAGAGTAAGGATGTGGAGAGTAAGAATGTATGGGTTGTTGGCTCTAGGAAGCTGATCCAGGAACTGCCTCTCCCCACAACCCTTCTCATCTTCTAAATAATTGAGGTTAATTAAGGACCTAGAGCTGGAGGCGGGGCAAGATGGCCTATCCTTAGTCTTCATCTCACGCATACCTTGCCACGAACAACCCAAGCTCAAGGACTGAATTCTGGCATTTTCTTAACTGAACAAACAAAAATGTTCTCCAAATCACCTATCAGATCAGCTCAAACCAAGATAAAACATTCATACTTTTTTAAATAACTGATCAAAATATTCTGGATGTTGAATCTGAGACTTGAGGCAGGTAAAAAAAAAAGATAATGGAGTATTTGGGAAGATTATAGGGAAAGGAGGCAACCATGATGAAGTCTGAAGTTGGAAGTGGTTGCATCCAGCAACCAGGGTTTAACTCTCTTCTGAAGCATACCTTCTTGGAGAAGGCCAGCCTACTGTGTGCCTCCAGTGGAGACTCACTCATCATCTTACAAAGCAACCTCTGCCAATGTCAGACACTGGACCAGGGTGAAAGCTTCTCTTTAGGGTGACTTCTGTCACTTCCAAGCAAAAACAGTCCTGACCTTCTTCTGTACAACAATGGTGTGGTCCCTCTTCAGTGAATGTGACTGTCATACTCACCCTCAGTTATCTATGATCTTCTTCCAAGTCCCTTCTCTGCCCCACTGATTGCCCCTGAGTAGTTTTTCAATGGGTTGCTCAGAACTTTAGAAATGCTCAGGACTGAATTCAACCCTGGGGTGGGGTGGGGTTTAACCTGTATCAAGGGATACTTAGCTGCTTCCTTATGTCTTTTTTTTTTTTTTTAGATTTTATTTATTCATTATAGAGAGGGGAGAGAGAGAGAGAAGGGGGGGGCAGGAAGCATCAACTCCCATATGTGCCTTGACCAGGCAAGCCCAGGGTTTTGAACCAGCAACCTCAGCGTTTCCAGGTTGACGCTTTATCCACTGTGCCACCACAGGTCAGGCTGCTTCCTTATGTCTTTATGAACAGATTCATGAAAAAGTATTTTAAAAAAGTTACTCCCAAAAAATTTTCTGAAATATCCATATTATATCTTCACTCTCACTGCCCTTGGGAGTTGCTGCCTTGCTGTGACCAATACAAGTCCCATTGTTGTGTGTAAAGGAGCCTTTGTACCAGCAGAGGACACTCTATCCTGTCTAGACAGAACTAACAGGGCCCATTGACAGATTGGAAACTGGGCGTGAGCACCAGGGAAGGGTGAGAATAACCTTATGTGAACCTGGGAAGGTCACAAGTTGACTAAGACTGTGCCATTTTCCTGATAATGGGTTGGCAGGCAGCACATATTCCTTCCAGGAGATATGGGAGGGCAAGAACAGTGACACAGAACATCCAAGGCACCTTGGGTATACTTCTAATAGAAAACCAAAAATTGCTGGCACCACCCAAATGTTTCATGGCTTCTTTAACCTCCTTTTCTTTTGGCACAAGATTCTATCCAACTGCAACTCTAGGATACAACTTTATAGACCACATCTCTGGCCTCCAACTGTAATCAGTCTATTCACCATGCCCTGTTCACAAAAAAGGAAGCAAGCCTGTAGTGCCCGCTTCATCCTTTCCATCTGCCCAAATCCTGACAATATTTCTAGGCTCTTCTCAATGTGTAACTCTCCCAGGAAACTTTCACTCACATTTGACTTCTTTTCCTGGTTGTTTTTGAAATGTGTTTCCCTCTTGGTTTCCATGACACCATGTTCTCTCACCTCCATGGCTGCTCCTTTACACTCTTACTGATTCCTCTGTCTTCATCTTGTTTCTAGGCAGAGTGGTCTTGGGACTTTGTTCTTAAGTCTCTCCCCCCTTTCTCTGTCACTCAAGAGAATAAGTTTTTTTTAATGAAAAATTAAAAAAGAAACTAATGGAAATAGCCACCAATTTAGGGGTCCATATAATATACTCTCAGAGGCAGAGATGGCCTTTCCACAACCTAGTCCCCTCCATGTGCGCGCATGCACACACAAACACACACAGACACTCTCTCATACATACACACAGACACTCTCACTCATACACACACACACACACACACACACACACCCAGAAAGAAGTACAATTGAAAACGTGTGCCTCATATTTTCACTTTAATGTTCTAGAAATGTTCCCAGCCACAAAATGTCCCAAAATAACAATATGGCCAAAGGGAAACTTCTGGAATTCTGTGAAGACATTCCTTGCTTGTCTCTGTGATGTGGTAGAGGAGAGGCTCTTGTTACTGACATTTGGTGAGCAGGATCCAGATTATTCTTGACCCCCTGAACAACTTTTGAAAATCCCACCTTTATAATGGTTTAGTCTAAAACCCAACTCCATGCCACGTATACATACAAAGTATTTTTGCTCAGTTTTCAGATACACTGATTTGCTGAGAAAGGAAACTACAGTGTACATCAAGACAAAGATATATTTGTATTTTCTTTTTATTAGAAAGTTTACAATTTTTCACCTTTTAAGAAAATTGTGTCATCAATGATAATGATGTATTTAAGTCACCAGTATAGCATCCTTTCATCAGCCTGCATTTGTAGCTAATTGAATACATGGTAATTCTACCTGTCAGTTCAAACATCTGATTCTTCACTCTATCTTCTAATACAGTCTTGCCTGAAAACTTACAAGTGAAATATGTATGATATAATTACCAGTATTTTTCTCTTTTGTGTCTCCTTTATATTGCAGTTAAGGCATTGAGTTAATGTTTTTAAATTATGTATGATTGTAAGGTATACTATGGTGTTCTTTTCTTGAAAGTAAAAGGTGTTACTTTAATTTTTTTTAATAAAACAGATAAATGAGACTGATAGCTTTAGGATTACTGACCTAAAAAAGAATATTCTTTTTCAAAAGAAATGTTCATCTAAGTCTCTTGTTAAAATTTCCATACATGTTTTTGATAGAACTGGGCAGTTGTATGAAGAAGCTTCCTCATAGTTCCTCCAGAAACTGATGAAAGGTTCTCATGCCAGTGAGGTCTGCCATGGGTAGCTGGTTCCTAAAATTCCATGTGAAACCACAGGCTCTGGTTCAAGATGATCTTCTTGAATTTTCTCTCTAATGAACTAGTAAACAGCCTTTAAGCCTAGTGAAGACCCTCCCCTTAAAGAATGAGTGAGACAGTGGAATTGAGCTAAACTGAACTAGGATCTGAAAAGCAAGGACTGCAGGAGGAGGTGTTGGATTCTGCTGTTTTCCTAGGGGTACTAGATGGTTGTCTTGGGCTTGGAATTTTGGGAGAGGAAACAGACATGGGGAGGGAAGAAGGTGGGAAGTTTGTTCTTCTATAGAGTGAGATGTATCCAAGAGCTCTATTAAAGAGGTGGCTGTGTAGAAGCCACACAGTTATGGAAAGAAATTTTGGTAAGATGTGGAAGGAAGACTGGCCACCAAACTGATGGCTGCAACATTGTGGTCATTCAAGGGGGAAAAAATGGCCCACAGGGAACCCTGAGACTCTGTTGGCTAATGAATGGAGGGAAGAATTCTCTCCTCCCAGCTAAGACTTTAGGAGGGAGACACATGGGTCTAGACCCAAGGAGAAAAGGCATGTATGGAGAAGAGGAGAAGTTAGGGGAAAGTGCTGAGATTGGATCATAAGCTGTGCCATATGGGCAGAAGCCACAGCCAGATTCCAAAGATTTATCTGCAGAAGAACATGCAATTCAAATCCCAATGGAGTATACTGAAGTGAGGTCAACCTATGTTTGCTGCAGTGAGGACAGGATGACAGGACATTTGACAAAGGAGAATAAATACATATGTACATTTTTGCTCACACATGTATAGATAGCCTTGGAAAGATCCCCAAAAATTATGATTGGCACAGAAAAAAGGAACTCAGTGGTGGTGGTAGGAGAATTTTAACTGAACTTGTACTTGTGGATTTCCCTCCTTCTGAATATTATTATTTAGATAAGCACCAAGCTTCAAATCTACACTGGGCAGCCCAGGATAAAACACTGGAATCTTAGGTTCTGAGAGGTCTTCCTCCTGTTTGGGGAACTCAGCATCTTGGCTGGATAGCCTTAGAAGAATTATCACTGATCTTATGTCCTTTAAATTTTCTCCACTTGATCAAGTTTCTCCCATATATTTCTGGCTGACTTACTGAGAGATCTCTGCCATTCTTCCTCTAACTTTTCTTTCTGAGTTCTCTGATGGTTTATTCTAACTTTTAAATTTTGATGACTATTCCAAATAATTACCCAATAGATCAGAGGCACTTCAAAACAATTAATTCATCATTTCTCCCCACTAACCCTCATGCTATATTCTGTTATTACCCAAGACAGGAGCATGGAGCTACGGTTTACATGTCCTTTTGCCTACTCCACCCACCCAGCATTCAATCCATCACCAAGTCCTAATGATTTGACTCCTAACTATCTCTAGAATGCATATATTTATCTTCATTTCTAGTCACTCTACCACCTCTAAGTACTTAAACTAAAGTGCAAACTTTGATTGTCTTTTGTCTGCACCTTTGCAATAATCTCTTAACAAGTCTTCCTACCTCTAATATGGGCCCCTCCAATCTGACATGAGTGATCCTTCTAAAAAACCAGTCTGACCACATTGCTTTCCTATTAAATTCCTTTACTGGCTCTTTCTCATCTATCACAGCAATTTCAGCCATAAAATGCCAGAAAAGGCCCTGGCTGGTTGTCTTGGTGGTATAGCACCGACCTTGCATTTAGATGTCCTGGTTTCGATTCCTGGTCAGGGAACACAGGAGAAGTGCCTATCTGCTTCTCCACCACTCCCCCTCTTGCTTCTCTCTCTCTCTCTCACCCTCTTCCCTTCTTGCAGCCACAGCTCAATTAGAGTGAGTAGGCTCTGGCAGAGGATAGCTCCATGGCCTCTGCCTCAGGTGCTAAGAAGAGCTCAGTTGCTGAGCAATGGAGCATCACCCAAGCTGGGAAGAACATTGCTCTAGTGGGCTTGTCAGGTGTTTCCAGGTTGGGGTGCATGTTGAGAGTCTGCTGCCCCTTTTCTCACAGAAAGAAAGAAAGAAAGAAAGAAAGAAAGAAAGAAAGAAAGAAAGAAAGGAAAATTGCCAAAAAATGATATTTCCCTGGGCAGATCTCCCATAGGCAGACCAGATACTCAAATATAAACCGAACTGTGGTTCATGATCAATTCTTATTCTACTAGCAGTAAAGCAACCCCTTTCCCTCTGTTTGGACCAGTACATAGTAGTTTATAATAAGTCAGTAAGTCCTAAAACCCCATTTGAGAACTTCTCACCCACAAACTCTAGTCCAGACTCCACTGAATGCCCACGAGGCCTTTTTGATTGGATCTGACTAACTCTTCACCCTAATTTTTTATCACTCATTTTATGCTCCTTCAGGTAATCAAATACTTTATGCAATTTTATTTGTTCTTGTCTTTACCCATATAATTCCTTCTGCCTGAAGTGTCCTTTTCTGCCTTAAATGTCTTGTCTGCCTGACAAACTCCTATTCATCCTCTCAAACCCTGCTAGACATCACTTTTAACCACCCTTTCATCCATATGTACTATTTCTATGCTTTGTATGTGGTTCTATCGTTGCATGGGTTATATGCATTGTAATAACATGTTTACATACTCTCCATCATCCAAGTCTGTGAAGTCTTTGAGACAAAACTGTCACACTCATCACAGTACCCCAGTGATGGCCTCATCCCTGACACATGGTGTATATAAAGAAACTGTTTATTGAACTAAAAGGAATGCCCAATTTTTCTTTTCTGCTTTCTAAACTAATGTATTTGGGCATTTGATCTTACTCAATAAAGGTCTACTGACTTACACAAGGTTTTCATTTGGTCTTTGTAACCTTACAAGTTTTGAAAAGTTTCACTCTAAATTATAGTGGTCTCTGTTTCATGTCTGATCTTTTCAAGAGAACCCAAGTCCAAACAAGATGAGCAGGAGTAGTCCCAATACTGAAATGTGAGAAAAGAAAGTTGTAGCCTCAGAAAGAATTTAGAAAATATATATGTCAGAGTATTAGAATGCATCACTGTTCATTTAACAGTATCCCAGGTACTGTATCTGGTGGCCCCAGATGTCCACCCTCCAATGGAAAAGGTAAACCATTTTTCTTCCTCAAGGTCACCCAACTCCCATTATTCTAATCTTCCTTTTGTGACTAATTCAGTTTCCCAGGCATCTTGATATTGGGATAGGGACGCCCTGGTGTTTCAGTTACTAAAACCGTAACTTCCCCCACCAGCTAATACATGGACATTCTTGTTCACACACCCCTCTCTTATGTGTTTGATTCACCATATCTGCCCTCCACAGCATTAAGTTTTATGCCCCTACAGGCTGTCACTGGGCCACAGTGACCAGATCAAGTTACCTGCCTTCTTGGTGGCCCTGACAGCCAGCCACTGCCTTCTACTTCTTTGTCTCCTTTTAATTTTTACTTAACTACTTCTGTATGACACAGTCACAGTTCACAAAGCTTTTTCACAGTATGTATTTTATCCTCATGATGTCTAGGGGCAAATATTCTCATCCCATTTAACCCACAAGAAAATTGAGGCTCAAAATGGTCAAGTGACTTCTCCAAGGATCTATACATTCTATAAGCTGTGCATTATTTTCCTTTGCCTTCACAGTAGATGAAACTCTGAGCCAAAGTTTCTTATTCTTTCTTTCTACCATCATGTTGCCCAATTTCTCATATTAGTCCAGACAGGAAGCATCTCTGGTGAAGGGGGACTAACTAGAGAAGAAGGAAGAGCTCACCAAGTTGTACTTGTACAATACTTTTGCTGATCTATACTCTCTATTCTTCTTGGGTTAACCCAAAGCTAAAATTTATTTATTTATTTTTAATTAGAAGCTAAAAGAAGTTGACTAACTTTTTATGGTCATAGAACCACTGGGAAATTAATATTCTTTTGTTCCTTAGAACGAGTATCTACCGACTGACCTGGAGATTCAGTAATGTTATAACAGCCAAATCATCATTGTTATCATCACCACTATGATTAAAATTGGCACTCACTGAGTGCTTTCCGTGGGCTAATCATCTTATTCAATTCACACAATAATTACAACAAGGGATGCTTATTATTCTCATTTTAGAGATAATAAAACTGAGGTTCAGAAAAGTCTGTAACTTATACATTATCACTGAGCTAATAAATGATGATGATAAAACCCAAACCCAAGCATATCTGAATCTAAACATCCATGCTTCTGGCCACTATGCTATCCCATTGTACTACTTCACAAACAAGGGCCATATGCCCCAAAATAAACTTAGATTGAACAGAACTGTGGGTAGTGGCCTGAAAGAGAGGGAAATGGATATCCAGCTCTCCGTTACCACTCTTGGTTCCTGAACTCCCCAGGCCAAAGTCTGTATTCTGGCTGTAGCTGCTGCTGACCCAGCATCCCCACACCCTTCCTACCACTGGCTGTTCCACATGAACAATTGCTTTTACATGCAATACTTTCCCCTCTTTGCAATGCTAAACTCATCCTTCCCAACCTGCTTGCTCACTGCCCTTTTCAAGGAAGCCTTCTCAGAGGAATAAAACCTGCTACTCCAGCCTTTCTATGACTCTGTGACATTTCTCTGGAAAGGAGCTTGTCTGGTTCAATGTTAAAATAAAATGTTGCCTGGTCAGCCTCCTCACATTGCTCATGTTCTTGTGTCCCAAGTTTCCCATGTGCCTGCGCAGCTCTAGGGTCTCCTTTCCCTCCCATACCCTACCCATCCGGAATAGACTGTGCCATGAACAAAGGAGTTTGAGACTCAGAGAGAATTTCAAATGCAGTTTATTGCAGCAACACCAGGAAATGGGAGTTTAAGGCCTCTCCACAAAAGACAGTCAACTTGATTACACCACCTGTATAAAACCAAAGCCGCACAGAGTTTGCTGCAAGACCATAGGGTAGTAAGGAGCTGCACTGAGCATAGGGGCTCCACGCATGACAAAGAAGCCAGGGGTCTAACCAGCCCGCCTCTGGCTGACTTATGAGTTGTTTTGAAATGTAACGTGTGTAGTGGTGATGGCTGAACTGTTTCTGTGTCAAAGCACAAAGCAGGGTCAGAGCCAAGGACTAAACCTGCCACTGATTTGAATGAAGACTTTGGGAAGCAGAGCAGAAAGGAAAGAGCTGAGGGGATGAGATGAATCAATGTAACTAACCAATAGCTTTTATCTTCAACAAGGCGGGACAACCGACCTTGGTCTTGCCAACTTGGTAGTAATGGGGACGGAGAGCTAACAGGATAGAGAACGCCTCTTTATCTGGTCCCTCGAGAATAACTGGTAGAAATAAACTTCACATTGGAACTGCCGCTGGAGGTCTTCGTGCCCCCAGAGCTGGATCCGCGGCCTCCAGGGGAGCTGAAGCTGGCTGTGGCGCTCCCGCTGCTGCCGCCGCCCACTCCAGATCCGCCTCTGGGTCCCCCGCTGCTGCCTCCGGCGCCTCCGTAGCTGCCACCGCCAGCACCGCCAGAGCCGTAGCTGCTACCTCCGGAGTTGTAGCTGCCGCCACCGCGGCCGCCGCCGCCGCCGCCAGAGCCATAGCTGCCGCCTCCGGAGCTGTAGCTGCCGCCGCCGCCAGATCTGAACCCCCTGCTTCCTCCGCCTCCTCCCGCACTGATGCTGGTGTGGCTGGTGCTCACAGCTGCAGGGAGACACTCAGTTACCTTCAACCCCAGCCTCCTTTCCAACTCAGCCAAACCTGCACAGGCCCCTGTGTTGTACTTACACACGCTCACGTTCGGGGCACACTCTCCCGACATCCTGCAGGAGAAAGAAGAGCGAATCCCTCATCTCTGTCCTTTCACAAGCGATTTCCCTGTCCTCTCAGTTATCCCAGAGCCCCTCTTGAATCTGACACCCAACCTGGTCCCCTCTGGCCTCCCAAAGCTGTCATTTTCCTCACACATAAATTAGACAAGAATATTACAGCTAATGCAAGTTACCTCTAAAGGCACTATATTGACTTTAGGCCAGATGACATCTGAGCCAGCCTGGATAAAGAACAAATTGTTCCATCTCAAAGCACTTCATAGAGACAATACAACCCTCAGAAAAGAAGAGTGGGAAACTCTGGCTTCCAAAATGAAACCAAGTCTTTCCTCCTGCACGACGGAGCTCTCCTTTCCCCACGCCCAGGACCAGCTGCAGTCACACAGCTGCATCTTCAACCGCAGTCAGCTTACACGGGAGGAAGCACCTAAGAAGAAACCAAACTGCTCAGAGTCCCTTTCTTACCTGCTTTCCTCTCCTTCCAAGAGGGTCCTGTAGGTGGCAATCTCCACGTCCAGGGCCAGCTTGGTGTTCATGAGCTCCTGGTAGTCACGCAGCAGCCGGGCCATCTCCTCCTTGGCCTTCTGCAGGGCGTTCTCCAGCTCATTGAGCTTGCCCTGGGCATCTTTGAGGGCATTCTCACCACGCTGCTCAGCATCGCTGATGGACTGCTGCAGCGCAGAGATCTGAGAAAGGAGAAGCCAGCATAATAATACCTAATCCCACCTCGGCCTTCTTACCTCACACTGATCTCTCCTCCCCAGTGAGGCCAATACTCTGGGTCCAAAAGAACCACAAGAGCTTAAGTCACCTCATGCACTCACCTGCCTCTGGATAACGTATCACTGTGTTGCTTTCTTTAAAAGCCTTAAAGGTAATGCAGCAGCCTCTCTTGGCCCTAAGTTGAGGCTTCTCTGCCCCTTGACATTCTTCTAAATGCCTGCTCTAAAACATCTTGGCGGCCTTTTCTCTCACTCACCACCTCATATGTAAAAGGAATAAGCAAGTACCTGCTTTTTCACACTGTCGATTTCAGATCTAAGTCTCTGGATCATCCTATTCAGCTCAGAAATCTCCATCTTTGAATTTTTTAAGTTGTCTCCATGTTGGCCAGCAGTAACCTGGAGCTCTTCATACTAGAGATGGTGGATCAAGTCAATTAGATGTGACAGAGCATATACCCTGGCTCAGGCACACAAATATAAGATGATATACAGGATGGCAAAACAAGACATTTCAGGAAAGCTGACAAGACATTCATCCCATTCACCTTGGTCTGGTACAGGGCCTCAGCCTCAGCCTTGCTCCTCTGGGTGATCGCCTCATACTGGGCCTTGACCTCAGCAATGATGCTGTTCAGGTCCAGGCTGCGATTATTGTCCATAGAGAGGACGACATTGGTGTCATTGATATGAGTCTGCATCTGAGAAAGCTCCTGCAAGATATAATAGTTCAGTGACTCTTATAGTGTTAAAACAGAAAAGAACTTGGAGGGATCAGGAGATGGAAGATATATCTCTATTCTTTTGGATGGTGGTGGGTTCAGGCTTAAAAGTTTTCCATTTCGTAAACGTGGTTGAAATTTAAAGACTTACCATTTGGTAGAGTGCTGTGAAGAAATCAATCTCCTGACGCAAGTTATCAGCTCTGGCCTGAAGGTCCACCTTAGTCATATAAGCACCATCTACATCCTAGAGGAGCAATAGACAGCATGAAGTCATAGTCTTTCCAGGACACATCCCTCTCACCAGCTGTGAGAGAATATCCCAAACAGAAAAGGTATTTGGGGTCTACCCCACACCTTTATATCACAGGAGGATCAGAATCCCTAAATTACCCCACCGCTGGGATTGCAACCACAAAGGGGCTTGCCTGATTTTCTGAGAACTTTCCTCCCCACTTACTACATGACATGCTGAAACTCTGGAAAAGCCCTGAGAGCCTGGATAAGTCCAGGTCCATGATAATGTGGAAGGAAAACTCTACTTCACCTATTCATCAGGACCACACCATTATGACTTCTTTCTGCTTTATGTAATTAGAGACCCTGTTCTATTGTTTATTGTTGTTGTGAGGTCCTGCCTACAGATTTGCTCACCTTCTTGATGGTCACAAATTCATTCTCTGCATTTGTCCGTTTGTTGATCTCTTCCTCATACCTGCAAGGAAATCAGAAGAGAATAGGAGGTTCAAAAAAGGTAAGGCCTTAAGTTTAGCTCCCTAGACTAAAATTAGCACTGCTTCTCATTGTTTTTTTATTATTAGCCTAGGACACTTTGGTTCACACCTTTCTTCTGAGCAATAAATCCATTAAACAATTTTCAGCTTCTAAGAGGTGGAACATATCTGAAAACGCCAAATTGATTTGCCTCTAACCTAAGAAAAGATACTGTTACATATTATTTATAGTCTTTGCTTGCCACTTTCTGGAAATATTTTAGAACAAAAGTAAAGAATTTCCCAGCATGGCTCTCTTACTTGTTCCTGTAATCTTCCACCAGGTCTTGCATGTTCTTCAATTCTGAATCCATTCGAGACTGATCACCCTTCAGTTGGTCCAAGTTCTTTCTAAGACTGTTGATGTATGACTCAAAGTAGAGGTCTAGGTTCTGAGTCCTGGTGGAGGTATCTACCTGCTGCAGCAGCTCCCACTTGGTCTCCAGCACCTGGTTCTGCTGCTCCAGGAACCGCACCTGAAAACAAAAGACCCCGTTACCCGATAATACAGAAGTGGACCCCTATGGCCACTGAGCGCCAGGGGCTACCACACAGCAAGGCCCCTATGTCCCTTAGAAAAGAACTTAAATTCTTGTCTTCCTGGCCATGACAAACAGAAAAGTAGAAAGAAGATGATTGAATCTGTATCATCTTCAAAACAAAACCAACTCACTGTTAATTCAGTGAAACTCTAGTTTCTCTGAGATTGGCAATGACAGTACTATTTCAGTTGTACTTTAGAAGAGAGTAGTTACACAAAAACCAAAGAGCAAAGCACATAGAAAACTACTGCAACTGCACTTTGAAAGAGATACACGACACTTAAGAGACTTGCCTTCCAATTTTTTTAGGTCAATTAAACCATAAAACTTGGTTTGCAGTCCCCGAACAGATATACGATTCAAAAGCGTATTGGGCACATCCAAAATTGAATTCCAACTTTGTGTGGGTGACTTAGGTTCACATTATTACTGATGATTGAACAAAAAGCTAAAAATGGTTTACATGTTTTTCCAGAGCAGATACTTAGAAATGCAAGTACAAAAAATCTCCACCCTGATATGGTACCAATGTAAAATTCTCAGAGGCTAGACCTCCTCTTTCAACAGTAAGAGATGTTTGGCACTGACTACCTTCTGCTACAATATCCAATGCACTGTGTTTACACTCAACTCACTTTTTATGGTTAGGAAGACTATTACACTAATACACGGTTCTCATTTGCACTCTAGAAGGTTGAGTTAGCCCCATTTCTGTTATCTTCATTCAACATATGTGAATTCCAACTCGGCCCAAGAGCTAAATTAAAACACTTCAAGATGATGTCAAATTGACCCACATTTAATGTAGACCTCAAGCCCCTTTGTCCAAGAGAGAGTTTAGTCATCAATCACACATCCCTATTCAAAACTTCTAGAAGATATTCTAACATGCCTCTTAGAAGACAATTCTACGAAATACCCTTTTAATTATCTAAACACAGAAAATTGAGGCTCAAACCCAAACATGTCTTGACTGCACCCATCTCAAATGGACCAGGAGCAGCTGTCCCAGTGCCAGTGCCCTGAGCCAGTAAACTCACTTTGTCAATGAAGGAGGCAAATTGGTTGTTGAGTGACTTGATTTGCTCCCTTTCTTGAGACTTGACTCGTTGGATCTCAGGGTCGATCTCCAAATGGAGGGGTTGCAGAAGACTCTGGTTGATGGTGACTTCCTGTATGCCACCAGGGGGGCAAACATTCCCAAAACCACCGCCAAAACCACTTCCACCAAAAATACCTCCACCAAAACCACTTCCACTGCCAAAGCCACCCCCAAATCCACCACCGAAACCACCCCCTCCAAAGCCACCACTGGTACAACCACGTCCACCCCCTCCAGCCACATTGATGGAGATACTTTTACTGCCACCCAGGTTAACAAGACTTCGGCTTCCGAAGCTACCACCACCACCACCACATCCTCCACTTGAAAATCTCCCGCCACCTCCTCCACTACGGCGCACGGAGCAGCTAGTGCTCCTGCGTTGTAAGCTGACTACCCCAGCAGAACCAGAGCTGAAGCCTCCTCTGCTCTGGTACCCAGACCTGGAACTAAAGTGTCGACTCATGTTGACTTAAAGAGAGTAAGAGCAAAGTGGAGAAGAAGAAGAAGAAGAAGAAGGAGCTAACACTCCTCTACCCCAAACACAGACCTCTCTTTATATACAGGGAGTGATTGGGCTTGGTCCATAAGCCAGCGGGATGCAATGCTACTCAAGGGTTTGGCTTGCCTGCAGCCATACAAGATTTTTACGAGCCTCAACAATACAATAAACACTACAACCCGCTCCCAGGATGATTCTCAAAATCGCTGTGCATGCAAGATTGCTCATGTGGTAATCGCTTTTTATCAGACAAAATCTCTCTTCATGTGCTTGCGACTTTGGGAAAAGAGGACCTTACATCTGCCACCTGGTGCTCTTTGATAGGATTTCATAACCTCCTGTCACAAAGCACACAAGTTTCCATTCTTGCCTTACCCTTGTGAGCTGCTGAGACACTCTCCTCAGGCATGGCAGGTGCAGTTCCCTGTGCTGGATCTCGGAAAGAGCTCTTCAGCCCGTTTCTGAGATCCACCCTCAAGACCTCAGAGCTCACCAGGTTTTATCTCCTGACATAAAGTCAGAGCTTTAATAAGTGAGCAATCAAAAGAAGTTATTTTTATTAACTGTTAACTTGATAAATGCACTGCATTACTATTAGAGAAAAAGAAGCTGTCACAGGACAGGATGGATGGGTAGGTGATCGGGAAAGATCAAAAGGGATATCCACATTCTTTCTAAGTTTTCCAGTTGTTCCAGTTCCTGAAAGGTAGACAGGAGCAGGAGACAGAGACAACAATAACATAAAACAGATGCAAACGGATTGCGTGCACATGCCAGTTGAAAAGCATGTAAAGCAGTGAGCTGAGTAGATAGAAGCTGTTCCATATGTTTTGTAAAGGAAAGTGGTGGAGGTAGGACTTGATGGGTGGGCCAAGTCTCACACTAGACTATATGGACACGTGGATGTAGATTTGAAAGGGAGTCTGGAAAGCCTGATCTCAGAAGCTAAAATTGTTTCTGGACCAGAGTAATGGCAACAGTAATAATAGTAATAGTTAAAGTGTCAAAAACTGACCATGACTAGGCACTTGCTCTACATATATTATATCTATTAACTTACTTAATTTTCATAACCTTGAGATAGATGCAATTATGTTACCCATTTTTTAAAATGAGGAAACTGAGGCACAGGGGTTGACTAGCCTGCCCGAGTTTATCTAGACAGTAAGTGGTATGACTATTATTTAAACTGAGAATGATGAGCTATAGTGTGCAAGATTCAACCAGCATGTTATATGACAGTACAGCTCCTCACACTTTGTGTAAAGCCAAACAGCACAGGAAGCTGTCCTGCATAGAGAGCTCCGATGTCAGGAGGCCCATTTTATCCCTCTGAATCCTTGGCTCCAGACACATGCTCATGTTTGGAAGATGTTCATTAATTCACTCTGAGAAGATGAGATTGGATGTCCAGAGTTTATGTGGAGATTTTGTTTCTGTCCAGGTGCAAGGGTGCCCAGCATGCATTGCAATGGGTCAGGAAACCCTAGGGTCAGCAGTACTTGATCAATTTTAGTGGGTAGTAGTGGCATTGAGATCTAGAAAGACCCAAACCCCATGCAAACTTTCCTTCTAAGACTTCTTAGAAGACTGGCATGCTCCCCACACTTGTATGTAAACACAGGATTGGAGACTCAGCGAGAAGAAGCCAGAATTAACTTCAGCTGGTTCTAAGCAACTCTAAGTGGTAGATCATAGACATGTATAGGTGGAATAAAAGATATACAGGAGAAGGGAAGTCTGTGAAGACCATCTGTTCTTGTCACCCTGTGGTTCTAAAGCAGGACAACCAAGTGTCAGCCCTCTCCAGCCACTGAGCCTTGTCCCTCCTCTTCTCCCAAAGTTTTTGTCCTACATCCTCTTCCAGAAAGTGTCCCTCACCTCTCCACTGCTCTCCCTCCTTCCCCACCATCTCCATGATACTGTTGTCTGAAAGTGTCTTAACACTAACATCCTTGGGCTGCTAAACCAACCATCTCTATAGGGAATGAGTAATTCAGATCTCGCTCCTGACTAGGAACAATGAAACCTGGGATGGTCTTGGCATAGTAATGACTGTTGCTTAACAATCTGACAAGCAATTGAAATTCTTTTAGCTTGGCATACTCCCTCATGAGACATATCACTGCGCAACTGATTTCTTCTAGTGCTTTGGGTGGGTGTGCATATGTGTTTGCATGCAGTGTGTGTGCATGTGGGTATTCACTCTCTCACCTCTGCCAGCCAACAACAGATCTTTGCAATTATTTGTGCTTCCATCCTCAATCTAAGAAACTAACACAGAGAAAAATCAAAGTGGTGAGTGGTCAGATAATTAAAAGACAACTTATAGGGCTGAAAAATGTATTCTCACTGTTATCACGAGGAGGGAGAGACATGGGACTAGAAAGAACAAGAAGAAATAAAAATCACCATCAGCTTACATTTGCATATAGCCCACCTGAATAAAAACATTCTCAAACACTATCCTGACAAGATCTCTGAGGGCTAGGCAGTCAAGCTGTTCTTACAAAAGAGAAAATTGAGAATCCGAGAGAATAAAAGACTTGTTTAGACACTCCAGCTAGGAAAAAAACACATCTGGGACTAGCACTTGAGTTATCTGGTTTCAGCTCAAGAGTTCTTCCTGCTAAACTGGAGAAAGGTTCAAGGACAAGCAAGTGGAATTGGTCCCTATAAATGAGTGAACAAAGAATCGCAGAATATTCCCATCTGCAAGAACTCAAGTCCCCACCGTCTAACTTGCCTATCAAAGGAGTGAGAAGGCAGACCCAAGGAAGTAAAAGATGTCTCATGTCATACAATCAATGCCGGGAAATCCTCTAGTTTCTGAATGGAACGTCTGCTCTCATTCCATTGCTTACTTTCGAGGCAACCCAAGAGGGCTGAAAACTACCTGGCTGCTAGCAAACCAACCTCATTATTTCCTGTGATGTCCCCAGGACTGTTAAGGGTGTGTGGTGACATTAAAGTGGGATATGAAGGTTTATTGCACATTCTTATTCCTGGCTTATTTGTGTACTACTAATTTATCAAATAAAAGCAAAATGAAAATAAAGATAAAAATGAAAGAGAAAGGAGGCATTAATATCTACAGACACCAGCTATGTACAAGGAGCCATATTTCATTTAAACATCACACAAAGTCCACAAAGTGGTAGTTATTAGCCCCATATTAAAGAAAAGAAATCTTATGTTCTTAAATATGTGCTCAAGTTCCCACAGGTGGTAACTGACAAGCCAAGCTTGCCAACTCTGAGTACATGCCTGCTTGCATCCCACGGACCTCCTCTTCTCATTGGCCTTCTCCATCACCAGCATCACCTACAGATTTCCTGATCACCATCCCACTTTAAGTTTTCTACTCTGATGCTTTGCACAGACCTCTTAATCCCCTCCCCTTTTTCTCTATTCTTCATTTTCCAAACCCACTTCTTCTCATCTCTTCTCTGAAAAACCTTCTAGCTGCCTTGGAAATTCTCTTCAAACTCCTACCATAGTCTGGCTCTGGAACACCTAAGGTCTCAATTTATGAGCATTTGGGTCTGATCTGTGTTTGGTCCATCAGGCCTGAAGGGCAAATGCCTACATCTCCTCTACCAGTCAGCAGACAGGCTGGTCCTCCAGCAAATTTTTCTTTATTAACACCACTCAACTGTTCCATTTGGTTGGGGTTTTTTTTCCCTAAGCTTAGTTGCTGCCAGATACAAGTGTGTATTAATACATAGATTGGCTTGTTTTCACATGTGCATGCGTGTGTGTGTCTCTGTGTGTGTATGTATGTGTTTGCTGGTCCCTCAATTGTTCTATAAGCCTTAGAAAAGCAAGACCAAGTTTCCATGTGTTCAGGTGCCCTCCTAGCCTCCCACATGATCCCCTGCACCTGAGGAGTACTACCATTACTGCTGGAAAACAGAGCGCCAGAGCTCTTACCCAAGGACCCACACCCCCCCCAGAACTAATCGTGGAGACAAGGATACCTCAGGCAGGCCATGGCAGGGGCAGTGACAGGTGTGGTGATGTTTTAGAGCTTTTTGAGGGATGGGACTGAGAAAAGAGTTAAAGAGAAACATGCAGTGACAGGCCGCCCAGCCCTGCAGGACTACACCAAGAATGTGGGAGAAGGAAATTTCAGGGGAGTGGGGAAAGCTGAATGAAGCCTGAGAGGCTTAAAGAAGAATCACAAACAATGGAGAGGTGGAGTGAGATGTTGAAAGCTGGCAGCCGGCAGAGGAGGGGCTTAGGCTTCTTATACAGGAGGGAGAGGTCCAGACCAGGGGCAGTCTGTTCAGGAGAGACAGCAAAGAAGGAGGCCCCTGGGTGTTACCCAACAGTGCTGGAGCAGAGTAGAGGTATGAAAGGAGGAAGCCACAGATGAGCTTGTAGGAGAGGAAGGTACAGGTTGTCTTACTTGAGGCATGGAGTCACCCAAACTAGGGACACTCCTATCTGCAAATTTATAGCTGTGTAACAGTAGGTAGGTCATTTACCCTCTCTGAGCCTCCTAAATTTCCTCATTTGTAAAATAAGGACCTTTATCTACCTTACAGGGAAACCGAAGTGTGGTAGGTGACAGATAGAGGGAGGAGGAGGAATTCTCTCTCATCCTTGCATGTGGAAAGACCCAGAAGATTACATAAAGATCAAGAAAAGCTTTAGAACAAGTCCTTGTTTCACTGGAAACACTGGAGAGAACTGGAAAGGAAGTTTAGGCTCTTAAAAGGAAGCCATCTTGTGGGAGAAACCCTTGGGGGTGGGGGTCTGTAAATCTGTATCAGGGAAACTTGGCACCCATCACATACAGGAAGGATTGCTGAGCCCACTGGAAGTGCAAGGAAGTGAGCCTAGACTGGGAATTACTCCCGCTGTGGAATGCTTGCTCTGCAGAGTGAGGACAATCCCCTGGGCCAGGCACATTAGGATAGGTGTGGAAGCCAGGCCACACACTCAGAGCCCCCCACAAGTCCTTTGGTTCTGACACTAAGACATTCAGAACCAGCTCTTCATGATCAAGTACCTTCCAACATCCCAAGTTCCCAGCCCAGCCTTGTAACAGTGTTGATCAATCAAAGACATACAGTCCCTGTACTGATCAGAGAGCTGAAAAAAACCAGGGCAGCAGATCCATCCAAATCATAGGGGTTACACAGTGCTTGTAAAGGGACTGTCAAAGCACATGGCTCATAATCTGAAGACACATCCTGGGCCAACTGGCCGGTAATTGAGGGTGAGGCGACATTCTTAAGAGACTTCCTTAAACCGAGGATTTTCCCAGCCCTGAAAGGCACACCTTGTGTTAGGTCAGAGTTGGAATTTTATTAAGCTAATGGTTGCTCCACCTGTTCACCATGTCCCCAGATCAAAATCTATGTAGATGAGAAGTTGGTAGAATTAAATTTAGATTCCCAAAGTGCCCCACCCTGCCATGGCCTTTCAAAGGGAGGAGCAGCTGGCAAACTTTCCCTAGAAGTTTTGCTACCCTGAGTGCCACATTCCCATCCTGCTACCCCTTTGTTGATAAGTGGATGGACCTGCTTGCTTCTCCCTCTGAGTGTCTGCCAGTAGGAATAGCATTGACCAGAAACAGGGATGGAGTGCTCCATGGTTTGTAGAAGGACCACAGAAACCCCACACGAGGTCTCCCCCACCCTCTCCAGGACAAGGAGAATCATGTGAGATAATGCATGTGGGAACACTTTGTATACTGTAAAAAGCTAGGGAATTGTTCATTGCACCTATGAGATTGCCGTTGTCTGTAACAGAAATAATGGTGATTCCAAGAAACCTCTTCAGTGTCTTTTAGTGCTAGTCACTACTGCTCAGGCCCAGAATATCACATCGAGACTTCTCATTTAGACTCCAAGATCTTCCTTGACGAACTGCTCTTTCCTTGGGTTTCATTTCTCACTCCCTTGCTCTTTGGAATCTCTGTTCCAATATCCCTAGAATTCAGTTACATAGTTCCCTCCTTCTTGACCATGATTGAGATGGTCAAGGCTTCTAAAGAGAAAAGATAGGTTTGTGTTTTCTGAGACAATCCCAAATCGTGCACAGAAAGAGAAGGATGGGAAAAATGACCTTGGGTTGACCTTGACTTTGTGTTTTACCCCGGAGCCAATGTGGATTCCCTAATCATTTCAAACACACAGGTATGATCCAGGGATAATAAAGTCCACACCCTGTAATAGTTCTGGTTGTGCCAGAAAAAATTGTTTTTGTTTTACAGTCCTGGCTAGAACCCTTGACCTCTCCATTACTTGATCCTCCCCAAGCATCTGATCTTAATTTTCCAAAATATAAAATAGAGAGTAGAATTCCTTTTTTTCTCAGACTTCATCACACAAATTCTTGGGGCAACAAAGATGTGAAATGCTGCCATACACCTATCCCTACCCATCCTTCACTTTCTCCCTCCACCTCCTATGAGATAGTTAGCCAACCTCTGCTGGAAATGTACTAATTCTCCATGTGGCCTCTCCCATTCCCATCTCAGGATTAATATAATAGTATTGTACTTCTTATATTGAGCCAAATCTGCTGTACTCCCCACCTGTCCATCTGGGCCATCAGCTGGGCTCAACCCTTCTTTGCTAGGGAAGCTCTTCAAATCTTTGCAGTTAGCCACCACATCTCCCCCTAAAGACTTCTCTTCTCCAGGGCCTGCCATCATCCTATTGTGGCCAGGTTTCTGATTCCCCGTCAGTCCTGGCCACTGTCCTCTGAATGTTTCTGAGTGGTCTGACTACAGAGGAAACAAAGCAAGCTGTGCACAGTACCCTCTGCTTGGTCCTCATCCCTGTCCCCAGCAAACCACCACAGCCTATTGGTTGCCATTGTTAGCTAAACTCTCTAAATCATGTTTACACCCACTAGTATGTATCCCTGTCTTTCTGCCCTTGACCTTACTTCCTTAGTCTTTGACTTCGAGTGTAGAAATTGCATCACTCTGCTCCCTCTCCTTCCCTTCAGGTGGCCCCCTGCTCACCTTTCCCTTTTGCAGCCTCGCTCCCCACAGGCCTATTCCCAAGACAGGTGAGATGGAAAGAAACATTTCAGAAAGAATGTAGGGGTGTGCCTGAGAACACGCTGTCTTATCAATATGAGTTGAGTGAATCTCATAATCCAAGTTCCAGTTGTGTTCCTTTGGGGAATGAGAAAATAGGTCACATCTTTTATGTGACGTGTTTACATGGATTCAGAAATATCACAGAGGATGCGAAGATAACTTAGCCTGCCTCATTCTTGAATTTCTACATCTACGCTTCCCCACTGGGTTAATGGGCTCAGCCTCTTGTCTCCCTAGCTCAGTTTCTCCTGTGAGACTGCCCCCTGTGACTCACATACATGTACCTTCTCTTCTCTGAGTCTCTGAGCAGGTTGTCCCTCCAAGATTTCCTACCCACATCCTCCCTGACTCTGTTCTTTAGTCCTGTTTCACTTTCTAGCCCTCCAAGAACCTGTTGGGACCTCTCTTTCTCAGCATTGTCACCTACTGCAGGTCCCACTGCTCCAGTTGTGTTGGGCACATGCTCTGATTTGTCCTCCCTCTAAACTTTTTTCTCTCCCATATCACTTTGGTTGTAAGCATTCTTCAGATTTAGAAATATGTTCATTCAATAATGTGTTCTCATGCAAATCAAAACTGCAATGAGGCCCTGGCCGGTTGGCTCAGCGGTAGAGCGTCGGCCTGGCGTGCGAGGGACCTGGGTTTGATTCCCGGCCAGAGCACATAGGAGAAGCACCCATTTGCTTCTCCACCTCCGCCCCCTCCTTCCTCTCTGTCTCTCTCTTCCCCTCCCGCAGCCAAGGCTCCATTGGAGCAAAGATGGCCCGGGCGCTGGGGATGGCTCCTTGGCCTCTGCCCCAGGCGCTAGAGTGGCTCTGGTTGCGGCAGAGCGACACCCCGAAGGGGCAGAGCATCGCCCCCTGGTGGGCAGAGCCTCGCCCCTGGTGGGCGTGCCGGGTGGATCCCGGTCGGGCGCATGCGGGAGTCTGTCTGACTGTCTCTCCCCATTTCCAGCTTCAGAAAAATACAAAAAAAAAAAAAAACCTGCAATGAGATACCACCTCACACCTGTTAGATTAGCTATTATTAACAAGACAGGTAATAGCAAATGTTGGAGAGGCTGTGGAGAAAAAGGAACCCTCATACACTGTTGGTGGGAATGTAAAGTAGTACAACCATTATGGAAGAAAGTATGGTGGTTCCTCCAAAAACTGAAAATAGAACTACCTTATGACCCAGCAATCCCTCTACTGGGTATATACCCCCAAAACTCAGAAACATTGATACATAAAGACACATGCAGCCCCATGTTTATTGCAGCATTGTTCACATGGCCAGGACATGGAAACAACCAAAAAGCCCGTCAGTAGATGACTGGATAAAGAAGATGTGGCACATATACACTATGGAATACTACTCAGCCATAAGAAATGATGACATCGGATCATTTACAACAAAATCGTGGGATCTTGATAACATTATACGAAGTGAAATAAGTAAATCAGAAAAAAACAGGAACTGCATTATTCCATACGTAGGTGGGACATAAAAGTGAGACTAAGAGACATTGATAAGAGTGTGGTGGTTATGGGGGGAGGGGGGAGAGGGAGAAGGAAAGGGGGAGGGGGAGGGGCACAAAGAAAACTAGATAGAAGGTGACAGAGGACAATCTGACTTTGGGTGATGGGTATGCAACATAATTGAACGACAAGATAACCTGGACATGTTATCTTTGAATATATGTATCCTGATTTATTGATGTCGCCCCATTAAAAAAATAAAATTATTTAAAAAAATAAATAAATAATAATGTGTTCTCAGTGTTTAGGCCACTGCCTGTCACAATAAATGCCTGTTGAACAAATGTTTAATTGACTTTTGACTGATCGGTCACTTTAAGGATTAATAAGATTATGTCTGCAAGGTTTTTCAAATCATGTATTGTTTGTACAATAAAAAAAATAGAAATAATACACTTTACTTCTTAAATAGGAATAATTCCAGAGGTCTGTAGAAATTAAAGAAGAAATAATTCACCTTCTGACTGAAGAGCTGTTTGAGATCACAGAAAAGTTTATTGTAGAAACACCAGAAAAGTCAAGTCCTTCAAGTACAGCTTTTAACCAGGAAATGATGATGTCACAGTACTCCCCAAGGTACCCACACTGAACACATCAGATGCTCCAAGGGAATCATGAGCTTGGACATTGTGTTAGGACTCAGCAAGCAAGTGAAGGAGGCTCCAGACCTTAGAAGCAAAGCCACCTTCTCTCTCTCAAGGCCCATGAAGTTGGCCACTACTTTCCCTTTCTTGTCCCCTTCAGCACATCTCAAGCACCTCATAGGACCCTACATGAAGAGTCAAAGTCTCACCAAGTGCTCAGTCACAGAGAGCAGGAGGCAGAAGGAACTTAGAGGGCTGGAGAAGAGCGTTAAGTTTGCAAATAAATGGCAGCTTGTAGCCTGGTTCAGACTGAACTTCCTAAGACCTGAGTCTGATCTTCACACTGCTCAGGGCCTGGGCACCTGGACAGAGCAGAGCTGGGCTGCACGTGCCCAGCCTGTGGAACAGTACTCAGGAGAGCTGTTATGGAGTACATTTCAGAAAGGCCTGAGCTTCCAAAGAATAAAGCTGTCAGGAGAGGCCAGACAGAACAGAACAGAACTTGATTGCTTGTCCATCAACTGCTCCATTCGTTGCTCACTACAGTCCTCCCTGTGGACAGAAACTCGGCCCCTCTGAAATACTCCCGCTTGGGACTGTTAATCCAGGGGACAATGCTTCTTGAGACCGGGATTCAGAATCAGGCCCAAACAAGCCACACTCTCCATCAACATGATAGCGTGGGGCTGCAGACCAGAAAGCAGGAATTGGTCCCTGGCACAGAGGAGCCCCTTACAAGCCAGCTTGCCATGCCGTCAGCCACTCACCCAAAGGCTTCATTTCATGGGTCCCTGAGGAATGGGTTTTTTGTTCCCAGGGCAGCCCAGGAACAGAAAAAGGAACCTGGGACTGAAAAACCTGTGTGACTGACATGGACTCTCCATTATCGGCCTTGTGGATGCTCTTCATTCCATGGCTGACCGGGCCCTGGGCATCCCTAGGGACAGGAGCAGGGCCAGCTAGGTGGAGTCTGAGTTGAAAATGTGAGTGGCCGTGTTTTGACTGCCAGCTAGAGCCTTTCATATATAGATCTGCTGTTTGGGTTATCCACCTGCTTTCTCATCTAGAGTGGACTTTATTGGCAAAACTGCTGAGACCCATCAGGAAAAGGTAAGTGAGAGGGGATCAGAAGAGCATGGGGGAGGGGACAGGAGCTAGGGGTCACAGAAACTTTCACTTCTACTCCAAGATGTGCCTGTGGGAGGTGTTGGTAGAAGTTTGGATGATCTGCAGTCTGGGGGAACCGCCTTTACCCCCATAACTGGTGCTGCCTTTGCTGCTCCCTCCGTAGTTTCCACCTCCACCACTCCCATAACCACCTCCGCTTCCTCCCCCATAGCCCCCTCCGTAGCCCCCACCCCCCCCCACGGGAGCTGCCACCTCCGCCATAGCCCCCGCCGCTGCCGCCGCTGCTGCTATAACCTCCAGAGCCTCGACCACCGCCGCCTCCTGCACCACCGAGAGTCACCTGGCTGCTCTGCACACCTGTGGAGGAGAGGGCAGCCCAGACGGGGTCAGAAGGACTGGGGGGCAGGGCAGCCTCCCACATCCTTCATCACTGGCAGCATCTGGCTTGCAGAAAGACACATTGGATGATAATATTCCCATTTCCAAAGTATTCTTCATGCTACAAAGGGATGTGAGGGCACATTTTCGTTATTGATATACCCTCAAGAGTTCTAAGCCATGCTGATTATTGGGAATTATAAAAATTAAGATAAAGAAGAGCTAAAGTCATAATTTATTTCAACAAATTTCTCCGGTTGTGTTTGCTCATTGGTTCTCATTGTGTGGGACTTGAAACTCAAATGCCCACTGCTGGTTCCCTGTTGAGCAATCCTGCCGAGCCCTCCCCCGCCTTGGCACCAACCAGCCCAGGTCTGGGGCCCTGCTACTTACAGATGCTCACGTGGCTCTGCAGCTCTCCCGACATCCTGTAAAACCAAAGCACATACATTAGCCAGACCTGCAAAAGTCCAAAGGAAGGCAGGCAGCAGGCTCAAAACATCAGGAGCAGAGGTGTCCCGAGCCTGGTTGTGTATGGGAAAAGCATGTGCCTGGGCAGGGAGATCAGGGCGATAGTGGCACCAGAAGGGATTTTAAGCATTTCCTTGGAGTCTTTTAATGGGTGTGGGGTGGGGTAGTTCACCACTTGGCTGCAATGGCTTGGGTTGAGATACAGGAACATTCTGCTGTATCTGTATGGTGGCAATGACCCTGCCAAATAATACAAATCTGCTTCTGACTTGAATGTTTCTGTTCACCCTGGGTTATCAATCTTTCCAGAAAGACTGGGAAGATCTTCTCTCCACATAGTCAGTCCCGCTGCTCCAGCAGAGCTACCTGCGTGCTGGCCCCCAAGCATGGCCCACCTGCTCTCCTCGCCCTCCAGCAGCCTGCGGTAGGTGGCGATCTCCACGTCCAGGGCCAGCTTGGCTCCCAGCAGTGACTGGTAGTCACGCAGCAGTCGAGCCATATGCTCCTTTGACTGCTGCAGGGCCTCCTCCATTCCTTGCAGCTTCTGCCCCGCATCCTGGAGGGCCCGCTGTCCTTTCTCCTCTGCATCCAAAATGACCGTGTTCATCTGGTCAATCTGCTCAGGAAATAGTCATGGAAAAGAAGCACGCAAGGGTTGAGTCTCAGGAGCCCCATCTGGCAGGGCATCATGGGAGTATGTCTGTTCAGTCCACCCTGAGCACCCATCTCACCTGCTTTTTGATGTTGCTTATCTCGGCTTGCAGCCTCTGGATAGTACGGTTGAGCTCTGCAATCTCCATCTTGCTGTTCTTCAGATCATCTCCATGTCTTCCCGCTGTCATCTGGAGCTCCTGGTACTGAGGGTCAAAAGCAGCATCATGGTCAGCCTGAAGCCCACAGAGAACCTCTCCAGGAGGAGGTAGACCTGCCTTCCCAGACCCTACCCAAGAATGATCTTTCCTCAGAAAGTTCCCAGATCACTGCCCCCACATAATCACACCTGTACTAAACCCCCCTCTCCCAAGCTCTGACCATACATACACGTGCACACACCAAGCCTTCCTTGTTTTCACTAGTGTCAGGCCCATCCCTACATCCCAGACAGACAAAGCTGTTTCTGGTTGTCCTTTTTACTCCTCCCCATATCTAAGCCTTCAAATGGGTCCCTACGCACACTGGGACCCCCCTCACTTTTTCTACTCTACCATAGTTTTTTCCTACCCTTTTCCAGAATGACTTCCCTAAGAGTCAGGACCTCACTCCCTTGGGGCCCTCAGCATGCCCCATGTTTATTTGCATTTCCCTCTCTATCTCCTTTCCATGACTACACGGTCCCAGCAACAGGAACTCTGCCCATAGGCCATGACTCAGAAGAAAGCAATGAGGAGGGTTGGCTCAAGGAAATCTCTGCATTCTGATATTTCCACTGTTGGCCATTGGTCTACCTAGACTGACACTGAAATCCATGCCATTCAGAATATCTGCCTGCAGGGTACCAGGACAGAAGCCAGCAAGAATGAAGGTTGCCATAGATCATTTATCTGCAAAGCAGATCTCATGTGCCAGGTGCTCAGAATTTCGTGACTGGCCTTTGCTCCTTAACTACAGAGTCTTCAACTTCCCAAAAGGTCCAGGTCAATTTATATTAAAGAAGTAATCAAAGATGTGCCCAAAGACTTAACTACAGGGATATTTATCTGAAAGTGAGGGTTTATTCTTAACATGGATACCACACTGCTATTAAAGATATGTTGAATAGCCTGACCAGGCAGTGGTGCAGTGGATAGAGCATCAGAATGGGACACGGAGGACCCATGTTCAAAACCCCAAGGTCACCGCTTGAGCACAGGCTCACCAGCTTGAGTGCAGGGTCGTTGGCTTGAGTGTGGGATCATAGACGTGACCCCATGGTCGCTAGCTTGAGCCCAAAAGTTGCTGGCTTGAAGCCCAAGGTCGCTGGCTTGAGCCCAAGGTCACTGGCTTAAGCAAGGGTCACTCGTTCTGCTGTAGTCCCCCAGTCAAGGCACATATAAGAAAGCAATCAATGAACAAGCAATCAACAAACAACTAAGATGCTGCAACAAAGAGTTGATGATTCTCATCTCTCTCCCTTCCTGTCTGTCTATCCCTATCTGTCCATCCCTTTGACTCTCTCTCTGTCTCTGTCAAAAATTAAAAAAAAAAAAGATATGTAGAATATTTAATATCACAGAAAGGCATTCAAACTGATTTAGAAAAGTGCAAAACTATATTGTAAAAGCTCTCATTATGGAAAAATAAGAATAAAAACATAATAATGGTTGAAAGCATGGGTTTCTAGATGGCACACCTGAGTTTAATTAAATTCTGCCTCTGTCACTTACCAGCCACAAGACCTCAGAGAAATTAGGTAATCTCATATTCTAGTATGTATATGTAAAATGAGGATAATGACATCTTCATCTCATAGGGCTGTTGTAAGGAGTAAATAAAAATAATATATATATATATATAAAGCGCTTAGTGCAGAGTCTAGCACATATGAGTTTTCAATAAATACTAGCTATGAAGAACTGGTAGAAAATATGCTGATATATTAATAGTGGTAGAGGGAGATGAGTAATCTTTATCGGTAATTTCTATATTTTCTATTACAAACTTGTATTACTTAAGAACTAAGAGAAAGACAGGACAAGATCTGAAGGCATGTTTGGTGTTATACACCAAGGTGGGCGGTGGGGCAGCAGGCCCACCTTGCTGTGGTACAGGGCCTCAGCCTCCTCCTTGCTCTTCTGTGCGATCATTTCATACTGGGTCTGCACGGCCGCGATGATGCTGTCCAGGTCCAGGCAGCGGTTATTGTCCATGGACACGATGACATTGGTGTCGCTGATGTCAGTCTGCATCTGGGACAGCTCCTGCAAGGCATGAGCCACAGGCTGACTCTTACTGTCTGCCTGGGGCCTCAGTTTCCCTCTTCTCCTCTCTCAAAGCACTCTGGGAAAGCCAGAAGCCTGGGCCAGATGGGACACTCAGGGCAATGTTCTTTGAACTGTTGTTGTGCACTGAGAGGGGACCTTAACTAAAGGTAAAGG
Organism: Saccopteryx bilineata; assembly: GCF_036850765.1. Lineage (NCBI taxonomy): Eukaryota > Metazoa > Chordata > Mammalia > Chiroptera > Emballonuridae > Saccopteryx > Saccopteryx bilineata. The sequence continues at coordinate 128,783,533 of NC_089490.1, forward strand.
CACCCAGATCTAGCTTCCGGGGAGAAGAAAGAGCCTGAACTCACAGCCCACCCTGCTGTTCTGGTGCCCTGTGTCTCCGCCTTACTCGGGCTTGGCTGCCACCTTGAGCTGGGCCCTCCTGTTCCTTGAAGGCACAGAGACTCTCAGAGGCAGTAGGAAGGACTCCACTTTGTAGCCCTTCACACTAACTTTTGAGTCTAGACTCGACTGTGACTAGCTGGGTAACTGAGCAAGTGATTTAATCTCTCAGTGCCTCAGTTGTCTCATCCATATAATGGAAATACCCAGGACATAGTAACTATCCTAGCACAGCATCTGGCCCTGAGTGGTGCCTCCAAGACATAGGTGACTATGAGACCAAGGATGGTAACAGCATGCTATCCCTCACCACTATCTTCATCTTCATTCCCTTTGAGATTCACACTGTCCACTCTTATGGAGTCCTTAACAGTCCCCATGGACTTCCTAGTACTGATGAAGATTTCTGGTTGGTTTTGCCCCTGAATGTCCCAGGTGTTAACCTCATTTCCCAAACAGAAGCATGCCAGCTTTACTTCCTCCTACCTCAGGACTCTCCCTGCCTCCCATCTCCAACGACCCACCCAGGAATCCTGAGCACGAGGGGTTAAGAGGATGGATGAGGTGTCTGGAGCGAGGACTCTCTAGTGTACAGTTTTTGTTTCAGGCCTTCCCCTCTTACAGCGCATATGCATTGTGGGATGTGGGAAAAGACAAGGGTTTCTCATGAACTCACCGTCTCAAATAAATATTTCAGGAAATTGACCTCCCCAAACAGAACGTCCACCTTGGACTGTAGGTTCACTTTGTTTATATAAGCAGCATCCACATCCTGAACAACAAGCAAAGACAAAGATAGTCTGACCTTTTTGCCGGGGTGTTGCCTGCCACCAGCTGGTTGCATAGCCTGGGCAAGTGGCAAAGTTTCTCTGGGTTTATTTCCTTGCCTGCAAATGTCCTCACCTGACTCAAATAAGGGACATGCAAACCCTGGCTTTCCTGGCCAGAAGGAAATGTGACACCGAGCTCTTCATCTTGGTCAGTCACACATAACACCCCAGGTTCTTCCCCTGGTCCCAAGGCTGTACATAACTGACACTCAAAGCTGTCAATTAATTTAATTCACTTTCAGGACTCTGAAGAGATGGTAGTCCTGAGGATTCCGAAAGATCCACATTAGCATTGCCCCTTGGTGTAAGGTCTTCAGCGTTTGCACAACACACTCCACAAGCCAGCCCCCAAGGTCACCCTGTTCATCCCTGTCACACAGCATCTCGCAGGAATTCCTCACTCTGTTTAACCTCTTGGGCCCACAGTCCCCTCGGGGACTCACCTTCTTCAGGATGACAAAGTCATTCTCATTATTGGTCCTCCGGTTGATTTCTTCCTCATATCTGTGGGAGGAAGGTAAGAAACACAGACAGGCTGCAGAGGTTGACCTTAGCTCCTTGAGAGTTCTCCTTGCAGGGGAGGCTCAGAAGTCCCTCAATCTTTATTGTCCTGGACTCTGACTGTCCCCTGCCAAGGCCTGCAACTCTCACTGGCAAGCAGTTGGAGCTAGCTCCCGGTTCTCCAGGTCAACTACCCAACGTGGAAAATTCAGACCCACATAGAACAGTGGCTCCATTATTTACTTGTAAATTTGTCAAGTGCAATTATATTATAATCGTAATTAAAATAACCACTTTTACTAAATATTTTTAAAGAGAAAAAAAACTTTACCTATGGTTCTGCACCCCCCAACACCTTCAGTGTGAATTTCATTTCTCCCTTTTCATCTCACACACACTTGTCTCCCTACTGACCCAATGCAGTAAGCATGTCAGAGTGATGTTAAGAGCAGCACCCTCCACCCTCAGCATGAGGAGGGAAAGGCCAGTCAGTTGCTGCATCATGCAGAAGCAGCTGATGTAGAATTAGACAAATCCTGTCAGCCCTACCATTATTATTGACAATAACTAGTGCTTACTGAGCATTTAGTAGGTGTGGACAGTATAAGAACTTATTAAACATAGCTTTGTCTAAACCAGTGGATCTCAAAGCGTGACCCCCAGCCTCCCAGCACCACCATCACTTGAAAATATTAGAAGTGCAAGCATTGCATCCCCATCCCAGACCTCCCTGATCAATCTCATCTCAACAAGCTGATGCACATTAAAGTTTAAGAGTCACGATCTACACCTCACAACAATCCAACAAGGAGGGTGCTTACTATCCCCAGTTTACTAATGTGAAAGCTAAAGCCTTAGACAGATGGACCTGCAGACAGCCAGATAGTGGCAAAGCCCACAACGGGAATGAGGCTTATCTGGCTCCAGCACCACGTAGCTAGTCTGCTCTGTCCCTGCACAATACTATCAAGAGCTGACTGGCAGTACCAGGGCTTCCATATGCAGAGTGGAGCCCTTGCAGTTGCACAGTGCAGAGCCTGCATGGTTGTGCTCAGTGGCTTGCTCCCACACTTTACACAGTAACATGGAAGCAGAATGTCTTGCACCCTGAGTCCATTCCCTGTCCTGCGTCCCCCTGAGTGCTTTGCCCGCCTGGCGCCTCACTTGTTCTTGTAGTCCTCCACGGCATCCTGCATGCTCACGATCTCAGCCTTCTGGCGCATCTGCTCTGTATTGAGGAAATCCACCTGCCTCCGCAGCTCACTGATGTAGTTCTCCAAGACGGGCTCCAGGTTTCTGGTCCGAGTCGAAGTGTTCATCTGTTGCAGCAGCTCCCATTTTGTTTGTAGCACCTGATTCTGCTGCTCCAGGAATCGCACCTAAGAGCAAGAGACCTGCAGGTTCACCCCAGGTGGTAGGTCTAGGAAGCACCCCATGGGGAGGAGGATAGGCAACCCCATAGCATGTTTAGAGTTCAGAGAGTCAGGATGGCCCTTTTAGGGGTCAGAAAACATCTCTTTCATTGGGATCAGGACATACGAGCACAGTGTGATGGCTATAACCATTTAGCCTAAAATTAACACTAAGCTAACTCTGGCATTGAAGGTACATCCCTCCAAGTCCCTTGTGTCCTTTAGCTGCCTGCAACTTATACCATACAGCCTCTCCTGCTCAGTTCATCCATGCCACGTGAGGAGAGGTAAGGGGGCATCTGAGCCTCTGACACGTCCCAGGCGCATTTCTCTCTGTGGTGAAATGCTTTCTGTGATCGAGGAGAAAGGGAACTAAGAGGAGAGCAGGAACAATTCGGCTCAGCTTTGTTTTAACTGATTCTGGGTCCACTTGCCTGGACCTCCCCACCACCTCCGCTGGCTGCCAGTCTGTTTTTCAGGGAAGTCACCTCATTTAAGTGTTTTTTTATAACCCAGACAGAAATTTAAAAGTAAATGTTCTCATTTGTGTAATACCTTCCAGTGCCCCAAAGTGCAGACTTTGTCTAGCGTTCGGGAAGCACCCAGACTGCTATTTCCTTCATTCACACAGAGAATCGAAAGTGGACATCATCTTTTATTCTCAGCACCTCTTCCCCAACACTGCGGACACAAAGGTCAGGTTCAAGGTCAAAAGAACTGGCTGGCTGTACAGACCAAGCGCATGGACTCTGCGTGATAATAATCAACCCTCCCCTAACCTGTGCCGGGTGCTTGCAGATGCAGGCTCCCCTCTCGTGTCATAGGTGAAGAGTGAGGATGTGCGGTGCTGTGCTTTTCTTAGGTGAGCATACTCACTCTCCAGACTCTGTCAGGAACTATGAATGGGCGCAGAGCCATTGCTTGTGCTGTCAGAGCAGAACCCTGAAGGCATGCCCTACAATGGGGCACTAAGGAGGGTGCCTAGAATCCTCAGGACTTGAGAATGCCTATCTGAGGGTCCAGCCCTTGTTAACCCCCTTTGGGTTCTGACTCTAGGATGAAAAATGTGCGCAGAGAACACTATTTTTTGTGGCTCATTTTTGTTTGACTTAGCAAAGCAAAAGATAAGGCAAACCAGCTCTCACAGGTTTATCAGCACAGCTGGTAGGAGATTTCTGCCACCTGGCCTATTTTCACTCAGCGGCACTCCCAGGGAGTGGAGAAATCTATTTAACACTGTTCACAGCCCTGTGCTCCATGTCGTGGAGACTGACAACAACAACAAGAACAATCTTATAGTCCTACAGGGAATCTTCACATCAAACAATGAGGGAACAGTTGGACAACTCTGATTGCTTGGGGCTTAGCCAGAGACACCCTCCCCCTGGGTCTTGTTAGGCCACCCAAACTGCAGAGGCAGAGGCTGGCTTCAGGGAATGCCAGGCAATTTTAATGGGATTTACTGTAACTAGAAAAATCATTGAAAGCCATTGCGTATTTTTCCCGTGCTCCCCCAGACACTCCTGGGCTATGTCCCCCACTAGCAATATTCAGGGGAAGTTCAGAAAACACCAATAAAATTTAGCACCACGCTGAGCTAACCTACTTACTGGAAAAAGTACACCCCACTTGACTCTCGTGCCCCTCTACCTCCGTCTGGTTCATGCCACAGAGACATCCTAGAGCCTCTAGCAACCCAGATCTCTCCAACTCTTTGCCTGGCTAACTCCTATTTACCCTTAGATCTCAACTAAAGTGTCACACCCTTTCTGGTGTCGGCCCCTATTTTTTCCCCTATGACATTTATCATAATTTGCAGTCTCTTAATGTTGTTTCAGCAGGTCCCTCTCTGATAGAGGTGAGCCCCAGGAAGGCAGGCCCATGCTTGCTTTTTTCTCCAGGGGACACAGTTGCTGAGACTCATGGTGCCTACAGAGAAGAGAGTTTATAAGTATCATAGACTAGTGAAATGCCAAGGGCTTTGGAATTGCCTGGCATAGGCGATTCAAAATCAGCAGAATAAAGTCAGGCCAGTGTCCTTATGGGAAGAACTGGACCCTCTTCTTTTTTCCTTGAGGTCCTTTTCCTTTGTCATTGGTTCTAAAAAAAAAAAAAAAAAAAAAAGACTATCTCCATCCCTACACTCTTAGTGTCAACTTAGTGTCAAGCTTGACACAGGAATGAATAGCTGACTCAATTTTTCATTCAACACAGATTTATTGTGCAATTAACATAAGCCAGGTACTATTCTGTATGCTGGAGATTCAATAATTAATGTAACAGACAAAATCCCTGCTTCCCAGGAGTTTACATTCTATTCAGAGAGACAACTGTAAAGAAATATGAGCCTGACCAGGCGGTGGCATAGTGGATAGACCATCGGACTGGAATGCATAGGACCCAGGTTCAAAACCCCGAGGTCACCAGCTTGAGTGCAGGCTTATCTGGTTTGAGCAAAGCTCACCAACTTGAGCCCAGTGTCACTGACTTAAGCAAGGGGTCACTCGGTCTGCTGTAACCCCTGGTCAAGGCACATATGAGAAAGCAATCAATGAACAACTAAGATGCTGCAACGAAGAATTGATGCTTCTCATCTCTCTCCCTTCCTATCTTTCTGTCCCTATCTGTCCCTCTCTCTGTCTCTGTCACGGAAAATAAAAAAAGAAATGTGAAATATACAGTGTGTTAAATGACTTTAGGAGCCATGGAGGCAAGTAACACAAAGATGGTGGATTGAATGCTGGGATAAACGTGCTACTTTAAGTAGGAAGATCAGGGAAGGCCTCATTAAGACAGTGGTATTTGAGCTAAGACCTGAAGGAGTTGAGGGAGGAGGCTAACTCACTCTTTGAAGGAAGGAGTTCCAAGCAGAAGAATAGCAAGTGCAAAGGCCCTGAGGCAGGACCATGCTTGGTGTGCTGGAGAATGCAAGAATGAAATAGTGTTCTGGTAAGCAAAAGGAAAGCAGGAGAGGTGCAGAGAGAGTGCTCAGGGCCTCTGTAGGCAGTGAGTTTGTATCCAAGACAGCTAAATTTCAACCATCATTCTGTTACTAAACCTTGCAGCTTGAGAGACAGTGGTGAGATTCAGCTGGTTTGCACTGGTTCAACCGAACCGATACCTAATTTTTTGTTGAGTTTGGCAAACTGGTTGTTAAAATGGCACTTGTAATCAGGGTCTCTCTAAAGTGGGCACCTGGGCAGCTGCCCAATGTGGAAATCACAAATTTACATTCCTTACTCTTTTTTAATGTTCATCTGAGCAACAGTGTATTCTAAACACCCAGAGTAATGTTCATTCCGTCCATAGGTGGAAAAAAATGGACGGAACTATGCTTGTAATATTTATTCATTCATTTGATAAAACTCATTGTACCTCTGATGAAATACTACATTCTAATTCCCTCACATTTGTTACTTCAGTAAATAAACATATAACATAAAGAGGAAAAGTGCCAAACAACTAGGGGGTGACAAGCTGTCATTTGTTTCAGTCTTGCATTATGCTCAAAATTCACCCAAGATATTATGAGTATTATTTAATATTTTTTCATTAATATTTTAAAACTCTTATTACATCATCTAATGTTGTGTACCTCTTCCATTGTTCTTATTTAAATATTAAGTGCATGAAATAATAAACTACCTTTCAGTATATTTTTTTTATACTTAAAATCTTCATTAGGGCAGAAAACCGGTTATTAAATTACTTGAATGTCACCACTGTTGAGAGAGCTGTTCTAGCTGGTGGTAGACATGCTGCCTAATTTTCACAGATGCAAGCCAGCGGTTAACAATAACTGTAGGTAGGAGGGCAAGATTATATATGATCTTACAGAGTCTTGGCTTCTATTCTAAATGAGACAAAAAATCAATGGAGGATTAAATGGAGGAGTGATGTGACATTTTCAAAGAATGGCTCTCTTGCGGTACTAAGAAGAGGCTGGATGGGCTTACAAGTGAAAGCAAGAGGACTCATCAGAAACCAGGGTCCACAGTCACTGCAAGGGAGGTCTTTTCCCTTACAGCCAGGTCAGAGCCCTCCTGGATACGAACTCTCTCTTCATGGTCAACACTGGCCACGACCTTGGAGAAAGACAGAAGCCACAGTTTCTCACATCTTGGCCTCTGCCCATAGCTCCATGTCACAAAACTGAACAGCTGTCCTATTCATGGTGGGGCCACAATCAAATGAGAATCTCAGGAGATCAGCTGCCAGGATCTCATAGTTATTTTACTGACCCCTCCCCCCCAAGTCACTCTTGTTCCTGGTGATTTGGACCTGGACCAGACCTAATCTAAGTTTAATCAGGGAACTAGGGAGAGGGGCCTCACTGGCTTCATCTGGCTCATTCTTAGGCCTTAATGAGCTAAAATGAGGAATTCAGACAGAATTTTACTGAGTATGCTGTTGACGTTAGCCCCCGGCAATACCCACCAGGGCATTCACCTAGGCTCTCCTGTGCCTCCTTGAGGACAGGAGCCACCCTGTAACACATTGTCTGGCATATAATAGATGCTCAGTAAATGTTTGAGGGATGGATGAGTGGGTGGATAGATGGATGGATGGATGGATGGATGAATAGTGGATAATGATGAATGAGAATGAGGTAACTACATCACGTATTTTGTCTGTTGGGAATTTTCACACATCTTATCTGTTTTCCTACAAAAAGGAAAAGATGGAGCCAAATTCCCTCATTAAGTTAAACTGAGACCTAAATGACATGAATGCTTTTTTAAGGTCCCAGGACATACACATCTGGAAGTAATTAACACCACCAAACCAAGACATCACAGCGTGGTGAGAGATGGCAGGGCACCAGGACCTCTCAGTCATCTGGTCAGGGCCCAGAGACTCTGCCTGTCCCTGAGGCACTCACCTTGTCAATGAAGGAGGCAAACTTGTTGTTGAGAACCATGATCTGCTCCCGCTCCTGGGTCTTGACCCTCTGAATTTCAGGGTCCACCTCCAGGTCAAGTGGCTGTAGGAGGCTCTGGTTAATGGTCACCTGCTGGATGCCCCCCATGGGACAAGAAGAACCAAAGACCCCAAGCCCAAAACCACCTCTTCCATAGCTACCACCTCCAAAGCCAACACCCCCAAAGGCACCACCTCCAAAGCCGCCACCTCCAGAGCAACCCCCCCCAAAACCACCAAAAGCACCACCTCCAAAACCATTACCTCCAGAGCCACCCCCTCCAAAATTTCTGGCCCCTCCAAACCCCCCTTTTACTCCCCCACCCTGGAGGAAGCCACTGGTGCTTCTCTCCACTAGGTTCACTGAGATGCTTTTAATGCCACCCAGATTGTAGAGGCTCCGGGAGCCAAACCCCCTCATAAGGCTGCCATACCCACCACCACTACATCTCCCTGGGGCATGGCACCCAGACCCCACAGCCCACCTCCCACCACCCGAGGCTACGGAAGAGCCAAGGCTGTAAACCCGCTTGCTCTTTGAGCTAAATGCTGACTGAGAGCTAAACTGGCGGCTCATGTTTGCTGGAGCATCCAGGCAAGCAGACAAGGGAAAGAGCCCAGCTGGGAGGAGGCGGAGACCAGGGCAGGAAGAAGGGTGACTCCTTTGCAAGAGATCTTGGCTCTGTCTCTATATATACACATAATGCCACTGACTGGGCGGGGCACTTTCCGAATCCTGGGAGGGGAGTATTTGCCTGTTCAGTTTGCCTGCCAGCACCATCTGTTTCAAACCTCATACCTATGAGTTGCAGAAATTACAGTGACAAACTTCCTGAACTTGATCATTTATCATTCATCTCTTTCCATTTAAAGATCAGAGTGCAGTAATCTCTCAGGGTCATGCTGTTGAAAACTCCTCTACAAGTTTTTTCTCAAATTATTTGTTGACATCTTCCTAAGAAACTCCACCACTAAGTTGGTTGTTCGGGGGGGGGGGGGGTGACTGGGAGATCTGGGGCAAAGTTAGGGGTCATCTAGCCACCTTGGGACTGCAGCTAGAACAAGGGTGGAGACATCTGCTACCCTAGAATTCTAGTAGGTCAAAAGTTTTGTCCTCACCTCTGCTTCTGCTCCCCACTGTTACCATTGCCATGCACACCCCCAAACTTTAGCCACATGAAAACATGGTCTTGTGGTCATTGAGTGCCAGTGAAAGCCAAGGGGACTCTGCCCAAGACTGCCCACACTTTGCTGGATGCATTACAGCTTCTTTCTGCACCTCAAGCTCCTCAAATACAAAACAGACGAAGTCCTGTGGCACTAAGGCTTGTGATTGTAGATTCACTGAGCACTTCCAGAACCTAACATTGTCTTCTAGACCAAAAGACAAACTATCCTGAAATCTCTCTCTTTTTCTTTTTACTTCCAATCTATTACAGACCAATGCTTTTGTAAAACAGAATAAAAATGAATTACTTTTAAAAAGAGGTAGTTTTAAAGATATACAAAATACAAGCCTCAATTTTTTTATTTTAGATTTAGCAGACATGAATTTATTCTACTGCAAAAAGGGAAAAATATTTTTTTTTATTAAGTGAGAGGTGATGAGGGAGAGACAGACTCCTGCATGATCCCCAACTGGGATCCACTCAGCAATCCCCCTACAGGACAATGCTCCACACATCTGGAACCGCTGCTCTGTTGCCCAGCAACTGAGCTATTTTATGCCTGAAGCAAGGCCATGGAGTCATCCTCAGTGCCCAGGGCCAGCTTGCTCAACTATTCAAGCCATGCTGCTGGAAGGGAAGAGAGAGGAGGGAGAAGAGGAGGAGATGCAGATGGTCGCTTCTCCTGTGTGCTCTGACCAGGAATTGAACCCAGGACATCCACACACCAGGCTGACACTCTACTGCTGAGCCAACTAGCCAGGGCTGAAAAAAATTAATTAATTAAGTTCTTAAGTACTTATTCTCAACTTCTGTATTTATCTTCTATCAAACCAGTAACAAAGTTCCCTGGACCAAAGCTGCTGTGTGAGCCCACATTCTGGGAAGCCCTGACCCAGACAGCAAGTAGAGGGTGAAATGAAGTTTATTCAGTAAGCACCAGTGTCAGCCAACAAAAACATGTGCTTACCCTCTGGACTCAAATAGATGGTAGCTATCGATCAAAATTTAATAATGATAATGATGATGATGATGAGTAACAAATAACTTAGGGGAAAAAACCCTAATTGTCCACATTCACACTCAGAAAAATGATGATTGCATATAATTATATAAAATTATCATCATGGAAACCATGTAACAAAATTGGAAATGCTTGTGATACAATGTTAAACAAAGCTAAAAACACAACAAACTCATAAAAATTAAAAATTCAAAGAAACCAGACTTAAAAAGTAATATAGAAAGTGAATTGATTTATTAAGGATGGTAAGAGGGGTTTTTCTTAACATTTTAAGTGTCCTTTGCCTTTATATTTGAACAATAAGTAAATATTTTTGCAAAAGTTGGGGCTGAAATCACAGCTGCAACAGCTACAGAGGTGGAGAAGGGAGGGTGGGGAGAAAGAGAGGTGTTGGGGAGCAGCAGTGAACAGGCACCCTAGGCTGGGAGGGGCTCTGTGGGCAGCCTCAAGCCTCCACGCCTTCGCATCTGCTCCGTAACTGTTTAGTGAAACGTCTCCAGGAGACACTGCGAGATAGGAGAGAGTGAGCCTGAAATTTGCTGTCATAAGATCGGGTTTCAGCTCCCAACCCTACTTCTACCCACTTGTGATCTTAGGCAAGTCGCCTACTCTAGAGCCTCAGATACTTAAAGGAATCCAAGTATCTATTTCTCAAGGGGTCAATGCTATAAGGCATGTGAAAAAGCACAGATCACTGTAACACATTAAACACAAATATAGTTACTTTCAGATCCTGGTAAAATGCCACTGTCCCACTTTGCCTGAGCTTTAAGTGCTTAACCCAGAATAATCCAGACAAGTTAAGACAGTTGGTACCCTAGTCCTGGCCGCCCAGGTCTGCACAGCTCTAGTTCTGTCCCTAACCCTTTCAGGGAGCCTCTAGTGGGAGAGGAAGGCTCCAGGCACAGTAGACATTAAAGTGAAAACCAGTAGAGTAAGAGGAAGGAAAGGAAAGTGGAGCTAGGGATTGGGACAGATCTGTGTGAGTGTTGCTGGAAGTCAAGGATCCTGAGTCAGGCAGAGTTCAAGAGAAGAAGCAGAGAAAACAGAGGGTGGCAAAAGATACTTGTGTTCAGCTTTGAAAACCTGGCTTGAATCCTGGCTCTGCCCCATTCTAATCCATTGGATTAGACAGATGCTTAACTCCTTGATCCTCAGTTTTGTGGTCTGTAAAATAGTGATAATAATACCAGCTTCACCTGGTGACCATAATGAGTGCTGAGATCAAATATGGAGGAGCACATTGTAAACTCCAAAGAGTCATACCAGTAAGGTTCCTCCCTTTCCGCCTTCTTTGAGGATGCTAGACCATGTGAGCCCATCTCCCTCTCATCTGCTGCAACATGTGTTTGTATCATTCACTTTCAACCCCTGTCATGACGAAAACAAATAATCAACCTCTTCACATATGTTTCTACTGCCAACTAAGTAAACAGGATGCTCACCCAGCTTATTTAACCCTCATGCTGAATGCGGGTAATTATTAAATTGTGATAACATTAAAGAGAAAGCCCTAAAAAGCAAAATTTAGAAAACTTCTTTGGTCTCTGGCTGTGATGAGTTGCCACCATCCAACACCAACACTCCAGTCTATCACCTGTCAGCTAGGTGGCCCCTGGGGGGGGACTGCTGTCACTCCCTTAAGGGCTGGAGCCCAGCAAATACTACTAACTAAGCCTTTGGTGTGGTGAGGAAATTGGCATCAAGAGATGCAGGAGAGATTTTACTTGTCTCCAAAAGAGACACTTACCCCCAGGCCCATATTAAAGGGTGAATGAGGCTTCTAGGACAAATTTCTATCCCTAAAGGAAATTCCTCAACTGGTAGGATGGCTTAGAGCAGTGGTGTCTAAACTTGCTGCACGTTGGAATCACCTGGAGAACTTCACGGCCGCAAGTGCCCGGGCTCACCCCTGGAGACTGGACTTCACTGGTCTGGGGATAGTCTGAGCTGTGGAACACTTGAAGGTCCCAGGTGATTTTAATAGACAGACTAGTCTGAACACCACTAGCCTGGATGGGAAGCAGAAGGATGAATGAGATGGCTTCTTGAGATTCCATTTTGTCTGAAGACAAAAGAATAATAATGATCATAATAATATTAGCTAAACTCTTATCAAGTGCTTTCAGTGGGCCATGCATTATGCTGGGTCTACATGGAGAGTCTCACTAAATCTAAAAACCAACATTATAAGGAATGTCCTCATCTTACAGATGGCAGAGAAGAGGTTGGAGAAATATAGTCACTGTTCAAGAACACACAGATGAAAATGGTGGAATGGACACTTGAACCCAGGCACCCCTTCTTCAGAGCCACGTGTATTGCAGAAGAGGAGGGTTCTTTGGAGAGAGAGGTACCCCTTTCCTCCTCTCCACATCTCTCCCCACTTGCTCTCCTTAAAAGGTAAAGAGGAAGTCGGCTGAGGGCTCCAGCTTGTCCTGCCTGTCTCCCAGGTACTGAAACCAGAGAGGCCAAGAGGGTGAGGCCCAGGGCAGTTATCAGCCGCCAGATCACAGTCTCGGGTAGCGGTAGGAGGCAGGGTTGGAGAGGAGTTGCTGGTATAACTGGCAGGGTCAGCCTCTGAAGATCGGCTCCCATCTTGCTCTGCATCGCCTAGTGCTGGAGGTGGATGTCACAGGGCAGCACGGAAGTGCAGAAGGGGCGTGGGACCCAAGTAGAGTCCCTTGAGCAGAGAAAAAGAGGGAAGGAGAATTTCACTCGCCAGCCCCTGCCAGGAAAGGAGGGGAGAGCCACAGCCCTGGTATATGTATGGAGGCCTTAAATCTCCTTGAAATGGGAGCCTGTGGACCTGTAGGCATGAGAGGAAGGCTGTATTGTGACAGGGATTAGGGAGAGCAGCCTCCTTAAACTGAATCAAAGCTCCTAGCCCTGGCTTCCTACACCTTCAGACCACTATACTCCCTGGAGGAGTGTCAGGCCTGGACAGGGGACAGAGGCCATCATCTGGCACCTTCATTTTACAATAAGCAAATATCAATAAATACAGAGAAGAAAGGGCTTGGTCAAGGTTACAGAAGAAACTAGAGCTAGTCAGGTATCCTACCTCCCATCCCATAAAAGAACAGGAGCCTATGGAGGAATTCCCAGAAGCCTCTGTGTTCCTGCAGCCTGGGAGAGACGGTGTGTGGCAGAGACAGTAGAAAGGCCCCGCCTGCGGGGTGGGACGGTGGTGCTGGGCACACAGGAACACCCCTGGTGACACCTGCTGATTTCTGCGGCAAGGTGGGTATTTGAGGCAACAACTAAGCCTTTAAGCTTCTTCTCAAGTCCCATACTATCCAGGCTCCCACCTCAGATATCTGGATATCCCTTTGACTAGAATAATTCCAGGGCCCATCTGGAAACTAAGGATCAGACAGTGTCTCTTTTTCTCATTAAAACTAATAGATGCTCTTGGGCCAGAAGGCCTCACAAGGTCTCAGAGCAGCCATGCACATTCTCATGGCCAAGGTTCAGGGATAATATTGTCCCATGCATATTAAGCTCTTCCATCCAGAAGTCATGATGATTTATCCAACCACTTTCAAAGCTGGCAACTCGCTCTTATCTCTGAGGCTAGGGGAGCAGCTGCACAGGTGAGGGCCTGAAGGAAAACAAGGCTGCAGGGTAGACTCAGATTGAATTCCAAGAGAAGGTGCAAGGCCTCAGCAGGGGACAGGGGTTATCTGGGCCGAGGCTGCTTTTCTACATCAGATCAAAAAGGCAGACAGGACCAAGGTTACAAGGCTAGTTAGTGCTGGGGTGGGGACCAGATTCCCAAATTCCTGGGCAGGGTGGAGGAGAGCTGTGGAAGACTTTCAGATCAGGTCTCACCAGGCCCGTGGTGGGAGAGATCCCAATGCCATACACACAGAAGACGTTAGCAATTTATTATTATACCTTCTGTAAAGTCAATAGTCATGGCCACCATCACAGCCGCCTGGCCTGTGCAGATTCGAATTTGATTCGGACAGACAGTAATGAAACAACGGGTCAAAAAACTGGTCGGCCATTAGCTTTAATCCTACCTTGCACCCGGCGGGCAAGAAATACACATAGTGGGAGAACACTTTCCTTTCCATTCAGGACTCCCAAAGCCACTGACTTATTTGAGTTTCTTAGAATTAAAGGTTTCTACCTCACCAGCTTTATTCACCTCTGTTCCCATCTCCTTCTCTCTGCACAAACTCTGCACAAACTGGCCTCTCCTTCAGCACTCTGCCATCTTGGCTTTTTCTCCTCTCCTCCACGTGGCCTTTCTCTGCTGTCCCCTCTAATACTAATCTCAGGAACCGAGAAAGAGCAAGCTCCCGGTCTGCCCCATTTTATAGTGTAGAAATCAAAACCTTTAATCCAATATACAAACAAGGAAGTCTCTGATACAAAGTCACTTAGGGTGGGAAAGACTTAGTCTTAAAACTAAGCCTTAGGCTATAACAACCCTGGCTGCTACAGCCTGTCCCCCACATCCAATGTAAACTATAAGCGGGCAAACCTATATATCATATTTACAAACATTTGACTAACACCTTCCATTTAAAGAATAGGAGTGCTCCTGAAATGTTTGCTATAAATAGTAATGGCCCTTTATTGAACTCTTATAATGTGCCAGAAGTTAAATGGATAACATTATTCAATCCACACTTTTTACTGACAGATGTATGAGGGGTGGGAGGGGTGGGGGTTGTCAAGCAGTTTGCTGACAGTCACATAGCCTGTAAGTGGCAGACCCAGATCACACCCGGGCAGCCTGGTTTCAGAGCCTGAGAACTCCCCACTGCACTGTCTTACTTTGTGCTTTCTGAGGCACATTAGGGATGTTTTGGAGTTAGGCTGCTGGAATTTGAATCCTGGCTCCACCACTTACTAGGCATATGACCTTAACATTCATGGGTATCTCTGTGTCTCATTTGTAAAGTAGAGGTAATTTTACTGCCTACCTATGTTAAGATTAAAAGAGTTAGTCTTGGCCTGACCTGTGGTGGCGCAGTGGATAAAGCATCGACCTGGAAATGCTGAGGTCGCCGGTTTGAAACCCTGGGCTTGCCTGGTCAAGGCACATATGGGAGTTGATGCTTCCTGCTCCTCCCCCCTTCTCTCTCTCTCCTCTCTCTCCTTCTCTGTCTCTCTCTCTCCCTCTCTCTGTCCTCTCTAAAAATGAATAAATAAAAAATTAAAAAAAAAAAAAAAAAGAGTTAGTCTGACCAGGTGTTGACACAATGGACAGAGTGTTGGCCTGGGACGCAGATGGCCCAGATTTGAAACCCTGAAGTTGTTGGCTTTAGCACAGGCTCACTAGCTTGAGAGCGGGCTCACCAGCTTGAGCGTGGGCTTACTGGCTTGAGCACGGGATCATAGAGGTGACCCCGTGGTCACTGGCTTGAGCCCAAGGTTGCTGGCTTGAATAAGGGGTCACTCGCTTGGCTGTAGCCCCCTGGTCAAAGCACATATGAGAATGCAATCAATAAACAACTAAGGTGCCACTATAAAGAATTGATGCTTTTTATCTCTCTCCCTTCCTGCGTGTCCCTGTCTGTCTGTCTCTCTCTCTCATAAAATAAACAAACAAAAAAGATTAAAAGAGTTAATGCATGAAAAGCTGCTAGCACAGTGCCAGGCGAATCACAAGAGAGCATCAGCTTTAGCAGTTACTATAGTGCTGCACAATATATGCCAGTTTTCATTAATCAAACTGTATCTTCTACCCAGCTTTCCTTAACAAGTCAGAAAGTCATTGTGAGCAGGAAAACATGGCCTTGTGGTACATTATAAGTCATACAAAAGAAGCAGAAAAGTTTTTCTTTTTTTTTTGTATTTTTCTGAAGCTGGAAACAGGGAGAGACAGTCAGACAGACTCCCGCATGTGCCCGACCGGGATCCACCTGGCACGCCAACCAGGGGGCGACGCTCTGCCCCTCCGGGGCGTCGCTCTGCCGAGACCAGAGCCACTCTAGCGCCTGGGGCAGAGGCCAAGGAGCCATCCCCAGCGCCTGGGCCATCTTTGCTCCAATGGAGCCTTGGCTGCGGGAGGGGAAGAGAGAGACAGAGAGGAAGGGGGGGGTGGAGAAGCAAATGGGCACCTCTCCTTTGTGCCCTGGCCGGGAATCGAACCCGGGTCCCCCGCACGCCAGGCCGACGCTCTACCGCTGAGCCAACCGGCCAGGGCCGAAAAGTTTTTCTTTAATCATCTACTTAAAGGAATGTAACAGTGTCTTGATAAGTTTGAAGTAAATCAAAAGCATGTCTCCCATCACTAGGCTAAAGGCACACCCCTCCACAGGGCATTCACTGCCTGGGGGGATGTGTGGACAACAGCAGGTTTGCTTTTGAGAAGTGAGGCTATAGGCCCTTACAGTACAAGCTGCAGTGGACAGCCCCAGGCTCTCTCTTCTCTGATTTAGACTATTCCAAGTAAGCATTTTACTCTAAGGCTTAGTTTTAAGACTAAGCCTTTCCTGCCCTTTTAATACTAAGATCTTTTCAAAGCTAAGCTTTTCCCCACATTCTTGACTGTTGCATAATGTGGGGTGGTGCTCTCTTAGGAATCCCATTTATGCCTCAGATAAGTGACTTTGTATCAGAGACTTCTTATTTGCATATTGGTATAAAGGTTTTGACTTCTACACTAGAAAATGGGGCAGACCAGGGGCTCTCTCTCTCTCTCTCTGGGTTCCTGAAATTAGCATTGCAAGGAGAAGCAGCCAAGATGGCAGAGTGCTGAAGGAGAAGCCAGTTTGTGCAGAGAGAAGGAGATGGGGAACAGAGGTAAATAAAGCTGGTGAGGCAGAAAACTTTGACCCTAGGAAAACTCAAATAAGTCAGTGGCTTTGGGAGCCCTGAATGGAAAGGGTAGTGTTTTCCCACTGGTGTATTTCTCACCCACTGGGTGTGAGCTAAGATTAAATGTAATGGCTTACCAGTTCTTGGCTTCATTGTTTCATTACAGTCTGTACAAATCAAATGCAAACCTGCATGGGCCAGGTGACTGTGATGGTGGCCAAAGCTACTGGCTTTATACCCTAGTACTCCTGCCAAAATAGATGCCTCTCTCAAGTGCATTTGAGAGTTATACTGCCCTGGGGCAAGACTGTGTATAGCATTCCACTTGGAAGACTCTTCCCCCAGCACACAGGTTCCTGTGTCAACAACGTAGAATAATGCCTCTCACAAGTCATACCTGTTCCAAATACCACAAGCGAGTTCAGCCTGAATCTTTCATGTGCTCACAGTTCTTTGGTAAGAATTTCAGTGCTTCAACCCCAATGGCCCACCTGTGTGGAGTTTTTGACTATTTGAGAATGCTTATCCAGGGTATTAAAACAGCTTCCCCTGAGGCAAGGCTGGTACAATATTCGTAAATCAATCAATGTGATTCATCACATAAACAAAAATAAGGAGAAAAACCATATGATAATTTCAATAGATGCAGAAAAAGCATTTGATAAAATCCAGCACCCATTCATGATCAAAACTCTTAGCAAAGTGGGAATACAGGGAACATACTTCAACATGATAAAAGCCATCTATGAGAAACCCACAGCCAACATCATACTCAATGGGCAAAAATTAAAAGCAATACCCTTAAGATCAGGAACAAGGCAGGGGTGCCCCCTTTCACCACTCTTATTTAACATAGTCCTGGAAGTCCTAGCCACAGAAATCAGACAAGAAGAAGAAATAAAAGGCATTCAAGTTGGAAAAGAAGAAGTAAAACTATCATTATTTGCAGATGATATGATATTGTATATAGAAAACCCTAAAGTCTCAGTCAAAAAACTACTGGACCTGATAAATAAATTCAGCAAAGTGGCAGGATATAAAATCAATACTCAGAAATCAGAAGCATTTTTATACACCAACAATGAACAGTCAGAAAGAGAAATTAAGGAAACAATCCCCTTCACAATTACAACCAAAAAAATAAAGTACCTAGGAGTAAACTTAACCAAGGAGACTAAAGACTTGTACTCGGAAAATTACAAAACATTGATAAAAGAAATCAAGGAAGATACTAACAAGTGGAAGCATATACCGTGCTCATGGTTAGGAAGAATAAACATCATTAAAATGTCTATATTACTCAAAGCAATCTATAAATTCAATGCAATACCAATTAAAATACCAATGACATACTTCAAAGATATAGAACACATATTCCAAAAACTTATATGGAACCAAAAGAGGACACGAATAGCCTCAGCAATCTTAAAAAAGAAGAATAAAGTGGGAGGTATCACACTTCATGATATCAAGTTATACTACAAGGCCGTTGTACTCAAAACAGTCTGGTACTGGCATAAGAACAGGAATATAGATCAATGGAACAGAACAGAGAACCCAGAAATAAACCCACAGTTCTACGGACAACTGGTATTTGACAGAGGAGGTAAGAAAATACAATGGAGTAAAGACAGCCTCTTTAACAAATGGTGTTGGGAAAATTGGACAGCTACCTGCAAAAAAATGAAACTAGATCACCAGCTTACACCACTCACAAAAATAAACTCAAAATGGATAAAAGACTTAAATGTAGGCCATGAAACCATAAGCATCTTAGAAGAAAACATAGGCAGTAAGCTCTCTGATATCTCTCGGAGCAATATATTTGCTGATTTATCTCCACGGGGAAGTGAAATAAAAGACAGGATAAACAAATGGGACTATATCAAACTAAAAAGCTTTTGCACAGCTAAAGACAACAAGAACAGAATAAAAAGACAAACTACACAATGGGAGAATATATTTAACAATGCGTCTGATAAAGGGTTAATAACCAAAATTTATAAAGAACTTGTAAAACTCAACACCAGGAAGACAAACAACCCAACCCAAAAATGGGCAAAAGAAATGAATAGACACTTCTCCAAAGAGGACATACAGATGGCCAATAGGCATATGAAAAAATGCTCAACATCACTAATTATTAGAGAAATGCAAATTAAAACCACAATGAGATATCACCTCACACCAGTCAGAATGGCGCTTATCAACAAAACAACACAGAATAAGTGCTGGCGAGGATGTGGAGAAAAGGGAACCCTCCTGCACTGCTGCTGGGAATGCAGACTGGTGCAGCCACTGTGGAAAACAGTATGGAGATTCTTCAAAAAACTGAAAATCAAACTGCCTTTTGACCCAGCTATCCCACTTTTAGGAATATACCCCAAGGACACCATAGAACGGCTCGAAAAGGAGAAATGCACCGCATGTTTGTGGCAGCATTGTTCACAATAGCGAAGATCTGGAAACAGCCCAAGTGTCCGTCAGAGGACGAGTGGATTAAAAAGCTTTGGTACATATATACTATGGAATACTACTCAGCCATAAGAAATGATGACATTGGATCATTTACAATAAGATGGATGGACCTTGACAACATTATACGGAGTGAAATAAGTAAATCAGAAAAAAAACTAAGATGAATCCATACATAGAAGGGACATAAAAATGAGACTCAGAGACATGAACAAGAATGTGATGGCAACAGGGGCGGGGGGTTGGGGGGGGATGGGGTGAAGAAGGAGAGAGGGGTTAGGGGAGGGGAGGGGCACAAAGAAAACCAGATAGAAGGTGACAGAAGACAATTTAACTTTGGGGGAGGGGTATACAGCACAATCAAATGTCAAAATAATCTAGAGATATTTTCTCTCAACATATGTACCCTGATTTATCAATGTCACTGCATTAAATTTAATAAATAAATAAATAAATAAATAAATAAATAACAGCTTCCCCTGGCCCTGGCCGGTTGGCTTAGTGGTAGAGTGTAGGCCTGGTGTGCGAAAGTCCCGGGTTCAATTCCCAGCCAGGGCACACAGGAGAAGTGCCCATCTGCTTCTCCACCCCTCCCCCTCTCCTTCCTCTCTGTCTCTCTCTTCCCCTCCCGCAGCCAAGGCTCCATTGGAGCAAAGACAGCCTGTGCGCTGGGGATGGCTTCATGGCCTCTGCCTCAGGCGCTAGAGTGGCTCTGGTTGCAACAGAGCGACGCCCTGGATGGGCAGAGCATCGCCCCCCGGTGGGCGTGCCAGGTGGATCCTGGTCAGGCGCATGCGGGAGTCTGTCTGACTGCCTCCCCGTTTCCAGCTTCAGAAAAATACAAAAAACAAACAAACAAACAAACAAAAACAGCTGCCCCTGTCTTTAGATTTCTGAATCTCTTGTTTTTTGCTTGCCATTATGGGAAAATTAGAACTAGTCTTGACTGTGGGAATAAACAAAAGAAATATATATCCTTTACCCAAAAGCTACATGTGAAAGTCAACTCCTAGTCTTGAGTTTGTTATAGGAAAAGAGACCTGGCCCTTTGGGCCTGCCTAGGGTCAGCCTGTAGTGCATGGGTTCTTGACTTGTGTAAGGCCGGTGTCTGTGGTCATGCAGGTTCCCATTGGATTTGGGCAGGTGGTAAACAACTGTGGAGCCAGAGGATGGAGGGCCATTCCGTTTATTAGAGTCTCTCAACAGCAGACGAGCAAACAGGCAGGGCAAAAACTGCTTCTCCCTCTCCCTCAGGACTCACTAGCAAACAGACCAGGGGGAAAAACCCCTTCTCAGCCCCTTCTGTGGCAAACAATAGCAAATAATGGCCCCTCCCAAGCAGGAAGGCAATCTGCAATTTCCAATCTGCTGCTGTTGGGCAAAACAATGTGTTTCAAGTGTGAAACAAGTGAGTTAGTTTTGCTCGCTTGTATTTTGCATTGGCATGGGGCAGCACCATGTGTATGTGGTCTGTGAGAGGCTGCGGGTGCTCGTCTTCAGGGCAGCAGATTGCAAATTGTGGATTGCCTGCTTCCATGGGGAGGAGCAATTGTTTGCTATTGTTTACTGGATAAGGAGTATTTTGGCTCAGCCTGTTTGGCTGAAGAGTGCTGAGGCTTGTGGAGGCAAGGAATCCAGTAAATCTGGAGAATGAGTTGGGGTTTGGGAGCACTGGGAGAAAAGGAAGTGGTCTTTCCTGCCTGTTTGTTCATCTGCTGTTGTGAGACTTTAATAAATGGAATGGCCCACCATTTTCTGGCTCCACAGTTTTGTTACTGTCTGCCCGAATCCAATGTGAATCTGCATGGCCACAGCAACAGCCACCAGCCCTACATCTGGTGCAGCCAGTAGGAATTGGATCAGATTGGTATGGGGCCACCAACACCCTTGAGGGGTGGGTTAGAGAACTGGTCATTGATCCCCAGTGTATAGTAACTCATGGCTGTCCTTTTGGGGACCATGGGATGGATGTTTTATACAGCCTTATGAGAGATACACATTAAGGACATTTTACTCAAGCTGGGCTTTGGCCCCAGCAGCCCTCCTGAAAGGCCAATGGCTTCAATGGACATGACCCTGGACTGTATAGGCCCTCTCACCTACCATGGAATAAAGGTTATCTGAAGAACTTCCTTTCCTTTCAATAAAAGATAAAATTTACATACCCTACACTAATTTTAACTCTCCCTCCCTTCCTGGAATCCTGAGAGTAACATATACCTCTAGACAAAGGAGGGGAGATAGACACTAAAAGATTTGTGAGTGTCTTTAATATGTAAAACAGCATCATTATTGTGTTACCTTGAAAATTTTAATGTCTTTTATAGACCCTCTAGACAAATGTTATAAGCTTGTTAATGATTATGTCATGTCCCCCCAACCTGTATGTGGTCAAGGGTATATAACCAGCCTCAGAGTTATATTCGACACTGCACGATTTGGGTCAGCTATACCCCGTGTTAGTCATATGCAGCCGGCTTAATCAATAAAACTCATCAAAACTTTATTTGGACTTGGTGTCTCTACATAAACCCATGGAAATAAGGTACAGTACTTTACTACATGGCTAGTCCTGGAATTCTCCTGGGATCTGGTATGGACAACTCCTCTGTAACCTGGCCCTTCCTCCATGTTGCCCAGGCTCTCTCTCCTTCCCAGTCTTTGCTTCAAGCTTCCTTTCCAACATGCCTTGATAGATTCCCTCTCCAAATTCCAGGTATCCTTCCACATTTCACTGCCTGGGCAAACAAATATTTTAGGTTTGCTCACTTGCACTTTGCCTTATTGGTGCATGAGCATGGGGCAGCACCTTGTGTGTATAGCCTATGTAAGGCTGCAGGTGCTTGCCCTCAGGTGGCAGGTTATAGATTGCAGACTGGCAGCCACAGTTGGGAGGAGCCATTGTTTGCCAGAGAAGGGGTTTTTCCCCTGACCTGTTTTGCTTGTGAGTCCAGGGAAAGAGATAGAGCAAGAATGAGAGAGAGAAAGAGAGAGAGAGAGAGAGAGAGAGAGAGGCAGTTTTCCCTGCCTGCTTGCTCATCTGCCATTGCGAGACTCTAATAAACGGAATGGCCCACCATCCTCCAGCTCCACAGTTTCCCTACTGTCTGCTTGAATCCAATGTGAACCTGTATAGTCATGGCCACTGGCCTTACAGCCTTCCTCAGTAGCTCCGTGGACAAAAAAAGGCCACATGCTGAACCGAACAAGCTCAAGTGGGACCTGCATGGTAGACTTGCAAGCTCAGAGACCTAAAGTAATCACACAGGAAGGTCTGAAATTAAAACTTTCTAACTAAAAGCAGTTTGTGGTGGGTAGTCTTGTTCTAGGGTGGTATTTTTTTCAAACAAAGTTCAATGCTTACCTTAAGAGAGCCTGTCTGTTGTCTTTTACACCTACAATAACATACCTGATAGCATGCCTTTGAAATAAGGATAATCTTCTTTTCCAATCCCTTCAGGGCAGCAATTCCAACAGAGCAGAAGCCACAAATCCCCTCATTGTTATTATTATCATGTTAATTATTAACCATTAAATGTCTTATGCCTGCTTATGTAAAAAAAAGTTTGAGTATATACATTTTTACTTTTTATCCAATCCCAAAGATTTCCCCACTTTGCTCTCTCCCACCTCACTAATCTATCACCAGTGGGTTTCCTGTACCCCCCTTAAGTTTTCCACTTTGATTCTGATGTGTAAAATAAGTGGTAAAACCACCTTTTCTGCAGCCTTTTATCAAAATCCATTGAAACTTTGCTTCCTGGCAATTGTCAACAGTTTGGCTCACATAAACTCATAAAAAGTTCTTTCTTACAGGTTTGGAATCCTTTTACATTGACAGCCTTATTCATGGTCTCTCCTCATAAGAGTTCACAAGTGTCCTAGACTCACTTTCAACTTTCAGCTCCATCTGGCCTTGGAGTGTGACCAAAGCATCTTCCTTTCGGGCTGGCAGATGGGTGGCCCTATTCTCCTAATTCATTTCTATTCATTCTTACCATTGACCACCAAACTTTCACTGAGTGCCTCATACCCTAGGCAGAGTCTTGAGACAGCACTCAGGACCAAGCTTTTGACACATAGAGTAGATGGATAAAGAAACTAAGGGACCATTCCCATACCTTGCTGCTTCAGTCCAACGAGAAGCTGGATTATTTCAGGATAGTCTGTGCGGGGCAGCTGTGTTAGATTTGCTCACTGGTACCAGCTGTAAGCACTTTGCCTGATTGGTGCAGGTAAGGAAATGGGTGCTTGTGATCGAGAGGGATGGGGAATTGCAGATGGAAGATTATTTGCTTGCCACTGTGAGGGGCCATTTTGCTGTTTGTTTGCCTGAGAGGTAGGTTTTCCTGCCTGTGTGCTTGTCTGCTATTGTTAGACTTTATTAAACAGAATGGCCCAACCCTTTCTGGCTCCACAGTTTTTCCACTTTCTGCCCAAAGCCAATATGAACCTGCCTGGCCTTGGCCACCGGCATTACATCTGGTGTACTGGGCAGGTTTCAGAACAGATTGGTATGGTGCTGCCGACACCCTTGAGGGGTTGTGAGGCAGATGTGTTAGACTTGCTCGCTGGTTTATCAGCTGCAAGCCTTTTGCCTGATTAGTGCGTGAGCATGTGGCAGCACCAGTTGTGTATGGCCTATATAAAGCTATGGGTGTTTGTGCCCATTGCAGATGCGTGGATTGCCTGCCTGCCCACCCGCCAAATGGGTATGAAGCTGCTGACACCCTTGAAGACTGGGGTGAGGAGTGGTTGATGTTCTCTAGTGTATGTTTCCCCATGGCTGTCATTTTGCAGGCCATAGGCTGGGTGTTTTCTACAGCCCTGAGAGAGGAAACCAAGAGCTCTGTGCGAGAGGTGGCCCAAAGTTGAAAGCCCCAGGATGAGCTGCAGACCCAGCAGCAACAATGGCATGAGCTGGAATAGTCACTGGAGAAAGAGCTGCAGATCCAAGAATTACAAGTCAGACTGAAGGCTTAGAACCAGTGACAGCATGAACTGGAGACATCTCTGGAGAGAAAGGCTGACTGGGTTCAAGAGTTGCATTGTGAGGTGCAGGCTGAACACCAACAGTGCCTGGAACTGAAGTGATCTCTGGAAAAGGAATTGTGGGTTTGTGAGTTACAGTTTGCCTTGGAAGCTGAACATTGACAGAGACAGCTGTTGGAGAAACACCTGTGGGTTCAGGGCCTCGAGAGTCAGCTTCAGGCCAAGAGCTGGCAGCCACAGGAGCCAAAGCAGGCGTGGAAGACGGAGATGTATTCCTGCTGGCAGAGTGGCTCTGAGTCGGCGGAAGCAGGCATTTCCAACTCCTCCTCTTCTGAGGGGAAGGCTTGGACTGCAACTGCCATCCACAGACTCAGAGCCCTGCCTGTGGTCACCAAGAAGGTAAAATTCCAGCAGCAAAGAGTCCCTCAGGGGAACCCATAGCCCTCTCCACAGATAATGGAGCACTCTGTGGTCCAGCCCTACACCCAGGCAGAGCTGATGGAGTTGGGGGTACAATTCAGGTAGAAACCCATGGAGCCCCTGGCAGCCTGGTTGCTGAGGTTGTGGGACATAGGGGGTAGATGGGATCATGTTCTCCAGAACAGAGATGGAGAAATTGGCCACCATTTCCACACACTCCTCCTTGAGGCAGCACCTTCAGAACTATCATGACAACCCAGGAAACCATACCCTATTAGAATGAGTGGTGGCTTCCATTTGTACAGTCTTTCGGAATGCTGGGGACTTGCCAGGGGCAGTGAGTCAGTGTCAGTGCTGCTTTCCACCCGGGGTCCTGTGGACCAGATGAGGAAGTGTTTACGGCTGGGATGAAGGGCTCATCCTCTGCAGTGCCCCATCAGCCCTCTTTGGGTCACCAGTGGCTATCTTGGGCCCTTATGTGGAACAGCCTATCATTGCAGTTACCCAGATGGTAGCAGACTTGGGGGAGCTGGAGGTAGCATGGAATCACAAAGCTGTGAGGGCTGCTGCCCCTCCGACTAGCAAGAGGAGTGGGCCTGTGAAAGTTACCTGAACACAGATATGGGCAGATTTAATTGTGGCTGGGGCAGATAGGGAGAAATTGGATGGCAAGCCTAATAAGGTTCTTTTGGAGCTTTGGCAGCAGTTTAAACCAGGACAGAGATTCCAGCCGCTGAGACAAACAGCCCCAGCAGCTACCAATAAAACGGTTGATGCGCAGGCAGCACGGTTTAAGATTATATGATGGAGATCGCTGAAGAAGAGAAGTACCCCCAAGGCCTGCTGTTCCAGTTTGAATAGGGGGAAGGCCAAGGGACCCATCTAACAGGGATAGGTGGGGACCGGAGGTCACATGTGGAACTGGCTATCCACTGGTCCCCTTCTAATGTACACTGGGTATTGGTCTTGGTGGATGCAGGTGAAAAATGTTCTCTTTATGGTAACCCAGAATGGTTTGCTGGGAACCCAGTGACCACTGACAATTATGGAGACCA
This sequence comes from Saccopteryx bilineata, assembly GCF_036850765.1. Lineage (NCBI taxonomy): Eukaryota > Metazoa > Chordata > Mammalia > Chiroptera > Emballonuridae > Saccopteryx > Saccopteryx bilineata. The sequence continues at coordinate 128,809,186 of NC_089490.1, forward strand.
AACTGTTCAAGTGAAGCCAATATTCCACTGGGAATAGGAAGACTGCCTCCTAAGCCATATAAGGTATATATATCCCCTATTCCTGAATATATTTTGGGGGTAGATGTCTTACAAGGACTGTGGTTGGAAACTAGCTGGAGAGTTCCACCTGTGAGTCTGGGTCATGGAGGCAGTCTTGCGGGGACATGCAGCACATTCCCCCTTGCAAGTACCTGTTCCCTGAGGTGTGACTAGCACAAAGCAGTACTGCCTGCCAGGTGGCTATGAAGAAATCACTGGGACAGTCCTCAAACTAGAAAAGGTGGGGATCATCCGGCCAGCGCACAGCCCTTACAATTCCCCAGTGTGGCCTGTGCACAAATCAGATGGAACCTGGCAAATGACAATGGATTTCAAGGAACTTAATAAAGTTGTCCCCCTTTGTATGCTGTTGTACCCTCAATATCTAACCTGATGGATTGGGAAAACCATGAGTTGAGAACATACCACTTTGTGGCAGATTTAGCTAATGCCTTTTTCTCTATTGATATAGCTACAGAGAGTCAAGAACAGGGGTCCCCAAACTTTTTACACAGGGGACAGTTCACTGTCCCTCAGACCGTTGGAAGGCTGCCACATACAGTGCTCCTCTCACTGACCACCAATGAAAAAGGTGCTCCTTCTGGAAGTGCGGTGGGGGGCTGGATAAATGGCCTCAGGGGGCCACATGTGGCCCCCTGGCTGTAGTTTGGGGACTCCTGGTCAAGACTAGTTTGCCTTTGCTTGGGAAGGTGTCAATGGACCTTTACAGTATTATCACAAGGCTATTTGCATAGCCCCACCTTGTGTCATGGGCTGGTGGCTGCTGCCCTGGCTAAATGGAAACAACCAGAGGCAGTTTGTATGTATCATTATATCGATGACATTATGCTAACTAGTGATTCTCTCCCAGAATTGGAGCAAGCAGTCCCTATCCTGCTATTCCATATGAAAGCATGTGGCTGGGTGGTCAACGAGGGCAAATTACAAGAACTTGAGTTATCTGTTAAGTTCTTGGGAATTGTCTGGTCAAGTAAGACAAAGGTTATTCCTGATGCAGTTATAGATAAGATCCAAACATACCCTAGGTCTTTTGGGATATTGGCGACATTTAGTTCAGTTATTGAATTGCTTATATCACCTTATTCAGAAGAGGTTTCACTGGGATTGAATTGAGCAGGCACAAGGTGCATTTGTAGCAGCTAAGAGAGCTGTCAAGGTGGCACAGGCCTTGAATGTGTTTGATCCTGCCAGGCCCTGTGAGCTTGATGTCCATGTAACCTCTGAGTGATTTGGATGGGGCTTGTGGCAATGGACAGAGTGCCTACAACAACTTATTGGGTTTTGGTCCCAATTGTGGAAAGGTGCTGAAGTCCATTACTCATTAGTGGAGAAATAGTTGGCAGCTTTATATACTGCCCTCCTGGCCACTGAGAGTATTATTACAACAACTCCAGTTACAGTCAAGAACACATACTCTATCATACCCTACTGCAGGATCGGTGAGAGGCTGGACAACCAAACCTCATAGTGGTACAGCCCAAACCTCCACTCTGGCCAAATGGGGTGCATACTTGCAACAATGCTGTGCTCTTAGCACCAGCCCATCGAGAGCAGAATTGCAGGAAGTCTTGGGTTCAGTCACCTACATGACCTTAGAGTCAGGTGCAGCTGGGGATCAGGAGGCAGAACCTGAAGTCAGTCCCTATCAAGAGGGGCAAATGCTCTTTTCTGAGGATACCTGGTACACTGATGGTTCCAGCAGGGGCCAACATGACAAGTGGATGACTATAGCCTTCCATCCAGCCACTAAGACTATTTGGATGGACACAGGTACAGGCCAAAGCAGCCAATGGGCAGAATCAAGAGCCGTATGGCTAGTTGCCCATAATGAACCTTCACCTCTGGTGATCTGCACTGACAGCTGGGATGTCTACCATGGACTGATTCTTTGAATTGCTACTTGGCACATTAACCAGTGGATGGTAATGCACCATCCGCTATGAGGTCAGGCCATGTGGCAGGATTTATGGGAAATAGGACACCAGAAGCAGGTGACAGGATACCATGTCACAGGACATGTCCCTCTAGCCCGTCCTGGGATTGATGAGGCAGACACTTTGGCGAGGGTGCGATCACTGGAGACTGCTCCTTCAGGTGACATGGCACAGTGGCTCCACTGCTGTCTGCTCCATGTGGGACAAAAAACTACGTGGGCTACTGTTAAAGCATGGAGCTTGCCTGTGTCCTATCCAGAGGTACTTGTAGCCTGCGAGCAATGTGCAGTGTGATCCAAAGAGCACCCTTGGAGACAACTGGTGTCACCTGGACAGATCCAGAGGGGTCAGGTTCCACTGACACGATGGCAAATAGACATCATCAGACCCTTACCAAAGTCAGAAGGGTACCAGTATGCAGTCACATGTGTAGATACTGCCACCAGTGTGCTTGCTGCTTACCCCGCCCATAACCCTGACCAGAGGGCAGTCATACAGGCTCTGGACCACCTGAGTGCTGTGTACGGGTGGCTTCTGGTCCTTGAAAGTGACAGTGGTACCCATTTCATGTATTCTGTGGTGAGGCAATGAACTCAAGACCTAGGAGTGGACTGGAAGTACCATGTCCCCTCCCATCCACAGGCTGCTGGTATCATTGAGTGGTATCATGGACTCTTAAAGCAGGGACTGTAACAGGAGGTGGGCACCAACTCCCTTACTGGATGGACATGCTGCTTGTGAACAGTACTCCAGATTTTGAATGAGAGACCTTGATGAGGGGGGCCCAGCTCTGGTAGAGGCCCTCTGCACGGGGCAACGTGCTTTTTCCTGCCTCAATAGACCTCCTTAAAGGCCAACAGCTTCAATGGACATGGCCCTGGACTGTACAAGTCCCCCATTTATGATAGGTGGCTTTGTTGGCACTGTGGGGTAGGGGCTAGAGGTGGACCTCCAGTTAACTCCCTGGAGTAGCTGCTACTGTGCTGTCTGTAGACAAAACTCTGGCCTGTATTCTGCCAAAAGGGAAGGATTTGCCTCTCTGGGTGCCGCTGACCACTCTATCATTTCACCCACAGCTGTGTTTGTAATCCTGTTGCTGTAGACTGTACCGTTTTGGTTTTTGTAATGTACCTCACTCCTCGCACAAGGGACCATTGTGGAAGAAACCTGTCATGTAGATTGTGAGGCGAGCAACCCTAAAGGGGTGGAATGTGGGGCAGCTGTGTTAGGTTTGCTCGCGGGTTTACCAGCTGCAAGCACTTTCCCTGATTAGTGCATGAGCACATGGCAATGCCACATGCGTATGGCCTATATAAGGCTATGGGTGCTTGCTCTCAGGGGAATTGAGGATGTGCAGATTGCCCGCCCGCCACTGTGAGGTGTCATTTTGCTGTTTGCCTAAGAGGTAGTTTCCCCTGCCTGTGTGCTTGTCCGCCGTTGTGAGACTTTATTAAACAGAATGGCCTAACTCTTTCTGGCTCCGCAGTTTTTCTACTGTCTGCCTGAATCCAATGTGGACCTGCCTGGCCTCAGCCACTGGCATTACAGGGGTAGAATAGAGGAGTAGTTGTTCCAATTGGCTCTTCTGGTGGGGACCATGGGCTGGATGTTTTTTACAATCCTGCAAGAAGAAACCAAGCGTTCTGTGTGAGAAGCTGAGCGAGGTCAAAAGCTCCAGGATGAGCTGCATACTGAGCACCAACGATGGTGTGAACTGGAGTGAGCACTGCAGAAGGAGGCTGACCAGGTCCGGGAGTTTCAGTGTGAGGGGCAGGCTGAGCGCCAATGGCGCCTGGAACTGGAGTGGTCTCTGAACAAAGAGTTATAGGTTGGCGAGTTGCTGTTTGCCCTGGAAGCTGAACATTGACAGCAATGGCTATTGAAGAAACAACTGTGGGTTCAGGAAATGTGAAACTTCAGGCTGAGAGCCAGCAGCCACAGTTGCAGAAGTGGGCATGGAAGATGGAGCTGCATTCCTGCCAGCAGAGTGGCTCTGAGTTGGTGGGAGCAGGCATTTTCAACTCTTCTGAGGGGGAGGCTCAGGATGCAACTGTCATCTGCAGACTCAAAGCCTGACTGGTGGTCACCAAAAATGTAAAGACCCAGCAACAAACAGTCTCTCAGGGGCAGTCACAGCCTCCTCCCCAGGCAGTGAAGCACTCTGTGGTCCAGCTCTGCACCTGGTCAGCGCTGATGGAGTTGGGGGTATAATTCAGACAGAAACCCACTGAGCCCCTGGCAGCCTGCTTGCTGTGGCTGTGGGACATAGGGGTGGATGGCATCATGCTCTCCAGAACAGAGATGGACTGTAAGGCTGTGAGGGCTTCTACCTGTGTAGCATCCCCGACCCTGCCCCGACTAACAAGAGAAATGGGCCTGTGAAAGTTACATGAACACAGATGTGGGCAGATTTCATTGTGGCCTGGGCAGATAGAGAGAAATTAGATGGCAAGCCTAATGAAGTCTTGTTGGAGCTTTGGTGGCAGCTTGAGTCAGAACAGAGGTTCCAGATGCTGAAAAATAGGGGGAAGAGAGGATTCATCTGACAGGGATGAGCAGGAGCCAGAGGCCCCATGTGAGATTGGCAATACACTGGTCCCTTTTTAATGTGCAGCAGGTGTTGGCATTAGAAGGTAATAGGTGCCTTTTTTTTTTTTTTTTTTTTTTTTTTTACAGCAGCAGCAGCAGCTAAGAGAACTGTCAAGGCAACACAGGCCTTGAATCTGTCTGACCCCGCCAGGCCCTGTGAGCTTGTTGAGGGGTTTGGATGGAGCTTGTGGCAACAGACAGCACATTATGGACAGGTGCTGAGGTCCATTAATAAAGAGCTGTATGTCTAGTTGCCTGTAATGGACATTTACCTTGGTGATTCGCAGAGACAGCTGGGCTATCGTGGACTGACTGTTGAACTGCAACCAGAGTGGGGCACCAGCTCCCTTGATGGATAGACATGTCACTCGTGGACAGTACTATGAGAGACCCTGGTGGGGGTGGGGGCATGGCATCTGTGGAAGTCCTCCTGCACTGGTTCTCATCCAGATGCAGAGGTGCACCAACACACTTTAAGGTTTCCATGGACACCGCCCTGAAATACACAGGCCTTCTCACCTACCATGGAGTAGGGGCTAGAGAAGGGCCTCCAGTTTACACCTTGGGCAGAGTGCTCAGGGAGACACTGTGAAGGGCACCTTTGTAATTGTTGAGTAACTTTTGCTGTTGCTGTAGTCTCTGTTTCTTGTCATGCAGATTATGAGGTAAGCAACCCTAAAGGGGTAGAATGCCGGGCTGCTGTGTTAGGCTTGCTCACTGGTTTACCGGCTGCAAGCACTTTGCCTGATGAGTGCATGGGTGCGTAGCAGCGCCACAAGTGTGTGGCCTATGTAAGGCAGTGGGTGCTTGTGCTTGAGAGATATTGGGGATTGCGGGTGCACGGGTTGCCTGCCTGTCACTATGAGGGGACATTTTGCTGTTGGTTTGCCTGAGAGGCAGTTTCCCCTGCCTGTGTGCTTGTCCACCATTGTGAGACTTTATTAAACAGAATGGCTCAACCCTTTCTGGCTCCACAGTTTCTTTACCATCTGCCCAAATCCAATGTGGACCTGCCTGGCCTCGGCCACCAGCATTACAGTCAGCCTCTTCCCAGTAAGTTAGGCAACACATGGAGCATCTTGGGTATTTTTGTAGGGATTGGCGGCTTTTCTTGTAATGTCTATAAGAGGCCAGTAAGAGTAACAATTCAGAATAGCCTGCTCTGCTCCCAAAGTACCCAAAGCTATGCCAAGTGTAAATGGGGAAGAGGGCTGCCTCCTGTCTATAGGCTTTGAAAAAATGGGCAAGCACTTATTGAACTCTCAAGAATAGGAATGGCTCCTTCTCCAAGTCTTGAGACCAGGAATGCCATACTCTGGAGATCAGATTGGATGAGCTTAGATGAGATAAAGCACAAGAACAGGAGGCCAGGTCCTGGCACTCTCCTTGGACATCAGACAAATGTACAGATGCCCTATCATTAATCCAGCTATGATCTGAATTTTGAGGCAGAGGAGGGTGATGCATGACTTACAAACCCTCAGTGGCTGTCCTATTTCCCAGGGTATTAGCTTTCTGAACAGCTGGGAAATGCCACTGAAAGGTCAGGCATGCATGCATCTTCCTCATTTTCTAACTTTATGTCCATCTGTAATTGTGGTAAGTAGTTAGACAGACATGAGTAGGGTAGAAAAGTGTAATGCCAGTGGCCAAAGCCAAGCAAGTCCACATTGGATTTGGGCAGACGGTAGAGAAACTGCAGAGCCAGAAAGCGTTGGGCCATCCCATTTAATAAAGTCTCACAACGGCAGACAAGCACACAGGCAGGGGAAAAACTCTTCTCAGGCAAACAAACAGCAAAATGGCCCCTCACAATGGTGGGCAGGCCACCCCCAATCCCCTCCTGAGCACAAGCACCCACAGCCTTACACAGGCCGTACACCTGTGGTGCAGCCACACACTTACACACCAATCAGGCAAAGTGCTTGCAGCAGCCAGTAAACCAGCGAGCAAGCCTAACACAGCTGCACCACAGAATGATAAGCCAGACACAGAGGGTAACCAGGGCTGAGGGCCCCGGATGCCTAGCAAGAGGCAAAACTATAAGCCTTTGCACAACTACTCTTTTACACATTAACCCTTAGAGGATGACATCTAGGCTTTAGCTGAGTTTCGGCTCCAGGCCCAGAGAAGTAGCAAAATCAGATGGAGTGAAGCCTTGGCTGACATCAGGACCAGCTTCAGTAACTAATGAGCCCTGGTGACAAACAATCAGTGGAGACCATGAGGCTGCATACCTGAAAAGCTGATGAATGTTCTATTTGGATTCTGCCCCTAAGGCCTCCGGATAAACGCCCTCAGGACGGAGGGCCCAGCCCCTGCATGGCTCACTTATGGAGCGTGCACTCACCTTTCCCCACCTGCTTCTTTCCCCAGGTTGCTCTCTGTCTTCTTGACCATACCTGTGCCGTCTTCCTTCTTTTATCTCTCAAGACATGTCTCTCTCTTTACCCCTCCTAAGTTTCAAGGGTCCTTCTTTTACCTCTGTAACTCATTTCCTGAGGCCGTTTTTTCTACAGCTCACTTCTTCTAGTTCTGTGACTTTCTAGTAAACTTTCTCATATAATTTGAGTCTTGGCTCTGAGTTCTTTCTTAGCTAGAACTCGAGTACTGATGTTGCTGGACTGAGGTCTAACACCTGGTGCCATTCTTCTGTCACTAACAGGATGAGCTTTACTGAGGTCGCAATCCTACCCTCTCTGCCCTGATGAGTGTGTTTGGAAAGAACTGGGTCTGCATAGCTCTGCCCTTTTATTTCTTAGGTTCTGGCTGTCCATTTAAAGCTTATGTTCTGCTCTCCTATCTCTTATAAGGGGTCTGACCCCATAGGGAAGACCAGGATGGCCCTGTGCTGCCTCTACCCAGGGGAATCAGGCCTAGTCCTGAGGTTCTGTAATAGGAAACCCATTCCACCAGAGTATAAGCCACACCCTCCAATACCTGCTTTGTTAATAATAAAAGCAGTATAGACTCTCGATTTGCTCATTATTTTGTCTTTTTGAATTGGCTCAGGACCTGGTCAGGGAAAAGAGGGTGTAATCTATTGATGCCTTCAGATGCCAGGAGCTGTGCTGCAGAAAGAGGATTTGCTCGGTGTTTGGCTGGCTGACATAGGAGTGAAACTAAGAAGCCAAAGTCCCAGTGGCATCTATTTCCCTGATGAACTACAAAGCTCTCTTGTTCTGTGACTGGTTCGCAGAGGCCTGACCAGAGGCAGGAGGATGGACGAGAAGAACTCTCTGGGAGATGTCTTAAGCACCATAACTACTCTTGGGCAGACCTATCACAAGAAACCCAACCAAATGGGAAAAGAAGAAGCCAAGACAGTTCAGTGTCCTTTATACCCACTACTGAATTTCTGGAAGACCATTATCCACACCTGATTTTCCTCTACTCTTGTGCCTCCGTTTATTCTGTGACTCCTTGAATGAATGTCAAACACCAGAACGTGAAATACAGTGCAATTTATTGAGAAAAGAAAATGTGTCATAATCATCACCAGAGGATCCACAGCTAAAGAAATTAAGAGGACAGAGGTAAGTCAAGACATGATGTCCTGAAGTGGGGAAGGCACCCTAGGGACCAACAATTCAGAGATCTTGACCATCACCCACTATCACTGGCCCCGCTGCACTGCCCTCCTCAGGCAGGGCTGGAACCTGCCAGCTTCAGACCATCAACACCCCCCACCCCCGCCAACGTGAGAAAGGGAGGTGGGCCAGAGTGGGAACAGGCCAGGCTGGGAAGGTCCACACTGGTTTGGTTCAAGGGATGCTATCCAAAGTCAGGGGCCACCATGTTACATCTAGGGACATCATCATTCCAGACTAGCAACTGGCCCTCCCTGGTCTAAGAGATGTCTTAGGGTGAGAGGAGCCAGGAGAAGTTCAGCCCCTTCTCCAGGGAACTTGAGGAAAAGCGAGGATGAGGTTGGCATCTGTTGATGCTAGGCAGAACATGGGGAGTGCTGTTGCAGACTGAGAGGGAAGCAGACAGGCATGGAAATGTGGCCCTGGGGGATCTCTTGGAGCTGTGCTGGCTCTAGCTGCTGGTCTGGGAGAAGCGGATACTGGTGCTGCCTCCACTTCCAGACTTGTAGCCACCGCCTCCAGAGGACTGGATGCCACCAGAGCTGGAGTCGATTCCACTCTGGCTCATGGAGCTGCTGCCTCCACGGCTGAGCCTGATTCCAGCACCGCTGCTCTGGTAGCCCCCAGCACCACTTCTGCTGCTGTTGCTGCCTCTATAGCCACCACCGCTGCTGCCGCTGACCCCTCCAAAGCTTCCATGGCTTCCACCAGAGCTGCTGCTTGTGCTGGTGACATTGCTGAGCACCGCTACAGGAGAACAAGCACTCAGTGAAGCTAACAGCCTAGGTCTATATTCCGTCTCTGCCCTACTTGGCTTTGTGACTTAGGAAAGATACCCAACTTCTTTGAGGCTTCAGTTGTTAAAAAAAAACAAGAGTAAACCTGGCCCTCTGGTGCCCTTTTTCAAAAACAGGAGCTAGCAGTATCCACAGAAATTTCTGATTCTCCAACTGAGGGAACTCCCCAAGACCACAACAGTTTGCCAGTTCATAGTAAGGACAGAATGTGTGGCCATAGCCTGGGTCCTAGATGCCATTTGGTGACCTGGCCCTCTGGTCTGAGTAACGTTCTCCTGCATGAAGTTCAGAGAGGATGTTTTTATTCCCCTTTCCACAACCCAGGAGAAAGTTTTTGAAGGGCTACTTACAAATGCTCACAGCACTCTGACACTCTCCAGACATCCTAAAACAAGAAGAAGAGAGGGATTATTTCTACAAGTCATTAGCCAAATCGCTGAGGATTTATAACTTTGGGAGCCACATTCTCCCAAAAGAAAGGCTATTCCATGTCTGTTTCCATGACCAGATCTCCCCAGGAAATGGGGCTTCCTCAGGGGATTGAGATGTACAGAAACATCACCAACCCGCCTACATCTCTCATCTTCTTTCCCTTACTTCCCAAGCTGATATGTTCCAGGCAAATCCCACTTGATTAGTCCAATCTCTCCCTTCCTCCCCTGAGAAGACCATCTTTCCAAATTCCCCTCCTTTTCCACCCAGCCCTGGCTTTCGATTTCTGACTTTCTTCTTGCAGGAAGCCTTCCCCAATGAGCCCTCCTGGGGCGGTGGTGGCGGTGGCAATGGTGATGATGGTTGTTCAAGGCAGGCAAAATGTGAACAGCTAAGACCCAACGCATGATGAATTTGAGACTGTCCTGCCCACACTGCCCGTCTTCCTGTGCTCATTCTTCTCACAGAACAGGCACGTCCACATCTGTGAGCAGACATGGGATCTGGCTGCACACCTTGTCTTCTCAGTGCGCAGCTCCCAGCACACAGAGCACCCTGCGCATTCTCAGTCCTCTTCCTAGTCTTCTCACTCTTGAATTTTGTTTTCTCCATCAAATTGCAAGCTGCTTAGGGACAGGGACTCTGACCATGGGCTTCATGGAGCAGCTAGTCAGCAGAAAGATCTCTCAGTTCTTGGCACAGCTTTGGCATTTGTTATCCACTCACTAAGCCCTTACCTGCTGCTTGATAGTGTGTTATTTTTCCAGAGTGTGTGTGTATCAGCCACCTCCTTATATGGACTCAGGCTCAAGGGTGGCTGGTTGCAGAACTGTCTATACTATGCTATCCATATGGTAACCACTCGCTACATAAAGCTATTTAAATTTACTAAAATTAAATCAGATGTAACACTTGGTTTCTCATTTGCACTATCCACATTTCAAGTGCTCAACTGGCTGATGGCTGTTGTATTAGACATCACTGATATAGAACATTTTTGTTATCTCAGAAAGTTCCACTGGACAGCACTATAGCTTTATCATAACCCCAAAGCACTTTTTCTTACACATCACCATTATAAGGGTCAACAGAAGTATGTAATACATAGTGATGTCCATGGTAAATGGAAGAGTTGGAGGATCTTGATCAACAAAAAATAATAGGGATTGTTCCAACTTCAGAAAAATACAAAAAAAATAAAAATAATAGGGATCGAATGCTAAATGCTGTCATTCAGGAAATTCCTTACCCTTTGTCCAAGTTATCCTCTCCTTATCATCTTGTCTTTTTTCTTCATTATCAAATGTCACTCTAAAATTATATCTGGTCAATTCTGACCCCACTGCCCTTCACCTGCACTCCTCGCCCTCCAGCAGCTTGCGGTAGGTGGCGATCTCCACGTCCAGGGCCAGCTTGACGTTCATCAGCTCCTGGTAGTCACGCAGCAGCCGGGCCAGGTCATCCTTGGCCTTTTGTAGAGCAGCCTGTAGCCCTTGGAGCTTGGCATTGGCATCTTTGAGGGCCATCTCCCCACGCTGCTCGGCATCAGCAGCTGTTGCTTGAAGATTGGTGATCTGGGGCAGAAGGAAGTAGGAGATCAATTAGCATAGGAACCAGGATATAAAAACAGCTGATCTTTCCTGAGAAGAGATCTCTTCCCCACCCAGCATCCTTTCATCCTCTTTCTTAGAAATTCAATAAAGCATGCTCAGAAAACACAAGTTAGTTTTGCAGGCTTTTCATCTTTGGCCCATTGAAATCGACTCATGTCTCATCAAGAAAAGGAGCACTGATTTGCTGGTAAAGGTAGCAGTGGTCTGGTGAGTGGTTCTTTGTTGTAAGACTGTTTTAAAGCTCCCTTGCCTAATCACTTCATTCCAGTGACATAAATTAGCCATCAAGGTTATGTGAAGTATGTGACAAATCACTCACTGAAGGCAGGTCCTGCTGAGAGCTGAGTGTTTAAGACCACCCCTACAGTTGCAAGATTTGCTGGGCAAACCAGAATGGACAACCATCTCTCTTTAGGGAGACTTCAAGAAGCCCAGCCTCCAGGAGGAACATCTGGAGATACAAAATGACCCAGAGACTATGCTATCCCACATGTGAGACCATGAAAGGACAGAGGAAGCATGTGGCAGACACACAGCTGTTGCTCCTCCTTCTCCCCAGGCTCCATTGTCCTCCAGAATCTATTCATTAATCCCACACCCACCTGCTTCTTGATGTTTTCGATCTCAGCCCGCAGCCTCTGGATCATCCTGTTGAGCTCCGTGATCTCACTCTTGGTGTTGTTCAGGTCGTCGCCCTTTCTGCCGGCTGTGGTCTGCAGTTCCCCAAGCTGACAGAGGAGAAACCAGTCAATGGTTTTGCCAAGTGTGGGAGCATTCTTGATGAAGGTCAGCAGGATCTAAAACTAGAGTGTGGGAGTTAGGAGAGGACGCCCACCTTGGTCTGGTACAGGGCCTCGGCCTCGGCCTTGCTTCTCTGGGCGATCTCCTCGTACTGGGCTCGGACCTCAGCAATGATGCTGTCCAGGTCCAGGCAGCGGTTGTTGTCCATGGACAGGACCACGGATGTGTCACTGACGTGGCTCTGCATCTGGGACAGCTCCTATGGGAAACATGGATGGTCATCTTTATTATAGCCTCGCCCCAGGGGATGTGGGAATGAAAAATTTCAAGTATCTTTGATCAGCAGAGATAGTATAACAATGGGGACAGGAGTGACACAGAATAATAAGCTTACACTTCAGGCCTGGCTACAGACTAAAGGATACCAGACATCAAAGCTAAAAGAAAAGGAAATACACAAATATACTCAGGTATCAGCTTGAAAGTATCAGCTAGTAACATACTGGGAGGGTTTTTGTGGGACTGCAGTGGGAAACTGCTCCGAAGGAGTCAGTGGTGATACTCACATAGGAGCCAGAGGGAAGGTGTAGAACAAAATGGGAAAGTAGAGGACAGGGAGGGGCCCTGGCCCTGTGGCCAAGTTTATGCCAGCTGGAGGAGCTAAGTGAGCATTTTCTGGGTAGGCCTAAGCTAAGCTCTGAGCCCTGTCACTGCTTTTGTATGTGTTCTGCCACTTGACTGCCCCCTGAAGTTACACTTGAGAAGCATGTTTGGGGAGATGCAGCCAAGAAGGCTCTGGAGCTGGGCACACTAAGGCATCAATCACCATCTCGTAGAGGGTCCTCAGGAAGCTCAGCTCATCTGTCAGGCTGTCCGCCCTGGCCTGCAGCTCCACCTTGTTCATATAGGCTGCATCCACGTCCTGGAAGAGGGGTGAAGAGGGCTCAGAGAGCCAAAAGAATGACCCTTTGCTACCCTGCCTTCCACAGCTCAGCTCTTTCTTAGGTCTTCATCCTCTCCTTTGACCCTTGCTCACCTATCCTCCTAATTGTGATTTCTCATCTCCCCTTTTTAAAAAAGAAAAGGTGGTTTTCATCCTTTTAATTACTTTGACCAATCAAACCTCAATGCTGTAACAAACTATAAATCATATAAGCAAGGCATGGAATAAGGGTAGAAAAAGCACTTTTAGCTGATACATGACTTTGGTTATATGGTACCAGAAACCCACGCTGCCAAATAGAAATAAAGGTATTCTTCTCACTACTTCGTCTGTATGAAAACTGATTTTAAACAAGTGACAAGTATTTGTGAGTTGTCACTGTTAATGACATCCGAGTACAGTTGTGGCTTGAAGACCTTGATTAATGCTATACAAAAATGGTCATGATTAGTTGACACTAATCAGCTCATCATTCATATTGTGAGATGCCTTCCCCAGCAGCCATGTCCTCAGAGCTGCTTCCTTCATCACACCTCATTTCAAAAAATGTAAGGAAACATGTAAGCCCTACACATGGCACAGGGTTACTGTGCCCCAGCAGTGGCTCTGCTCTCTCTCCATGGTGGCCATGCCCAGAAAGGAGCCCTGTCCTGCCCGTGCCGGCTCACTTACCTTCTTGAGTCCCACAAACTCATTCTCCGCTGCAGTACGTTTATTTATCTCATCTTCATACCTGGGACAGGAAGAGGCACAAACTTAGTGCATTTCATAAGTTAAAAAAAAAAAAAAGATGAAGATCTCAAGCACTCATGCAGAATCTCCACACTCAGAGACAGGACCCGTGACACTGGTTCCCGGGCTGAGAAGGTCCTCACACTCGCTTTAATGCTCTGCTGGTACCATCTTAAAATTATTTTCTCTCTCTCTCTCTTTTTTTTTTTTTTTTTTTTTTTTTTTTTGAGAGGAGGGCAGATAGAGAGACAGACTACTGCATGCACTCCAACTGGTATCTACCCAGTAACCCCATCTTGGGCCAATGCTACAGTACTGAGCTATTTTTAGCACCTGAGGCTGATGCACTCAGATCAACCAAGCTATCCTCAGTGCCCAGGGCCACACTCAAACCAATCAAGCCACTGGCTGCATGAGGGGAAGAGGAAGAGAAGGGGGAGAAGAAAGAGGGGAGAAGCAGATGGTCACTTCTCTTGTGTATCCTGACCAGGAATCAAACCCAGGACGTCCATACAATGGGCTAATGCTCTATCCACTGAGCCACCAGCCAGGGCTCCATCTTGAAATTCCTAATAATTTTTTTTAACAAGGCCCCTGCATCTTCATTTTGCACTGGGCTCAAAAATGCATATAGCCAGTTTTGCCTATAGGCCTTTCAGAGCTCTGGCCACTGCCTTGCTCTCCTCCAAGTCCCAGCGACAGACTGGGGCACAGGCACACAGGGTGGAGGAGGACTTAGGGAGCTGATCATTTGTGCAGCTCAGGCAAACGTCATGAAGCACAACGTGTACCTGAGGCCCAGAGCGGTACTTGCTCAGAGTGGGGGTGTTCTTGTTTCCCTTTCATTAATTAGAGTTGCTTCTTATAGGAATTTGGGATAAGAATGAACTCATGCCTTCTGAATGCATCAAAGTTATGAGCTTCGTGCCTGTTAATAACTAAAATCTCCCACCAAGAGTTTGGATTTCATGAAAATTTAAGACTGGAATGAATCTGGAAGAAAGGAGATTTCTAGGCAATGAGAATGTGAGTTGCCACTGGATTCTCAGAGCCCATCAGGGAAGCTGCCACAGATGGCTGCCCATCAGGTTCATGCAGTCGGATTGGAAAGGGGTTTCCCCTGCACAGGTGTTCCCCCCCCATGGGTCCTCACTTCCAAGGGCGTCCTGGAGCTCCCTCTCCACATGGAGAGGGCCTGTTTACCTGTCACAGACCCCAGAGGGTGTTAATCACAGCCCCCAACATGCACAAGGAGGCTGACTGAAGCTGCAGAAATGGGATTGGACAGGACACACAGAAAAAGTTTTACAAAGTGCGGCCTGGACTGTCTGCTCAGAATCCCTGGGACCTGCAGGAAACTAAGACTTCTGGGACCCACCTATACCTGCTGATTCAGGATGTCTAGGATTGGAGCACAGGAATGGGCATTTTTTATTAACTTCCAAGGGGATTCCTATACGCATAAAGTGTGTAGGCCTCTTCATCCAAAAGGGCTTCAAATTTTGGGAGGTTCTCCTATCCATCTAAGCTGTTGTAGGAGGCGGCCTTCCTGTAGACTGAGAAACATGTCATAATCAGCCTTCTGGAAGGCTCCGTCCTCAGGCCCTCACCCTCTTCTGCTCAGTTACGCTTCCCTCAATAAATTCATCCAAGAGTGTGGACTGAAGGTGCAGTTGGAAAGAGTTAAAACCCCAGATTGGGGCACCTCTCTGCTGACCCCCCAGAAGAGAAAATGCCCAGTTGGGGCCCTCACTTCTTTCTGAAGTCTTCCACCAGGCCCTGCAGGTTCTTCAGCTCTCCTTCCAGGTTCCCCCGCTCCCCTAGAGCCAAGTCCAGCTGCCTGCGCAGGAAGCTGATGTAGGATTCAAAGAAAGGCTCCAGGTTATTGGGGCCTGGGCCGGAGCCCGCGGTCTGCTGCTGGAGCAGATTCCACTTGGTCTCCAGGACCTTGTTCTGCTGCTCCAGGAACCGCACCTGCATGCCAGAGGGTAGAAATGTGAAACATGAGCCCAGCTTCTAAAACTGCAGTGGCCTCTGGTTTTGTTGTTGTCGTTGTTTGGTTGGGTTGGGGGTGTTTGCTTGTTTGTTTGGAATTTGGGAAAGATGAGGCTTCAGAAAAGGGAGAGCTAGAATATGTGAAGTGTTTACTCTATATCTATTTTCACGTATGCCATCTCATTTTATCCTTACAATCACTTATAAAGTAGGTGTTATTATCCCCTTTTGTAGATAAAGAAAAGGCTTAAAGAGCTTAGTTAGGTTACCCAAAGTGATATGGCTACTAGGTGACAAAGCTAAGAGTCAAACCAAGCACTCTCCTAGTCTATTGGCATCTTTCAGAACACAACTAAAGGAGAACAGCATAAATAAAGTTATTGAAAACTTGTTGACCTCTATAGGCTGTAAAAACAGTCAATGAGGTCTAACTTTTCTGAGATTATTTCCAATTTTTTTTATTTCCCCTTTCAGTTACTTACTTGTCTTATAGATAATCTAGGTTTACTGTCCAATCCCAGGTTCATCCTCAGACCAAGCACATACCCCCGTCCCAGCATGAACCCCAATAATGGCAACTGAAGCATAGCACCATTTAGAAACTAAGTCAATTGCAAACACTCATCATTGAGAGGCATTCCCAAGATTTCTACTAGTGCAAGCTTACTTACAAAGTAGTTTAGATTGTCAAGCAATTGCTTTTCAAGAGTAATTAAAAGTTAGCTGTAATTGTGTTATCGCTAACGTCCTATTCTTAACAAGAGCTAAGAGCATGTTTGGACCCTCATCTCATTTTCTTGGTCATATCCTCAGAAGGAAATTGAGAACCAGAATCCTTCCCCCATTTCATAGCTTGGAAAACAGGGCCCAAAAAGCAAGAGAGGCTGGCTCACTGACTGAGGGGCCAAGGCAGAGACCAGACTCTTGCCAGAGGAAGCCACACCCTTCCTCTGAGCCTAGCAGATCCCACTGACATCTCTCTATAGCAGCCCCTGAGCAGCCCAAACCTGCTATGACACCTTTGGGCATTTCCCTCACCTTATCAATAAAGGAAGCAAATTTGTTGTTGAGGGTCTTGATCTGCTCCCGCTCCTGAGCTTTGACTTGCCCAATCTGTGGGTCGATCTCCACGTTGAGGGGTTGGAGAAGGCTCTGGTTGACAGTCACTTCCTGGATGCCACCAGGGAAGCCACCAGGGCCAAAGCCACCAGGCCCACCATAGCCACCAGGGCCACCAAAGCCACCAGAGCCACCAAAGCCACCCGGGCCACCAAAGCCAACAGCCCCTCCAAAGCCACTGGTTCCTCCAAAGCCACCTCCCATTCCTCTGCCACCACCAAAGCCACCTCCATAACCACCCCCAAAACCACTGCCACAGCTGCTGCGTTTTCCCCCAAAGCCAGGAGCCTGGGAGCCACCAGCCACACTGATGGAGATACTCTTGTTGCCACCCAGGTTGTAGAGGCTGTGACTGCCAAAGCCACCTGCCCTGCTCCGGACCCCACAGGCCCCTCCACCGGCTCCCCCAGAGCGGGCCACACAACTCATCCTGCTGCTGCCGGAGGCCACGGCGGAGTGGCCGGAGAAGCTCTGGCTCCCGCCACTGAAGGACTTCTTGCAGACTTGTCTGTTCATGATGAGAGAGCTTGGAGAAGAGCTAGAAATCACTTAGCAAGAGCTGAGAGGGATGAAGACAGAGGACAGGGATGACAGAGGAGACTGGACTTTTTATACAAAGCAGTTTGGCTTGACAGAAGGAGAGGCCAGCAATTAGCTGAGAGTCATCTTGGGTTTGGTTTGCCTGCCAGGCAATAAGTTATTTCTAAGTTCCCAACACACCTCAAAGATAATCCTCTGAACCAAAATGACTTTGCTTTCTTAGCTTAATCACCCAAACTTGCCTTAGTTGGCAAATGGCTGGAGCTCTCCACCCTCCCCTCGTGTGATTTTCTCTAGGATCTTAGAGAACTCAAACAGCACCTGGGCCAGCAGGATGAGCTGGACTTTGACACCAGGGAATGAAGAGCCATTGATCTCCATGACACAGGGGTGAGGATGAGACAACCTCATCCAGGTGGGCTAAGTTCCTTCCTGCACCGCCACAGCCCAGTGACATGTCATTTGTGCCCACTTCTTCAGAGAAATGTCCAGAGGACAGTGTGGGCGCGGCAGGGGGATGAAAAGCACGCTGACCCCACAGGGTGCACTCTGACACCACCTCAGCCAATGGCATCCACTTAAGGCAACCTGCCATTCGAGCTGAAAAATGCTGTTCATGGGAAACAAAAGTGGAGATAAAAGATCTGACCTGTGGGAAAAGTGAGGGTCATAGATGAAGCGAACAGTATGAGGCTTGGAAAGAAGGAGAGAACGTGGGCACAGAGAAGTCTCATATCAAACCCTTCCTCCAACATCCTAGACCAAGAGCAGGGGATTTCTGGATCCAGAAGCAAGAGAGAACAGAGTGGGCATCTTTCAGCTGGCTGACGGAATCAGCTCAAAGGCTTCAGCTATGGCAGACTTGGTCGCCTTAACATCTGCTACCCCACCACCACCTGGTCTGACTTAGATATCCCTCCCTGTTTTCCCATGATGCTCGGTACTTCTCCCACCGTGGCCCTGACCTAATGCATACCTATGCGTTTATTTGGCAGAATCCCTCCAGGCCCTGAGCTCGCTGAAGGAAGAAATTGAGTCCTATTCATTCTGAATCTACAGCTTCTTACATAAAATAAGCACAACACAAACATGTGCTAAATGTCTAAGAATATAAATATCTAGACCCAAGTCCCACCCCAGGCTTATGAAAATCTTCGGAGAAAGGGCTTGAATGTTCATATTTTTAATAAGTCTTCCAGGTAATCTTTATGACCAAGGAAGTTGGGGGAAGCCTGGTCTAGACTGTGAGTGTTCCATCTGGGCCAGGGAATGGGTGAGAGTGAAGGACCGTTGGTGGTAGGATGGGTACACTGATGTGTTCTGCTCTAACTTCCAACAGCTCAACTACACCACATATGGCAAGCGCAAATTCTCAGGTTCTTACCTACGTATAGGATTTCACAAGTAATGACAGGAATAGAGGGAAGTGATTCTAGACTCCCTCAGAAATATGGAGTTGGTATATCTCCAGAATTCCAGTCAAATCAGCAGCGAGCACCCTGTCTTTCTGGGATGGCTCCCGGAGAAGGCAGTCTGGGGCAGAGGATTGGTCTAAAAGACCCTAAAGAATCCCACTTTTAAGTGCTCTGCAGCTAATATTCAATTCTCTGCTCTGCAGTTCATCTAGAACCAACCTGCCTGGTTAGATCCCAGCCCCCGACTCACCAGCTCTTTGACCTTAGACACATTACTTCACTTTTATGTGTTTTGGTTTTCTCAACCATATAATGGAGATAATAGCAGGAACTTTGTGAGATTGTTGTGAGCATTAAACAAGTTAAGTAAATATAAAATGCTCAGTACGGTATTTGACATGTTACGGTAAGAACTGCACGTTTAGCTGTTGCTAGTATTCAATATTTGGAGACATGGGGGAAAGGAATAGCTTATGTCTGGCTTTGGCTGTTCTCAAGACAACAGTGCACCCCTGAGAAACTCATGCATGGTAGAAAAAGGAATCTGAGTGAGTGGAGAGTAAGAAGACCAAGCTGGGAGAGTAGAGAGCAAGGTCTCTGTTAGGATGGACTGAGGTTGGGTGACCTGGAGCTGTGATTTAACACATAAGTCTGTGTTCTGATCTGTCAAATCTCTTCCTATGTCATTGGTTTGTGGTAGGCCTCATAGGATAAAGATAAGTGAAAGTCTTTAGAAAATTACTAAATGCCACACAAAAGGCAACTGCAGTTTAACAGAAAGCTTGTCCTCACAGACTTCAAAAAATCTGGTTCACACCCCTTGTCTGCCTCTATGTAGTGACCTTGGACAAGGCCGTTGACTTCTTTGAGCTGCTCTTTCTTTATTTGTAAAATGAGAATTCTACCCCAGTTGCAGGATTATTTTGATATTTAAATAGTGTCCAGCAACAAATGTTTGGATTTTTAAAAAACTGTTATCCACCCAGATAAAGGGAATTCTATGTTGGTTTCTTCTTTGAGACATTTATTCTACCCATTAATTGATGCCAACTTCTCTGGCTGAGGTCTTTATTCATATTCTTTGAAATTCCCTTAAAGGCAGATCAAATTCCCTCCTTGGGGAAAACTCTGAGCCAGGCTCACCTGAAACCCCAGATGAGAGCCCAAAGCAAACAAGGACAACATCAGTGTCTGATGCCCATCTCTCCCTTAGCTCCAGTGCTGAGACAGCTGTGGCCACCTCCTGATTATGGCTCCTCTCTGCCACTCTAGCATCTGCTAGAGAAGAAGGATGGAGAGAGGCAATAGGCAGATCACAAAAGCATGGTTTGGGCTGGGCTCCCCTAATCCGTGTCTCCCGTGCCTGCCAAAGCATCACCGTATTTAGCCGGTTGGGGTTGTTTTCTTAGCAGTTGATTGAAGCTTCTGGAAATATCCAGCGTTAGCATCCTTGGCCATATTTTTCTTACTCACTGCAGGATCTTTTAGAAAAGTGGCGTCTAAATGGGTTGCATGCTGTCAACAGCCTGAGGTCTAGTCACTCGTCTGTCAGAAACTTCTGGGTGAAGGTTGCCGAGTGGCAGAGCACTCTGGGCCCTTATTTCCTCTTTTGTAAAACAGGAAGACCTGACACCAGCATTATTTCCTCTGACCAGGTTGAGCTCTGCTATTCTCTGCAGTGAGAATGCTTAAGAGCGGCCTGTAATGTACTTGTGAGTGGAGGTATCATGAGACAGAAGTCATTACCTGTAGGTCAAAGAAAGACAGCCCTCCCCACCTGGAGCCGAGGAAAAAGGGTGAGAGTTATATGTCCTTTTATATGTGTGGATTTGCAGATCTGGTTTTCTAGGTCATTATTAATTTGTTCTCCAAAAAGATAAAAAATTAACAATCATTCTGGATATGCTGCCCCTGGACTAAGAATTACCATTTTTTGTCATGTTAAAATAAAAACATCACTACTGAAATAACTTAATTTAATGAACAGTAAAACTATATTTCCATAAAGAGCTAGCTTCCTTTATATAAGCTAAAGCTTGTTTAAAAGTAGGCAAAATCCTTTAGTTACTAAGTCTTACCTGTTAGCAATCGCAATTTACTCTAATTCTTGTCTTCTCTCTAGACTTGGTTAAATTACTCTACAACTCACCCTGAAATCTTAATGTGGTACTAGATTCTCTCCTAAGGCTTGTCCAGGGAAGAATTCTATCCCCAAAGATCATCTTGATTAAAAGGTTCTGTGGTCAAATAAATTTGGGAAATGAAAATTCTATAGCTTTCTCTTGGGATTTTAATAAAGCTTTTTCACATATTAAAAGCCTGAGAAGTCCCATAGAAAAGAATTATTTACTTTTACTTAGTCAGAGCTTCCCAAGCAAACTTAACAACAAAACCTTTATAGCACGATCCTTAGCATGAATATACTTGGAGAAACACTAGTCTGACTAAGCATCCAGAATGGAAAAGACTATGCAGATAGGGTAGTCTGGGTTAAGGCATAAGGTCAAGGAGACTTGGACCCTGGAGAGAAAGCACTTGTGCCAAGTGAGACAGAGGAAGCTGAGAGCAGACTAAAGCCTGCAGGTTGAAGAAGCTGGGAGAAGGGCTCTGGGATACTGGAAAACGGAGATCTCTGAGAACCAACTCTCCTGTCAATGTACATTTCTCACTAGATCTTGTTGGGTCTTTCAAAAAGCCATCAGTCATCCTTCAAGAAGCATGGGTCTTATTCCTTTTCATTGGCATGCTGGAATTTGTGAAACTCAAATGACAGCACCTCCTTCTTCTCTTTCCTTGCAGCTTGGAGGAGTGGGAAACATGGAGGCCTTGGAGTTAGACCCATGTTCAAAGCTCAGCCTCTCCACTTTCCAGTTACACAGCCTCCAGGAAGTTGTATCCTCAAGCTTCAGTTCTCAGGTCTGTAAATTGAAGTTGGCATAGCCTCCTCCTCTGGTTGCAGTGAGGACTCTAGGAGGGAGTATTTGAAAGCCCGCACACAGGGCAAGTGCCTGCATGTGGTAGCCCTTGTGGTGATAATGTCGATGTACAAAGCCATTCTAGAATTGTCAGTGTGGAGGCTGAAGAGTAAGAGTTCTAAGGAGTAGCCCAGTTTAAAGTCAATTCAACATTGAAGTCTGATTTCTACATAAAATTACAAGGAATCACACTCCTGAATTTCAAGTTACATAACAGTGATTCTTTCCTGCATGGCCAAGCCAATTTCCCACTCTGGGGTTTATCAGTAATGCAATCCATCAATACATAATTATTTTTTGGCTACTGTATACTCAGAATGGTAGGGACTATGATTTAGTAAAAATAATTTCCTCTTTCAAATTTTTGCTTCCTTACCATTTTTGTAATAGTATATAAAAGTGGCTAACATTGATTGATAGCCTACCATATACCAGGAATTGTATACAAATATCATTTTTTTCTAATTGTCCTACAAACTATGCAAGGTCAGAATTTTTATTTCCATTTTACAAATAAGAACAAGCCTAACGATATTAGTTAATTTTCCCCAAATCAATTAGCTGACTGCACTGAGATTTTAATTAGACCATTCAACTCCAAGACCTGTCATAAATTCATGGATCATTGTTACCTGTGTGGGCTGCAGCAAATCGAAATACTTCATCCCAGAGTGAAGAGCCCACTTTGACATTGAAGGAGACCACCCATAGGATGTGATGGACAGATGTGTCATGAAGCATCAACTGTGTTAATGAACTAGGTCTAAACCTACCAATTTTTCTTGGCATCAAAGATAAACACCCATCATTATCAAGTTATTTCCCCCAGTCAATGTCTCTGACTTCTCCACTGGAGAGCAGAATTCTCCAAGTTGATGGTGGGCCTGCCCACACTCATAGGGCCTCAATGGGAGAAAAGTCTTCTATTAATATAAGAACGTCAAGTTTGGTTTCTGACTCCTCAAGACTCCAGAGGCCTGACCAGGCAGTGGCACAGTGGATAGAGCGTCGGACTGGGATGCGGAGAACCCAGGTTCGAGACTCCAAGGTTGCCAGCTTGAGCATGGGCTCATCTGGTTTGAGCAAAAGCTCACCAGCTTGGACCCAAGGTTACTGGCTCGAGAAAGGGGTTACTCTGTCTGCTGAAGGCCCACGGTCAAGGCACATATGAGAAAGCAATCAATGAACAACTAAGGTGTCACAATGAAAAACTTCTGATTGATGCTTCTCATCTCTCTCCGTTCCTGTTTGTCCCTGTCTATCCCTCTATCTGACTCTCTCTCTCTCTCTGTCCCTGTAAAAAAAAAAAAAAAAAAAAAAGACTACAGAGAGTTGTCAACTCCATACGCAGAGCTGGTGCAGGAGATAGCACCAGGAGGCTGAGCTGCTCTGCAGCACAGCACTGTGCTTAAGGGTGGGATGGAGATCTGAGGCCCAGATCTGACACTTCTGTTTGATACCAGACATGCTAATGTTACCCTGCCTCTAAACCCCAGTTTCCATATCTCAAAAATGAGGATAATTACTACCTGCCTCTTATGGTGATTGTGAGGATTAAATGAAATGATGATAAAATGTCCAGTGTGTGACTTGCACCAGTAAGAACCAAAAAAAAAAAAAATTAGTTGCTTAATTGTGTTATTAAATATGTCAAGACAGTAATTGCAGTTAAGTCTTCCCTGCTCTTTCCAAGTACCTTGTTAGCTCAGTGACATTCATAGTGTCTTTAACGTGCCAAGAAGAGTGCTGGACATTGGACATTGAGAGACACAAAGATGAAGAGGTGCATCTGTTCTTTCAGCTAACTTCCACTCTACTGTGAAGAACAGACACTAAAACTAGTCATTTTAATATAATACAGCAAGTGATATAAAAGGACTAACAGAGAACAGTGGCAACCAAAATATTCAGTGCCACGTGTCAAGTCCAGGAAAGCTTTCAGGAGGCAGTGCCTGAGTACTGTTCAGTAAAAAGTCCGAGCCAGTCAAGAAATGAAAGGTAGAATGAGTATGGGACAGATGACCAAAGGCACAAATCAAACAGCTGGGTTTATACCAGAACCACAAGCACCTGACAGGCCATTGGCGCAGGTCTTGAAAGTGCCCACACAAGACCACATTGTTTACCTAGCTTGTTTCCTATGTCTTTGCCCAGAATAAAAGGGTATTTGCATTTTAAATCCAAGGAACAATGTGAACTGAGGAATGGAATTAAACCTGAAGGGAAGGGGGGAGGGAGCTATTAGGAGGGGGGTAAGGGAGAAGTTGAGGGGAATACGGGGGAGGGGAGAATGCATTCGGGGAGACATTAGAATCTACGTAAATGCAATTAAAAAAAAAACAAAACTTCTAAATAGCTATACATCCTTCAAATTCTGAATGCTCTCTATCCAGCTCAGTTATAACCAATATCACAGCCATGGCTCCTTTCCCAAGAAGAGGGGTAAATGAAATGACCTCTTGCTTGGGTGAAGGGTTTCTCAACAAAAGCTCTATTGACATTTGAGACTGGAGAATTCTTTGTGGGGGCCTGTTCTGTGCACTATAGGATGTTTAATAGTAACCAGGACTCTAGATACCAGTAGCACTACTCCCATTGTGACAGCCAAAAATGCCAACAGACACTGTCATATATTCCCGGGGAGGGGGGAGTGGGATTGTCCCCACTGAGAATCACTGCTTTATTGGCATCTAGAACCATCCTTCCCTGCCCAGTCTTCTCCAGGAGTTGATGAAGCTGTCACCATTTGGTGATGTCACCATGAATTCCAAGGGTATCAGATTGTTCCACTATATCTCCATCAGTGATTAGGAGAACCAACTAGCCTTTAAACTTCAGCCTAGGTAGAGCTGATGGTGGTGATTACCTTGATTTTAGGCACAAAAGAGATGTGCATTAAGCCAGTGGTCCCCAACCCCTGGGCTGCAGACTGATACCAGTCCGTGGGCCATTTGGTATCGGTCCGCAGAGAAAGAATAAATAACTTACATTATTTCTGTTTTATTTATATTTAAGTCTGAACGATGTTTTATTTTTAAAAAATGACCAGATTCCCTCTGTTACATCCATTTAAGACTCACTCTTGATGCTTGTATCAGTCACGTGATACATTTATTTGTCCCACCCTAAAGGCCGGTCCGTGAAAATATTTTCAGACATTAAACCAGTCCGTGGCCCAAAAAAGGTTGGGGACCACTGCATTAAGCAGCGTGCCTGCCAGAGGGGTTTGTGCAGGATAGAGAAAATATGTGAAGATGTGTTTTCAGAACTCTGAATTTTTCCTCAGTCATCCCAAAATTGTTGCAAGGTGTTCCCATGTCTGTTCTTGGCTGTAGGAAGAGGATGTACTTGGGCTAAAGTGCTGAGAAGACAGAGAGAAGGCACAGTCCAAATCCTGAAAGATGAGATTTCTGATAGTTGGCTAACAGAAGCCCCACCATGCCCTAGACAAAACAGAGAAGCATCATAGAGAGATTTACCATTAAATTACCCAAAATTTTATGTACAAACTTTGATCATCACAATCACATCTGGATTTTCTTAACTGAGACTTTTGTGACTATATCACCATCACTGTTGATACTTGCTCAGCCTGTACTATAGCCTGCATCCAAGAAGGAAATAACCTGAAATCTTAAAACACATCTAGGTCTTCTTAATATCAAAGGGTGGGTGAGCAGTGAGTCAACAAGCTCATAGAAAAGGAGGTGCTGTTTCGAGTGTTCTTCCCAGTCCGGGAAGTGGGACTGCAGAGGGGATAGGCAGACAGGAATGAACAGGGGTGGGAGATGGGTGGGGGGATAGAAGTTGAGTCCTCTGTGTCATCACAGGAAGACGTACCACTCCACACCAAAGGAAAAGAGATGTGAAACAAAACAGAGAGATCAAAAGAACCACTTGACCATTGACCAATGGCCCCAAATCCCAGCTTAAAACCTGGGCATACAAGTCAACATTATTCACCAATCTCTGTGAGTTTGCCCTGAATGGGGGGGGGGGGGGGACATGCCTTAGGACAAAAATGAACAACACAGCCCAACTTGCTCCCTACTCAAAGTGAAAAGTCTAGTCAAGTACAAGAACGTCAACCCAAACCCAGAAACTAAATAGCACTTGAAAAGTTGACATACAAAGAACTTCTGTAAATGCTGAGGTGAAAGGAAGAGAAGGAGCACTCAGAATCAGGCATAGTTCCCCAGAGGTGTTTCAGCCTGAGATAAAAGTGATCAGGGCTGGACTGAGAGTAGCCAGCCAAGCATGAAATGAACTCTTTCGGTCTCAGGTTCTGACATCATGCTCACCTGCCCGCCATTCCTCTGGCATGATAACACCTAGAAATAGCCCTCTCCATGGACCACTCCTCCTGAGCCAGGCTCTCCCTGGCTACCGTCTCCTTTGAGAAGCGTGGATTCTCTCCTGCCACTAGAGGGCTACCTGGGGGACAGGGTTGTCCCTCATAAACCTCTACAGAATGAACAGGAGCCTGAGCATTTTTCAGATGACAGATTTTTTTTAGCAAAAGCAAGAGGTCTGAGTGTGCCTTGAGACCAGTGGACATTGTCCCCAGGAAGACTGATCCTCTTCTGGATTTCCCTTGGAACCTATTTAGAAACACTTGACCTCTTAGATAAAGGCATTCTGGAAAACCTGGACCAGACTCTACTGTCCTCCTCTCCCCTTCTCTAAATACTTGGCTTCCATGGAGCTCAGCCTGGGAACTCTTCTCTTCCCTTTCTGGGTATACTCAGTAGTTTCGTGGCTTTAGGAACTACCCTAACAATCTTCATCCTGATGACGTCCAAATGTGAGTCTCCAGCCCTGACCAGCCTCCTGTATGAGTCCATACTCACACCTCCAACTGTAATCTGGATATCTCCACTTGGCTAATTCATGAGTCACTCAAGCTTGCCTAAAGCAAGGTCCTGAATTCCCCTCAGACCCATCCAACTTCCTCTTACCTCAAGAGATGGCATTACCAGCCACTCACTTGGTCATGCTGGGTAATTGGACATCCTGGTTAAATCTTCCCTTTCCTATTACCCTGACCCCCAGCTCTGAACATCTGATCTATTAACAAGTCCTGTTATTTCTGTACTTCAGCCCCTGGTCTCTTTTCTTCATACATTTAACCACAACTTAAACTTATTTTATTTGTTTGTTTTTTTTGTTGCCGTTGGGCTCTCTCACTTAAATGAGAGCAGGAGGCCACATCTCATTTTTGCTCACCAGTGCATCACCGACATTTAGCCCAGTGCCAGAGAATAGACACTTCATGAGCATTGGTTGAAGGTAGAAACTGATTAACAACACCTTCATCCAGGGTCACACGGCTGGCCCGTAACTGGCCTGGCACACTCCCATCGGACCAACCCTCTGAGCCAGGTCAAGCATTGAGTCTCCCCCCACTTATCTCTTCTGGTCCACACAAGGATACCAACCAGAAAGGGCATCTTTCTGCCCCCAAAACGAGGTAACAACTACTAAATCCTCCTCCCTCAAAGAGCCTTCCCAGAGATCAGAGTGGACCTGGCACTGACTGTACTGCTTTGCCAAGCATGGCTGTGGGATTTCCGCACAAATTTCTTCAAGTCCCTGTTGCTGGTTTTGTTTATTTAACTGTCATTCTCCTTCTCTGAAATAAACTCAGCTTTGGCCTAAGATGGAAGTATTGCTTCCCTGGCCGGGCCTGGCTAAGCATTTCTACTCCATCGCCTGTTTTTCCTGTGGGTTCCCCAGGCGACCGGCCATGCCCAAGGGCAGCAGTCCAGCCCCAAGAACGATGTGGGGAAGTGGGAGGGGCTCTGGACTGGGTACTGGGGTATACCCCAGGCTCACACCTTCAGATGCTCTAACTGCAGATCCACTTCACCTCTCGGAGCCTCCAGTCTTTTTGTTCTCAAGTGACATTCTTGGCTTCCTTGTGCCCAATTCCCTTCCAGCCATGACCTCTCAGACATCACTCCCAGGGCTAACTGGCACTGTATCAGGGCTTTCTGGTGCGGGGCAGACACTGAGAGCTTCCCCGGCAGGAACACACACCTGGGGGCCCAGAGTGCGCACAGGCCATGCTCAGGTGCAGGATGTTTTCTGAGGGTGATTAATAGTTGTTTACCAGGATGGGGGCTCTTTGGAATATGCTGGTTTGAAGATAGCCAACAGGTATTCTTTGCCCCAAGACTTCTCAGAACCTCTAAGATAGGCTCAAAAGAGGGAAGATTTTATGGACAAGGACCGCTTTTTTGCAGATCTCCCAGCAGACTGGGCTTCCATGGGTCAGACATTCATGTAGGTGGCTCTCAGGAAATCCCTTCAGCTCTGGGGTTATAGCAGACCACACTCTCCCAGGTGCACTTTGATGAGGGAACGTTTTCAGGATGTCATCTGGAGTGGGGACAGCACCAAGGAAAGAAATCTTCTGTTCCCAAGTCCCTCTGCAACTCAAGGTCTTCTTAGGTTTTCCCCAATGAGAGAAAGCAAGGAAGAGGCAAATGTCTTCATGGTTCAGCCTTCCCTCTAGAACTGTGAGCCCTCCCCAGTGCTCAAAGAATAAATGAACAGCTAGATATTGCCCATTTATTTGTCCATGCAATGGACAATAGGGACTAACCGCTTTGGTTTGGGAGGGACAGCATGCCAGCTGTTCAAAATGCACATAGCACACCATGAGAGAGGATGCGAGAAGTCAGTCCGGGGCAAGAAAGTTGTCTAGAGAGGACTGGGAGGCAAGATGTGAAGCATAATGCACTTTATAGGCGACAGAACAGATTGGTAGAAGTGCCTGTATTACACAATTCAAAACTAATGGTGACTATTCCACCCAGGACAGGAACCCTAAGGGCAACAGCAGGTGGTGACTGAGGCCACAGCTGGACAATCACAAGCACAGGTTGGAGCCAGAGAGAGCCTGAAATTCTCAAGGCTGTGCTTGGCCAGGGATCTGCACGGAGAAGCAGGAGGCCCCAGTCTTCTAGCCGCAAAGAGCAGCCCAGAGTGGATGGAGCAGGGTGGGGTGGGAAATAGGCTCTGGGTGTTGCTGACACCTGTCTGAGGGGAGGAGTGGATGGGGACTGGAGGCACAGGGGTGGCAACGGCGCCCGTGTGTGTTTTTACCTGGAGCAGCACCAGAAGGACTGGGAAAACCTGGCACTGCCACCCTCGTTGCTGCCTGAGCTGAAGCCTCCACCACTGACCCCACAGTGACCCCTGGAAACAGAGTTGAAGCTGCTGCCACCCCTGAAGCCACTGCCTCCACTGAATTCCCTGTTGCCTCCAAAGCCACTGCCTGCTCTCCTTCCCGCGCCAAAGCCACTGCCAAAACCACCTCCATAACCACCTGAGGAGGCCGAGGTCTTACTGCTGCTGCTGACCACAGCTGCAAGAGAAAGGACAGTACAGCAACCAGTGCTCAGCACCCAGCACCCAGGACACTGTATTATAATGAATGACCCTCTGGGCCCAGGATGATTGAAAGTCCACCAAAGTACCTTTATACCTGATAATCATTGTGATATATTCTGATGTCATATATTCTTATGTCAGCCCCATAATGTTAAGACATCACGAACTGTTCAGTGAGTGATTCCTTCCACATATGGTCAACTCTTGATGACACCCTTGGAAATTAATCAGAATTTCTCGTCCCACTAATAGGCTCTCTACTGAATATTCCCCATGCTGTAGACCTATTAACAGTCCCTGAACCCAGAACAATAACAAAATCATATCTGCTGCCCCTTCTATCACTTCCAACTTCCACAGAACTATTTTTTCAATTAGTTGCTACTGCCTGTATTACTATAGATATTTTGGAATCAGGCTGTACTTGGCCAGGGATTGGCATGGAGAACTAAGAGGCCCCAGTCTACTAGCCTCAAAGAACAGTCCAGAGTGGAGCAGGGTAGGGTGGGAAATGGGGCTCAGGGTATTGTCAAAGTAACCATGTTGTCATGGTTACTTTGGCTATTCACAGATGCTGACAGCATTCTGGCAATATCCAGACATTCTGTAGGAGGAAGCAAGAGAGAGCCCATCACAGAATAAATTTCCCACAAGTCCACAAATGAAGGTGATGAATAACAACCAGAACTGAATTCATAAGCCTGGCAGATCAGGTCCCTTCTCCACCATTCTATGGGCCACAACAGAGAGACCCTGCACACACTGGTTACACATGTGCTTTGACTGACTATGGAAAGAGTGGGCTAATAGAGACAAGTGCTTCTCTGCAAGGCCTATGGAAGGTGGGGGGTCTCTCTCCACAGCAGGCCTCCATTCCCATATACTTGGTCATTTATCTAGCCCTCAACATGTGACTTGAGTCAGGAGAGATGAGGAGATGGAATTGGAGACCCACCTGCACTCCTCGCCCTCCAGCAGCTTGCAGTAGGTGGCGATCTCCATGTCCAGGGCCAGCTTGACATCATCAACTCCTGGTAGTGACGCAGCAGACAGGTCATGTCATTCTTGGCCTTCTGAAGGGTGGCCTGTAGCTCTTGGAGCCTGGCATTGACATCCTTGAGAGCTATCTCTTCATGCTGTTCAGCTTCTGTGATTGCTTCCTGAAGGCTGGTGTTCTGGGGCCGGAGGAGGGAAGAGAAGGGGTGGGTCCAGTAGGTGGGTCCCAGGTTCTCTGACTCTTAGAATAGAGCAAGCTTCTTGAAGTCAGGCAACATCATCTCTTCCCTAGCACCTCTATCTTGTCTTCTATATTTCTCCTGTGGATTACCAGCCATCTAGACTGGCTTGGTCTTTGTACCCCCTGGAAGACAATGTTGCTTGAGATGACCCTAAAAGTCCATTTCAAACTGGGAATCCTGAGATCCCAGCCCCCACCCCTCACCGGTCATCCCAGGCCTCCGCATTTATTACCATCCTGCCTGCTTTTTGACCTTCTCAATCTCAACCCACAGCCTCTGGGGAACTCAACTCATCCTGTTGAGTTCCGTGATCTCATTCTTGGTGTTCTTCAGGTCTTTGCCACGTCTGCCGGCTGTGGTCTGCAGCTCCCACAATTGGAGAACAGTAAAGGAGAGGAGGTGTTCGTGCAGCTCTGCCACACTTGTTTCTCCATCCCTAACAACACCCACTCAACCTTGAGGTGCATTTGTTAAAATGATACTGAGTTATGTTTCAGCAGGGATCCCTCTGATGCAGCAGGGAAAATAACATTTGGATTGTCATAGTAGAAGATTCTTCCACCATATAGTCCCTGAGCAAGCTAGAATCAGTCCCATGTGTCATGGCAAGAGACAGAGGAACCACCTTCCCCCAGGGACAGCACTTTCTACAGATGAACAACCAACCATTAGAGGGATGTCTTCAGAGAGTAGAACCAAAAGGGGTCTACCCAGTGACACCTCAGACTCCTGGATCTTCTGAATAGTGCCTTGCTCCCACCTTGCTCTGGTACAGGCTGGGCCTTGACCTCAGCAAGGATGCTGTCCAGGTCCGTGCAGCGGTTGTTGTCCATGGACAGGACCATGGATGTGTCACTGACGTGGCTCTGCATCTGGGACAGCTCCTGCCAACACAGAGGGATGTATCCACTCTCAGGGCCTCTACAACAAACTCACAAAGGCCCAGAGAGACTCTCAATCAACAGCCCCATTCACTGACTCAGTTCTGAATGTCCACCAGCCCCTCAGAGAACCCCATGTCTGCAGCCCATCCTGCAGGGCCCTTATCTCGAAGATCAGTCTTTCCAGGCCCTAATATGATACTAAATCCCTCAGCCTCAAATCTGAAAACATCTCAACCTCCCTCTCTCTCCCTCTTAGAAGGAAATATCTTCCCCGTATCATAGAGGGTCAACAGGAAGTTGATCTCATCCATTAAGGCTTCCACCTTGGCCTGAAGCTCCACCTTGTTCATGTAGGTGGCATCCATGTCCTGAGAAAGACAGAGCATAAAGGCCTTGTTCTCCCAAGGACCAAACACCAGACCATGACTGCAGCAAGAAAAGTGTCGAGGGACCAAGTCTGGTCATTGATCGGTCATTGTCTAAGGCTGATCTCCACATGGAGTGGTTCACATCTCACTGGGGTAGTTTAAGTTCAACCTTATTCAAAACCTAAAAACTAATGAACTGACTTATTGAAGGATCTTTCCAGACTATAACACACCTGACTTCTGTTTTTTGCTCCAACAGCCTGAACTTGGTGGCTCCATGGAGAGGAGTTAAGATATTCTCTCCAACACAGTGAGAAATCAGCACCTACAAGCCCCGGGAAGCACACACAGCCCTTACCTTCTTCGGGGTCACAAATTTATTCTCAGAATCTTTATGCTTTTTGATTTCATCCTCGTATCTGTAAGAGTTACAAAGAAATAGCTGAGGTTGGGTTGTGAGGGAGTCATGAATACTACTATTCTCTGAAACTCTAAAAAGTCATCTCTTTCAGTCCTCTGTCCCTCTCCTAACCCACATAAATGAACATTCTTTTTACTATCTCCCTATTAGTTAGGAGGGCCAATAATTCCAAGTTGTCCAGACAGACTGTCTCTGTTTTAACACTGAAAGTCCCTTGTCGTCGGCAAACCGGGATGGTTGTTCAGCACACCACGAGTTGCCCCGGCATTCTTCAGATCCTATAGAACCAGGATCTTCCCCAGCCTGGTTCTGAAGAAGTGCTTCCTCAACTCTCACTCATTCTGCTTGCAACAATTTTAATTGTAAAAGACTGTCCTTGAACAAGAAAGGTGAGGAAGAACCTAGTGGACCACACTGTCCTCTCTGAAGATACGGAGAGGAAAATAGGCCGTGACCCCATTGCCCAGCAGGCAGGAATAAGGGCTGACTCTGAGACAGGGTGGCCAATGACATCTACCCACTCCTGCCCCTGTCACTCACTTCTCCTTGAAATCCTTCACCAGGTTCTGAATGTTCTTGAGCTCTGAGTCCAGGCAGCCTCTCTCGCCCAGGATGTTTCCAGGTTGCTCCGCTGGGAGCTGATATAGTTCTTAAAAAGGGGCTCAAGGTTGTTGGTGTCTGTGATGGAATCAGTGCCCTGCTGTTGGAGCAGGTTCCATTTGGTCTGCAAGACCTTATTGTGCTGCTCTAGGAACCATACCTGTGATGCATGGAAGAAAACAACATCAGGCAATCCTGTAGCAGACGAGCAGAGGGGCCAGGCTCAGGTAAGACAGATGTCTGTATCTCCCCTACCCCAGCAGAAAGGCCCAGAAAAAACATGAAGTTGGGCTTCTACTACATCTGGACAGGATATGGTCAGATAGTCTCATCAGTCAGGCTACTAAGGATACAGCATGAGAGATGGGTAGAGAAACTGAAAAAAGCCCCTGCCTGGACACAGATGTAAAGGTGACCCTTCAGTGTGCCAAGGATTTCTTGACTCTATCATAACTTCCAAAAATACAGTACACTCTGTAAAAATGTACTTAAACCTTGTAGCATCGTTTCCATCTAAAGAGCACCTGACACTCCAGCCCTTCAAAGGATGTGAGTCACTGGGAACTGATACTGATTGAAATGCCATAATCATCATTATGAGAGAGAGAGTGTGTGTGAACTATCCTGTTCTGGTAGGCACTGATCACCCCTCCATCTGACAAGGTTGATCAGGGCTGCCGATGAGGTTGTCAGCTTCCCTGCAGCCTTTGGGACTACGGCTCCAGGTAAGCCTCTTTTTTTTTTTTTTCCTGTATTTTCCCAAAGCTGGAAACGGGGAGAGACAGTCAGACAGACTCCCGCATGCACCTGACCAGGATCCACCTGGCACGCCCACCAGGGGGCGACGCTCTGCCCCTCTGGGGCGTCGCTCTGCAGCGACCAGAGCCACTCTAGCACCTGGGGCAGAGGCCAAGGAGCCATCCCCAGCGCCGGGGCCATCTTTGCTCCAATGGAGCCTTGGCTGCAGGAGGGGAAGAGAGAGACAGAGAGGAAGGGGGGGGGTGGAGAAGCAAATGGGCGCCTCTCCTATGTGCCCCGTCTGGGAATCGAACCCGGGTCCCCCGCAGGCCAGGCCGACGCTCTACTGCTGAGCCAACCGGCCAGGGCCCAGGTAAGCCTCTTTAATTCTTTTCCTAAAGCATGCACCCACTGTGCCTGGCACAGAGACATATAGGAAACAGGCCCCCTGGAAAGCTTCACAGGGCAGCTTGTTGGAAAAGTTCCCAGTTCTGTGACAGACCCTTCCCTGCCAGTGGTCACAGCCCTTGCCGTGCACTGCCAGCTCTGCCAGCCTAAACCTAGCTAAGACAATGAGGGGGAGACTTGAGCAGAGTCATACAAGCAGGCCGTGGAATGTATGAGTTCAAATAGGGCACTGTGGTCATTCCTACTCACAGAATCATGTGAATAAGCTAATCTTCCCTGAACATCTTCACAGACCCTAGAATGCCTAACCCCCACCCCCTCAGCCTGGCCCATCCAGGATTGATCCTAAACACTGTGTCTAAATGCCA
This sequence comes from Saccopteryx bilineata, assembly GCF_036850765.1. Lineage (NCBI taxonomy): Eukaryota > Metazoa > Chordata > Mammalia > Chiroptera > Emballonuridae > Saccopteryx > Saccopteryx bilineata. Next base: position 128,843,105 of record NC_089490.1, read on the forward strand.
AACTCAAAGTTCCCAGCCTAGAAATGGGGCCCCAATCAGAGATTCATCACCTTGTCGATAAAAGAGGCAAATTTATTGTTGAGGGTCTTGATCTGCTCCCACTCCTAAGCCTTGACTTGCCCAATCTGGGCATCAACCTCCACACTGAGGGGCTGCAGGAGGCTCTGGTTGACAATCACTTCCTCGATGCCACTAGGGAAGCCACCAGGGCCGCCAAAGCCACTGGCTCCTCCAAAGCTACCTCTCATTCCTCTGCCACCACTAAAGCCACTGCCACATGGCTGCACCCTTCCCCAAAGCCACCAGCCAGGGAGCCACCAGCCACACTGATGGAGGCTGCCACCCAGGTTGTAGAGGCTGTGACTGCCAAAGCCACCTGCCCCACTCCGGACCCCACAGGCCCCTCCACCGGCTCCCTCAGAGCGGGCCACACAGTTTATCCTGCTGCTACCGGAGGCCACAGCGGAGTGGCTGGAGACGTCCTGGCTCCCGCCACTGAAGGATTTCTTGCAGACTTGTCTGCTCATGGTGAAAAGACTGGGTGAAGGAAGAGTGTGATAATGAAGCAGGGAAACCTAGAGTGAGAGGAAGAGGGAAGAGAACTGAAGACTTCTGCAAAATAAATGCCTCTATATACAACTGGGAGGTTGCTGGACTCCAGTGAGGGAGAGAAAATTAATCCCAAATAGTCAGGGGTTGGGTTTGCCTCCAAGGCAATAAGTTTGTTCCAGGCTGCTCAGCACACCTAGAGAATAACCTGAAATAGTAAAAGTGTCAAGTTGGCAGGCTTACCTGGCAGGGCGTTGCCCCGTGCTTGGGCATGGCCACCTCCTAGCTTTGTCTGACAGGACCCAAAAGGCATGCTTCTCTGTGTCAGATGTCCTTGGCTCTACTAGAACTGGGCTCAGCTCTAGGAAAGATGGCGTGGAAAGTGGGTTAGGAGGTTCTGGTTGCCTGGGTGGTAGATAGCGAAGCCCAATTACTCAGAAAAAAATATCTCAGTAGAAGGAAAGGTGCATTTCACTCCACCGTCAGCACATGGCCATTGAGTGCCCTCTGTGTGTCCAGCTTTGTGCTGCACTTGAGGATGAAGTAGTGACCTTTCTTCCTCTTTCCTGGAAACAAAGCCCAGAACCATCACAGATTTGCCTCCTGGTTCCCTCTCCAACCCAAGTTATAGTTCAGAAAAGAGCAGCATTTGCTTCATGACTATCTTTGGAGAAAAAGGGCAATTAATACCTACTTGCTTTGTTGAGACATTAGCAAAATTCAATATGTAAAATATTTGTTCGTTTCAAAAACTTCCCAGAGAAATGATGCACTATTCCACATTTTGGGGTATCTCTAAGGCTTCCTTTCTTGCTTCCCCCATTTTTGGCACTTCTCTGGTTTCAGTCTAAGTCTCAGGGAATTGGAAATGTAAACATCAATTCTACCACCTCTTCAAAGGATTTTACAGATTGCCTGATGTGGACCAGGTACTGGAGACTCCGTCATGAATAAGACAAGCAGAGTCCCTGTGGGGCCATTCTCTGGAGGAGGGATGTTCTTCTGGGATGTCTGGAGCCTCACCATCCAGACCCGCCCACTAGCCTCAGGAGGCCAGGCCTGGCAGAACCAGCAGCACTTTCCTGTGTATCTGACTCCAAAACCTGACAGTCTGCCAGCATGGTGTTTTTCAGAAGCTTAGAGACTGGGCTTGACTTGTCCAAGAGGAAAGGATTCACAAGCAGCTCTGGATCCTGCCAAAGCACCTGCTTATCTCTCCAGGACAGGTCTTTTTTGTTCTGTCGGCAACACATTAGACCCTGCCAAGGGTGTGGCCTTGGCAGGGACCTCCGCAGAATGGGCAGAAAGGAGGAAAGAACAGAATTCTTCACTGTTCTCTGGGAAGGGCTGAAGATGGCTGGGCAGAGGAAATGAAGTGTTCTTCAATGGCCTGGTTCTCCCACCTTGTCCTTTGCTCTCCTGTTGGTTATCCCCAAGGCTATGTGACATTCTTCCCTATCCCAGAATAAAGTCATAAACTTTTCAGGAGCTTATATATAGTCTTATTAATACACTGGATCCCTTGGTCCTTAGATGCAGTGCTCTGCCAATAATAATGCTCATAAAAGTTGGTTGAATAATGAATCAATTGATGAACTAATGAATAAATTGCACCTATGAATAGATTACAAATAAAACTGGTCAAAGCTAGTTCAAATGTCATTACATGAGATAGCTCAAGCTGAGAAGGTCTCAACATGAGGAACCCAGACATCTCAAATTTGGTATTTAGATTTAAGAAAATGTATATGAAAAATGAGTGTCACCTCTTCCAAAGTAGGAAAAATGTGGTGGAATTACATGATCAAAAATCAGTTAATCACAGAATCAACTTGAAGTTGACTGGGCATTCGAGGTCACATAATTAGCCCTTTGCCTTGTACTGGGGTTCCCTCTCTCTCGTGTCTGACTTACAGTCCTGATCTTCCACAGCTGCTGCCCAAGGTTTAATGACATATGAAATTAGCCCCAGGCCCAGAGTGTGTCCACACACAGACACCTTCCTCATTTTTTTTGCTCCCTCAGAGGAACAAGAGTTTAAAGAATGAACCAAGCCCAGAGCTGCATCAGCCCCTCCCCATGACTAACCAAGCCTGAGGCTATTTAAATTCTCTGTGCATCAGCACTATTAACCAGTAAAGGTGTTCAGTCAACTCTGCCCCCCTCGGATCTCATGGGAATATAGCTAGATGAATTAAATCTCTGTCAATGGCTTGAATAAACATATCACAAAAATTAAGCTGTATTTTTTCTCTTAATATTTAAGAGTACATACTTTAGAGGCATATAGATCAATTTATTGTGTTTGGGGGGTTTTGGTTTCTGGTTTTTGGGGTTTTTTTGCTAAAAGCGAAGAAGATTCTTTTAATTTTTAGACATAGCTTACTTAGGAGGGGAAAAGTACTTAAAATACCTTAGAACCAAGTATTTGAATTCCAAAATAACTTAATGAAATTTACAGTCAAATGATACTTTGATATGATACTTTTACATGGAAAGAAATAAATTTTTTTTATAATAAATTTTTATTAATGGTAATGGGATGACATTAATAAATCAGGGTACATATATTCAAAGAAAACATGTCTAGGTTATTTTGTCATTAAATTATGTTGCAAACCCCTCGCCCAAAGTCAGATTGTCCTCCGCCACCCTCTATCTAGTTCTCTGTGCCCCTCCCCCTCCCCCTAACTCTCTCCCTCCCTCCCTTCCATGTCCTCCCTCCCCCCACCCTTGGTAACCACCACACTCTTGTCCATGTCTCTTAGTCTCATTTTTATGTTCCACCAATGTATGGAATCATGTAGTTCTTGTTTTTTTCTGATTTACTTATTTCACTCCTTATAATGTTATCAAGATCCCACCATTTTGCTGTAAATGATCTGATGTCATCATTTCTTATGGCTGAGTAGTATTCCATAGTGTATATGTGCCACATCTTCTTTATCCAGTCTTCTATTGAAGGGCTTTTTGGTTGTTTCCATGTCTTGGCCACTGTGAACAGTGCTGCAATGAACATGGGGCTACATGTGTCTTCACGTATCAATGTTTCTGAGGTTTTGGGGTATATACCCAGTAGAGGGATTGCTGGGTCATCAGGTAGTTCTATTTGCAGTTTTTTGAGGAACCACCATACTTTCCTCCATAATGGTTGTACTACTTTACAGCCCCACCAACAGTGAATGAGGGTTTCTTTTTCTCCACAGCCTCTCCAACATTTGCTATTACCCGTCTTGTTGATAATAGCTAATCTAACAGGAGTGAGGTGGTATCTCATTGTAGTTTTGATTTGCATTTCTCTAATAACTAATGAAGCTGAGCATCTTTTCATATATCTGTTGGCCATTTGTATCTCTTCCTGGGAGAAGTGTCTGTTCATGTCCTCTTCCCATTTTTTAATTGGATTGTTTGTTTGTTTGTTGTTGAGTTTTATGAGTTCTTTGTAAATTTTGGATATTAGGCCCTTATCTGAGCTGTTGTTTGAAAATATCATTTCCCATTTAGTTGGCTGTCTGTTTATTTTTATATAAGTTTCTCTTGCTGAGCAAAAACTTTTTATTCTGATGTAGTCCCATTCGTTTATCTTTGCCTTCACTTCTCTTGCCATTGGAGTCAAGTTCATAAAATGTTCTTTAAAACCCAGGTCCATGATTTTAGTACCTATGTCTTCTTCTATGTACTTTATTGTTTCAGGTCTTATATTTAGGACTTTGATCCATTTTGAATTAATTTTAGTACACGGGGACAGGCTGTAGTCGAGTTTCATTCTTTTGCATGTGGCTTTCCAGTTTTCCCAACACCATTTGTTGAAGAGGCTTTCTTTTCTCCATTGTGTGTTGTTGGCCCCTTTATCAAAGATTATTTGACCATATATATGTGGTTTTATTTCTGGGCTTTCTATTCTGTTCCATTGGTCGGAGTGTCTATTTTTCTGCCAATACCATGCTGTTTTGATTATCGTGGCCCTATAATATAGTTTAAAGTCAGGTATTGTAATGCCCCCAGCTTCATTCTTTTTCCTTAGGATTGTTTTGGCTATTCGGGGTTTTTTATAGTTCCATATAAATCTGATGATTTTTTGTTCCATTTCTTTAAAAAATCTCATAGGGATTTTGATGGGAATTGCATTAAATTTGTATATTGCTTTGGGTAATATGGCCATTTTGATTATATTTATTCTTCCTATCCAAGAACAAGGAATATTTTTCTATCTCATTGTATCTTTTTCGATTTCCCTTAACAATGCTTTGTAATTTTCATTATATAGGTCCTTTACATTCTTTGTTATGTTTATTCCTAGGTATTTTATTTTTTTTGTTGCAATCGTGAAGGGGATTATTTTTTTGAGTTCGTTTTCTAATATTTCATTGTTGGCATATAGAAAGGCTAAGGACTTTTGTATGTTAATTTTGTATCCTGCGACCTTACTGTATTGGTTTATTGTTTCTAATAATCTTTTTGTGGAGTCCTTCGGGTTTTCGATGTATAGGATCATATCATCAGCAAAAAGTGATACCTTTACTTCTTCTTTTCCGATATGGATGCCTTTTATTTCTTTGTCTTGTCTGATTGCTCTGGCCAGAACTTCAAGCACCACGTTAAATAAGAGTGGAGAGAGTGGACAACCCTGTCTTGTTCCTGATTTAAGGTAGAAAGTCCTCAGTTTTATGCCGTTTAATAGGATGTTGGCTGATGGTTTATCATATATGGCCTTTATCATGTTGAGATATTTTCCTTCTATACCCATTTTGTTGAGAGTCTTAAACATAAAATTGTGTTGTATTTTATCAAAAGCCTTTTCTGCATCTATTGATAAGATCATGTGGTTTTTGTTCTTTGTTTTGTTGATATGGTGTATTACGTTAACCGTTTTGCGTATGTTGAACCATCCTTGAGATTCTGGGATGAATCCCACTTGATCATGATGTATTATTTTTTTAATATGTTGTTGTATTCGGTTTGCCAGTATTTTGTTTAGTATTTTAGCATCTGTATTCATTAGAGATATTGGTCTGTAGTTTTCTTTCTTTGTGCCATCCTTGCCAGGTTTTGGTATGAGGGTTATGTTGGCCTCATAGAATGTGTTTGGAAGTATTGCTTCTTCTTCAATTTTTTGGAAGACTTTGAGTAGAATAGGAACCAAGTCTTCTTTGAATGTTTGATAGAATTCATTAGTATAACCGTCTGGGCCTGGACTTTTATTTTTGGGGAGATTTTTAATAGTTTTTTCTATTTCCTCCCTGCTGATTGGTCTGTTTATGCTTTCTGCTTCTTCATGACTCAGTCTAGGAAGGTTGTATTGTTCTAGGAATTTATCCATTTCTTCTAGATTATTATATTTGGTGGCATATAATTTTTCATAGTATTCTACAATAATTCTTTGTATATCTATGATGTCTGTGGTAATCTCTCCTCTTTCATTTTGGATTTTATTTATTTGAGTCCTGTGCCTTTTTTCCTTGGTGAGTCTTGCCAAGGGTTTGTCAATTTTGTTGATCTTTTCAAAGAACCAGCTCCTTGTTTTATTGATTTTTTCTATAGTTTTTCTGTTCTCTATTTCATTTATTTCTGCTCTGATTTTTATTATCTCCTTTATTCGGCTGCTTTTGGGTTGTCTTCTTCTTTTTCTAGTTCCTTAAGGTGTGAAGTTAAGTGGTTTACTTCGGCTCTCTCTTGTTTGTTCATATAGGCCTGAAGTGATATGAACTTTCCTCTTATTACTGCTTTTGCTGCATCCCAGAGATTCTGATATGTCGTATTTTCATTTTCATTTGTCTGTATATATCTTTTGATCTCTGAGCTTATTTCTTCTTTGACCCATTCATTTTTTAGAAGTATGTTGTTTAGTTTCCACATTTTTGTGGGTTTTTCCCCCTCTTTTTTGCAGTTGAATTCTAGTTTCAAGGCTTTATGATCAGAAAATATGCTTGGTACAATTTCAATTTTTCTAAATTTGCTGATATTGTCTTTGTGGCCCAACATATGGTCAATTCTTGAGAATGTTCCATGTACACTAGAGAAAAATGTATACTCTGTCGCTTTGGGATGAAGTGTCCTGTAGATGTCTATCATATCCAGGTGTTCTAGTATTTCGTTTAAGGCCACTATATCTTTATTGATTCTCTGTTTGGATGACCGATCTAGAGCCGTCAGCGGTGTATTGAGGTCTCCAAGTATGATTGTATTTTTGTTAGTTTTTGTTTTAAGGTCAATAAGTAGCTGTCTTATATATTTTGGTGCTCCTTGGTTTGGTGCATATATATTAAGGATTGTTATGTCTTCTTGATTCAACTTCCCCTTAATCATTATGAAATGACCATTTTTGTCTCTGAGTACTTTTTCTGTCTTGTAGTCAGCATTATTAGATATGAGAATTGCTACACCTGCCTTTTTTTAGGTGTTGTTTGCTTGGAGTATTGTTTTCCAGCCTTTCACTTTGAATTTTTTTTTATCCTTGTTGCTTAGATGTGTTTCTTGTAGGCAGCATATAGTTGGATTTTCTTTTTTAATCCATTCTGCTACTCTGTGTCTTTTTATTGGTAAGTTTAATCCATTTACATTTAGTGTAATTATTGACACTTGTGGGTTCCCTACTGCCATTTTATAAATTGCTTTCTGTTAGTTTTGTATCTATTTTGAATCTTCTGTTTGTTTTTCTATCATTTGTTTTTGTTTGTTTGTGTTCCATACTTCTTTCCTCTGTTGCTACCTTTTTTAAGTCAAGTGTTTTTGTGGTGGTTTTTTCAAGGGTGGTTACCATTAAGTAATGAAAAGGGTACCTACCATATTCATTGTAGTACCCTATCTTATAAGTATTTCTGCACTTCATCATCCTTTGCTACTGTTAATCTCCATCCTCTCCCCCCTTTTTTTCCTTTGTTGTCACAGTTTAAGTTTGGTTTTATTGTGTTCTTGGTGGAGCTGTTACTTGTGGTGTTGTTTTCTTTTGTTCTTTGAATCTGGTTGGAAAACCCCCTTTAGTATTTCCTGGAGTGGGGGCTTTCTGTTGATAAATTCTCTCATCTTTTCTGTATTTGTGAATGTTTTTATATCTCCTTCATACTTGAAGGATAGCTTTGATGGGTATAGTATTCTTGGCTGAAAGTTCCTCTCTTTCAGGGCTTTAAATATTGGGGTCCACTCTCTTCTAGCTTGTAGAGTTTCTGCTGAGAAATCTGATGATAATCTAATAGGCCTTCCTTTATATGTTGTACTCTTCTTTTCCCTGGCTGCCTTGAGAATTTTTTCTTTGTCATTGGTTTGTGTCATCTTTATTATGATGTGCCTTGGAGTGGGTTTGTTGGGGTTAATAAAACTCGGTGTTCTGTTTGCTTCTTGAATTTGAGGCTTTAGTTCTTTCCACAGGCTTGGGAAGTTCTCGTCTATTATTTGTTTGAGTATATTCTCCATTCCATTTTCTTTCTCTTCTCCCTCTGATATACCTATTATTCTTATGTTATTCTTTCTGATGGAGTCAGACAATTCCTGTAGGGCTTTCTCGTTTTTTATTATTTTTGAGTCTCTTTCTTCTTCTCTCTGTTGTGCCTCAAGTTGTTTGTCTTCTATTTCACTAATCCTATTTTCAATCTGGGCTGTTCTGTTAGCTAAGCTTGTTACCTCGTTTTTCAGCTCGTGAATTGAGTTTTTCATTTCTGTTTGATTTGTTTTTATAGTTTCAATTTCCTTGGTAATATATTCTTTGTGTTCATTGAGTTGTTTTCTGATCTCCCTATATTGCCTTTCTGTGTTTTCTTGTATATCTCTGAGTATTTTTAAGATTTCTATTTTAAATTCTCTGTCATTTAGCTCCAAGGCTTCCAATATGTTAAGTCTTTTCTCCATAGATTTTTCCACATCTATTTGTGTTACCTCTCTTTCTTTTGTATCCATAATATTCGATTTCCTCTTTCTTATCGGCATCTGAGGGTGGTCTTGTTGATAGCACTAATTAGAATTAATAATGAGTAAAAAGTAAAAAAAAAAAAAAAAAAAGAAAAAAGAAAAAAGAAAAAGAAAAAAAAAAAAAGGTAAAACACCCCACAAAAAAAAAACAGTAATAATTTATTATTTCCCCCTTTTTTCTTTCTTCTCTTTCCCTCTTCTTCCCTCCTCAGGGAAATATCGTGCCTATAATGGAGGGCCTGATTTGGGGTGAAGAGTTCAAGGGGCAAAAAAAGGGAGTAGGGACCTACTAAATGCAAAAAAAAAAAAGGAAGAAAATCTTAGACAAGCATAAGATGATTTGCTTGTAAGTGATGGTCAACTAAGAGAAATAATGAGAGGGATAAGAGGGAACCAGAAAAAAGGAACAAAAAAGAATAATAAAGAAGAAAAAAATAAAAATAATAAGTAAAAATCTGTTGTATTAAGTGGAGCGAAGATTAAATACAATGGAGACCTTGGGTTGGGAGGACCCAAAATGCCACAAAAATAAACAAACAAGAAAAAAAATAAAAACAAAAGCAAAAAAGAGAAATAAAGCCAAAAAAAAAGCCTTGAGTCCCAAATTAACTAATTTGTTCGTGATTGAGGATTATATGGGAGGAAAGTAAAGTGAGAAAAGAAAAAATGAATAGAAAGGAAAAAATAAGAAAAAGAGAAAAACTAAGGAAGAAATAAAATAGGAAGAGAAAAAAACAAAATAAAGCAAGACAAAAAAAAAACAAAAGAGGAGAGAGTGAGAGTTAAGTGTTTTGGAGTATAACCTTAAAGGAGGGTGAGGATGAAGAAGAGAAATAAAATGCAACACTCATGGGTAGTGTAGTTCAAGAAAGGGGAAGCATAAGATGGGCACAGAATAGAAGGACCGAGGTGGAGGAAATAAAGGCAATAAGATAGAAGAAACAAACAACAACAACAACAAAATTAGTGGATCAAGTTGTAAAGTCTGTGGATTTTTCTTGATTTTGAGAGATTAACTTCTTCCTTTTTCTTTTCTCTCCCTCTTCCTGGTCGGTGACTCTGTACCCCAGGCTCTGCCCCTGTGTCACACTTAGGTAGGGATTGCAGTTGATGGGATTCTATGGCAATGTCATATAATTGGCTTTAGTCTTGCTGGTAGTCAAGGCTTGTTGGTGTTTGCAGGGTCCAACGATGAGAGAGTTTGCTTTCCTGGATTCTCTCTCCTAGTCCCCCCTTTCTGAATTAGCAGCCTGGTGATCCAGCTATAAGGCTGCAACTGCTTCTGCCTGGGGAGTAAGAGGCTCAAAGAGCTGGGAAATCCCCACTCTATCCCCACTCAGTGCAAGGCTTTGGGAAAGGCTCTGACAGTCAGGGCCTCCAGATTAATCAGGCGGGGGTGGGAGTCAATTGTTGTCAAGGTGACTGTTCAGCACCTATCATTTAGTTGGACCTCTCAACCCAGGCTTTCCACACTTTGTAGCCTGTTTTTGCAGGGAAGAAGAGGCACTAGTCTCTGCTTGCGACTAGTGTAGTATAGATCTTATTATCTGCCAAGTCCTTCTTGTTAGCGTTTATCCCTGAATATGGAGGCTCTATCAATCAGAAGTTGCCCCCGCCCCTTTAGCGAGAGGCACTAAAAAATATCACGCCTCTTGTCTTGGATCGCTGAACTGCTGAACTGAGAGAGATCTTATCAATTAGAACCGAGGGTGCGCAGATTTCATGAGTTAAGCTAATTTCAGTGATTGGGTCGCAGCTGTGCTTCCGAAGGTATTTTAGGCTGCCTGCGCGCGCCCCTCCCCCAACGCTTGATTGTTAGCTTGAATGGCTGGGTGAGGTGCCCCGCCCACGGAGAGAATCTCCCAAGCCTCTCCCGCTCGCCCTGCCGCTGGCGGCTGGATCGCGCCAGGCGCAGGATAATGGAGCACCCTGGGTGTGCGGGCCAGTAGGGCGCTCTGGGCGCATGGAATGCCCAAGGCACGCGCGTGAATGGGGTGCTCCGGGCACCGGTGGCTGGTGACTCTCACTCGCAGTGTGTGGGCCGCTGGGAACGTTAGCGGTGCCCAACCGGACTGGGCACGCGAGCGGCTGCTCCCGGCAGCGGCTCCCGGCGGCGGCTCGCGGCTCCCAAGTGTGGGTTGACTCACCACAGGCGCACTTCCTCGCGGCTTGAATGAACGTCCCTGCGGTAGATTCCTCCACACCCTCGTCTCAGATTCAAGTGATAACAGTCCTTTCGCTATCAGTTTGTGTGGAACTCCAGAATGCTCCGAGGATAAATTTTTCTGTTTCTAGTTGATAAATTTGTTGTGATTTAGGGGAGAGCTGTCGGACGCGCTGCTCACGGCGCCATTTCCGTGACGTCACTCCGAAGAATGGAAAACTCGAAATAAATTTTTTAATTTTTATCTTGCCATTGGCTTGAGAAAGACAGGGACGACGGGAAAGGAAGAGAGAGAGCAGCACTGACTTGTTGTTCCACTGTGTTGTGTACTCATTGGTCGCTTCTCATATGTGCCCTGACCAGGGGTCAAACCCACAATCTTGGAGTATGGGAACAATGTTCTACCCATTGAGAAACCAATCCAGGGCTAGTAAGATTCAGTTTTTTAAAATAATTTATTTTTAATTGAGGTATAATTAACATACATTGTATTAATTTTGGGGTGTGCATAGTTTTAAAATCTCAGTTTTGTCACTATATATCCATGAGCAAGTTTTTTGTTTTGTTTTGTTTTTGTTTTTTTACAGAGACAGAAGGAGAATCAGAGAGAGGAACAGATAGGGACAAACAGGAAGGGAAGGGAGAAAGATGAGAAGCATCAATCTTCGTTGTCGCACCTTAGTTGTTCATTGATTGCTTTCTCATATGTGCCTTGACCGGGGGCTACAGCAGAGCGAGTGACTCCTTGCTCAAGCCAGCGATCTTGGGCTCAAGCCAGCGACCTTTGGGTTCAAACCAGTGACCATGGGGTCATGTCTATGATCCCAGGCTCGAGGTAGTGAGCCTGCGCTCAAGCCGGCAACCTTGGGGTTTTGAACCTGGTTCCTCCGTGTCCCAGTTCAAAGCTCTATCCACTGCACCACCGCCTGGTCAGACCATGAGCAAGTTATTTAACCTCTCTGTGCCTGTTTCCTCATCTATAAAACTGTTATTTAATGGTACCTCTTTCATGGAGTCATTGTCTTAACTAGATAGTATCTAGCACACTATAAGTGTTCAATGTTCACTATTTTCTTAACTATTTTTGGTTGCAAGTCACACAGAGAATTTTAATTTTTATACCTGCCAATAAAATAATGATTACACTGGCAAATTATCCAGTGAGGCCCCCCAGGGAATGTGAGCACAGCCTGAGGCTAGATAGATAGGAATCATACCAACTTCTGTATGACTTCAGGTAAGGAGAAGAAGGCCTCAGCTTCCAGCCCAACAAAGAGAAATTAGTGAAAAAATATGAGTGTTTACAGAGCAGAGACTTTCTCAGTTGCCACATGGTAGAGAGAATGGTTTACAAAGGGCTTGCAATCTAGACAAACCAAACAATATAAGACTGTGTGAAACTAAGTGCTATGTTGCAGGTGCTGTGAGAGTATGGAGAAGTGAAACAGCAATAAAAAAGTGGAATAATATGAGAAGGCTTCATATTAGACATGAATCCAAACTTTTATGGAGAGAAGGACAAGATAGACAGAAGGGAAGGCATTTCAGACCAGGGGTCATGAGCCAAGGCTTAGCACTGAAAATTACCACAGTTGGATTTAGGAAGTGAAGACTGTGGGTGACTTTTGTCATTTGTTGCTACACAACATCTTTGAATGCCCTTCCTACAGTTTGGTCATTTCCCACATTATAATCCCCACCTTCCTAGGGTAAAATCTAGAAAACATTCCCAGACTCCTTTGCAGCTAGAGGTCAGTTCTTTCATCTTCCAGTGAGATAGACCCTTGTGAAACTTGAGAACAACATCAAGAGATGGCAATGCAAAGAGCAACTGACCTTTCTGGAGAACAAGAGAATACAATGGTAGAGACATCTGGGTCTCCATGGGCAGAGGTGGAGTTTTGTCATTTTGCCCCAAGCATCATAGGTACAGCAGTATTAATATATTCTCTCCAGAGCAGCCCCCAGATGTGACTGGGCATGGTTCTAGGCTACAGAGCTCCCAGAGAAGCAATGAGCAACACTGCCCTTTAATAGAGTATTTTCAGTTTACATTAGACAGAATACATACATGTTGTTATTTGCAAGTATGAGCCCTGATCAACATAGTGATGAGATAGGCCTGGCTAGAGCAGGAAGGGATTGTTGAAGAAGATGCTGAGGAAGTGGGTGAGAACAGGATGGAGGGCCTGCCTTTTGTGTCATAAAGAATGAGGCTGCTGCACAGCCAGATGTGGGGCCTGAAGCCCAGGATTTTTTTTTATTTTATTTTTGTATTTTTCTGAAGCTGGAAACGGGGAGAGACAGTCAGACAGACTCCCGCATGCACCCGACCGGGATCCACCCAGCACGCCCACCAGGGGCAACGCTCTGCCCACCAGGGGGCGATGCTCTGCCCATCCGGGGCTCACTCTGTTGTGACCAGAGCCACTCTAGCGCCTGGGGCAGAGGCCGAGGAGCCATCCCCAGCGCCCGTGCCATCTTTGCTTCAATGGAGCCTCAGCTGCGGGAGGGGAAGAGAGAGACAGAGAGGAAGGAGAGGGGGAGGGGTGGAGAAGCAGATGGGCGCTTCTCCTGTGTGCCCTGGCCGGGAATCAAACCCGGGACTTCTGCACGCCAGGTGGATGCTCTACCACTGAGCCAACCAGCCAGGGCCTAAGCCCAGGAATTTTTAAACCCATAGTGAACCCAAGTACCTTACTGACCCTCCACTGGGACAGATACCAGCCATCACCAGATGCCACTGATTCTGAGCCATACTTGTCATTCCTTTAGAGGGAAGTCACTTGGAGAAGAATCTTTGAGAAGCAAAGTCACAGCCAGGGTTGTCATCAGCTAGTCCTAGATCTGGGACCTTCCAGCAGGTGATGAAAACTGTGTGGAAAAAGGCTTAATCTATTCTTATTCTGCAGTCAGGATTATGGGAAAAGACATTGCCTACCAGGAAACAAAAAGCAAAACATGGATTGGAAATGCATTAGCAGAACTAGAATGTCAATTCTGATTGGAGAATCCTGAGCTATGCAGAAAATGGAAGGAAATAAAGCAATCAGTGAGTTGAAATTCTTAATGATCAGGCCCAGTCCTCTACACTTGGGAAACCAGATAAATGTTTTGAGAAAATGGAATTGGCTTACACTCATCCCCAACACCTAGATTATTTGAAGCTTAACTAAATATCCTGAGTACTTTTTCCCTGGAGAAAAGAGTGAGTCACTGTGTGCAATATATCAGATTAGAGCCTCATAGGATGCTGCAGCCAGGAGGCCATCCACTCCACCTGGAGGCAACCCCCACACACAGCCTCTCCTACTCTTCAGGATCCCCGTAGAAAGCAATTCATCAAATCTCCTGTCTTGCTGAGGCCAGCAAGGCACCACTCTGACCCGAGGAAGGTCTTCATGACCTAACTTTAATGCCTTCTGCTCCAGTAGGAGCCTGACTTCTCTTCATGGGATCAATGAAGTTGGGGGTTGGCAGGGGTCTCACCTGCCTGTCCACCATCACCATGGCACCCCCCTTCTCTGGATTTGAAGACCCCTTTTAACACCAGAAAATTATATTGACCTTCACATATATCAGAACTAATACTTTCAATAGCCTTTGAGAACATATATTTTTTACTGTGAATTCAACAATATTTTTAAATAAAACTGAATCTTCTAATCACATACATTTGGAAATGATAATACATATAAATAAAATTTATCCAACCAACAGACATTTGTGCACATTCAGATGGTTGGGACACTTGCAATAACACAACTGCCACCCTAACAGAGGCCTTTCAACCTCAGACCTCAAACTCCCACCAATTAGCCTCTTCCAAGGCTGCACAGCCCTGTCCCTTGCACAGGTCTCACTGTCCTCTGCTGAAATCCCCTGCTGGCCTATACCCCTCTGGGTGATGTCACTGCCAGCCCTGTTGTCTTTGTGATCCTCAGTATCTGGTCCTTTGTGGTCATCATCATCTGGTCCTGGGAGGCCTTCAATGGATGCTACCTAAACTGAAATGTATTTGCTCTGGTCTGGCCTTCCAGAGCAATACACACAAACATCCCTGGGTTCTGTCTGATAACTCTTCCAATATTGGAAAATCCTGTTGAATTTCCAGACAACTGTTCTCCAGGTTAAATGCAACCAGTTGCTTCTCCCAGCCTTCAGTACATGTGGTTTCCAGGACTCTTCACTCCATTTTGTTAATGTACCCCTTAAAATCATGGTGCCTGATTAAGATGCAGTATTTGGAGGTGGTGCAGTGTGCACCAAAACTTTAAGGTTGGTGCACCCCCACTGAGAAAGAAGGAAGGGCGTAGCCACGAAGTGTGGATTAATAAAAGCTTTATTCAGAGCGCTTCCCAGATGATGTTCCCTGGTCCGGGGGCCAGGAGCCAGAGAAGTCACACGGATTCTCTAGTGTAGGGGTAATTTATCGGGTCGTTAGGGGAGTCGAGTTGATATGATGTGGCAAAATTTCACTGGCTGACAGACAGTCGCTCTTTTCCAAAGGACTCCTGAGAAGTTTCTTTTGGCGCACATGGGTGTGGGCAGTTCCAGCCAAAGTTCCCGGGTCTGGTTCCTCATGTGACCTTCCCCCATTGCCCACTGACCTCACAAAAACTACTAGGAGGACACTTAGTGTCTGTGATGTGGACACTGCTTCTTTCAGTGCCAGCTAAGATTCTATCGTTTTCTTTAACTATTGGCGCATATCAATCCTGCCTGTGGGGCAAGACACAAGGCCCTACCCATGTAAATCAGGCAGTCCTGGATTGAATCTTGGCTCTGCCTCTTACTTGTGTGATCTTGGGCTACTTTCCTTATCTGTAAAATAAAATTAATTGCAGATTAATCTTCCATAGCTGTTTTAAGAATTGAATTATATTATAATGGATAGCAAACACCAAGAAAGGTAGCTAAATATAGTTAGTACTCAGGAACTATTTCTCATTTTGTATCACTTTGGGATTTGTTACTGTTCTATCATGAGACTAGGACCTTGTAAGGCTGGTGGTCATGGCCATGCAGGTTCACAATGGATTTGGGCAGATGGTAAAGGAACTGCGGAGCTGGAAAATGGTGGGCCGTTCCGTTTATTAGAGTCTCGCAATGGCAATGAGCAAGCAGGCAGGGAAGACTGCTTCCCTCTCTCTGTCTCTGGACTCACAAGCAAAACAGCCTGGGGAGTGGGAGAGACACTTATCTAGCAAACAGTGGCCCCTCCCAATGGCAGCAGACAATTCTGCTGCCCTGAGGGCAAGCACTTGCAGCCTTACATAGACTATAGACAGGAAGCGCTGCCCTGTGCTCATGCACCAATTAGGCAAAGTGCTAGCAAGCAAACCTAACACATTTGTAACACACTGGTTTGCCCAGCAGGCCTCTTCTGTTGCTCAAAACAAAAAAAGATTACATGAATTAATTGCTCCTGTAACTACCTATCTGATGGTGGAGAAAAGGTGGAATGGACCATACAAGAAAAGTATCTTAAAGCACCATAACAAGAAAGTATCTGCAGATCAGAAAACAAAGCAGGCAACTCCATAGAATATAACAGAATTCATTATAGAGTAATTTACCTATAGGAAGATTGGATTGGAGCTGAGAAGGTAAACCAGCACTCTGTGCAGATTATTCTCCATAACAGACCCCTGTTAGAGTTCTTTTTTATGACATAACTTGGGTACTAAGATTGATGAAGCAAAGGGACAAAAACTGCAGTAGCATCAGGGGCCATACCTCCTGGTGGTCTTGTGATAGATGACTGCTTATAATTTATACTATTACCAGTTTGATATTTATCTCAGTTATCATGCCATTCAGGCTATTATTAACAAAAATATGTATAGCTATATTTTAAGGAACACAGATAATCATCAACTGGAAGGCTTTGATATGCTTGCTAAGGACAGTGAGGTTGGCCAAAGGTCACAGCATGGAACTTAAAAATGAAGTGAAATCGTGTTGGATAAACAAGTGTGTTTAGTTATGCTCACTTGTATTTTGTATTGGCGCAGGGCAGTGACATGTATGTGTGGTCTGTGAGAGACTGCCATGCTTGCCCTCAGGGCGGCAGATTGCCTGCCTCCATGGGGAGGGGCGATTGTTTGCTATTGTTTGCCAGAGAAGGGGTATTTCTACCTGATCTGTTTTGCAGGGGAGTCCAGAGAGAGAGGGAGAGTGCTGAGGGTGAGTGCTAAGGCTGGTGGGGGCCTGTGAGTCTGGGAAAGTCAGAGAGAGAGAGGGAAGTGGTCTTCCCTGCCTGTTTGCTTGTTTGCCTTTTGTAAGGTATTTTTCCCTGCCCAGGAAGAAGGAAGGGGCCGGAGCCACGAAGTGTAGAATAATAAAAGGCTTTATTGAGTACAGAGCATATCCCGCCCAACAGGTTCCCTAGCCCCGGCAACAGGCATAGAGTGACCCCCGTGGGAGATATTTAAAGGGTCCCTAGGGTAGTCGAGCTAATATGACGTGGTGAAATATCACTGGCTGATGGACAGTCCTTTTTTTCCTAAGGGCTCCTGGGAAGTTTCTTTTGGCGTGCTTGGTTGTGGGCAGTTCTAGCAAAGTTCCTGGGCCTGGGTTCCTCACGTGAGTTTCTCCCATTGCTGACCACCCCACACTTTTTCAAGACTTTAATAAATGGAATGGTCCACCATCTTCTGTCTCCACAGTTCCTTTACTATCTGCCTGAATCCAACGTGAACCTGCATATCCATGGCTCCCAGCCTTACATAATGAATGCGTACCAAGCACTTACTGTTTACTGAGCACTGTTCTAGGCATGAAGAATGCAGCAGTGGACAGAGCAGTCAAAGTCCCTGCTCTCCTAGAGCTAACACAGCAGTAGGAGACAGACAATAAAGAAATAAATACATGTCATGTAGGCAGTAACAGGTGCTGTGAAATAGATGCAGCAGGAAAGGGGGTGCACAGGGGTAAAGCCAGTGGCCGTGGCCATGCAGATTCTCATTGAATTTGGACAGACGGTAAAGGAAATGTGAAACCAGAAAATGGTGGGCCATCTCATTTATTAGAGTCTCACAAAAGCAGACAAGCAAACAGGCAGGGAAAACTGCTTTGCTTTCTCAGGACTGAAAAGCAAACAGGCCAGGAGTAAAACCTCTTCTCTGGCAAACAATAGCAAAAAATGGTCCCTCCCAAGCAGGCAGGCAATCCACAAGTTACAATCTACTGCCCTGAGGGCACGCACCAGCAGCCTTATATAGACTATACACACATGGTGCTGCCCCGTGCTCATGCACCAATCAGGCAAAGTACAAGCAAGCAAGGCTAACACACTTGTTTGCCCAACAACATGACAAGGAGTGCTGTCTCATAGAGGGTGGTCTACAGGACCTGAGCAGATATCTGAATGCAGTGAAGGAGTGAGGCACAAGGACATCTGAACTAAAGGTGCCCTAGCAGAGAAAACCATAAGTGCAAAGGCCCTGTGACAGGAGTGTGAGGAGTGTTTGAGGAACAGTGTGGGGCCTGGACAGCTGAAACAGATGGGGGGAGGGGAAATAGGCATCAGGCTAAGGTCTGAGGCAGCTGGGAGGCAAAAGGCTGTGAGATGCTGAATAAGGCTCACTTTTCCACTGAGAGGCAAAGGCTTTGAAGGGGTTCAGCGAAGATGAGACACAAGCTGACTTTTAAAAGGGTGAGTCTAGGCCCTGGCCGGTTGGATCAGCGGTAGAGTGTCGGCCTGGTGTGCGGGGGACCCGGGTTCGATTCCCGGCCAGGGCACATAGGAGAAGCGCCCATTTGCTTCTCCACCCCCTTCCCCTCCTTCCTCTCTGTCTCTCTCTTCCCCTCCCGCAGCCAAGGCTCCATTGGAGCAAAGAGGGCCCGGGCACTGGGGATGGCTCCTTGGCCTCTGCCCCAGGCGCTAGAGTGGCTCTGGTCTCGGCAGAGCGACGCCCCAGAGGGGCAGAGCGTCGCCCCTGGTGGGCGTGCCGGGTGGATCCCGGTGGGGCGCATGCGGGAGTCTGTCTGACTGTCTCTCCCCATTTCCAGCTTCAGAAAGAAAGAAAAAAATTAAAAAATAAAATAAAAGTGTGAGTCTAGAGACAAAGCTTGTGCAGTTTCATACAAGAGATGAGATACAGAACTGTCACATCAAGTCTTTTCCCCAGAAGGAAAGGAAGACAAGGCTCAGTTTCCTAAGGCTGCATGGTCTAGGTCCTAGACTCTAGGCCAATCCACCAAAAAGAAAAAAAAGAGATCTGGCTTCTTCTCACTCAACAAGGCTCAGTCAGTCTTTGTTCCTAGATAGTGATGTGAGCCCAGGAATAAAAGCCTCTGTGTGCTCAAGACTATTCAAGAATACTCACTGAAGTGTCACCGGAGCCCTCTCTGCAGAGACACTGCACTCAGAAAGCCCCGGGGTCCACCCCTCTCTGCTCTGGAGACCTTCGCGAAACAGACATTTAGAGGCGCTCTCTCCTGGCTAGTCTCTCTCTCATTCTGCACCAAGGGACTTACTGAACTTTTATGTGGAAATACCTGACAACCAACTAATTGTCTGGGTTAGAATGGGGTTATAAACAGGGTATGCATGCTGAGTAGGTTGCTGAAATGCTAAGACACTCTGGAGAACCCCTTATTTTCCAGAGCTGAGCTCAGGCACCTCACCCTCCTGCCTTGCACACGGGCTCAGGAATTGTTTGCTCCTGCTGCAGAGGCCATGTGAACTTTTCTGACCAGTAGAATGCTATTTATTTTTGTATTTTGTGTGTTTGCCATGGTCTGCTGATTCCATTTCACTAAGAGCCACACTTACCTCAACAGTTAGTTTGATAATAGAAAAAAAATTTTAAAGAACGTTTTAAAGAGCTTTTTGATCCCCAGAAGTCTGTAGATTTATTTCCATATAAACTGGGGGGGGGGGTTGTATAAAGTACATTCTTAAAAATAAAAAAATAAAAATAAAATAGAAGGGTGAACATGGCTGCTGTGTGGGGAATAGATCATGGGGTCAGGGAGAGCATGCTAAAACATGGCTGCTGCATGGGGAATAGATCACGGGGTCAGGGAGAGTGTGCTAAAACATGGCTGCTGTATGGGGAATAGATCACGGGGTCAGGGAGAACGTGCTAAGACCATTCCACCTTCTTCACTTTCCAGGACCAAAAATTGCCTTCCAGTTTTAAGTAAGTCACTTCCACTTTCTGCTGTGAGAATAAAGAACAGGGCCCTGGCTGGTCGGCTCAGTGGTAGGGCATCGGCGTGGCATGTGGAAGTCCCAGGTTCAATTCTTGGTCAGGGCACACAGGAGAAGTGCCCATCTGCTTCTCCACACACCCCCCACCCTGGCTTCTCTCTCTCTCTCTTTCTCTGTCTCTCTCTCTCTCTCTCTTTCCCTCTCTCCCTCTCCCACAGCCCTGGCTTGATTGGAATGAGTTGCCCTGGGCTCTGAGGATGGCTCCTTGGCCTCCACCTCAGGCACTAATAAGAGCTCAGTTGCTTAGCAATGGAGCAATGCCCTAGATAGGCAGAGCATCGTCCCCTAGTGGGCTTGCTGGGTGGATCGGTTGGTATGCATGCGGGAGTCTGCCTCTCTGACTCCCCTCCTCTCACTGAATTTAAAAAGAGAGAGAAAAAGAGAGAATAAGGAACAGCAGCCCCAAGCAAAACAGAACAATAAACCTAAAGGTGAGACACCCCCTGAGGAAGCCTTTGTTTATACACAATTCCTCTGTGAACAGAAGCTTGCCACTGTGGTCCTGCTGAATCCTGTTTATGAGCTGAGCCTCCTCAGACCAGAAGTTGTAGTAGCAGAAAGGACACCTTGTCCTCACTGGGAGATTTAATAACAGAAAGTTATTAAATAAGTTAATAATTTAAGCCTGACCAGTGGTAGCACAGTGGACAGAGCATCAACCTGGGACACTGAGGTCCCAGATTTGAAACCTTAAGGTTGCTGGCTTAAGCATCAGGTCACCAGCTTGAGCATGGGGTCATTGGCTTGAGCACGTACAAGAAGCAGTCAATGAACAACTAAAGTGCCACAACTACAAGTTGATGCTTCTCATTTCTCTCTTTTCCTGTCTCTCTCATCCTCTCTCTCTCAAAAAAAAATAAGTAAGTAAAATACGTTACTTAAAAAGTAAGAGAGGAGGAGGAAAAAAATTAAGTGATCATTTAACCTTGGAAGAGAAAGTTAAAAAGAATTTTTTTTATTAATTTTAATGGATGACATTGATAAATCAGGGTACATATGTTCAGAGAAAATCTCTCCAGATTATTTTGACATTTGATTATGTTGCATACCCCTCACCGAAAGTCAAATTGTCTTCCGTCACCTTCTATCTGGTTTTCTTTGTGCCCCCCTCCCCCCTTCCCTCCCCCCCCCCATAACCATCACATTCTTGTCCATGTCTCTGAGTCTCATTTTTATGTCCCATCTATGTATAGAATCAATGAGATATCACCTCACACCAGTCAGAATGGCGCTCATTAACAAAACAACACAGAATAAGTGCTGGCGAGGATGTGGAGAAAAGGGAACCCTCCTGCACTGCTGGTGGGAATGCAGACTGGTGCAGTCACTGTGGAAAACAGTATGGAGATTCCTCAAAAAATTAAAAATTGAACTGCCTTTTGACCCAGCTATCTCACTTTTAGGAATATAACCTAAGAACGCCATAGCACTGTTCCAAAAGGAGAAATACACCCCCATGTTTGTGGCAGCATTGTTCACAATAGCGAAGATCTGGAAACAGCCCAAGTGTCCGTCAGTGGACAAGTGGGTTAAAAAGCTTTGGTACATATATACTATGGAATACTACTCAGCCATAAGAAATGATGACATAGGATCATTTACAACAACATGGATGGACCTTGATAACATTATACTGAGTGAAATAAGTAAATCAGAAAAAACTAAAAATAAATTTAAATTTATTTTCCTATGTAATGATCTGAAAAGCATAAATCTCACTCTCTCCACTAGGAAATTTCAGGGATTCCACTTAGATTTAAAGCAGAGGGTGTGAGCATAGTAAGAAATAAGGTGACCATGAGATACTGTGTAAGTAATCTAGGGAGCTTTAGAAATAGTGATTCACAGCCCCTAGCATATGGAAAACATTCAACAAATATTGAAGGAATAAATATCATTGTGAAAGAGATGATTCTTCCAGGAGACAAAAGAATGCCAACTTCTTAGTCCCTGAGAACATTTCTCAACAAAAGTTGGAAAAGAGGTGAAGGCCTTGGCCAGGTGACTCAGTGGATAAAGCGTCAACCGGCACACCAGAGAGTATGAGTTTGACCCCTGTCAAGGCACATACGAGAAGCAACCAATGAGTGCACAACTAAATGGAACAACTAAGTGAAACAAGTTGATGCTTCTCTCTCTCTCTCTTTCTTTCTCCCCCCCCCCATCAACAGGAAAATTAATAAAAAGAAAAAGAGAGAGAAACAAAAACAAAGAAGAGAAGAAAGGAAAAGGCTGTAGAACAGTGGTAAGGCTCAGCGTTACAGGTCCACGGAAGGGGAGTGATGTGCAGGGGCAGTTCCCAGCCATGAGTCCAAAGGCAATCATGGACCTAAAGGCAACACAAGAAAGCAGGGGCCCCAGAGTCCCTGCTTCGTGTCTTTTAGAACTTGTTTCCTTACACATGCTTCATTCTGAGCTTATTTAGTTGTGAAACATAAAGCCCAAGTCCCAAACAAATTGAATTAAATGGCCCAACCAATGGTCTTCCAAGCCTGGCCTCGACCTACCTCTCTAGCCTCCCCTCCCACCACCCTAGCCTTAGTCTGGAGGGATGCTAAGTTGCCGTGGGTTCATAGACATACCGCACTGTGTCATACTCTGGTATTCTTCCTGCCTACAACACCCTTCTCTCCAGCATCCCTATACCTTTCACCTCAACTATAAGTCCACACCCCTTTCATCTGCATGACTCCTACTCAAGCTTCAAGATTTATCTGAAGTGTCACTTCCTTCAGGGAGCCTTCCTTGAACCCCTAGACCAGCGGTTCTTAACCTGTGGGTCGCAACCCCGGCAGGGGTCAAATGACCAAAACACAGGGGTCGCCTAAAGCCATCGAAAAATACATATTTATTATACAAAACATTTTTAAATAAAATATGTATTTCCGATGGCTTAAGGCGACCCCTGTGTTTTGGTTGTTTGACCCCCACCAGGGTCGTGACCCACAGGTTGAGAACCGCTGCCCTAGACAAAAATAAATACTTCCCCCCTGGTCTCCCAGAGCCTCAGTGTTTACATCTACTATTGCTCTAACAATTTTCTGAAAGTATTGAAAGTCTGTATCACTGTCTTCCTCCCCAAAGCTCCCACACTCGCACACACATATTCACACTGAACTATATCCTCCTCAAGGGTAAGGTCATCTGTGTGATGCTTGTCGAGCAGAAGCTCTTAGTGAATTTGCAGATAGAGGAGCTCCCAGTCTGATAAAGAACATGCTACAGCCCCTCAGGACACCACACAGGGAAGGTAGTATGATCAGAATGAGGCTTGAGGAGGCCTAAAGGTAACAGAACAGCAGGGTGGAACTACTCTGGGAGGCTTCCTGCAAAAAGGGACTTCCACTTAAAAATATTGAATGTAAACTATAATTGAAAAATAAAAACAAAATAGACTCCTGTTCTCTGTCCAATCACTTTCCCCCATCTCTAGCACCAGGCATACCTGTCCCTCAAGGCCTCCATGTAAATCTTGCCTCCTGCAAAAAGCATCCAATTACCAACCCCTTCAATCACCCAAAACTAGAAGTAATTTCACCTTTCTCTGAATTCCCATAGCCTTTGTTTGTAAACTCCCAGGAGCATTTATATATCTAGTTTCCAAGTTATTACGTGCAGGCTCTTATCTAGACATCATCTAGATTGAAAGCAACTTGAAAGCAGGGTCTAATTCTTATTAGGGCATTGCCTAGAATAGAGCACTGACCTAGTGTATGGATGTCCTGGGTTCAATTCCCAGCCAGGGCACACAAGAGAGGTGACCATCTGTTTCTCCACCCCTCCCCTTCTCACTTCTCACTTCTCTCTCTCTCTCTCTCTCTCTCTCTCTCTCTTTCTCTCTTCCCTCCTGCAGCCATGGCTCGATTGGAGTGAATTGACCCTGGGTGCTGAGGATGGCTCCATGACTTCTGCCTCAGGTGCTAAGAATAGCTTGGTTGCAGAGCAACAGAGCAATACCCCAGATGGACAGAGCATCGCCCAGTAGAGGGTTTACTGGGTTAGTACAGTGTGTCCGTAAAGTCATGGTGCACTTTTGACCCGTCACAGGAAAGCAACAAAAGACGATAGACATGTGAAATCTGCACCAAATAAAAGCAAAACTCTCCCAGTTTCATACCTATTCAGTGCAGTTCGATGTGGGCTCATGCACAGATTTTTTAGGGCTTCTTAGGTAGCTATCCCGTATAGCCTCTACAGACTCGTCACTGACTGATGGCCTACCAGAACAGGGTTTCTCCACCAAACTGCCGGTTTCCTTCAACTGCTTATCCCACCGAGTAATGTTATCCCTATGTGGTAGAGCTTCGTTATAAACTCGCCGATAATTCACGTTGCACTTTGGTCACAAATTCGAATTTAGCGAGCCACAGAACACACTGAACTTTCCTCTGTACCATCCACATCTTGACTGTCATGGCCGTGGGCTGCTCCGCTGTATACACAGTGTTACGTCATCATCTGCGTATGTGCACATGCTGCCACATCATCCTACAGAAACTGGAAGGGTTTTCCTTTTATTTGGTTCAGATTTCACATTTCTATCGCCTTTTGTTGCTTTCCTGTGACTGGTTAAAAGTGCACCATGACTTTACGGACACACTATAGTTGGGGTGCATGCAGTAGTCTGTCTCTGCCTCCCCTATTCTCACTTAATAAAAAATTTGAAAATAAATAAAAATAAATTCTAAAAAGAACATTGCCTAGAACAAACTAGACACCCAATAAATATTTATTCATTCACTCAACCGACATTTATTAAATGTCAATGTGTCAAGCAAAATGGCCCTGAAATAGCAAAATAAATAAAGCATGGTCCCTGCCCTTAAAGAATTCAAAGACTAATGAATGGGTGGGAGGTGGATAAATGATAGATAGGTGTCTGGCAAATAACAATAAAACCCTTTCTCCAGAATACTTCTTCCTAGTTTGTCTAGTTTCTCTTTAACCTTTTCCTTTAAATTTTTGAGAATCAAATTCACACTTCTTCAACTAATAAAACTAAAGATGCAGAACAATTTTACCCTGACTCAAGTCAATCAGGAAATCATGGGCAGTGATGAGCCCGAGTCCTTGGGCTCCCACCACCACTAAGACCCTACATGGCCATGGCCCTACACTCTCAGTTTTTTCTCTATGGGATAAGAGATGACTATTCAGTCCCAACCTTCAACATAGCAAAAAGGTGGAGCAGAGGCTAAAAGGGTTCTTTCCTTTTGTCCTGGGCTGGTCACTAGTACCATACTCTGAAGGGTTCCAAAGGGGGAACAGCTTCCCCAGCTATTTCCCTAGGAAACTGTCTCACTAAAACTTGACCATCCACCCAAGACATGGTGGTAGACATGCTTTATTTCAAGGTCTTAGAATCCAAAGCCTAAATCCCAACAGTAAGCTAATCCAAAATCCTATAGCAAGACAACACTAATAACACCTCTTTGCTGTATCCTTCTGGTTTTATCAGCAACAAGGGAGGGAAACTTCGGAAGTGATTGAAGGAATTTGCTGAAACTGAGAAGGATGACTCAGAGCAGAGGGTTTGGTAAAGGTGGAGGGACTTATGTAAATGTGGTCATTGCTTGGAAGCCAGGAGCCTGAGTCAAACTAGGGATGAGGTTGCAGACAGAACTAGAAGTCGATAGCTTAGAGAGCAAGACTCAAGGGAGATGAACCAAATAAATTGAGTTCAAGATTTCCCAACCCACAGTTAGGCCATTATGATGTGAGAAATTATTTCAGTATACCTCCAGGTAAAACACTGGGGGTGGGGGAGAAGGGCCTCCTAAGGGGCAGGAAATGCAACCTGTGTCTCTATAGTTCCCCTGAACACAAAGCACTGACCAGACTTTATTTTAAGGGACCTGGGGGAAGGGTGGCACTAGTTATCTCAGAAGTGGATTCCCCCCCCCCCCCAAATAATTCCCTTTGGTTAACCAGCCAGCTTCAAACCTGTGGCCCATGGCCAGGATCCACTACTCTGGACTGTTCTATAAATAGAGGACAACATAAATGGTTTTTCTCTTTTTTGTAAAACAGGAGTATTCTTATATAAATAAAAAGACACTCACGTAGCCACTTGCCTACAACTATGAAACCTGGAGACCTAGCAGTGCCACTCAGGGTGGTTACTCTCATACTTCACTTGCTCAGAGGACATGAGTAATTTATTAACCTGTCCAAACAACCCATGTCCATGCCTGACTTCCCAGTGTGGCCCATCACAACGAGTGGGTAAACTTGAGAAGCCCTTCCTTTCTTCCAATCTTCGACTCCTCCTAGGCACCACAGAAACTCAGAAAAGAGCCAAAGAGCCAGTCCAGCATATTCCCCAGGGAGGGGTGCACTGGTGGGAAGAAGTCAAAGACTTCCTGTTCTGACACTCAGGCTGAGTCCCCGAGACAATGAAGAGATTAGGGTGGGGATTGTAAAGAACCAAAAAGTCCTGCCCAGGGAGTGGCTGCTCCTGGTGAAAGGCCTCAACCCAGGGAGCCCAAGATGCCCAGATTAACCCTTCACTGCCCCATCTCTGCTGCCCTGATACTACATCCAGGTCTGTGTAAAGACCTCATCTCCTCTATTGGTGGGATCTCTTCGTCAGGGACCTCTTGGTAGTAGAAATGATCTTGCTACTGGAACTGCCAGAGACACTGCCACCAAACCCTTAGCCACTTCCAGAGCCAGAGCCAAAGCCACTGCCCAGGCCAAACCCAGACAAAGGCAAGGACTGGCAAACTGTGCACCTTCTATGTGCACACAATCAGGGCCCTATGGAAGGGAGAGATTGGAGCCTGAATGAACACCCTGGCAGTTAAGGGTGTGAGGTACCAATTAGGTGGCCAAGGAAACGAGTGTATTCCACAGCTGCAGTGGGAGGGATTTAGGTCAGACTGCACTTGGGGAGCTGTGCGGTCTTTCTCTGGAGAAGGGAAGATTACGCTGCTCCAGGTATTGTGGAATTGGTCCAGTGTAGAAACAGGGTGTCCACAAAGACTATATCCAACTGCCCCACCTCGACTGTCCTGATCTCCATCTACCTTTCACCAGCCGGGATCTCCAGGGATGGCCCCATCAGGCAGCTCCCCCCTCGACGTCTCCAGAAGACTTGCCTCATCTCCCCCACTCGTGCATCACCAGGGACTCCCACCACCACCCAGACACAGTCACCTGAGGGACTGGGGAAGAGGCAGAGCACAAAGCTCTGTGAAGAGGACAAGCTTTCACTTCTCCATCCAACAATCATCACCTTAGAACAGGTCCCTGAAAGCCTGACTGGTCTGGTGGGATTTAGCCCCATGGAGTTTCATAACTAGGGAGGCCTTGCTAGACTCAGAATATAGACATCCCATAAGCTCCATAACCACTTACTCCATATTCAGTGGAGACCCCTAACTGTTACTCCTCAGACTCCCCTATACCCTGCACCTGCCAGACTTGGACCCCTTCCCTCCAGGTTCACTGCAGGCTCAGCACTGAGAGGGCCCAGCCCTGATTGCCTACAACGGATGATTTGTGTGTAATGTTGGTTGTTTTTGAGTTTGTGCTTCTGCTCTGTAGACAGCCTCAGGCTCCACACACTGTAGTTCTCTCTCAATAATCTGAGCATCTTAGAAGGAGAGACTTGAGAATTTAGCAGATGACCTTGGTCTATATAGACAGAGCCCTCAGGCTCTAGCCTCTTTCTCTTTCGCCAGCAAACAAGAACAATTGCTCAGTGTGAATGACAAAAGCGTTTTATTGAAAATTTACCCAAAGATGGAGAGAAGGAAGAAGAGTTGGATGGAACACTGAGTGGTTCTTGTCCTGACCCTGCGGGGCCAGTTGCTGCCAAGTGATGGAGAAGGAGCTGGTCCTGATGTAGAGGGATATCCGGAATCCAGTAGGAGATGGCATTGGGCCGGGAGGGGACATATGTGACCTTGATGGTTCTGGAGATGAAGATCCTGGTTGTGTTCTCCTCCGTCCATTAGGGTTGAAAAGTCAGCTGACAACCCTCCCATTCCAGGTCAGTCAACAAGCCCAAACTGAGAAGAAGCTACCAAACTCCAAAAGGGAAGAATCCACAGCCCAGCGCTGAAGTGGCACTGGTAAGATGATCCCAGAAGGGTAGGGTGGAGGCAGAAGTGAAGAAAGCACAGAAACACCAAGACTGGGCCCAGCCGGGTTCAGGGGGCTGCAGGGACCTCATCTCCTCTATCGGTGGGATCTCTTGGTCAGGGTGGTGGTAGAAACGATCTTGCTGCTGGAACTGCCAGAGACACCGCCACCAAACCCATAGCCACTTCCAGAGCCAGAGCCAAAGCCAGTGCCCAGGCCAAACCCAGAGCAGCTTCCAAATCCTCCGCCGATGCCTCCTGCGCCGGCAGCACCACCAACCACGGCTGCGGGAGGGAGAGAGACAAATGGCTTGGTTATTCCAACAGTGTCGGCAGTCAGGAGTTGCAGCTCAAACCAGGGTGGACAAATGGCCACAGCAGGGACAGAAGGTACTTACAGATGCTCACAGTATTCTGGCATTCTCCAGACATCCTGTGGGGGAGAGAAAGAGCAATGAGCCACAGCAGAGCCCAGCGTTGTTCGCTCAACAAGCAGATGTCAAGCACCTTTCCCATCTTTAAGCAGACAAATTTAAGGCCTCATTATGAACCTGTGATCTAACACTGTGCCTGTCTGTAATGCACCAGAGCAGCATTGAAGCAAGTGGGCCCGCAGCAGTGCCCTGGACTGGCTTGGCCCCGGACCTCTACATTCCTCATGTTCCCTCCTTGCTTCCCCCTCCTCACCGGCACTCCTCGCCCTCCAGCAGCTTGCGGTAGGTGGCGATCTCGATGTCCAGGGCCAGCTTCACGCTCATGAGCTCCTGGTAGTCCTTCAGCATCCGGGTGAGCTCCTCTTTGGCCTTCTTCAGAGCAGCCTCCATTTCTGTGCGCTTGCTATAGGCATCTTTCAGGGCCACCTCCCCACGCTGCTCAGCATCAGTCACGGAGGCCTCTAGAGTCTGGCACTGTAGACAAAGGCAGGAGACAGACAGTCTTCAGTATGCTGCTGTCAGCAACTCTACAGCTGTCCCTTAGCCTGTTTGCTTGGGCTGAGATGTAAAGGTTCTGTCTGTCCTTCTCCCCACCTTCCCTGTTTCTTCTGCATTTCACCCATTCCAGCCAGGGAGGGCTCACCAATGCCCCCACCAGAATGATTAGAAGAAGAGCAAACACCAATGAAAAAGAGCCAAGAAATTTTATTTACTGGGGTGGCACGTCATGTTAACTAGGGTATTGCTGAAAAGATCTGGGTGTGGCTTATGTAAAGAGCTACAAATCCTCCGCAGACGGCTCCAGATCTGCCAGCCTGATGCCTTTTCTGTTCATCTACTGTGGAGATGTCTGCCTTAAGCCCCTAGCCACTGAGGCTGGAAGGAGTGACATTTACCTGCTTCTTGACGTTCTCGATCTCAGCTCGCAGCCTCTGGATCATCCTGTTGAGCTCTGCAATCTCACTCTTGGTGTTCTTCAGGTTGTCACCATATTGGTCAGCTGAGGTCTGGAGCTGCTGGAACTGAGACCCAAGAGACACAGGGAACTAGGGGTCAGGGGTGTATGGGTAGAGGGTCTATTCTCAAAACAAATCAGCAAGAATAGATACAGGTGGCAGGGATAACGCAAAATGTCATATAATCTCAAATCAGACCTCAAAGAATCAGTTCATCTCTAACTTCTCTTGGGCTTGAGCTGACAATTGCCTGCTCACAGACATCAAAAACAGAGGCGCAGAAGCCACTCCCAACTCCTGAGAAATCCCAGAACCCACCTTGATCTGGTACAGGGCCTCGGCCTCAGCCTTGCTCTTCAGGGCGATCTCCTCGTACTGGGTTCGGACCTCAGCAATGATGCTGTCCAGGTCCAGGCAGCGGTTGTTGTCCATGGACAGGATGACAGATGTGTCACTGACGTGGCTCTGCATCTGGGACAGCTCCTATGGGAAAATGTCTCACATCAGGCCTCCTGGAGAGTTTTCTCTAATCTCTGACACCAAACATCTCCTATTATCGTGAAAATTGCCAAGCCACAGGCTCAGATAGAAGCAGAGTTGGCATTCCCAACTCTGTGGAGAGTGGGGGAAAGGGGAAAATTTCTATGTAGAAACCAAGTAGTTGGTGACATCTCAAGACAGGAAAGTAATGTTTGTCATCTTTACTGCTCCCTGGGAATTGTCAGCCATTCCATGTCAGTAGGCATCCAGTTCATTGGATGAGAGGAAATGGAATAGATCCATTTCACTAGAGAAATGCTAAATGGCAATAAATTCTATCCCATGCAATCTTTTGGACCAAATCACCCCTTGTAAGACACCATCTGGTTTTCAGAACCTCTCACATCAACCCTTTCTATCCATGACCTTGCTGAGAGCCCACTGCCCTGAAGTAAAGGAGTTGGAGACCTTTCAAAGAACTGTGAACTCCAACCAGCAACCCCATAGATGGAGGATTCCCTTCCCTGAATGGCAGGGTGGGAGGACAATGGAATCCTCACCGCAGCATAGAGGACTCTCAGGAAGTTGATCTCGTCATTAAGGGCTTCCACCTTGGCCTCCAACTCCACCTTGTTCATGTAGGCAGCGTCCACATCCTACAGAGGAAGAGAGGGTACAAGAGACAAGCTACAGTAATTACAATAAGAGGAAGCTGTGTGAAGTGACACACAAAGATATTCTCAGCAGCATTTAGAAAAGGCTTCTCAGGTGAGGTGATGAGGGACTAATCATTTGATATATTCTGCTCCTAAAGCCACCTGCAGACAGGGGCATTAATTATACAAATAGAATTTTTTTCCCCAGCCTTAATTCCTTCAGATCTGGTTCAGCTAGATCTGGATAGTATCAAATGGGATGGAGATGATGGACCAACCCCATGATTCCAGGCAAAGGCCACTCCCAAGGGAAAGGTGTCCCGACTGCACTTCCTCAGCCTCTCGTGTCTTTTACCTTCTTGAGCACCACAAAGTCATTCTCAGCAGCTGTGCGTTTGTTGATCTCATCTTCATACCTGGGAGTGGAGACAGAAAAGACAAAAGCCCCGCAGTGAGCTAGTGTCTCTCAAACATCTATTTGGAAGTATCCATCTAATTGACTACATTTTCCCATGTTCACATAAATATTTGTTCAACCTACATCTCTTGAGTAATGACCGTGTATGAGGCACCAGTCTAGATCCTGGTTTATTCAGAGAAATAAATACCAAACTTTAAAAAGACAATTTTCAAGAAGTAAATATGAGAAAAGAAACCAGCACTGATTTGGTTGATTTCATTTCCATAGAAAGTTTCTCCTTTCCTTTTGATGGATTAAATTCTCTTTGTTTCACATGAGAGTGAATTGAGAGAGAGGTATCCTCTCAGCTCTACTCCATAATGAGTGAGCATAATAGTAAGAGCTACTATGGATTGACTGTTCATTATATGGCCAGCATTTAAATATGAGGAAAACTGAGGTTCAGAGAGGTTGAGCAGCTTATCCAAGATCAGACGGCAAGTAAGTGGAAGAATCAGTATTCAACCCAGGTTCGTTCTACAACCTGTGTTCTTCTGACCATAGTCTAGTACTTTTCACCTGATTGACTTTTAACCTTGTTTGCATATGGTAAGCACAGCTCCCTGAATGTTTGATTCATTTTATGTTTGGGGAAATTTAGGATTACTAGACCTCATCCCATTAAATCATAATCATGGCGATACAGGAAAACAGACTAGAGGACCCTCCTGACCCCTTTGGGATATCTTCAGAGCCTGGGATTCTAAATGCCTGGAGAGGAGCCCAGGGCATGGCCTGGCAGATCCATGAGATGATATCCGCTCTTTCTTCCCCACATACTTGGTCTTGAAGTCTTCTACACTGTCCTGCATGGCCTTCAGCTCAGACTGCAGGCGTCCCTTGTCATTGCCCAAGGTATCCAGCTGCTTCCTCAGGGCACTGAGGTAGGCCTCAAAGAATGGCTCCAGGTTTTTGCTAGATGTGGTGGTTGTCTGCTGCTGGAGGAGGTTCCACTTGGTCTCCAGAACCTTATTCTGTTGCTCTAAGAACCGCACCTGTGTTTTTAAAAGATACAGGCCAACTGATGAACTGCTTCATACATGTAAGTGGAGTAAGACTTCAATACCCATAAAGTCTTGAGCCTTGACCGAACGTGCTATACTTATCCGTTCAGTCATTAAGCATGGAGTGCCACAGCTCTCTGAGGCTAATCTGCTTGCTATCATTCATCATACTAGGCTATAACTGAGTTTGAGAACTGAAGCTTTAAGAGGAGAGTTGGCCAACACCAACCCCATCAATGCAAGTCAAACAGGGGCCAAGAGCCGTCCAAGTAGAAACATAATGTTGCAACCCCAAGAACCATCCACCAAAGTCAACATGGCGGCCCCACTTGTGAGCTCGTCACAGCAAAGGGGCAATGTGGGTTGTCAAGGACAGAGCTCAGTCATAGCAGCAGGTCCTGACCATGCAGCAGGGTCAACTTCCCCTACAGGGTTCAAAGGCCCTGGGAGGGGTTACTAAAACACTGAACTTCTGTGAAATAATAAATAGAACAAGATTAAAGGATATAACCATAGTCTGAGTGCTTGCATTTGGAGTGATTTAGACCCATGGCAAAGGAATAATAAGTTCACTGCAGAGTTTGCAGAGTTTTTAAATCACATTTACTCATAAATGGATGTGGTATGTTCCTTTAAACCTGTTCACAACTGAGTATAATTAATTAAGATCAAGGCCCTAGACATATTCTGAGTCTCAGCTAGACTAAGTTCTGCAAGAGGACTTCCCAGAACTTTCCCTTTTTCTTTGAAAAGATCTAGCCAGATAAGTCAAGGTAGCAGTTTAGCATAACATTTCCATTTCAGTGACTTAGAATTGAAACAAAAGCAGTTAAAAGCAACTGATCACAATTGAACACAAAAGGTGAAATGAAACAAGAAAGCACCAAACTTCTGGTCTAGTTTTTATGTGTGTGTGTGTGTGTGTGTGTGTGTGTGTGTGTGTCCTAGAATTGCAATAGAACTTCTGCAAGCTACCGTCAGTCTATTCAAACTAGCAAGAAGAGCAAACAATCCCACTCAGTCTACTCCAACATTATTCATTCTTGCTTCATACATGTAAGTGGAGTAAGACTTCAATACCCACAAAGTCTTGAGCCTTGACCAAGTGTGCTACACTTTCCTGTTCAGTCATTAAGCATGAGTGCCACAGCTCTCTGCTTGCTACTATCCATCATACTAGGCTATTATAATTGAGCTTGAGCACTTGAATCTCTAACTTTGCATGGAAAAGGAAGTTGGATTACAAAAATAAAGGGAAGGACCCATGCTCTTATCTCTTCAAATAGACCCAGATAAACAATTTTTCCCAGAGTCGGGAGGATGAAAGCAATGACTTTCCTAGTGCTGTTGAGACCGAGATTCTGCCACTGGAGTCAGTCCCATTCTCATTGGAGAAACCAGCCTGGTTTTCTTCTGCTCCAACACCAGAAGTGTGAATAGTTAAATTATTATATTAACTACAATTAATTAATAGTTAATTATTAAGTTATTAACTGTATTATTTTAAAATCAAAATCTGAGAAAAGGCAGGGAAACAATGAACCTGCTTTCTAGCTAAGATGATTGAACTTAGAAAAGTTGAGTGATGTGCTGAGTATCACACAGCACATCTAGAAAACTCCAAATACCGAACTACTTTGACAGCCTACCACTGATGGACAAAAGAGACTCAGAACACTGACTCCCCCGGAATAGTTGCAAACGGGAGGCCAGAGCAGTTAAGTGGCTTTCCCATGGCAGGCTCAGGTCTGAGACGCCGGGACTCAGGAGCCCTGGCTTCTGCCACCTGGCCTGGCCAAGGAGACGGCTCACCTTGTCGATGAAGGAGGCGAACTTGTTGTTGAGGGTCTTGATCTGCTCCCGCTCCTCAGTCCTGACCTTCTGGATTTCAGGGTCGATCTCCACATGGAGTGGGGTCAGCAGGCTCTGGTTGATGGTGACCTCCTGAATCCCCCCAGCAGGGCAGACAGGGAAACCACCCTGTCCACCGAAGGAGCCTCCAAATCCACCACCAAAGCTGCCAGCACCAAATCCACCACCAAAGCCTCCAACCCCAAAACCTCCAGCAGCCCCAAAGCCGGCACCTTGCCGGCATCCGGCCATGCTGATGGAGATGCTCTTGTTCCCTCCGAGGTTGTAGAGGCTCCTACTGCCAAAGCCCCCAGAGGAGCTGCGGCCTGCACTCCCAGACATGGAGACCGAGCTGAAAGCAACCTTCTTGCCCCCACCTACAACAGCTGAGCTACCACTAAAGCCTTGGGACTTGCCCCGGACACTCTGCTGTCTGGCAATCATGGCTGGAGAGAGGAGAGTGAGCTCAAAGCTGTCAGAGAGAAGCAAGAGGGGACAGGCCAGTGAATGCCACAGCCCTAGTCTGGGTCTCTTATATGTACTGGAGCAGCAGGGCTTGGTTGCAGGGGTATAAAGAGAAAAATCTGAAACATCTGTGGGCTTGGCCTTTGGCACCAGCCCATCCTTCTCACACTTGCTGAGCATGTCACTAAACACACCTACAGAAGTCATTTGGAGGGCACAGGTAACTGGATCCCAACACACTCCCCTCTGGGAGAACCTGAACTGGTGCCCAGGGCTTCCTACCTCAGAGGCCCCACCTGGCCCCACCTCCCGGCCCGCACCCACCATCCTTCCATCTCACCAGCCTGCTAGTAGCCTCCATGCTCCGGACAAGACAGCCCATCACCTGTTCCTCACTCCACAGAATTTCGAACCTGAGGGCCTGTGTTCAAGTGCACAACCTGTCCTTACCAGCTTGGCAAACCTGGAGCAAGTCACGCTCTGAAGCTCAGTTGCTTCACCCACAACTTGGAAACATTGCTTTGTAAGTTGTCAGAAGCTGCACATGTGTTCGTTTTTGTCATTATTATTCCTCCATGTGCACTTGGCCCTATGTACACATACCAAAGGGGAAATCCACATTGCGGCCCACAGCCTTCAACCCCTGGATCAGGACTCACCTCTGCTCCATTTGCTGCCCAGTCATGTGCTTGACTCCACCAGGACATAGCTGTCCTGTTTTCTCATAATTGGTCCTAGCATTCAACAAAGTTTGTACTTTTTGGGTGCTGGGGACCTCTTTGACAGAATGGTAAAATCTATGAGGCCCTTCTTAGAGCAATGTTTGCAAATACAAAACCCTAGTTTTAAGTTCCTAACTTACATTTTTCTCCACTAAGTAAAACAGATCTGTGTTCATGTCCCACCTCTTGTCACTAACTAGCTGTGCAGTATTAGGTGGATCAACTAAGCCTTCTGAACTCATTCAACCTGTCCTCTCATCCATAAAATGGGATGCCTGCCTCATAACGAGAAAGTGGACCTCCAGTGCCTGGCACTTAGTAGATCAGTAAGCGTTCATTTTTCCCAGCCCAGGCTTTGTCATTGCCACTCAGGAGGAGACATTAGATAACTCGGTACCCCTCTTCCCCATTCCTCATGGGACTGTTGGTCCAAACCTGGAGAACAGCATTGACCAGGGCCTGGATAATCCCCACAGGCTTGAGCTGACCCCGACTGAATGAAAGGTGGCCACAGCAAAAATGAATAGCTCCCACCATGCAAAAAGAGAAGGCAAGGCCCAAGGGGAGAGAAGAGGGTGGTCAGTGGATCTGGGCCTTGAGGACATGGCTGCAAGGAAGGTCTGCCCTCCACTTGCCTCAACCTCTGACCTGAACCCTCTCTGTCCCATCTACCTTGGCTTTTGCTGAGCTCCCCCTGCCTTGCCCAGGTGGCCTCTAAGTAAATAGATAGTGGGTGGAAGAGCTGTGGCAGTAAGGACAGGAGGCGCTGGGCTCCATCTGAGGTCTATGGGAGAAAGCCCAAAGTATGAACTGTCCACCTGTAGTAAGTGAGTATTCGAGAGGCAGGACCATTTCCTTTAAGGGATGAGGTTAGACAGAGCCTGGCTTGTGGTGGCGCAGTGGGTAAAGCATCGACTGGAATGCTGAGGTCACCAGTTCGAAACCCTGGGCTTCCCTGGTCAAGGCACATATGGGAGTTGATGCTTCTTGCTCCTCCTTCCTTCTCTCTGTCTTTCTCTCTCCCTCTCTCTCTTCTCTCTAAAATAAACAAATAAAATCTTTTTTAAAAAGGAGATGAGGTTAAACATTTACTTATCCTTTCGATGAGTATTTAGAGAGTATCAACTTTGTGTCAGGTACTGTGTGGGATGCTTTATATACACATGTGATTATTTCATCTTCCTCAAGCTCTATGTAATCGATATGGTCAGCCCTATCTTCAAATGATGACCTGCAAGCCAGAGGTATTAAAGGAGCCCAGGGTCACACAAGAGCAGGAGGTTGAGCCAGAACTTGGACCCACATCATTCTGATTCCAAAGGCTCTACATTCCCTGACTTTTCACCCATAACATCCTGTCTAGTATGAAGTCAATTTTTCTAGTTTGTGCAGTGGCTAATCCAAAATTAGGAACCTGAACAAACCTGATTGCACCTATGGATCAGGGCAAGGACCCACTGGGGGCCTCAGAATCAAAGGGTCTACCAATTTCCACCCTGACTCCAAGGGTGGGCCTGCTGGTAAGGAGGGTGGAGCTACTTCAAGTCTTGGGGGCTGCTGCAGCACGAACAGAGGAGACCAGGAGCTTCCCCTTGAGGAACTGAGAACTGATTGTCTAGTTTCCTGCCCCAAAAGGAGGTAGGAAATCTGCCAGGATTATAGCTTGGGTGAGGGCCCAGGAGCTCAGACCCCTGGCTACCTCACCTGGACCTCTGCCCCTCCCACTCATGGCCCCATTCTCCTGGCTGGCCTTGGGGGATTGATGAGGACATTCACAGGCTAGGAGGAGAGACTGCATCTGCAGAGGTAAAACCCCAAGACATGTCCTTGTGTCTTGTAGTCTGTGGCTTTGACACTCCACTCCTAGAAGAAAATGATGTGATATGTTGTACCTAGAGTTGTGCCCAAAACGAAAAGCAGTCTGGAAGGAGTTTTGGGGGAAATATTGAATAATACACAATATACAATCAATCTTATTTTGTGCATGTGGTGCACCCAAACCATGGAGCAAAAATTGAGGTACTTCCCATGAAGGTAACTCCAAATTGAGGTATACACCATCACTGAGACAAAAAGTGAGATGAGGGAAAAGCCACCATGGTTTTCAGGTAAAAGGGACTCTGATTTAGAACTACCATTATGTGCTGGACACTGGGTGCTTTTCTTATAACATGTCCATTCCTCACAACCCTGCTAAAGAGATGTCATTATGCTCAGTTTAGAGCTGCAGGTATGGAGGCTCAGAGAGGTTATATAACCTGCCTGAGATCACACAGCTAGGAAGTGGTGGAGGTGGGAGGCCAGTCCTGTCTGACTTTAAGTTTGTGACCTTAACCTCCACACCACAGTGCTCTATATCGGTGATTCTGTCTCACACAGAACCTGCAGGAAAAAATGTATATGGCAATTAATACAGACTGTGGTTTATGGTCCAGCAGAACAGCAGCGGCGTCTTGGGCAGCACAGTGTCTCTGTTCCTTCTGTCCTTGCTCTCGTCACATGGTTGCTTGTTTGGTTTGTGTGGCCTTGACCTCACAAGTACCCAGTAAGGTATGACACTGTCTCAAAGGGCCAGTTTTGTGTCCTCCAATTAACTAAATCCAAATTAACTTAATGACAAATCCTATAATTAACCAAAACCAAAATAAGAAGGAAGTTCTAGTCTAGAGCCATGTTCTGTGGCCTTATTAAGTCAGAATTGCCAGAAGTTCCTCAAATCCTCACACTATAGTGTGAGAAACTGAAGAGAGATATAAGGAAGAGCTTCTTAGGCAAGAGAGCTTTTACCCTAGGGTGAAAGAGGTAAAGAGCTTCTCTCTCTGAAAAGGGGAAAGATGCTTCCTGCCTCCCTGGGCCAAAGGTGAGGGATTGGGCAAACAGTAGCTAAAAGCTGGTCTCCCCTCCCCCGTCACACACACACACACACACACACACACACACACACACACACACACACACACACACAGCTTCTTCTATTGTTCTCCATGACCCTTCCTCATCTGGCAACTGCTCCTTGTCACCTTGTCAAGGGGATGAGCAGCTGACACGGTGTGGAGCAGGGCCAAGTGGGTATGTTTGCTCAGGACTTTCTGGGTGAGGAGGCAAACCTCGCATTCAGCCCTGGGATTACTGGAATCCCTCTCTCTTTCACCCGCAGCCCCAAATTTGGTGTGTGGTGTGGCAAAGCACCCTGCCCTCCCTGGCCAGGCCTGGGACCTCACTGGTTCTGTCTCAGTCATTTGGGTTTGGCAGCCCCACTGTACCTGAGTCACTCTGTGGGGAGCCAGGGCCAACTTAGGGATTAGAGGCTGCAGAGAAGACCTAGTCAGCATTTGGGGAAGGAACCAGTGAGGGCAATGAGAGGTTAGGGACTCCTCAGAACCAGGGAATGGGAGTATGGGGGTCTGTGCACAGGGCAGGGTCCCCTACCCCTTCCCAGAAATAGAGAGCAGCCTCTCCTGGTCATCCACCCTGGGCATGTGCAAGCAGTAGTTACCCGACAGGTTTTGCAGCAAAACCATTCTTGTCCTCAAAAACACATGTCCAACTCCATTTGTAAAACAGAGTAGTAGACAGATACTCTGACTGGTACACAGGAGGGATCCATGAGCCTTCTCACCAGCTGGCCTCACCACAACCCCTAAAAGCACCTTCTGGGTTTTTTTTTATTATGTTGAGATATAGTTCCTTCTATATCTAGTTTGTTGATAGCTTTTATCATAATTGGATGTTGAATTTCATCAAATGCTTTTCTGCATCTACTGAGATGATCATGTGACTTTTATCTTTCATTTTATTAATGTGATGTATCACATTTATTGTTTCATGCTTGTTAAATTAACTGTGCATCCCAGGGGTAAGTCTCACTTGATCATGATGTATGATCCGTTTAGTGTGTTGCCATATTTGGTTTGCTAGTATTTGGTTGAGAATTTTCACATCTATATTCATCAGGAATTCTGGCCTATAGTTTTGTGTATTTTTTCTTATATTGTCCTTATCTGGATTTGATATCAGGGTAATGCTAGCCTCATAAAATAAGTTTGAGAGTTCCACTCCCCCTCTGATTTTTCTGAAAGATTATCAGAAGACTTAGTGTTAATTCTTCTTTGAATGTTCAGTAAAATTTACCAGTGAAACCATCTGGGTCTGGGCTTTTCTTTGTTGGAGGTTTTGATTATTGATTCAAACTTCTTCTTAGTAATAGTTCTGTCCAGATTTTCAAGTTATTCCTGATTCAGTCATTGTAGGTTGTGTGTTTATACAATTATTAGGTGTCCAGTTGTTGACACATACACGTAATTGTTCAGAGTAGCCTCTTATGATCCTTTGTATTTCTGTGGTATCAATGGTAAGGTCTTCTCTTTTCCTCATAATATTGTTGATTTGAGTCTTCTTTATTTTGTTTTTCTTGGTTAGTCTAGCTAAAGATTGTCAATTTTGTTTATCTTTTCAAAGAACCAACTCTTAGTTTGTTAAACTTTTCTATTGTTTTTCTATTCTATATTCATTTCAGCTCTACTCTTCATTATCTCTTTCCTTCTGCTAAGTTTGGGCTTAGTTTGTTCTTCTTTTCATTGTTCCCTGAGATATAAAGTTAGGTTGTTTATTTGAGATCTTTCTATTTTCTTGATGTATGTATTTATAGCTATAAACTTCCCTCTTAGAATTGCCTTTTCTGTACCTCATAATTTTTGGTGTGTGTGTTTATTTTTGTTTGTCTCAAGAAACTCATTTATTTTCCTTTTAATTTTTTTTTCTGATACATTTGTTGTTCAAGAGAGTGCTGATTAGTTTCCATATGTCCATAAATTTTTTAGTTTATTTCTAGTATTAATTTCTAATTTTGTACTATTGTGGTCAGCAAAAATAGATGGTATGATTTCAATCTTCTTAAATTTGCTAACGCTTGTCTTGTGGCTCAACATATGATCTATCCTAGAAAATGTTTTGTATACCCTTAAGAAGAATGTGTATTTTGCTGTTGATGGGAAAATGTGAATTTCTATGAATGACTGGATGAGAAGGTTGAGAGAGAAATCATCTTACTCCAGGATAACAAGCTGAAAAACCAGAATCCAGGGAGAATAAAAGCAAAGGGAAGCAATTCTTGTTAAGGTCATCATAAGCCAAATGCTTTACACATGTTCTCATCACATCCTGCTTTTACAAAAGGAGAAAAATGGCATCCAAAGAGGTTAAGTAACTTGCCCAAGGTCACACTGCAAGCAAGTGTCAGAGCTGAGATTTAAACTCAAGTCTGCTTAGTTCTGAAGCCCAAGATTTCTCCACTGAATAATTATGGTGCCTGCCCCACAGAGTTAGCAGAGGGTTCAATAGCAGCAGGGATGGGCTGGGTGATAGACAACTGCTCGGTACCTGGGTCCTGCTTTGAGCAACTTACGTATTCCCTCCAGCCTTCTATGAGCTCTGCAAGGGAGAGAGTATGAGCCAAGGCCAAGAGTAGTGATAATACTGAGCTAATGTGCATTTAGCATGGTGACTGGGGCATAGCAAGCTTGTGGTTATTGCCGCCTTAACCATCAGGAAGTTAATCAGTCGACAATTTCCATTCCCTAGGCAGGACAGACTAGAGCCACAGACAGATGGCTAGCTGCAGTTGCCATTTATTGAGACACATCACAGGTACAGACAGCAGAGGGGGCTGTGGGTAGATTCAAGAAGTGGGTGGGTGCGGTGGGGACTGGGGAAGTTGAAGGACATTTGTGGACCACTCCTAGCTTCTCTTCCTTCTCCCCTCCCCTACCCTGAGGTCAGACCAGATGAGCAGAGGTGTAAGAAGCCAAGATGAAATGAGAAATCCATTCTCCTCTCAGTAGTTAAATGATCACCCCAAATCACATCACTCAAACTGGGGGCCTTACTTCTTCTCCCATCCCATTGCAGAACCAAGGAGAAACTTGGGTAGACTTGAGCCCTTCCCAAACTACAGATCCTATGAAAATACACTGGATCTGTGGTCCTGGGGCTGTTCCTACTCCTAAGGAGGTTGGTAGGGAGGGCAACAGAGGTGGCTGAGTGGGTGGAGAGAGGACAACAGGGGCCCCAGTTGGCGAGGATCAGCAGCTAATACCTCCGGCTGGACGTCTTGACTGTGGTGGTCTTCCGTAGGATGGAGGTTCCCCCAGAAACAGGTCCTCCCTTGACAGTGCTATAGCCCACATTGGTGCTGAAGCCCCCCTTGGCAGCACCCCCACTCCCGCCCAGGGAGATTCCACCCCCAAAACCAGCTGCACTGCCTCCGCTCACAGTGGTCGAGTTTCCAGTCACCGCTGCAAAACAAAGGGTCTGGTTGTGGCAGGGAAGCCATGATGAGAGAGGGCTGGGCACTTACAGAAATCAAGGAGAGGCAGGAGCAAAATCAGGCAGTGGAGCCATGGGAAACATGGAGAGGCCGGGGCAGGCAACTCATTCTCTGGGGACCCCCTGAACCTATCTCCAGGGGCTCAAATGGAGATTGGGCCAAGGACAGATTGAGTGGACTGAGCAGAAGACAGGGGCCCGGCCTGGGGTGGGGCAGCAAAATACTCACAAATGCTGACAGCACTGGGACACTCTCCAGACATCCTGGGGAAAAGAGAAAGGCCAAGAGAAGGGTCAGCAGTTCCAGGAGTCTGGGGAAAGCCCTCTCCCTCCCTCTCTCTGCCTTTACAGTGAATCAGTTCAGTCAGTCAGCTCTCAGAGAACCAAGACCAGGAGACATGAGAAGAATGTGTACGTGATCACACTGTGTCTCAGGCCCTTCCAGCCGGTCTTAAAGCCAGTGCAGCAGAGAAGCAGGGCCTCAGCAGGCCAGGCCTGCCCTCCCTTCCCTCCCCATGTGGGTCATGGACAGCACCACTGCTCTGAGGGATGGGAAACAAATCCCATGCCGAAACAGAGCTGCCCAGTTTCTGGCTAAGGTGATTTTCTCTATGTCTCATGACTTCTCCAAAGACAGAGATGATGAATCTTTTTCAAAGTTTCCACTGGTAGTAGAATCTGGTGCTAGAAGAAAAAGCCTCGCTCCTCTTGGCCTGCCAACCACCATAGGGATTACTGAGGGTTGTGCCAACCAATAAGGGGCAGTAAACACAAGTGAGAGTCTCCCTCAGGTGATGAGTTAGGAGCCCAGTCCCATGGTTCCTTCCTTACCCCTCTAGCCCCAGACACCAGAGCTAACTACAGGGTCTCCCACAGGGCAGGGCTGGGAAGGCCTCAGAATCAAGCAGGAGGGTAACCACCTGCTCTCCTCGCTTTCCAGCAGCTTGCGGTAGGTGGCGATCTCCACGTCCAGGGCCAGCTTGACATTCATGAGGGCCTGGTAGTCACGCAGCAGCCGGGCCAGCTCCTCTTTGGCTTGGAGAAGGGCTGTGTCCAGGTCCCCAAACTTCTTCTGAGCATCCTTTAACGCCAAATTCCCACGCTGCTCTGCGTCTGCGATGGCAGTCTGTAGCTGCTGACACTGTCCAGGGGGATGAGAGGTGTTGAGAATACCCTCTAAGGTCATTGCACCCATCTCTCTGCCATTAAGCCAGGCATCACCATCCCCCATCTGCCCCAACCACAACGAACTGGGAAAGAAGGAAATCAGAAATATTTATCTGAAAGAGAAGAGGCTATTACACAAACAGGATCATGTGCCATCATTAGGGAAGTCCTTACTGAAGTCTAATATTAGTCCCTCTTGCTGCAGCTCAGCCTAGTGCCTCGAAAGAGATAAAATAAATCATACAATCTCACCAATGACCAAATACTTCATTCAGATCTGGGGATGAGTTCACACTTTTCAGTGACACCCTAGATGTAGTCAGCAGCTATGACCTGGACCCTTGAACCCTTAGCCTCTGCTCTGATGTCCTAAAGATGAGATCAGTCTTGGTCATGCCATCTGCTCTACCACTAATATGTGATCCTAGACAATCCCTTCCTTTCTCTGGGCCTCAGTTTCCTCTCTTGTAAAAAGAGTATGTTGATGTTGATGGTCCAGCACTTGAGTGTGTCCTGTCCACCAGGAAGAGAGCAATCTCACCCCCAGAATAACAATAAATAGCACCCTCCAAATGCACCAACACCGGGGCCAGTCCCTCCGGCCCCCAGTCAGAGGCTCACCTGCTTCTTGGCTGCATCTGCTTCACCCTGCAGCCTCTGGACAGTGCGGGTGAGTTCAGCAATCTCATTCTTGGTGTCCCGCAGATTGTCCCCATGTTTCCCAGCTGTCACCTGTAGCTCCTCATACTAGAAGCCAAAGGGGTGTCAGATAGTTCCAGGCCCACATGAGTAACCACTGATCCCCACGCCCACCCTCACAGTCAGAGGTTCCCATGTAAGACGGCTGATGTGTCTGGGCCCGGGCCTACAAGGAACTCAGTGGCCCAGACCTCTCACAGTGGTGGACGGTCCAGTCCCAGCTCACATACCTAAGCCAGCCATCCTTCTCACCTGAGTCTGGTACCAGGACTCAGCTTCAGCCCTGCTCCTCTGAGCAATCAGTTCGTACTGGGCCTTGACCTCGGCAATGATGCTGTCCAGGTCAAGGTTGCGGTTATTGTCCATGGACAGGATGACATTGGTGTCAGAAACATGGGTCTGCACTTGGCTCAGCTCCTAAAGAAACAGAAACAGCTGCCACTAGATCCCCAGGAAGCAGCCAAAGGATGAAGGACAGGGGTCCAGGTGGCATCAAGAAGCCTGTGCTCTTCCCCAAACTACACCCTAGAAGGAGCTACAACTGCAAAAAAGGCCTAAGTCTCTCTAGCTGCGAAATGGGGCTCTCATTCTGATAAACGGCACATCTTTCTGTGAACTTGCAGACTCCCAAGAGATTAAAGCAGAGGAAAGGGAATGTGTACTTACTGCACTCAAACTGGTGCTGGCCTCAAGCCAACACACTCACTGGTCCCTTTAACGGCAGAACACCATGTGAGGCGAGCAGGGCCACAACTGGCTCATGGGGTGCATTTGTGCAAATTGGGAAAAGGTTCCTCTCTGGGCAACTTCTCCCAGACTAGGGCCTGGCAAGCCAAGCATAAGCCTGATTCAAAGCCCACTATCCACTCATCCAGTTAACAACCTGAACCACCATTCCTAGTGGTCCATGGTGGGCAGGTAAGGAAAAGACCTGGAGAAAAGAAGTGATACATCCAAGTTCACCATATCCAAGGGCGTCCAGTCTGACTAAAGCCCAGATGGAAACCAGTCAGTTGAATGACAAAGACCAAGTGGTTTTATAAACCAGAGTGATGTTCTTGGACCCTCCCTGTGTTTTTAGGACCAACAGCTTTCACACATAAACAGGCATTTAAAGATGACATGAAGCGCAGGTTGGGTTTCTGTGTTCCGACTTTGAGACCAACTCTATCACTTAGGTCATGACTGCACTGGCTCCCAGTTGGGCTGTGCCTCTATCTGTCCTGCAGTCCTCCCTGCCTAAACTCCAGTTCCAATTAAATCACTCACCCACTCAGTGTTCTTGAGTGGCTCCCAAAGGGGGGAGAATCTTCCCTCTAAAAGTCAACACCTTCCAAAATATTCTAGTCTTGTCTCCAGCTTTTCTCATATTGACGCTTCATTGCAGCCAATGGGATTATAGTAGATACAGATGGAATAACAGCAACAGCTCTTGTTTAGTAAGCATTAACTGCCATTGGGCCTCTGTTAGATACTTGACAGGCACTCACTCATTACCCACATTTTTCCAATAGCACAAAAAGCAACTTGCCCCAAATCACAAACTAATGAGTGAGGGGCCAGTCTCAAAACTAGGGAGTCTGTCACCAGAACTTGAGATGACATCTGCTAAAATAAAGATAGACGGAAATAAAGAGAGAACTACCCAAGCTAAAACTGATATCTATGTTGACTTAGATTTAGATTGTAAAAACTATCTTTTAGAAGGTGGAATGGGTTGAGGGGATGGGGACAGAAATCCAATCACTAAAATATTTATGGTTTGGTGAAAAGACATACATTCTGGAGATATCAAAGCCAAGTC
Organism: Saccopteryx bilineata; assembly: GCF_036850765.1. Lineage (NCBI taxonomy): Eukaryota > Metazoa > Chordata > Mammalia > Chiroptera > Emballonuridae > Saccopteryx > Saccopteryx bilineata. The sequence goes on from NC_089490.1 coordinate 128,888,052, forward strand.
AAGTCCCCAACTTAACATTCACTAGCTATGTGACCAGAGTCATCATTGAGCCTCATGTAGCCTCAGTCCCTACTTCTGTAAAATGAGCATGACATGACATCTTGTTTGTGCAGTTGCTGTGAAGATTCAGACCCATTCATGGCTCATGGTGGGTGCTCAGGAAAATGCATTATTTACCCAGACTTCTTTGAAAGTCAGTCAAGATGCCTGCAAGGCATCTGTTTATTACAGATGATATCAGTTCCTCCCCATGATGACAACACTGCTGGTGTCAACTTTCAGGATCACCCCCTCAGCCTCCCCATCTCAGTCCCATGACAGAATGTGGTCCTGAGGAAAATCACTTGGAATTTTTAAGACAACAGCCAAAACCTAGCTACTGGATACCACCAAGATTGAATAAGGGTAGTCTTGTTACAGTCAGGGAACAGAAAAGTCAGTTTTTCCAAAGAAACAGAGCCAATGCAGGTGAAAGAGCTTTGTGGATTAAAAGGTATGTGCCTCCTTTGACAGCAGGGACCCTGAAGGGAAGAGCGGGTAGAGAGCATCTGAGCAAGATGAGGCCGGAGCGATGGCACTGGAGCAGGGCCGGACCCCACAGGGACCTCCGCGTCAGAGGGAGGCCATAAGGCTCCTTTCTTTCCCTGTAAGACATGCCAGAAACTAGTGGTTGGACCTCCAGATTTCCTTAATATATGGCTTAACCGAAACTGGACTGTGAAATCCATTATCAAATGCCACAGTGGAAATCACAGTTGATTCGCCCACAAGGCAAAAAGGAAATGACTGCTCTGGCCTTCATTCTTAGCTCCCAAGGAGGTACAGATAGGCAAGGAGGAACTTTGACAGGAAGTGACCCTGGCTTGGTCCTTAGCTCACCTTCCCTGTCCACTTTTTTACTTTATTCTCCAATACACTCAATGCCCGGCCCACCTGCTGCTCCCCAAACAATACCCATGTGTCACTGTGCAGGCTGGGGCCCTGGTTGGCAGCTCTTCTTGCTCCTTTAGAAGTCCCACCCTTTCTTCAAAATCCAATTCAAATGCCACCCTCTGAAGCTCCCCTTGGCCCCCCAGGAAGGGTCAGCCACAGCTTATTCCATGCACCTTGTCCCTGTTGTTGTCATGGCTCTCATCACATGGTAACCCAGGCCCCTCAAAAGTAGGGACTTTGTCCTTCTGTTGTCCTACGAAAAGTAGTCAGTAAATATGTGTCAGGTGGACAAGGAATAGCAAAAGAAGGAACTCTGTGTATGCCAGACATGTGCCTTAGAGTAGGAAAGCCAATTGCTTTTTTACTTTGAGAAGAGAGGGCTCGGAACCATTGACCTGAAAGAGATAAGAACCTAAGAAAGGAAATGAGAAAGCCCCGAACAATGAATGACCATCAATGATCCCAGGAAGGAAGAAACTGGGAAGGCATCTGAGAAATCAGCATGAGGGCACAGGATACTCACCAACAAGCTCCATCCAGACTTGTTATGTAGAGATATTGAACAAAGAACAACACGGCCAAAGATGAGCCAGGGGAATGCTAAGCCTGTGGACAGGGGCTACTAGATAAGCTCTAGGTGAGAGCACGGGAGGCAAAAGACCCAGACAGAGCCAACAACTCGAAAACTATGTCATTTGCTCTTTTCCATCAAGGAAAACTGGAAAAGGCAGAATGCTTTAGAGGAAATGAAAACCCAGGACAGATACAGAGAATATGAAACACCTTGGCCTTGTTGGGGATCTCAGGGGTCCAGGCCAGAGGACCATATGCTAGGAGGCCATGAGGATTGCCAAGAAGATAAAGAACTGCGTGATCCTTGAGAACTACAGAGAGTAGGAGAGGCTCCAGCATCCAGAACCCCAGACTCAGCACATGTCCTCATTTTCAAAGGGGAGAAATTTTGACTTCTTCAAGTTAAACTTGATGTCCATCTCTTATGAACCTCTGGTATGAATTATAAAATGTGTGTGAGGTTTGGAGCCAGCAATACTTCCCTAAGGAAAAGTTCAGGCAAATGGATTTGTTTCCACGGTTGTATTACTGAGCTGCCGAAGGGTTGCCATGGACATTGTTTGACCAAGCTTTTTATTTTTTTAATGTTTTTTTGAGAAGGCAAATTTTTTTTCCTCTCTTTGGAAATGCTTTATTTCCCACTGGCTTTTTAAAAAAATAAGACAGAAAAATGTGGGCCAAATGATAACATGGTTAACTGGATTTACAAGTAGTTGTGTCATTTAAACCACAAATTACCGATCAGTGCTGTGAGGTCAGCCTGGTGGGAAGGCACTGGGGAAGACCTAGTCCTCGGATGGCAACCCTGTCCTCACTTTGTCGGCTTTAATGTGTTTATCAATAACTTACACTGAAATAATAGCAAATAACCAAACAGAAAAGTTATCAAGTCTGCAGATAACCCAAAGCCAATTCATCATTAATGTATCCAACTATCCAATCGGGCATCTCTAATACATGGAGAAGAGAGTCTGTTTCAAAGTGCGCACCACGACCTACAACGATGGGATGGAACCTCAAAAACATTGCACAAGGAAAAGGGGAATCATTAGTTATTGCATCCAATTTCAAAAATTCAACGTCCCAAACACAGGAAGTTGGAAGATTGTTGATGCTTATCTCACTTGAAAGCATTCATGTTAAAAAAAATTCCAGGGGGATTGTAAGGAACATGGTGAAATGGTTCCTAAAAATAACACATAAAGTAGAACAATATTAAGCTGCATAAATAAAAGTCCGTATCTGTAACTTGCCTCCCTGCCCCTCTGTTTGCTGAATTCTGGACTTAGAATTCTGTTTCCTAAACTCTTCAGATACCACAGATTTCAATCCCTTAATCATCCTGACCGCTAAAGCAGTGGTCCCCAACTTTTTTTGGGCCATGGACCTGTTTAATGTCAGAAAATATTTTCACGGACCGGCCTTTAGGGTGGGACGAATAAATGTATCATGTGACCGAGACAAGTGTCAAGAGTGAGTCTTAGACAGATGTAACAGAGGGAATCTGGTCATTTTTTAAAAATAAAACATCGTTCAGACTTAAATATAAATAAAACGGAAATAATGTAAGTTATTTATTCTTTCTCTGCGGACCGGTACCAAATGGCCCACAGACCAGTACCAGTCCGTGGCCCGGGGGTTGGGGACCACTGCTCTAAAGGGCTGTTCTACGAAAGACATGTCACATGGAAGATAACTGGATAATAGGTACAGCCCAGAGGGCAGAATCAGGGTCAATCAAAAGCAGAAGTCGTGGGAAAAAGATTCAAGTCAGCTTTCTAATAAAAGTGTTCAACAATGGAAATTTTTGCCCCCCCCCAAATAGAAGTATTCAAGAAGAGTCTACATGATTCCCATCGGGAGATTAGTGAAAGGTTTTTAAACTGAGTGGAAAGCTTACCCTAATGTCCATACCTACTCATAGAATCTATGATTCTAAGATTAACTCCTGTTAAGTTCAAACTTCTCACCCAAGTCTTCAAAGCCCCCCTTTTCCCCAGGACCCCTCCTGGATTCTTTGATCTGTTCACTACCCACATCTCACTTCCTGCTCCAACCTGGAATCTCAGTCCCCATCTCATCTCAGCTCTGCTCAGCTCTGCGCCTCCATCCCTTTCTCCATTACAAACTAAGCAAGAAGGGGAACATAGTGTAACACAGTAGCAAGAGTCAGGAGTTTCAAGTTTAAGAACTAGATTTTAACTCCAGCACTGTCTCTAACTAGCTATGTAACCATGAGCAAGTTGCTCTGAGTCTCAGTATTCCTGACTCTATATTATGGAGTTGTTGAGAGCTTAGCACAGTATCTGGCCCATTTAAACACTTAATAAATGGAAGCTAGTATTAATTAAAGGTCCAGGTTTACCTTTTCTTAACTAAATTTCACTGGTGAATTCAGATCAAACCTCTGTGGAAATCCCAATGTTGTATGTAATGATCCCTATCCATTAGCTGTCTCACCATTTCATAGAGATGATTCAGGAAGTCGAGCTCCTCTGTCAAGGTGCTCACTCTGCCATGCAGATCCATTCGGCCCATGTACGCAGCATCCACATCCTGGGGGTGAAGGAAACGGCTGGCTCAGCCCCCAAGGCTCTTGCCTCTCTGAGTCTGCCAAGGACTTCGGCAGCCAAAGGACCACTTGCCCCCCCTCCCTGTCACCCTGCTCACCTTCTTGAGAACCACAAACTCATTCTCAGCAGCCGTACGTTTGTTGATTTCATCCTCATATCTGTTATACAGAAAAAATTCAGGTCAGGCTTAGCCAAGTTCTGCTTTTTAAGGCATTCAACCCTCTGGGCTTTAAGGAAGCCCTGATGGGTTCTATCTTGGCTGAGAACACCTTTGGGAAACAGTTCTGTAATGCAGCCAAGCAGTGAAATCTTGAGGTGCAGTCTTTAAATATCCCTCCCTTTCCCCAGGCACTGAGGATGGTTCTGTGGCTTCCATCTCAGGTGCTAAAAAAAAAGCTCGGTTGTTGAGCAATGAAGGGGCTCAACAGGGTGGATCCCAGTCGGACAGTAGTGGGAGTCTGTCTCTGCCTCCCCATCTCTCACTTCATAAATATATATGTATTATATATTCCTGCCTTTTTTTAAGAAATGTGGACAGAATTTGTACAATATTATGGGAGTCGAAGTAGCCATCTCTTTGGATGGCTCTTAGGAGGCTTTATAGGAAAAGGTGGAGATGCGTCGATAGTGGTTGACCTTTGCCTTCACTTGCAACAAGATGGCATTTCAAACAATTAATTTCTCACAAGTACTTTTGTTGAGACTTTAAGGTTTAGAAATTGCTCATGTCAAGTTGTTGGAAAAGTTATGAAAAACTTGTGCCTTAAAATTATAAATATACATATCAACCAATCATAATATGTTAACCTTATTTGGATCTTGATTCAAACACACCGTATTTTTAAAATGTATTATATTAATGGGATAATTGGACACTCAAAATTGACTGGCTATTTGATAATATTGAGGAATTACTGTTTTAAAAAGTTTAAGCGTGACTATGGCATTATGTTTATGTTGACTAAGTCTAGTAATGTAGTTAACTATATGAACATAGACAGTAAAATTTTTGTGAATTAAATTATATGATGGCTGGGATTTGTTTCAAGACAATAAGGGAGGAAGGAAAGTGAGTAGGGATACAAATGAAACAAGATTGGCTACGTTGAAAATTATTACAGCTGGGTAATAGAACATATAAGTTCCTTACACTATTCTCCCCACCTTATAATAAAGAATTTTCAAAATGATTGACAAATGTGACAATTCTCCAGAGGCTACAGGTCCAGTGCCTGAGCACCGGAGGGATGCAGCCCTCTTTGGGTTCTAGGACCCTGCAAAGGAGATGGCCCTCTCTGGGCAGATTTCCACAATGCCCCCTCCCTGTCCCCACACAGCCCCAGCCTGCTCAGAGGTCCTCACTTGTTCTTGAAGTCCTCGACAAGATCCTGTACATTCCTCAGCTCGGAGTCCAGCCTCCCCTGCTCACCCTGAAGGTTGTCCAGCTGCCTGCGCAGGCTGCTTGTGTAGGTCTCGAACAGGGGCTCCACATTGTTCCTGGTGACGCCCGAGCTCTGACCTTGCTCCTGCAGCAGCATCCACTTGGTCTCCAGCACCTTATTCTGCTGCTCCAGGAAGCGCACCTGAGCCAGAGCAAGAAGGGTGGTGGGCTGGCACCATCCGCCCTCTCAGGAGGCCTGAGAACAGGGCTCATCGCCACCATCTGTACATGACCAGGACATCACAAGGCAGTACAGGCCTATGCCTTGATGAAGGGAAGAGTTCCTGAGGGAACAATCTTTGCTAGAAAAGAGAGTCCAATCTGATGACAAGGACTCTAAAGAATTAATAAACATAAAAGCTTCAGCTCAGTCATTTACTAGTTAGTGACAGTCAAGTCACTTCTTTCTGGATTTCTCTTTTTCATTTGTTCTGGGTAAACTGAACTAGATCAGTAAATCTGACTTTTTAAGACTCATGAGAGCTAGACCTGCTCCTCCCTCCCTGCTTCCTCTCTCTCTCTGAGTCTCTCTCTTTCTCCCCTCTCTAATAATAATAATAATAATAATAATAATAATAATTTTTTAAATCTTTTTTAAAAAGACTCATGGGAAGGCTCATGGCAAAGGTTGAACAGTCCCCTTGAGGTTCTTTGTCTAACTGGGTTTCCCAGACACGACAACTTTTCAGGCCCCAGCCCCAGGCCAGGATTCTGAGAGCCTGAGAGAGGTTTCTGCTTGTTTAACCTCTGGGACAGTCCTACAGAAGAACCAGAAGTCACTAGGGGAGAAGGTGAGGAGGGTGGGCGGAATGGCTTGCTTCAACCTTTGCCATCTGGTCTTTCCAGGTCCCACCCCCACAACACTCCAGGCCCACAGTCACGTGGCCCAGCAGCGCCACGCAGCAGATGCACCTGTTATGAGCAGCAATGAACCCTTGTAGCACCAATGACCATGAGGTCCATGACCTTGGATCTGGGCACACCTCTGCCTCCAAGTACCTGTATGATTCCGGGAAAGTCACACAACCTCTCTAAACCTCTATTTTCTTTTCTTAACAATGGATTCAATGTTACCTATTGTGATTCCTCATGGGACACTGTGGGTATCACAAGAGGAAGGGAGCATAAATGTTCTTTAGAAACCCACAAATCACTGAACCAAGGCAGAGTCATCCACCAGGATTTTTTCCCTATCACGGTCCTGGAGGCTCAGGGTAGAAATAGACAAACCAGCAAAACAGACCTAGAAATGTCAGAGAAAAGTTCAAGAGCTTCCCAGTCTGCCTAGATGCCAGGGAAGGAATCAGGACACTCCCAACCTGAGGCAGATCAAACTCCATACCCAAGCTCATGGTGACTGATGACCACCCTCCTCATTCTCCACCCCAAACTGAGCTTCTTGGCTAGAACGGCAAGGAGGAATGAGAGAAGCAAAAATGAGGCTTTCCCTAGGACACCCCCCCAATCATTGTATCTGATCATCTCTTTGTCCTTAGGCCTCCACCAAGACTGAAAGAATCGAAAACAGATGGGACTCGGTGGGTACTTTACCAGCTGTCAAATGACAAAAGGCAATAAGGGCCACTCTGATAAGATGAGCAAAGAGGACAATCCATTACCTAATTATGAGCTGAGGCTGCTGTGTGGTGATATTAATGATGACCACAGGAAAGGATGCAGCACGGTCATGTGGGCTTGACCAACAGGTCTCATGAGTAGACCTGAGATATACCCCAGCAATTACAGTAATAACCTGAAGATTGTGTCCAGCCACCCACATCTAAACATCCCAGGTTCAGGCCAGAAGAGCTTCAAAAGTCACCTCACCGACCTCCACCAGTGTACATGTGCTACAACAGCCTCCACCCAGCCCACCACCTCTGAGAGTCCTTGCTTCTTCTTCTCCACGCCTCCCTGCCTCCTTTCACCTCGGCCCACCTTGTCAATGAAGGAGGCAAACTTGTTGTTGAGGGTCTTGATCTGCTCCCGCTCCTGGGTGCGCACTCGCTGGATCTCAGGGTCGATCTCCACATGGAGGGGAGTCAGTAAGCTCTGGTTGACAGTAACCTCCTGGATGCTCCCAGGAGGACAGACAGCCCCAAATGTCTGCCTTCCAGCCCCCAGGCCCATGTAGGCCCCACTGACATGGCCAAAGCCTCCTACAACCCGCCCTGCGGAGGCCCCACCAGCCACACTGACGGAGATGCTCTTGCTGCCCCCCAAGTTATAGAGGCTCCGGCTGCCGAAGCCCCCCATGCTAGGGCCACAGCGGGCCCCTCCACCACTGCCACTGCTCCGGGACACCGTCACAGAGTTGAAGCTGGTGTGGGCCCTGGGCCCACCCCCTCCAAGGGCAGAGTTGGAGCTGAAGCCCCCTTTGGTGGAGTATGTCCGCCGCGACACAGAGGGTCTCATGGCTGTCAGAGGGGCGAGAGCACGGGTTGAGAGAGCTGGGAGGGAGCACAGGGAGCTTCTGGGCCACAGATGGGCTTTTTATCTTTTCCCAACTGGGCTGGCTCTTCACCGCCACAGACACTCCTGCCCCATTGCCTAAGGAGGAGTGGGAGGGGCCCTGTGGGCTGGGGGTGTGGAGAGTCCCTTCTCCCCCAGCAGGAGGGAGGGGCTGCTCCCGCATCACCCGTGCTCCGGAGTTGGTGCTCAGTGGAGACTGTTTGGGGCAGGATGCCGCCCTCTCCCCCCTTAGGCTCTCCTGACCTGGAACAGGATAATACGGGCTCCCACAGCCACCTCCACCACTCAGTGGCTGGTTTGGTCTCCTCCCACCCAGCCCTGGTGACCTCTGTCAATGGGGCTCTGTTCTGTGTGTTTGTCCCAGGCCCCTGTTGTAAGACAAGGCCCCAGGGCCCAGGCTGTGCAGGTGTTGAGGGAGGGAGCATTGGGCAATGGGTCACGGAGAGAGTGCCCAGGCCTGCTGCAGTCCCACCTGCCGACCCACAGCACACTCTCTGAGCGCTGAAAAGAAACAGGGGCTTTGCCCATTGCCTGAGACCCCCAACCATTTATCTCATAGCAGAGCCTCCCCAGATGGGCCCAGCCACTTTGGAGGGACCTCAGGTGGGTGGAGGACACATCCCATCCCAGCTGTTCACAGATACAGATCCAAGAAGTATGTATTCAACAAACCTTGCACGAGGCCCATGGGGCATCCCAGCATTTCCACCTTCCCAGTCCTAGGGAGCCAGCCAGGCTGGATTCAGAAGGAGCCAATAGGGTCCACAAATCACTACACACGGTTCCCTGCTTGCCCTACCCACCTGAGGTTCCTGGGACCGAACAGCCGCAGGGAAAACTTGGAGATGTTAACCAAATGTTATGACAGAGCAAGTGCTGAGGGGGTGACTTTAGAGCTTGTCTCCCCTCACCCACTTCAGCTTTCAGCAGAAAGAAAAGGGAGGGCAGAGAGGAAAGAGACTTGCCTGAGGGAAGGGAGAAGACAGCACTGGCTGTGCTCCTCACACAGGTGCCAGGGCCGGAGCGGGACTCTCTCCAGCCGGTGGCCCATGATCCCAAAGGAGAGGACACGGGACCACCCCCACCGTTCACGGGAGGCATGTGGAAGACAGGCCCACTTCAGGCCCAGAGGAGGCTGTGGGCCTCCTTCCTCAGGCCACTGGGAGGCTGTGAGTAGCTCTCAGTTTCAAAAACTTGAGCATACTCCCATGAGACATGGGGGAAGAACAGTCACAGGACTCATCCCTTCATGCTCAAGAGGAGATTCTCCTCCCTGTTTGGAGCTAAGATACCGGGCATTTGGGGAGGGCTGGGGGGTGCTGAATCCCCACTGAACTGTGTATCTTTTGGCAACGCTCAAGCTCTCTGGACCTCCCCGCCTGCTTCTGGCTGTAAGCAGGCTGTTTGTTGCAGAAGCCAGGGAAGTCCTTTCAAAGAGCACCTGCCTGTGATGCAGGACTGAGCTGTGGCTCCCCGAACCTTTGTCCCCTGCCCCCAGGCTGCCAGCACTTTCTCAGCCTCCCTTATCTCTCCCCAATGGGAGTGTAGGAGGGAAAGACAGTTGTGAGTGGGGCCCCCCTCCCTAGAGATAGGAGTGATGTCAGCCCTCTGAGTCAAAAGCAGCCAAGATGGTGGGAGTAGAGTGGGCTGCAAGCACGCATCTCGCCCCTCCCCAGAGTCTGACATCCACACATGTTTATTTACCTGATGCCAGTGTTTGTGCCGGGAGCGAATGACAGACATGCAGGCAACCCAGGGCCTGCTCTCACAGTTACTTCCTAGAGATGGCCTCCTCCTACTCAGGAAGGACATCTCACCAGTCCCAGCACAGACAATGTGGGAGCCACTGTGCCTCCTCCTGACCTGACTCTCCACTCAAATTTCATGCAAGACACGCAAACTCAGACCTCTCTCTGCAGCCCAAGAAGGAACGGCTTCCTCCCCCTGCTGCTGTTCTAGCCAAGGGCCTCCATCTCTGGAGACTGTCACCTACCCAGAGCCCCTCCCTTCAACAAAACAAGAAGCAATGAAATGATGAATGAAGTGAGACAATTGAGCACCCAGCATGGGCCAGATTGGGTGCCGAGCAGTAGAAAAGAAAGAGGGGTGAAGAAAAGACAGTTGCTGGCCTTGAGGAGCCCCCATACATGATTATTACAGCCAGCATTTACTTAGGGCAGACAGGAGCCTATACAGTTCCCATGCAATTACACCGTTAGCCTCCATTCTGCCATGCGCCCTTCGTCTCCTTCCATTCACCACCTTGACCCTAGCAGGCTGCTCCCTTGTTGTCTGGCTTCCAGCTGGGGTGGCCAGAAGGAGACCCCAGCAGGATATCCGGGAGGTACAATGGGCAGGTACTTCTTCCCACTCCCTCCCTGCTTTAGCGCTGGCTGCATCAATAGGCGATCCCCTCCATAGTTCCTCAACTCTGTCGCCTGGTCAGTCCACTTCCTCCTGTGTCTCCAGCTCTACACAGGGTGTCCACCTGATTCTGATTTTCCCAGGACTCTCCTGGCTTAGCACTGAAAATCCCATATCCCAGAAACCCCTTCACCGGGAACCAGATAGTAACCCCCCAACTCTGGTGGCAGGGGCTTAACCTCTGGCCTCTGCATCCTGTTTGTTCCTTTAGCCACATCTACACTTCTGTTCTGTTCATTTAAATGAACTGCCTTGGGTGGATTTTTTCCTTTGGGGATCCTGAATGATATCATCTGCACATGGTTCTTTTAGTATCATTATTAATGTCTTTTCAGAGATGAAGAAAATGAAGCAAAGAGAGAAGTTAAGTAACTTGGTCAAAGCCACACTGGTAGTAAATGACAGAGCTTGGATTCAAGCCCAGGAATTCTAGCTCTAGAGCCTTGTGCTCACCCCCTCATGCCTCCCTCACAGAGGGCTGGCAAGCCTCCTTCTGGGAAACTTTTGATGGAGAGATCCATGGACCTGAGGAAAGGTCATATCACTCCCTCCCCTAAAATGGGGAACGATTTGACCTTCTACAACCCAGACTATGGAGTCTGGAGATAGCCTAGCTGGAGAGGTAAAAGATGGGAGGAGCAGCACAAGAGCCAATGTAACTGCTAGGGTAGCACCTGGTCCTCATGCCCATTCTCCTCACTTCCTGCAAAAGAGGAAAGGAGGAGAAGCTTCCAGTCTCATGTTCAGATAGGCCTATGGATGGGATAGAGTCAAGGGGTAAGTGTGACTATAGTTCCAGTCCCAAGTGCCCGTCAGAGCCCCCAGCACAAGCTCAGCTGCTGATCCCTATCCTTGGAGCAGGAGAAGAACCTGCCCAGAGGTTCCAGGTTAATAGAAAAGCAGGCCGAGTCCTAGACTAGAACAGACAGCATCAGAGCCCAGGACAGCAATGGGTAGTGCCAGGCCATGCTAGGGACAGGAAGAGTCTGGCAGGTTCAGACATGGGGAATTGGGAAGGTTTCCAGGAGGAGGAAAATCTGGTCCAGACTTGGGAAGAAGGAGGAGCAAAGATGGAGAGGACTGTCCTGAGTCAGAAATAGAGCCTATTCTGGGGGATTAACCAGGGAACAAGCTACGAGAGATGCTAAAACATCAGTGGAAAGAAAGGAAATGAAGGGCACCCCAGGCTGCATTCTGGGGGGCTGGAAGGAAGCCCCTACTAAGCTGACTGGGGTGAGGAGTGAGATGTCCATAGGAGATGACACAAACAACCCTAAATATTTCACTGGTTGCTTTCTGTGGAGAATGGGTTAGGCAGTGATACACTTTCTGTTTTGCTGGGTGAAGTATGCAAGTCTGGGGGCTGAGCTGAATTGCTGGAAGGAATGGCAGCAATGCTGCATGTTGCCACAAAGAACCTTTGTCCCTTCAGCATCTCCTTGAAATGCCCTTAGAACACATATTTAAAGCTGTTGTTGCTCAGCATCAGTACTGAATGATTAACCTGACTGGGGCACCCAGGAGAAGGGCCAGGTTAAAGCTCAGAGATAAAGGTAGGGATGAGGTAACAAGATCCAGCTTTGCCCCCTTGGATAGATCCAGGATCAGGGCATCAGAAGAAGGGGACTAGAAGAAGGGAAAAATACAAAAGGACTTCAGCACACTTCCCTAACTCTCAACCCAGGGCACCTGAATTAGCCGTAAGAGGCTGCCCTCTGTCCCTGGAGGCAAAGGGCTCTGAGAAGGTTCTCATGGGTCTCATGGGTGAAAGTGGTTATTCTGGAGACACCAGAAGCAGAGACATTAAACCCATTAGGAGGGCAGGATGGGTTTGGTATTGTTTGCCAGAGTAGCCCCAATCCTGGAACCGTGCTTCAAGTGTGGTTTGCAATCAATACAATTTGTGGGAGGAGGTTGGGGGAGGAAAGGAGAGGAAGTAAGACATCCCCAGGAAGAAGTGAGGGCTGCTCCACTTCACAGGAGAGCTAGAAAAATAGAGGCCCAAACACAAGTTCATAAAACAAGGGCCAGTGCCCATTGGTGTCAGCCTCCAGGTTCTGGTCAGTGTGCCTCACCCCTCCCCTCAAAAGACAATCCTTGGGCCCAACCCAGAGTGTTCCTAGATCAGCCTGTAGGGCGTGGGGAAAGGAAGGATGAGGCCGGCTAGCTGGAGAACGGGCCACTGTGCAACCTGGCTTGGTGCAGGAAACAAGGTGGACAAATCACTGTGCAGCACTCAGAACAGCAGACAGGCCTGACTTTATTAATTTTGCAGCATGCTCTATGGGCAGAGGACAGAACTGGCCATGCAGGGAGGGGTGGGGAATGATAGGGGGGGCAGGGCCGAGAACGTCCAGGAAGGAGGGGAACAGTGGCTGCCACACATTCAGTATGTGATGGACGTCTTGAGACTTGACTCAACCGTTCTCTTCAGGATGGTGCGGCAGCTGGAGCCAGCGCCAGAGCCGGACACAGAGCAGGAACCCATAACTGGGCCCTGCTCAGAGCCCAGGATGACGTTGA